>NW_025763429.1:0-629213 GCF_003444635.1 Morchella importuna | reverse complement strand
TAACTAACCCTAACTAACCCTAACTAACCTAACTAACCCTAACTAACCTAACTAACCCTAACTAACCCTAACTAACCCTAACTAACCCTAACTAACCCTAACTAACCCTAACTAACCCTAACTAACCCTAACTAACCCTAACTAACCCTAACCCTAACTAACCCTAACTAACCTAACTAACCTAACTAACCCTAACTAACCCTAACTAACCCTAACTAACCCTAACTAACCCTAACTGGCTGAGCGCTTTTGTTTGCCTTCTGCTAGGGTTAACTTTTGCAGTACTACCTTTGTTACCTCCTTTCCAGCAATTTAACTTTGTTTTGTTGCAGTTTTGTGAAAAATTCAGTTTCCAACTTGTTACTTGAGTTAGTTTATAATATGGTGCCTACTTGCTATCGATACAATGTAATTTAGTACACAATTTGGCACCAAGTAGATGTCAATTAAATCTCTGTTCTACATCAATTTGGGACTCGATTTGGCCATTGGTTTGGTTCCCGCAGCGGTATTCGTAAAGTTATCTAAATCCAGTAGTAGATGCAACCAGAAGGTAGTAATCAAAGTAGCTGGTAAGGTACCGCCAGCTGAGATATGAAGGGGGAATCCTCACAGTATAATCTGTCAAATTTGATATCATTCGCCACTGCCCAAGCAATCGGAACTGGGTTACGCCATATATCATATTTCAGATCACCCGAATAAGCAAAGCATGATTGGTCATCTCAGGGATTGGTTAATCATGTTGGGTGGAAACGACAGGCAGCATGGAGAGCCCAGTTTAGTGGGATTAGTGCACCGTTGACAGCTAATTATATATGACTCCATTGTTTTTTACTGATATAGATGTATTGGCAGTGAGGTGTAGTTGCAAGCGCGGACTATGGAGGTGTAGCCTGTGGAGGTGAGGGTTATAGCTGAGAAAGTAGTGAAACCTTGCAAATTTGTATGTATCGCAGGTGCAAACTTGCTTTCGGTCAGGATGCAATGCATCCATACAGGTAAAACAAACGCCTCACGACGCTTGTTCTAGGAGGCAAAAGCAAGTCAACCGTACGTCCCCTATATATCAAAGGAGAAGTGGGTGAAGGGGACTGTACAGCACGTAGAACTGCATACTATAGGGGTCTCCGTGTTTTTGGGGATGGGGGGGGCTAACCTTAACCCTAAGTTCACCCCATCAGAAATGAGTATAATATGGTGCCTACTTGCTATCGATACAATGTAATTTAGTACACAATTTGGCACCAAGTAGATGTCAATTAAATCTCTGTTCTACATCAATTTGGGACTCGATTTGGCCATTGGTTTGGTTCCCGCAGCGGTATTCGTAAAGTTATCTAAATCCAGTAGTAGATGCAACCAGAAGGTAGTAATCAAAGTAGCTGGTAAGGTACCGCCAGCTGAGATATGAAGGGGGAATCCTCACAGTATAATCTGTCAAATTTGATATCATTCGCCACTGCCCAAGCAATCGGAACTGGGTTACGCCATATATCATATTTCAGATCACCCGAATAAGCAAAGCATGATTGGTCATCTCAGGGATTGGTTAATCATGTTGGGTGGAAACGACAGGCAGCATGGAGAGCCCAGTTTAGTGGGATTAGTGCACCGTTGACAGCTAATTATATATGACTCCATTGTTTTTTACTGATATAGATGTATTGGCAGTGAGGTGTAGTTGCAAGCGCGGACTATGGATGTGTAGCCTGTGGAGGTGAGGGTTATAGCTGAGAAAGTAGTGAAACCTTGCAAATTTGTATGTATCGCAGGTGCAAACTTGCTTTCGGTCAGGATGCAATGCATCCATACAGGTAAAACAAACGCCTCACGACGCTTGTTCTAGGAGGCAAAAGCAAGTCAACCGTACGTCCCCTATATATCAAAGGAGAAGTGGGTGAAGGGGACTGTACAGCACGTAGAACTGCATACTATAGGGGTCTCCGTGTTTTTGGGGATGGGGGGGGCTAACCTTAACCCTAAGTTCACCCCATCAGAAATGAGTATAATGACAAGGAGATGCTCGGAATAGTTTCTCCTCTCTTGACTTGGAGACATTGGCTGGAAGGGATGCACATCCCTATCCAGATACATTCGAATCACCAAAACCTGCAGTATTTCACAACGACCAAGAAATTGTCGAGAGGACAAGCCAGATGGGCCGAGAAGATAGCACCTTTTCGCTTCAAGATCTATTACCAACCAGGCGAAAAGAACCGCGAGCCAGATGCACTCACAAGGCATCCGAAGTTCACGATGGAAGGGGGAGTGATGTGTAAGTAGCCCGTAAAACAGCTACTCAGTGCAGAACAGTTTGTCAGAAAATCACGCGCCAGCGTAAAAACTGGGTCCGAAGTGATTGGCAACCCCAAAGAGGAATGGAATCAGTTGAATCAGTGGTATGACATACCAAGCGTAGAGCTGCCTCAGATACTACAGGGTTGGTATGAACAGGAAAGACGATGTGTTCGGAGGATGGTTCCGGATGAACACCTCCCTGATTCAAACCTTGAAATCTTTGGACCACTGGAGGCTGTTATCGTAAAGTCAGAGTCTGCCGCTGAATGGAGTCCCGATTCGAATGACCCCACCCACGATGGTCGATGAGTAGTACCAGGCTACGCAGTCAAGCAGGTTATTGAGGAACATCATGACCGACCCATAGCGGGGCATCTAGGGAGGGATAAAATCCATGAGTTGATCGATAGGAACTACTGGTGGCCAGGAATGTCCACGGATGTAGCCAACTTCGTCAAGACTTACGATGTACATCAGCAAACTCTGGGATTCCTCAGGGCGCAGAGCCTACGCCCTGGGTGTCAAGAACGCCAGGCGTCGCCAGGGTAGAGCTCCCGCGCCAGGCGTCGCCAGAGCATAATGCTCGTGCCAGACGATACATTCCCGCGCCCGACGCCTCCTGAGCACTATTTATCCTCTCTGGCAGCACCAGGGCGCATAATCGTCTATATACTCCGCCAGAGACTCGCTCCAAGCAGAGCACTCGCTTCATGCAGAGCACTTGCCACAAGCAGAGCCCTCCGCCAAAGCACTCGCTCCAAACAGAGCACTCGCTCCAAGCAGTACCGAATAGTCCTCCTAATGAGCTTTTTTTTTACGCTCGCTAATGCTGCTGTCTACAGAGTGCTCCTAGCGATATCACCTACATCTCCAGAGCACCCAGCAATGCTCTCTCCGCGATCTTCTCTAGGCGCATTGCGCACCTTCACGCGTCAGGAATGTCCAGGCAATGTGGTGCACGTCCTAAGAGCACCCGGCAATGCTCTCCCCGCCATGACATGCCTGGGGTATGCCTCCTGCGTCTGGATAATGATCAACGAATGAGTCTCCGCCCAGTGACTGGCAACGAATCACGGACGCGTCGGGGGTCGCCAGGAGACAGCGTCAGCGCCCTGACAGCACTCATCAGTGCTATCTGTGCCAGGAGAGCATTCTCACCGAGCTGCTCGCCAGACACCGCCGGAGCATATCGCTCACGCCAAGACAGTCTTCGTCAACATGGTTTTCCAGGCACTGCTAAGCCCACGTCTGGAGAGCACTGACCAATGCTCGTAGAGCTACCAAAACATCTTTGATAATACTATTCAAGGTGGGACATCCCCTACTTAGACCCATATGAATCGATACGCTTTCTTCAAAGGCAAGGTAGGCATCGCCAGTCTCTCAAACAATATCTCACGTGGGTATTCTTCACGCCGCTGAACGGTCAGTCGCGGAATACTGATACGAGCACTGTCGTGTATACTGGAGATGGCTACCAAACCTTTGATGAACGTGTATGTATCTGTTGATTCGTGAAAGGCATAAGCCTTGAGGTTGAGGCCATGGTACGGCTCGTCTGAAAAGCTCAATGTCCATGCCTAAGCAGCAACATGGACTGGAAAAAGGTGCAGGATGACTTTACTGGTTGGAAGACCAATGCCTGCCTACCGCGTCCTCCTGGGGCGAGCTTGCAGGATAGCCAGACTCAGATACTGAGCGGCCGAAACTTACCTCCCTCTTCCAATCCGCATGCTTAGCAGAACGACACGAATTTTGAATTAGAGAGTCCAATTGGGTCTAACATTCCACTCGTAGAGCACTCGCCACTGCCCTCAGAGCATTCACTGAATAGCACCCGGTATTCCTCTCATATCACTGGATAGCACTCGGTATTCTTCTCATATCACTGGATAGCACTCGGTAATCCTCTCATATCACTGCATAGCACTCGGGAATGCTTTTCAGCATTCAACTGAATTCATTCCACGTACGCAAATCTATCCTAGTATTTACCAGCCAATTGCCAGCATCCACCTCGAACAAATGGGCCATTCCTAATATACTCCGAATATTCACGACCCACATCTTCTTTCTCCTCCTCCTACAGACTTTCAGCAGCCCATGTGAGCTATCAGCGATACCACGATCCTTCGCCTCAAGCAGCTCAACTACACATAGTCTATGTGCGCGCCCTGTGCTATCCCGTACCTTGAACAGAGCCTCCACTCGTCCTGGTAAGCGTCCCCGAAACACTCCCCACTGCTCTGAGGAACCTACCGATACCCATGCCCAATCCTTTCTTATTTTCCCCTTCCTAAAAGATAATGTTCCTGTACACCTGATGTTGTGAACCTCGTATACGTCAGGTCTTTGGAATATTGGTATCGGAACCTGCAAGCATGTGAAAACCTCCACCCGACGCTCCAAAATGCTCTCAGAGCTTCCGGCAAAGCTCTGAGAGCATCCCGCATGCTCGGCATACTCCTTTATCAGGCGATACAGCGTGGTATGGTTCATTTGCAGTCCATCTGCCACGTTGAAAAGTCTTTCCGATTTCGACGAGGGATTGCAAAGACGCTTCAGGGGCAGTCCGCTTTCTACTATTGAGCGTTCATTCGGCGTTTTCCTGCGGTCCTCGATTTTGAAAATGTCGAGCAACTCCTTGAGGTTATCCCGATGGCTCCAGAGGATGTCGTCAGTGCTCTCAGGACCTCCGACGATATCTTTCAGATTTAGAATTCGGATCTCTAACGCCAATCGCCTCCCTCCATAGTCCAGTATCTGCGTCGCAGCATCAACCTTGTTGGACGCTCTGTAAGCTTCTTTTACCTGCCGTACATGGGCAAGCTCGCTGACGTCCGTGGAGTATTGAGGAATGCTCCCAAAGCGCTCAACGTGCTCCCGGTAGTGCATTAAGACGTGCAATTTGATGAAGTTGAAGTGCGATCTTTCCCGAATCTCCCGGATCTCCTCCAAGCCTCGTTGGGTGCTCTGGGAGCGTTGCTGGGTGCTCTGGGAGCTAGTTACTGCTTTCGTTCGATCTCTCGCATCCTTTAACGTCTTCTTGTACGCCCTGAATTCTAAAAAGATATCCATGTGTTTATGGAAATCCTCGAGATAGTTCTCCATATAGTTCAGTGTGCTCGTTGTATGACTCCCATATTGCGCCATTAAGTGGAAGTCTATTAGGCTTCGAACACATTTCAACGCTTTTGCGAAGTCGCTCCTGGCAGCCACTCCCGGGTTTCTCAGAGCAGCCGCGAGTGCTCCCAGAACGACCCGCCCCAGATTGCGCATCTCTTTCCCTTGCCATTGGGTGGTAGAACGATATGCTTTGTTTGGTACTGCCAGCCCAGGGTAAGGCGCAATCGAAGCCCAAGCGCTGTCGAACTCCTTCAATCGGTGATGCTTCTTCAAGAAGCCCTGAATCCACTCCATCATGTGCTTCAACATCCCCAGGTAGATATTGTGCAATATGTCCGGTTTATTGAGATCGTACGGATTAACCCTCGGCATACCCCAGAAAGCATTGAAAAGTGTTTTGACCGATCTCGCAACAAGGTATTCTACCGGTTCCAGGTTGCCCGGATTCTCGCTAAATAGCTGTACTCTCTCCCTGTAGTCCTCGTGACTGCGCATAGAGCTTCGACGAGTGCTCCCAAGATTGTGAAACTCCACCTCGCATCTTGGGCAAGCACTAGTGCTAATGTTTTGCAAGTTTGAATGCTCGGGTTGGTCAGCGATCCAGCCCGAGAGCACCGGAAAGCATAGTCGTTCGTAGCCATCGGCGCATTTGATTAACTCGCCCTCCTGAGAGCACTCGCGAATGCTTTGAAAGATCTCCCCAAGAGCGCGGTGCAGCGCCATTTGACTCTGACGTCGTAAAACGGAGTTAGCGAGTGTTGTATTCTTCCCGAGCTTCGGTGGCACAGGTAGAAGCCCTAGGAGAATGAATGAATGCCCTGTGGGCTTGTTGCGCACCGACGACTTGATGTTCCCGATGGTAAGATAGATTGGCCAGGCTTTCTTGTCCCCGCTAAAATTTGTCAGATGTGTGCCATCCGACGCGCAGATAATTGGTACGACAGTGGACCCCTCCGGTAACGTATTCTATCGAGAAAGCATTAGCGACATCTCCTGGAGTACTCGGAGTTCAAGTTGAGAGGGCGAGGCCTACGGACCTGTATCTCCCACCACCAATCTCCTGTATGCATTTCCCCGTACATTCGCTCGCCGAATTCATTATGCTCCACCACCGGCGAGTACACCAATGACTCCCGGAAGGCACGTTGCCCCAAAAGATATCGGACGACTACCATTGGATCCCGGTAGTAGTAAGAGATCTTCTCCCCCCCAATATCCACCTCCGAATGATTCCAGCTCGACTTTCCCAATATGTCATTCATTTCCTCCAGCCTCTTGATAAAACCTCGCCCAGTGCTGTAGGAGCACTCGTCACAGCTTGGCGGAGCGTGTAGAAAGAAGCTGTCGATGTTTCCCTGGGAGGCTTTGGACAGTACGAAATACCTTGCCATTCTGAACTCGTATGCTGACCTGAATGGGTGCCATGGGTATCGGAGAAGGCTCTGTGAGCATTCGTCGTAGTCCTCCGAGCGGTAAAGTGGTTCCCCAGCACCCTCATAAACTGTTGTAGATGCCTTATGTCCATTTAAATCGCCGTCTGCCTCTTCCATCACGAAATATGATTCAGATTCTAGGTCCGAATTGTTACCGGAATCTTGGTCAAAACTATCCGACTCCGAAGCGTAATGCGTGTCTGAATAGCAGTCGGGAATGCTCTCTGGGCTTTCATCAGTGTCATCGGGAGTCTCCGCAGGTTGATCGTGCTCCAGGAGCGAATATTGGTTTCCCAACCATTCATCTGCTTCCAGAGGATGGATCGTTCGAAGATGTCTGTCAAAGTTTGCGGAGGAGCTGTACTTCTTGCTGCAAAAAGGGCAAGACGATTTCATTGAATTCGAGAATTTGCAGTCTGCCAAGGCTGAGGAGGCTCTTTCCTGCAGGTGGTGCAGAGTGCTCTAATAGCAATTAGTCACCACATGAGGCTCTCGCTGCCAAGCGGTTGTGCAGAGTGCTCTACAAGCGATTTGTCACCCCATGCGGAGTGCTCGCTACAGAGCACTCGCCAAATGATTGTGAGCCTTGCGCTCGCACCTCCACCATAGCGAGGCAGATTTTGACGTCATACATCTCCAACCGAATAATGCAAACACAAACCCCAACACAAATACAACAGGAAGAAACAACAATCACCACAATCAGGCCGCCAGCGATGCTACGTTCTACCCTCTGAGCACTCGCACACTCTCTGTGAGCACTCGCGGATGCTATTCAGATCGAGAGACTATTCTCAGCGCCAAATTCAACACCAATATCGACTACGATCTCAAAGGATAGATTCTCTCCGACTCAGCTTCCTAGTGCACAGAGCACCGATACCAACAAGAACACAAACACCAACCCAACACCGGAATGCTGCCGACACCACTATCGATGCTACCATCAGAGCATCCTCGAGTACGCCTAGAGCATTCATCTACGTCATTTCAAATTGAATCAAACCACCAGAGCATTTTCGAGTGCGCCTAGAGCATTCATCCACGTCATGTATGGGAGCAAACATTCAGCATGGTAGGAGCACCCGAGGGTGCTCGTACAGCACCCTCGAGTGCTTCTATAGCAATCTCGAGTGCTCGTATAGCATATGGTGGTGCTCTAGGAAGGACGATGATGAGCCTGGTAAAGCTGATTGTACTCGGTATAAGAGCACCCTTCTCCTCCTTCCAGTTCGTGAGATATTCCTAACCATCTTGAATTTCAAGTCCAGCACTACCTATCACTTCAAGCGCTCTGCTATCTAAGCTTTCAAGATTACCTCTTGAAAGCGCATTCAAGTCTCGTTTCAAGTTCAAGCTTTCAAGTTTCGTTTCAAGTTCAAGCTTTCAAGCTATACACTTTGCAATCATATATAAGATGGTATATCTTCCTTAACCCGATTGCTTTCTGAACCATATTCATCACACATTTACAATAGACTCCAAACTCCTCTCAGAGCACTCCCAAGCGCTCACAGAATATCGAAAAACCTCACAAAAGTCGAAAGAGGCGCCATCGAGATCAAGATTCAGACGAATGCAGTACTGATAATAGTGGCAGTAGTAGCAGCAGTAGCAGTAGTAGCTACAAACGCTCCCGCCGAAAACACAAGAAGCATAGATCTTCCCGTTCCTCACGTCGAAAGTCGCGGAAAACTCTAAAGGCTACCCCGGAAGAGATAGCAGAGACATCCTCGGAGCACTCGCCAGTGCTTTCAAGTCCCCCGCAGCTCACACCACCTCCCCCGCAGCTCCCACCACCTCCCCCTCAGCACTCGCAAGCGCCTCCTAGCGTTGCCCCCCTCAGCCAGAGCCCTAAAAACGCTGAAGGACTCTTCCCAAAGCAGTGGATATCATTGCAATCTGATTCTGACTCCAACGGCGAAGGCTCAGCAGCAGGCCCAGCAACACACTCAGCAAAGCACCAAGCAGCACGCCCAGCAGCAGGCCCAGCAGGCCCAGCAGCACGCCCAGCAGCACGCTCAGCAACACGCCCAGCAGCAAGCCCAGCAGGCCCATCAGCAAGCCCAGCAGCAAGCCCGGCAGCAAGCCCGGCACCCCGAAGAAGAAGAAGACGGGCACTTTTACGAGTCCCCAGTGATTCCCCAGAACTCGGCAGCTCACCGCCACCACCACCAGCCCCTGTCCGTAGAGCCGTGCTTCCAGTTCGTTCCACTGCTCCAGCAGCAACCGTCAGTGCTTCACAGAGAGCACCAAAGACAGCAACCCGACCCCCTCGCCGGCTACCAATACAGAGTTCAGTTGCTGGCCCCTCCAGAGCATTAGACACTCCTTCACCGGTAGAGCAGAGACGAAGCAGCAGAGCCCGTACCCCAGAAACACCCCCGAGTGCTCAGGTAGCATACACGAGTGCTCCGGAAGCATCTCCCACCGCTCAAGGTCAATTCAGAATGACTCAGGCGAATAAAGCAAAAATGACTTTAGGTTTGCTCAACCTACCTAAAGTGTACACTAACATCCGCAACAGCCTCAAAGCGCAGATGCAGAACGTTGGTTGGGTTAATTTGATGAACTTACGCTCCGTCCGCGCTTTCCTGCCTATTTGGACAGGAGTCGATTCTGAAGACCGTAGAGCACTCGCGGACGCTTTGAAGTTGCTGATTGGTGATGTTGGACAGAAGGAAAAGCTATCGAGAGGGCAGGGAAATCGCGAGTACAGAGAAGCTGCCGGCGATAGTGATGATGATGACGACGGTGGACAGCCCGCCCAACGCTCTAGGAAGCGTAAACGGGATCCAGTGTCCGCAGATCTCGATAGACCTTCCATAATGGTCACGGTGGTAGACCCCGATGCTCTAGGAGCATTCTTCAACGTTGTCCCGCCTCCTACCTATGACTGGAACGATCCACAAAATGAGCCTTCGTTCATTGGAATTCTGACAAAGATAACGTTTCCAGAGCTCTGCAATTTGATCCTGAAGCACACCGCACCCGGCAGAGCAATCAGGAGTATCTGGGGAGCACTGGATAACGTTCCACCGGCATCCAATCCACCTGTTCGGCCAATGGAGGTCCAAATCACTGATTCGGAAGAGGTCGAAGGTTGGTTGAAGAATAGCGTTGGCAGGCCTAGGAGAATACTGGCGGTGCTCCACAGAGCAGGCGCGGGTGCTAATTTGGGTGGCGCTGAATCACCCCCGCTGAACCGAGCATTCCCTCATATCGAAGAAGACGATTATACCATGATCGATATTCCTGCAGAGGACTCTGATTACGAGGAGGGAAGCCACCGCATCAATGCTAAAGGACTGAGGGTATATTTACCCAGAACTGATGCCAGTAATCAAAGGCTAATCCAGACTCTTGTTAGACCTCGAGATAGACAGCAGGATGCTATCGACGACTTAGACCCCAAATACCTGAGGAAATATCTTTTGGGTGTTGGGGTTGCTGACCCGAACTTTGTACAGGGAGTAATCTGGACGCCTGCCGGGATAGCAGCCAAGAGAGCTGCTGACGCACTCGCGGCTGCTGGTGGTGGAGGCGGTGGTGGAGGCGGTGGTGGTGGTGGAGGCGGTGGTGGTGGTGGAGGCGGTGGTGGTGGTGGAGGCGGTGGTGGTGGTGGAGGCGGTGGTGGTGGTGGAGGCGGTGGCGGTGGTGGTGGTAATCCTCCTCCGGGCGGACCTCCGGGCGGTGGTAATCCTCCTCCGGGCGGACCTCCGGGCGGTGGTAATCCTCCTCCGGGCGGACCTCCGGGCGGTGGTAATCCTCCTCCGGGCGGACCTCCGGGCGGTGGTAATCCTCCTCCGGGCGGACCTCCGGGCGGTGGTAATCCTCCTCCGGGCGGACCTCCGGGCGGTGGTGGTGGTGGTGGTGGTGGCGGCGGTGGTGGTGATGGCGGGCATCATTAGTTTTCTTTGGTATAATCTCGCGTCTGTCTTTCTGCTCAACGAATGCTTACCTCTGAATAGGGGTGTGTATTGTTTTCTGAGCACTTGCGAGTGCTATTGGCATCATTACTCTTCTTTGGTATAATCTCTCGTCTCTCTTTCTGCTCAACGATCGCTTACCTCTGAATAGCGGTATGTCTTGTTTTCTGAGCACTGGCCAGTGCTCCTGGGATTTGGTCCGGTGCTATTTGATGTCTAGATCTCTTTATATGAATAGATGGGTTTCATCGTTTTATATTTTCCTATGTTAGATTAGATTAGATTAGATTAGATTTGATTACGTTCTTCCATTTCTTCTTAATTGAATTGCAATCGGCTCAAACTTCTACATTGCTCTCAGAGCACTCGTTATCGCTTTAGAAAGTGCAGTAAAACGAGTGATTAGAAATGACTCGGATTCGGGTGAGCGGACCGGGATGCGGTGGAGCGGATCGATACCATAGGAGGTTAGCGGTGAAAATTCTTCTTGCTTGGCGACGAAAACTCTGTCGCCAAGCGTTGATTTCTAATCAAAACACGCAGAAGAATGCTCCTAGAGCACATTGGATACTCCTGCCAGCAAGCAGAATGCCTCTCAACAAGCGATCCGCAGGTTCTACACCTCTTTCCACAAAGCGACCACGACTCCCAGTACCACCCAAAGAGCATGATGATTCACAGACTGACGGGTCTGAAATACCATTCCGAGCATTGACCGCACTGTCAACTAACACTCGGAGTAGTCAATCGACCAGCACTCGGAGCAGTCAGTCGACCACCGCCCCAATAGCGCGTAAAGGGCTTCTCCGTTCTACCGACACATCGACTGGAAGAAGCAGCCCTAGAAGGGTAGAATTCCATCTCCCCGATGGCAATACTGGCAGCGTTGAAGTGCAAGAGGTGGAGGAAACCGCCGATACTAGCCACTCGGAGTACGACGACACCCCAGAGAACGCCCAGGAGAGCTCTGAAGAGAATCTGGATGACGTGGAAGAAGAATCTCAAGCTTCCACCCAGCAGAGATCCCAGAGTATGGGGAAGAGGCCTCGTACAGTACAGCCGACTACTGCCAGAGCACTGGGCAATGCTCGGAGGAGACCAACCGGAGCGGTAGCGGAGGTTATTGCTTCCTCCGACGTGTCGGTGGATGTGGTACAGGTTTGACTCCATCCCACTCATTAATGTTAAGGTCAAAACGCTAACGTTTGAGAGGGGAGCACGTCCGGGTGCAAATGTAGTACGGAGAGCAGCTCCCACTTCGGCACCCAGACAGAACGCATCCCAGTGGGCGCCCACCGCATCCTACAAACCCACTCCGGCACCCAGCCAGGAAGCATCTCAAAGATCATCCCCGGCATCTCAGGGAGCATTCTCGGCAACTCAGAGAGCACATCCGATATCCTCACAGCCCATGCCTTCTTCTATACCTGTTTATTCTCGCGATATTGACTACAGCTCTTCTTCACGGCACATCGATCTTTCCTCGATTCGTTCGAGGTACGGCGATTCCTCACCCATTTACCGCCCTTATCGTGCCTCCCCGCCTCTTGAGGGCGTTGGCGAGAGCTCTATGAGCAGTCCCCGGATTCCCTCAAGCCCTCAGGTATATTTACCAGAAGCGCAACCAAGAGTCTACGATATTGCACAGCTTTCGTCGTCAATTAGGGAAGGAAATGCTCCTATAGCAGAAAGCGAGGTTAGTAGTATTCCCGATAGCACTGACGACCGCTTTGAGAGCACAGTTAACATTCATGCGAGCAACCTATCACAGAGATCCCTATTACCTAGCTCGAGGAGTGCAAACGTTCTCTCAATGCAAGCCCAGAGGATTGAGAAGGAGTGCAGCACGCTAATCGGGGACCACACTCTTCTACATGAGCCTTTTCCACCTGCAGCGAGGCTTTCGGTCCTGGTAGTAAACATGTGGGCAGCTGCCAGTCGCAGGGTGGGATGTACGGTAGATCTCGACGAGGTTGTTATCAAACAGGTGAATGCTCTTGAAACGTTGACGAGTGCTCTGGAAGCATAATTGACAACGATAGGTCAGAAGTCTACACTCCCGAGTTCGTTCGCACTTGATGCACGAGGTTAAAGGGCGCCTGGCGGATTCGACCAACTATAGGCTTGGAAAGCTCTCGAGTCCTGAGGCGAAGGCTGCTCAAGTAGAGTATCTTTTGAAGAATGATCGCTTCTTGAGTCCTGCGCAGCATTATGAGGTATGATCAATCCCCAGAGAGCATCCGGGGGTGCTAATAGAGCACTCGGGTGTTAATGCTCGGAGAGCACCCGGACACCTGGAATGCTTGGAGAGCACTCGCGAACGCTGCTAACAGATACTAGACCTACCGTCTACGGTTTCTTGCACCAGAGATTATCGACATATTGTACTATAAATACTTTGATGGGGTCAGGATGCGAGGGGTAAAAGACCCCGAGTTCCTTGAGCGGATTACCCCTACCTTTATTTGCCTGATATCGACTGCTATTTGGCATGGCATTCGGGCATGGTCAGCCGGAACATACGTGAAGCCTGACCATTTCCAGTCACAGAATGAGAGTGTTGTTAGTAAGCATCCCCGATCCTCTCACATCCCCTTACAGCTATAGCGAGTGCTTTGAGAGCAGTGACGGGCGCTCCCAGGGCTATAGTGTATCTCCACGCTGACATTGAATACGAGTAGAAACGTTCAACAGGATGAGCAACACATGGAAGGGGAGGAGTAGGCAGAACCAGGAGGCAACGTTGGAGGTGATCAAGGATAACCTCCGGGAAAAGGTGTGCTATAAGGATGGATGCTACAATGGTGGGGTGCTTTTCTAAATACGGAGGCTAACCTTGATAGATACGAGAGAAGAAGGGCATCACTATCGAGGTGATACCCGAAGATGGATTCAGCGAGGACGATGAAGCGTTAGCGGCGGATCTTGCAGCATTCCGGAATGCTCGAAGAGCACCCCCGAGTGCTCCAGGGGATATCTCTGGTTCCGACAACGGTAACGGCCAGGAAGAGGTGGTTCACGCTCAACTTCGGGGCATTGAAGCGGAAGATGAAGGCGAGGGGAGGGATGAAGAGGAGGATCGCGAGGAAGGCGAGGAGGAAGATGATCTATAGCGCACCGGCGAGTGCTTTGGAGAGCAGCGGCGAGTGCTTTGGGGAGATACCTATATACCTGTATTATATCCGATTGGCGATTTCTAGACGTTTGTAGTGTTAGTATTTAGTAATAGAATTACGGTTCTGGATGCTCTGCAAAGCAGTGCCTACTAAAGCTAACAGTAATATGCCTGATAAAAACAGGGCGCTGAAAGGTAAAATGCGGTGCGTTGGGCATTGCGGGAGCAGTCGGGAGTGCTCCAGAAACATTAGCGATATGCCCAGGAGTCGTCAGAGAGCTCCAGGAGCGCCCAGGAGATAGGTAGTAGTCTCAGGCGAGAGAGCATTCCGTCGCGTGAGCGTCAGGCGAGAGAGCATTCCGTCGGGAGAGAGTCACGCAAGAGAGCCTTTAGTCGGGATAGCATCAGGCGAGAGAGCATTCTGTCGGGATAGCGTCAGGAGTAAAAGCATTCCGTCGCGAGAGCGTCCGGGAAGGATTACACCTCCTGGATAGCGTCAGGCGCGAGCTCACCCCGTCAGGGTGAGCGTATTGCGCTCGGGACGCACTAGCTGCACTAGTGCGCGCCTGGGCGCGCAGGGTAAACTGGTGCTCGCCAGGGCGGAACGCTATGCGCCAGGAGGCGCCAGGAACGTTCCTTGCTTCTCTGGAGAGGCAGTTTGTCTACCGAGCGCCCAGTGCGCCTGGAGCATCCAGAGCGTCTGGCGGAGGTTACGGGTTTGCTGATGTATGCCAGAGAGCCAAACAACGTCGGAGACACTTGTCACTCCCTCAACCCCTAGAGTTAGCCACCACAATTTCGACTGAAATCTAGATGGATTTTGTAGTAGAAATGCCTGAGGAGAAATCAGGATTCCGTAACGTATTGGTAGTCGTGGACCGTTTTACGAAAATGGCTCACTTCATTCCAATGACGGGAATCAACTCGGAACAAACCGCTAACGCATTCATCAAAGCCATCTAGCATTTCCACGGACTTCCTAGGAGAATCGTCTCAGACAGAGGAACACAGTTCGTGTCAGCATTTTGGACGGCAATCATGGAAAGATTGGGGATTCGTAGGAGACTCTCGACATTATTCCACCCGCAGACCGACGGCCAAACAGAACGGACCAACCAGCATATGGAGGATTAAATTCGGGCATACATGTCAGGAACAGGCAAGAAGTGGAAAGATCTGCTACCTATCTGCGAATAGTACGCTTACAATAATGCAAAACATACGTCGACAGGACAATCAACATTCTATTGCAACTATGGCTTCCACCCCCGAACGGATTGGCCTACGGATGCAGAGATTGAACGTTTAGATGCCAACGGGAACAATTACTTGGACGAAATCATCACGGTTCACTATCGGTCAGAAAGTCTTGCTGGATACTCGAAACCTAGGAGGATACTCCTAGTGGTCAGACAAATTCACAGGACCATTTAAGGTATCCACAGTGGTGGGCAATCGTGCTTACCGTCTCGTACTTCCGATAGAATGTAAGGCTTCCGATAGAATGTAAGGTTCATGATATGTTCCACAAAATGCTGCTACGACTCTACCGCGAGGACCCGAATTCCACTAGTCAGCAGAATACACGAAAACAACTGATAACACCCGAGCCACAGGAGGCCTTAGCGGACGAAAACTTCCAGCCACCCTCGAAGATACGACCTCATACGCGAAGTCAAGGCAATCGATGATGAACGGGCTTGTAAAAGACAACGGAACAGGCGTGACTAAGCTCGATACCTTTCCTTACTCTATGACTTTTCCCACAGGGTTTTTTTTATCATAAAATAGTTTTAACGGTCGAGGGCAACGTCTAGGAAGGGGGAATAGTGTTACAGGAATCACGAAACATTGTTCTTGAGGTTAAAAACATCGAGGATTACGACTGACGGGCTGTGATTCGAGGACGAACGGGTAACGGAAGGACAAGCATAGAAAGATATCGGGTAGTGTGGGGGCAGGCGGTGTTACCAAACTAGTATTACACTATTGTGATGGCACGCTTACTGTTGGGTGTCTCACCCGGAATAGAATAGGAAGCGGGGCTTACGACTGCAGGCTGTTCTACTTAGGGAAGTAGGTCTAGGACAATAGTATGATGCAGCCTGATGACTGGCAATTGCAGGGTTCATGGTTACATGTCGGAATTAGAGTGAAGGGGCGGAACTATGCGGGGACGCTTTTCTATCTGGGTTATCTTCAGGAGCATTATCTTATTCTATTATTGTTGTATCAGCTAGTATCAGAAAGCGGGCCTTGGTATAGGTTCCCATATGTATAAATAGGACAGGATTCTGCGATGACTTGAGGGGATCATCAACCATCAAGTCAAGGGAATCCGGTATACAATATCATCAGTTTAAACGCTACAGAATTATCACTTAGCACTGGCATTTCTCCAAACAGGAAGACTCTATCAAAGTCAAAGAAGCAGACCAAACGTATGAGAATCCAGAAATTCGAAAAAACTGACGATCCCTACTGCCTCGATCCAAAGATATGGGAGGCTATTGGTAAAGACATGGAAAGAAGTCGAGCAACGTTTCCTACAGCATTCGGTGATGCCATACGGTCGGTGTATGACCACTTTCACAAATGGAAAGCGGCGGAGTGGTCTAATTGGTGCCAGATATTCGCTCCCGTGTATCTCAAAGGACATCTCCCCAACGAGGACTACAAGGAATTCATGACCTTCGTGAGTGCAGTACGTACCTCCTGCGATTACACGGTTACATCATCGGAATGCCGGGACATACGCCAGTCGATGGCACGCTTCATGAGGTATTACGAGCGTAGGTACTATCGTCGAGATTGGGCACGTCTATCAGCTATGCGCCCTGTCTTTCACTCCCTCGCCCATGTAGCAGAGTGCATCGAGGATGTAGGCCCTGGTTGGGTGTACTGGCAGTATCCAATGCAGCGCCTCTGTGGACTACTGACATCGAAGGTCAGGTCCCGTGTAAAGGCAAACTAGAACCTAGCAAATTTAATACTCCTTGAAGAATAAAAGAATCACCTCAGCTTCACGATACGTACCGAAGAGCATGTAGCGGCAGGTTTAGACGGAGAAGAGTCCGAGATAGAAGAGGAGGCGCCCAGGCATGTTGACGGTGCTAAAATATATGAGATATATATAGGTATCGTAAAGGCATACCAAAACCGTGAGAAAGGGAAAGAATTATCGGATATCCGGCTCTCTGAGACGAGCGACGGCATCTACCTTAAAGGGAAAGCAAAGACACACGTATTCCGGGAAGCGGAGACCTCCTGCCTACAGACCTTCTTCGACACTGAGCTCCTACTGAAGCATATCACGGTCTTCAATCCTTCGGGAGAGGGTGCCCCGTTGATGCCTCCCGAAGCTATTCCGAGCAGCACCATGAAGAGGTATAGAGCTGTATTCGTTAATCCGGACCAAGCTAGTGAGAGCTTCCTTGTTCCCTCTGCCGACATGTCCCCCCGTAGCGAAACAAAGACAGCATCGTGGGTCAGATACGAGCAGGTTCTGAACGAGAAGGAGGTGCGCGCCAATGTAAGGGTTGATGAAGAGGATGAAGAGGATGACGATTATACTCGCAGTGCATTTGGTGAAGTGCGTTATTTCTTTAGTATATCCCCTGAAGAAGGACACGTGGAGGCTGCATCGAGGCTCCGCCCTGCGTACAAGATGGCCTTTATCGAATGGTATCCCGTCTACGCTGATGGACTCCTTGTATACAGTGATGTACGTGAGAAACCTAAGCTTGAATTAGTACCGGTGGAGGATATCAAAGAGCTGATTGGGCTGCTAAAGAAGGAGCAGCGACGGTATATTGTGGGGAAGACGAGGTCAATACAGTGGAAAAGAGATAGATGAAGGAGGCGAGTATAGCATGCTTCCCTAATACGAATTAGCTCTCATTAGCGCAAATTCCACGTTTTTTTCGAAAAATCAGGCCCCTAGTAAGCATTATTTTTGCCAAGAAATCCCGTATCTTGGCATAGGGGCCTGATTTTTCGAAAAAAGATCGTTTTGGCGCTTTCGGTCGAAATACGCAGTTTAAACGTATATTGCTTTTTGTGAGATTTTTTTCAAGCTCATATCAATATTTGTTTCAACGAAACGGAATGTTTCGGTCAGCTGCGTGAGCATAAACGACTAACGCGATTGGTGCTAGCCCAATATTAGCCCTGCGGAGAGAGCATTCTTCAACGGTTATCGTCGACCAGGGATAAGATTATTAGCCAGAGATGCTAATATACATGCAGCGTGGGCGTGCTTATCAGTACGGTAGCGCTATCCCACAGAGAAGGCTCGAATGCAGTATATCCACATAGAAGGATACGATACTCCGCGAGCGACAATATTTTTCTGACTTAGAGATATTATATTTATATTGTTATCCCGAGGGGGTGATATCCCAAAGGATAGGTAATATCCCGAGAGGGGGGTTATATCGCGAGGGTGGGTATGCGTCAGCATATTGTGTATCCCGGTGGAGAGATACTCGATTAGATGGATCCGACTGATTATAGATATGATATCCTAATATTAAGATTCAACCGCCTACTATATCCCGCCGGGGATATCTTCACCAATCGATAGGATAAGAGAGGTATCTCAACCTAATAGGAGGATACAAGAGGCATCTCAACCCAATAGGGGGATACACGGGTAGCTACGACGAATTGAGGATATTATTACTTATGCAAACTCAACACCACAGTTAAGTTTCGTGAGATTATCCTTACAGGGGGGTAACGCGACGGGATATCACGTCATTATCCTTTGAGGGGGGGTAAACGTAGGATAAAACCGCCTGTATCTCTACCAAAGGAGTACAAATCTAGGAGAAGGGATACACGCCATGTCATCCCCACCAGGGGTTACAAAAGGCTCTATTAGCGGCGGTATCCCGCGCAGCAGGGTATCTCATCCAAAGTTGACGAATCGGCCCGATCTTATCCTCCCACGGGATAACCTATCCCGATTTTCGGGATATGCTATCCCAATCCCTAACAAAGTTTGTACTCTAGGGGCGTACCTCTAGGTGAAAAAACCGGAAGAAAATATTGGTCCAAAAGGACCACAATATCGGCTGTTACGATCCAGGGGATATACTCGTTTCAACACACATACTAGAAACTAGCGCTCTTTGGTAACCCCATGTTATTGTTTCGCTTATTCAAGGTTCCGCCTCCCCGGACACCTGCGCTGGCTTCCTGTATGAGGCTCACATATGCTCACTCGGAGACCGAGTGAGAATATGTGATCTCAATCTGGTCCTGGCCCGGGCAGTGATGCATGTAGTTACCAGGATTACACACGCGTTATAATCTGCATGCTACACCCCACGGTACACCCCAACAGAGCTCCATACCCCCCCGGCAGGCAAGAAGAACCTAAACATGGTTTTTCTGCTAGCAACCACTTTTACCCCTGCTAGTGTATTTTATATTCAGGTTCTTGTTACCTGTCGCGAGTAATGTGAGTAAAAAAAAAAGGTGTCCTTCACACACTCAGCACACACAGGCTAATACTCAGATTCTTTAGGTAAAGATCCTGTACTCTGGGTCTTCTACTATATTGTTGGATATATTATATTTAAGCATTGACCTTGCATGCCTTCCCACAGGTGGGTCTAGCTGAAACAGCATCGCCTAGTGGTACCTCTATATGTGGCGTTTGTCTGTATATATGTATGACGAAGTACCAGATTAAAAGCTTTTGGAAAGTCTGGCGGAGAATTGAGAAGGAACCTCAATACACAAGGAAACAATATTTATTCCCGTCTTTGAATTCTAACCAGGTCCAGATGCGAAGGGTTGGGAGACGTCTCCTCTAGGTATCCAGGATCCTTTGTAATAGCGAAGAGAATATATAGCATTTATAAGCAGATGTTTTGATAGGCCTCAGGTTATACGGGCCGGTCCGGGATTTGGCCTTCCAGGCCGGGCTTGGGCCAGGGTGTTTGAGGCCGGGCCAGGCTGGGTTCTAAGGCGATTGAGGCCCGGGCTTTACGGTTCATTCATATAGGCCAAAATAGTACATATTTTCAAAATATCTACCATCCCCAACCCCACTTTCTTTCTATGAAAAGAAGCTCTTCGGATAGATATAGGGTTTTATCACAATAAACAGTCAGATATACCTTCTTAGCATCATATGAATTATCGAAAAATCCCGGGATTAGGCCAATATATATGGGCCAGGCTAGGCCCCGGTTGGGTTTGCTGGGCTTGGGCGAGTCCAAATGTTTTCAAGCCCAAGCAGGCCGATTAAAACCTCTGTTTATAAGGGCATCTAGTCAACGATAGGACTTTTCAGTGGTGAGTAGCCTCCCCATTCCCTAGTGTAGAGTTTAATAGGGAATCTTACAGGTTCAGCAGCTAGGATTCGATTCAGCATATCTTAAACCAACAGCTCAACATTATCACCATGAAGAAAGCTTACTATAAAGAGTTCTGGAGATCTACCCATGCACCAACCTTTCTCCTTTTGCCCGTTTCTACTAGCCTATGGACCTAAAACGGTTGCACCCCCCCCCCCCCCAAGACCTCTAACTCCAGATGTCGTTCTGTACCTCAAATCACGGTCCGCACGCATACCTTCTGTATTCTTTGTCTTATCAACGCAATCAGAGGCGCCCTTTTGCCTTTCTGCTTCAAATATGCCTATAGAGAAATACATATCAATCATGTATACGTATATAAGGGAGCGACCAACAAACAACCACGAGTTTTAATACGAATGTCCAGATGTATAATACTATATATCCCAAAGCCTTGTACTAAGGGGAAATCGGTTGCAACGAACCCTAACCCTGATGAACTCCTAACCATGTAAGGCCCAAAGCAATAGAAGAGCGATAGAGGGATTATTCTACAACCCCCTTCATAATAGGACCTCTCTTTATAACACATTGTGGCTATGATGATACATAACTAACAAGAGATTTACTCCATGCAATTAATGAATTAAAAAAAAAAAAAAAGAGAGACCTACATGTTTGCGAGTGATATTCCATGAGTCGTAGCTTGATCGGGAAGCACATGTCGATATACTAGACCACTAGGCACACGCTAGATATCCCGAGATAGTGTTCAATCTCCCCTATATCCCAAAACTTTGGAAAGTCGATTCTGCTTTGATTTTTTTACCAGCTACGCGTGCTAGATACCATATTAATCAATGTTGTTAGAGCGAGATTACGGACAACCTATCACCTATAGGGAAATGCAAGCAATTCATAAAGACTCTTCATAGTGCTATCCCCTACGACGTCAAATGGGATCCCAATCGTGTTACTCAAACCCCATACGAAAGTCGTGATATAAACACCGCATCGCTGTTTTGGGGATGAGAACCGGTACTGTAAATTAAACATTGAGGAGCTATTCATAGTTCTTTGTATATCGACTTCCATATTGGGTTTGAGTAACACGATTTGGATCCGGCTTAAGGAATAGAGTACATTGCTTAAGACTTGCAATTGCACTTTGCCCCACGTAGTTCTTCACAACCTCCTCTATATGCCCTGGTATCGATATCACCCCTAGAATATGGCATACCTACAGTGTCTACCGAGACATTTTGGTAGCCTGATAACTACCCCCCTGAATTAGGATCTCTCTCAGGTATAAGGTAAAGGTGGAGAGGGTTGAACTCTCTATATGTATGTATACGCGGCCAACAACGCATCCACGATTTTACACTTACTCTATATATCGTTTGGTATTTCTATGCAAAACTATATAGCTGCGCAAATGCCCCCATCACAAAAGCATCGCAGCAATAAACGTTTCGGGAATCTCAACAGGCCCCGAAGTCGCTAGGAATACGAAGTACCTCATATCGTAGTATGGATCAATTACATATGGTCGAGAATAACTTCGAGAACATATATTGAGGTAGGTCGTTAGTGCCTGGAGTTCAGGGTCAACCCAGTCACTCTTCGATAACGGCTATAAATTCAGACTGTAAATAGCATTCCAGGAAAGTGATCCCGTCAATGGTTCTGGAGGTTTCAGGTGGGAATTCAAATGCGATCTGTGGAATTCCCCCACGCCCGCGGGCCCTGGGAGGTCTATGCCGACTCACACACTGCGGATGACCAAACTACCAACCAAAACCACAATATCTTGTAAAAGTGCCAAAAGAAATATCGATTACCCATTTGCAGATATCGATATCCTGCTTAGAGGCTTTATTTTTTCTTCACTTTGCTCCAGTCTAGTTATATAGAGTTTGATGCGGCGAGCCGTTACTATGCAAGATTTGAACGTCTTGGATCTGAATATCCGGATGGGTAAACATTGAGAGTGTAGATGAGCTTTTTTGTTTTTGTTTTGTTTTGTTTTCAACTCTTCGGTTTTTATTCTCCGAGTCCCTTCCACGCCAAAAACCGCTACACATCCAAATACTATCCCATAATGGTACCTATGCCCCCCCCCCCTCCCCCCCCCGGGGCAAATTACATAAACGAATGCCCGCCTTTCTACTAAAAGTAAGGTACTTGAAGTCAGTGTACCTCCTCAGGTAGACTTCTAAGTGTAAGTATACTAGACTATGGTTAAACGGATATTGATATCGATATGTACATGTAATGGACAATCTCATACTATCCCTTGGACGGATGAAACTCTCAAATTCGCGACATGGACCGTGCACGCACTTGGTAAGGTAACTGTTTTTCTTTTTATGTGTGGCAATAACAATACGGCGAATCAAAAATCAGCATCAGTTACCATATAAGGCTAGTAATAGCGGAAAGAGGGATGTCGCGAATTTGAGAGTTTCATCCGTCCAAGGGATAAATCTAGTATGTATGTACTCTTTATTATCTTTCTTCTTGCATCAATTATATACCGGTGTTGTTCGGGCTTCTATTTTATCTCAAAGTTTACTGATCCGCCACATTCAGATTTCCTATCTTAGTGTGATTCTACACCCAATATTTCTTGTGTATTATCGAGCGTAACACCCATTTTCATAGCGGCCAGTTGGTTTATGCATGCGAAAGGACCTAGCCGAACTTATCAAACTCCCAGCACTGTGGTCCGTGCACCCAGGAACCCAAGTAACGTTTTTGCTTTTTCACAATTAATCATGACTCAATGCTGCGCACTAAACAGCGCTTTAGTGTTCTCAGAGTAGAAGGCTACAACTTTGAGAGTTTCATCATCCAAAGGATAGATCACCCTATTGAACCACATACATACTCTTGGGGCGACCACTCGTTGGCCCGTTTCGAATACTAGCCGGGAAAAATTGCACCGAAGATTTAGAAGTACGCCAGAAGAGTGCCGAATATCCATGCTTTCCACCATTTCGATCAAGTTTTCTAGGCACTATCTCTGACGTGGTGATTTAGTCTCTGGTAGAACTGGATTAGTTTCTTTTGATGAAAGTGCGTTTTCAGCCTTGTGCCTATTCATCTCCTGCGAATAAGAAGCTGTTTATCGGCGCTCGATCTTTACACCATTTCTAGCTCAACCGAGACACTGAGTCAGCGCGACTGAGTGATCTCTAGGTACATACATACAACTTGCATGCATGGTTCTGATTACAATGTTTGAAGATGATTGAACAAGGGGGTCTTGGCACCCATCACAATCATTTTCGAGTGATATTCTATGCAGCTGTGACCAATACTCATAATGCTTTCCGAATACGGCAGCTATTGCATGAGCACATGAGCACACATTTGACAGGTACTTGGATGCCAAGGCTGACGTGCCAATACCTTACCTTAGTACTAGGTACCGCAAAATCGAGTTATTCGGGGAGTTGCCAAGGTCACCTGCTAAACTACATTTAGTTTAGATCCTGCAGAAGAGGCTGTTTTCTTGAAGATCACTTCCTCTAAAGGCGAAGATCCTCAGCTTTTTGCCTTGGCAACCCGAATAACTCGAGATTTAGCGGTATTTACATACATGTGGTAGGTGTTAGTTGTACTCTATTGGAATTGAACGTACCGTAACACCCACCTACGGGATTTTTCTATACGGTTGACAATTCATGATATTGACAGTGATAGCTGAACCCATTGTGTTCTCGAATGAATGTCCATGCTGACTGGTTATCCACTGTACACGTCAAGCACATTGCATTTGCGTGCATTGCAGAATTCAGTGAAGCTTGGCTAGAGTGAAACAGCACTAACGAGCTGTCCGATCAATTAATCAACAATTTACGCGCCCTCCTTCAGCGAGTAGGTACTGCTCGATGATGCAACGGAATACCTATATCTTCCAGCTTGTGCTACCTACCCTTTGACACCAGGTACATACTAAGCCACAGTCAGCCACAGTCAGCCACACTATTCCACATCCCCTCCACCAATATTCCGTCTCACCTGGATCACTTACTTTCCCGCCAATCGCAGAACAGATCTGCAACCCCTTCTTGGCCCAAGCATTGAGCTGTTGGCGATCGATATTCTCCTGGTGTGGATAGCTCAACAATTTAACTCGAAAGCTCAAGATGGGGTCAATCGCATTAATATTAAACTACAGAGGGCTTGATAGATTTTTCTAGACTGTGACAGATTACCCCCCCTCCCTCCTCACATAGAGACGGTTTATATCGCTCTTCTTTCCCTCCCGAACACCCAAAGGCACCTCAGTGAGTTTGGCTTGATCCGGGCTGAGAATTGAGCAGGGCATAGAGACGTAGGTGCCGGCTTCCTTCCCACAATTAAATCCTAGACGCATATTACCTCCCTGGCGTGAGTTGGTCGAAAATAGGTACATATACTTACCTATATGCTGTAGAACCAGGTATAGATACACATACCTATCCCACGGCTACGCCTCGAATACTCGCCAGCTAAAATAAAGGAGATTCTCCTTCATCAAGCTTTCGATAACTACATCTCATTTATTCATCTGAATAGGCCAGAGATGAGCGGACACCCCAACAGGTGGCAATTACTCTTCAAGCGAAGCTCACATCCCGACTCTGAAAATCGGAAGGCCACCAGCATGCCTAATAGACCTGCACCGCCAATTCCTTCGGCGGTCGAGGCGCACCGGGCAAGGCGGGATTACTCGTTAGAGCGCACCCCAAGTCGTCCGTCAGGTCGCCCGTCAAGTCGCCCGTCAGATAGGCCCTCAGGCCGCCCATCTAATCGCCCGTTAGATCGCTCGTTTGACCGTCCGTTCGATTACCCTTTAGATCGCCCGTTAAGTCGTCCATCAGATCCTCCGTCAAACCGTCAGGCAAGTCGCCCGTCTAGTCGCCAGTCAACCCCGGTGTCAAGCCCGGCGCTATCGTCGGTAGATCATTTTTCCTCGCGGACAAGTCTAGGTCTCTCCAAAAAACCCTCGTCCTTAGCTGCCAACGACTTAAACGCCAAACTACAAAGTTTCAAGTACGACACTACACTCAGCAGCACAACTGTCACACATAGGGTGGACGGTTACAATGAGGTCTGGGTTCAGGAACGAAGGCTTGGAGGCGGGGCCTTCGGAGAGGTGTGTCTCCAAAGAAGGAAAGATGCCAGGAACGGAATAAACTCGGTTCGTGCTGTAAAAGCGATCACCAGGAACGCTCACATGAACGATATAAAGGCCATCAAGAGGGAGTTGAATGCGCTGATAACCCTGCGAAAGGTAATAGTCCAGTGTTATGGTATCCATGAGTCCGTTAACTAACTGGTACCTGTTGTCTATAGCATAAAGATCATTTTGTCGATTTCTACGGATGGTACGGGGCCACGGATAACAGTGGTACAGTATTTATCGCTATGGAATATATCTCCGCAGGCGATTTATCGACATACATGGAGGATGACCCAGCCCTGGCAAAGGAGAACTGTAAGACAATTGTTAGGCAAATTCTCGAGGCACTTGTGATAATGCACCAACATGATTTCTGTCACCGAGACCTAAAGCCGCAGGTTTGTCTTTCCAAATCTTGCTATTCACCCCTCCCACGTTTGGAGCAACATAATTGCTAATGCTAACCGTAATTTCTCATTCTTAGAACGTACTTGTGGCTTCGACATCACCACTAAGACTGAAGCTTGCAGACTTTGGCATTGCCAAATCAACGAGCCAGGATAGTGTGATGAAGACCGCAATCGGCACAAGCCAATATATCGCCCCAGAGGTCTGTAATTTGATTGAATTGGGGCCAGAAGAAGAGTACAGTCAAGCTGTGGATATGTGGGCTTTGGGGACCATCGCCCATGAGATCATGACAGGATCGATACCATTTTGCTCCCCTGCGCCCACGAAGATCAACCGTGACCCGAATGACAACGATAACACAGGCAGTGACGAGGACAGTGCGATGTTCAGCGGGATAACCTATAGCAACTCTGGACGCAGCACCAAGAGTAGTAGTAGTACAAACCTAAGAGAGTTGCTAGAATATTGCGATGGAAAGAGAGATTTCCCCTTTGCATATTCAGCGAATGGCAAATTAGCATATTCAACCATATTCAAGGACTTCATACTATGTGTCCTTGTCCCTCAACCATCCCTCCGCTTAACCGCCGCCAGAGCACTTGAGCATCCGTGGGTCAACGAAAATGTCGCCTTAGTCGAACCTTGGCACCACGCTATCAAACCTCCCGTTTCCCGCACATGGTCTGGTTTTACTCAAGGTGAACGTGTTGGGGCTGAGCGCCTTGAAGCCGAACGTCTCGCCGAAGAGGAGCGTACTCGAAGGGAGCTTGCAAGGGCTCGTCTCAAAGGCGTGATAAGGGCCACCACAGTGTTTCGTGGAATGGTTCCACCACGCCCGACGGTTACCGTTGAAGCCGAGGAAGAAGACATTCAGAATCATGATTCTTATAGCGGGACTGGGCAACGTGATGAAACCAGACGCTCAGGGGATCAGTATTCAGCGTTTGACTACGACGAAGCTGAATTCGAAGCCGAGCTTAAGAAAGCCCAGCGTGCTGCTGTCGAACGTGCTGCCGAACGTGCTAGAGACGAACGTGCTGAAGCTGAGCGTGTGGACCAGGAGCGGCGTTCAAAAGCTGCGAAAGCTAGTATCCTTGGCCTCACGGGAATGCTCAAAGCCGTTAAACGGTTCCGTCAAGCAGTTCCACGTCCTGAAGCTACGGATGCAGAAGACCCTGGTTATCATCGGCATGAGGATGTATATGTCAGGCACTCACAAGATTGGCGTGAGGATTCCAGGCACTCCCTAGATCAGCGTGATCGTGAGGATGCCAGACATTCACAGGATCGCCACGGGGATGCCAGGCAACGACAACAAGACCGGCGTGCAAAAGCTGGGCGGGTTCAACACAAGGATATTTCTGAAGCTGAGCGTGCTTTCCTTGCAGCTGAATCCGAGCGTATGCGACGTAAGCTCGCAAGATCTCGGCTCCTTGGTCTCACGGGGGTATTGAAGGCAACCAGAAAATTCCGTCAATTGTCAGTTTCGCATTCAACATATAAGGACGACACATACAGAGGTAACGCATATACGGATCACGCGTATGTGGATAATGAAGACCTTAATGATGATGTCGATCCTTTGGATACCGAGCACCCAGCGGTGGAATCTCAGCGTGCAAGGATGGAGCGTGAGGACCGTGCTCAGCGTCAAGCTGAAGCTGAACGTGTGAGGCAGGAGAAAGCGAAAGCGAAAGCTAAAGCTAATATTCTTGGCATTACTGGAATGTTCAAGGCTATTAAACAGTTTCGTCGGAATGTTCCCACACCGGCAGCAGCAGCCCCGGCACCAGAACCAGTTATCGGTAGAGATGCGGAAGAGATCCAAGATGCGGGGGAGATCCACGATCCGCTCCATATCAATTGTAACATTCAATTTACACAGCCTAAGTATCAGTATGTTTAATCGGATATTTCCTGTGTTTCCAATGCTCTTTCGAGAGTATAAGATTTGTCTCGAGCTCGATGTAGAACATTTGTGTGCTTGTCTTTTCGGCCAGACAAAAGGACGCGGGGGGGGGGAAACGTCTATCAGGATAACAGGATCCCATCAGCCCATTATCTATTTTTTTTTAATTTTTGGAGATTATTTTCATCTATTTTACCTCTGGTTGAAAAAACAACCAATTACTTCACACCTTGCCTGGAGACTCACAGCATTTACGCCTCTACTCTCCTAATTTTCTCACGACCTATTTTCCTTCTCCTCGATATACTACTGGTGTCATGTTGTTTTTCTTTTTTGTTCTGGAATGTTATTATGGTTTTTGATTGGATGTATATAATCTATACTAAATGAAGGCTCTACGCTCTTTCTTTGTCCGCTGAAGTACGGGTCTAATATCGGCGAAAAAGGGTGCCTTCCCAACCCCAGGTCTCGTCCACCCCAAGTTGCGCATGATGCTCTACAAGCCTGTGCGGGGAAATGATAACATGATGTAATAGAGCAGAGTATATTATAACGATGGTCCATACATGCAGTACACGTATCCGGGTTCGTTCTCGTACTCATTGAAAAATTCACTTATGACTACTGCGGAAACAGCACCAATTAAAACCTGAAAGCATTGCTCCGCTGCACCCTGGTTTCATAATTAACCACATCCTCCACCAGATCAGAGGCCATGCATAAAGGTCGCATCATGGGTTAGGGTTTCTGTCTTGGCATAGTTTTCAGTACTCCAGCTGTTGGTTGATCTTGCCGAGTGAATTACAAGTAATCATAAAGCGGCGACCGGGTTACGTATATACAGGTAGATAACAGAGTATTCAGACTCTCTCCCTGAATCTAAGCCCTCCGTTCCGGACCCCTAACCAAATAACTTCAGTGAAGAGCCCCTAGCCTTGCACCAGAATGAGAGGGTTTTTAGAAGGGGGGTGAAGGATTTGATGTAGTGGTCTTTGAGATACATACATAAAGATTCTCGAGTCTTTGCATTGCACCGTATTATTGATACGAAGGCTCTACCATATGATTAAGTACCTAGCTAGGCCTACTGTCAACCAGAGATCTAAGAGGCCGTTCGGTAAAACGATCCCGCTAGCATCCTGCAAAGTGAAATTCTTTGAAATTCGAGCGTTGGACTGCGAAATAATAAAGTAGCAAAGAGTTATGTAGTTCTTCAATACTCCCCATAACGGTGTTTCAATTTGAACGGGGTTTTGCCCCTGCTTACATCAGGCCATTTCCAAACGCACTCTAAAGCTTGTTTCCGGCTACTGTGCCTACTTTGTGTATCTATTGGTATCTGTCGATAGAGGCATCCTATGTTCAGTATTCGGATGACTCAAACTATCCGGATGAAACCCGGGTAGGTAGGATACCGAAAATTAATAGCCCCGATATTCTGTAAGCGATAGCAGGCTCAGCCCTTGATTTTTTTACACAATGCACAGTTCAGTTTCTCCTATCTACACGAATAGCGTTTTGTAACATCACCCCACGAACAAAAGGATATATATATATATGCCATAAGTCCAATACTCCCCACTACTCTGTCTTCACAAACCCCTCGTCATCAATCAACCCCCTATACCTCGCCAACTCCACCAACGTTTCCAGAACCACCGCCTTCCAATACTCACCCCACTTGCCCTTACTTATATACCACGAGAATTTGTTCAACCCCCTTCTAATCGTCGGATGATCTTTCAGCGTATCACTGTTTACAATGGGCAAATCTGCATACGCCCCCCGGTCCTCCAGTCGCAGTCCTAGCGCCGCAAGACTTGCAAAAATCGTGTCTGCATCGGCTTCGATATAGGCACCCCCGCGAGGGAAGATGGCATGCAGCTTTCGCCGTAGAAGGCAGTCGAGCTCGGAGAGCGCCGTAGCTGGGAGGGCGTCAACATCAACCATATGTGTGCGGCCGAGACGGCCATGCCAGTTTTTTTTGATGAGCTCCTGGAAGAGTTCAGGGGAGGCGCAACCTCGGCCGCTAGCGATGGTGCGGGGGTTGTCAATTGGAGGGTGTGGGAGGGTGGTAGGAGCGGGAGTGGAGTTGGCTGTGGTAGCGGGAGTGGGGGTGGTGGACAGTGCTGATTGTGACTCTTGGAGGCGGGCGACAGTGGCGGCGAGGTGTGCGTTGACGCTTGTGGTGGCCTTGACCTCGGCGAGGAGGGTACGGACGATGGACTGGAGGGCGGCGACGTCGGTGGGGAGTGGTTTGTCAGCCGACGATTCGGTTGGAGAGGATGGGCGTGCGGCAAACACGGAGGGTTGACCGAACGCGGAACCCGTGGCAGAGGCGCCAAAGACAGGGGTTTGGCCGAAATTGAATTTTGGGGAAGGTGCGTGCTCGGTAGCTGCTACTGAAGGAACGTTAGAATGGGTTATATGGGGCGGGGAAGCTGGTGAGCGGACTTACATGGGAGGGAAGAATATTCTTTAGCACTTTCCAGGAAAGCCATGATGTGATGCTTGATAGTCTGCGAGAGTTTGTGTAGTTGTGTTGTGTCGCTGTGGTTGAGGCTTGGAGCCAAAGACACGTTCAGTGGAGGCCTGATTCATGGTAGCACAAGGTTGCAACACAGATTACCACTCGAGTTGTATAATATTGCGAGTGATACCCTGTGATTTCACGTACCCTCCTTTGAACCCATTTATGTGCAGCCTTAAGGCTATGACAAATAACTCCACCCGACCCTCAGGGAAAGAAAAAAAAAAAAAAAAAAAAACACCTGTCTCCACTATACATGATTCTGTACCTGCCGTATATAGTCTATTATAACCACCTACACAAACTACCACAGCAAGCTGCATATGTACATCGTATAATTGCGCAACAATTCAGTAATGTAAAGGTAGAAGCAATATATGAGGAGGCATCAAGTGTAGCCAAAGTCCTAAGGTTACAATTATGGATTTCATTTGTACCCAACACAAAGTTATAGTCATACGCCCAACACAAAATTTCACTAGTAGCTTTCCTTTACACTTTCGAAACTCTTTCCTGGCCGCTTCATTTGTTCCCTTATATTGGAGCGGAGGTAATCAAGGCCAAACTTTGGGTTGCCCGGAGACCTATACTGGACTGATTGTATTCGAGATTCTGCGCTTTGGCGGGTGGTGGTTTAAAAACTCGGATCTTATGCCTACACTCGTGTCTCTCAACAATGGTCTGTTTGCTAGCTCTTTATCAATTCTATAAATGCCGGCCAGTCAATATATCCGGGGAAGGGAATCAGTGTTAATGTCTGTATTAAAGTAACACTCTTCAGCCTTTAAATTAATCAACCTAGTATGACGAAATGAATCGGTAAACGGATCCTCAAGTTCACTTCGTCGCTTAAGTCTACATATTTCTTACCTTTTTTTACCCCCCAACATGTGATCTTGATGAGAGTTAAGCTCCTGCCAGTAGTTTAAATGACTCTGTAGTAGAGATCGGATCACTTACGCAAAATCAGTTGAGAGACTACTGGTTTCCCGAGGGGTGGTAAAAGGTACTCAATGAATGCCTTTCCTCAAAATCTTTTCTACCACACTATATTTAATTCATTTTCCAATATTCTCCCATGACGCATTCCCTAAGGCCTTTTCTCTGTGTCTCTCCCGAGTTTTGATCAGTACTTGGATACATCACCCTTTTCCGTGGGGAAAAAACATGAGGAAACGCTTCAAAACAGCAAGCAGAAAAGACCGTGGGGGAAAAAGCATCCATTGGTTGCAAAGGTCTCGAGAAAGGCGTCGGGAAAGGAGTCTGGAAATGTATTTCTCGAACGCTGGAAATGAATCAAAACGACGCCTTTTCTCCAAGCAAATGAACCTTAAACTCGGCCCCAGTTAACGTCCCCAGGTAATGGATCAATTGATCCGTCTCCGGCTGGAGTTGGTACGCAAATTTAAAATGACAAGGCACTACCACCAGGGTTGCATTCAAAAAAATCTCAGCAGCTACATTTGGAATGCTTTGTCCTCCCGAAGTTGGTCGTTTTCTGGCCTCGCTCTGTCGTGAGTTTTGGGTATGCAGTACAGAGATGGGGTTATCTAAATTGATTACTGCACACTCTGGAGTTGTTGATTTACGCACAATGCGCACTTATCAGAATACATGCCCCAAGGCCTTGTTTTCAGGTACAGTACAAACCCATAAAATTAATGAATTAAACAAAAAAAGAAAAAAAGAAAAAAGGTACGGTACGGTACTACAAACCATAGCGGGTTGAACAGTTTCTAGACCATGTATCACTGCTGAGTCTCTATCAATGGAGATCATTCCCGATTAGCAAAATCTTCCTTTCTCTACCCAAGACTCTAATATCTATCACAGGGTTTATGGCCCCACGCTCGACAGCCGTAGTTCATTGTCGTCATGAGCCATCACTCGCCGTATTCAACAGGCGACAAGGCGGTTGCCCGCGTTGGCTATAACCTGAGGAGTTTGTGTCAAAGAACATATATGTAGTTCTTCACAACATCCTCGTCCTCACCTGACGCTTCCATACCCCGTATTCGCTACCCACCGAGATGAATGCTCCACACCCTCCCCCAGAAACTCCACTGCCGCCTTCGAATCCACAGGTACTCTCACGTCCATGCCCTCGACTGTTAGATGCCTACGGCGGCTCGTAACTACCAAAGTGCAATTAGCGAATTCGGGGTTTTGGCAACCAGCGCGACACCCCACGAACACGACCACCAACCACCAACCAACCACGAACACCACCACGAACACCACGAACACCACGAACACCATCGGTCACTTCACCTAACCTCTGGTAGGGAAGTTTATTGCACGCCTTCACTTAACCTCTGGTAAGGAAGTCCGTTGCCGCCAACTCCAGTACCTGTCCCCGCCAACTCCAGTACCTGTCCCAGCCAGCACCTGTTCCCGACCACTTAGCTTTACCTCTAGTAGGTGAGTTTTTATTGCATTGCAAGACTGCTGCCGGTGCTAATTTGACTACAGCAATGCCTAAGTTCACCAATCCCACCCTGATGCACACCAAAGCCGGCACCCTCAAGTCTCCTCCCTATCTTCAAGGGCAAAAGAAGGCCGACTGTGTCAAAAGCCACCGCCTGGCTGATATCATCACCAAACAGTTCACACCATTCCTTGCCAGGCAAGCTGCCACTCAATCTGGTGGTCAATCTGGTGATCAAGCTGCCGGTCAATCTGCTGAACCCAAAAAAGCACAGAGTGATCGGGAGTTGGAAAGGGATATCAACAAGTGGATATGTCTCTCTGAGGGTATGAAGTCTACTTGTGAGGAGGCCAAAGCCAACGGGGCCAAGTCATTTAAGATTTTCAAGGGCAAGATTGGGAGTATCATTGAGGTGTTCTTTGACGTTGAGATCTCTCAACCTGTAACGGAGCCATTTCAACTGTCTGGTGTATGAGTACACACCGGGCCCGGTTACATGCTGAGAGTTATTGTTAGAAGCCAGTTGCACAGTGACATGCAAGTACCGGCAGTGTGGTTAGCTACCAACTGTCAGAGTAACTACATTCTGAGCGCTAGGAAGAGGATCTACTCATGGGAGCAATGACTGACGAGTCTGTGCCTCGCCAATGATTAGAAGGCTAGCCAGAGTGAAGCTCTGAGTGCTCAGCGATCCTCCACATCCTCTGAGCATTGAAAGTCCGCCAGCAGTGGAAGAGACTATGCCTGGGAAGTCTACAATAAGCGGAAGCTCTACAGCAATGAGTAAGCTTACACCTGAGCGGCAGCTCATTCATGCAGGCCCCTAGTTGTGTGGCAACAAAGGCTGCAGGTGTTACAAAGGCTTTGACTAAGGGTGATTGCCTTCGGAATCGGAAGCACTCGCTGACGCTTAGAGAGAAGCGGGGTAGCGATGGTATTGCTTCCCTTCCACTAGGAGGCAGCACCGGAACTTAGTAAGGAAGTAGGAGCAGAGAATAGAATCCTTTGGAGTATAAGTACTCAGGATCATTCCCGCCCAACTGACCTGATCCTCATCTTCGAGTAGACCATTATCGGTAGCAGAGCCCTTAAAGATTATTGAGTTCTAAGCGATAGTATCTTTGAATAAATCTGCACCTGATTTCTATCTTGCACGGCCACATCTTTCTATCGGATTCTAGCGATACGTGGAAAGACTGTCCCCGTTACACAACCTTTGAATAAAGTTGGCACTCTTGTTAACAAGAGTTTGGAGGAGATCAATAAGACTGCTTTTACTTATGAGCAAGTTGAAGTTCCTGCAGTTCCCAGTGCCTTTTATCTTGCCCTTGATAAAAATTACACCCGCATGTTTGTCTACTTCAGCAAGGGTTTTGAGATGGTCTACGGAGTTGAAATTGGGAACTGGGTTCTGGAGTCTAAAACTTACAACATTGAGGAATATTCTGAACTCCAACCACCTGATATTCCCGGTGCCAAAGATATTAGGCATGCTGATTACAAGAATTGGCTTCTTGCCAATCCTCATCTTTATTGGGCTGATTGGTCACGGGCTGGTATTTACCATTGGGGTATGTGGATGGAAAGAGGTCATAATGATGATGCTGTCATCACCAAGGATACTCTCAAAACATCTCAACATATGAATCCTGTTCTCCTCCGCCTCTTTACCTCACTAGGCAATCTTACCAGAGCCAAAAGAATTTTGCTTGGTACCGTTGACAAAGATAACAGAGATCTTTGTATTAAAATGATTACGGCTTTGCCCAAGGGGGAGAAACAACAGTGGGCAACTGATGATCAGGAATGTTTCTCTTTGAGAGCATGTTTGATTAATCTGTTTACTGAACCTCATTGTGATATTGGTGATTTAAAAGATGGATGAGCTGTGATGGCACCAATGGGTGAGTTCACGGGGGCTGATTTCTGTATCAGGGAAATGAATAGGAGGTTTGTTTGTAGGCCTGGTGGAATTGGTTTTATTAGGGGAACAAAGTTGGAACACTTTACTACTAACTGGTACGGTTTTAGACATTGTTTGGTCTCAACAATGCATGAAGCCGTCAAGAAGGAATTTTTTAAAAGATTTCCCGAAATTGTTTAGATTAGAATGATAATTAGTAGTTAGAGAAATAAAATGATTCTTTTAACTATTTACAAAAATGTTTAATCACTATCCTCATATAATCTCCTCCTCTTCTTTGGTGGCCGATTAGATTTTCTGGTCTCTTGTAGAGCATTCCCGTCAGGTAATATTGAAGGGATATCTTTACCAATTGGTGATGGAGAGGATTGTAAATCGGGAGAGCTAAGTACAGAATTTGATTTCTCAGGTAGATCAGGAGTCAAAGCCGTTGAATCTCTTTTTAATGTAGGCGTAGAGGGCAATGGGGGATCACTGGTAAAATGTTCCTCTTCTGGGGAAGGTGCCTATAGGATAATTAATATGAATCGGCTACAATTCTATAGAATTAAATAACATACCGGTTCTCCTACTCTCATATAAAGCTCCTTTTTGACAACCGCCGGTGAATCAAATCTGTCTCTTCTTGCCCGAACAGCAGTGAGAAACTCATTTGTTTCCTCCTTCTCTTTTTTGATCCTGATTGCCCGTTGTTCATCTGTTTGGTATTTGACTACCAAAACAATTTTTGTAGACGGCCCTACAGGGAAATCCATCAGAAAATCTCTAACAGTTATTGGCTTGCTCCTGACCTCCAACCTATGGGGTCCGTCTTTGGGGTGGAAATGTGTTGCCACAAGGACTTGATGTATATCTAATGACTCTGCGGTGATAGCATCCTGCCAATTAGGAGAGGAGCTCAAGAGACCGAAAGCAAAGTCAGAGTGGTCGGTTATGAGCTCATCTAAGTCCTCAAATACCTTTGATGATACACCTATATAATTGGTTAAAATAAATTAAATAAGATATCCCGACACTTGATTGTTTTACCTATGTTCTTATATGAACTTCATTTATCATCTAAAGTGCCAACTTATATCACTAACTTGCGGGAATCTCTAGCTGTTATTTTGAGAGTACTTTGTTTGCTGGCGGGGGCTGGTGATGTGAGGGCATGCACTAAACCAAATGTTGAGTTCTGTTTTTTAGATTCTGTAGAAGTTTTACTAATTGAGCCTTGACGGTAAAGTTCCACAATCTGACGGGCTGTTAACTGACCTGTTTTTACAACTGTCTCTGGTGAGTTTGTCGGGCTGGAAAGAAGAAGGATTGTTTCAATATTTTGTGAGGCTTTACCCTTCCCTTTATCTCTTCTATTTGGCCTGGGTTCTGTTGGTGGTGCAGATGCTGAACCACCGGCTATGGTTTTTATTGGTTCCCTTTTTACCTTTGTTGAGTTACGGGAGCCTGGTAGGAGTAAATATGGTGGTACACGTTCTCCACAACAACGGAAAACTTTGTCGGTAGTATGCGATTGGATAGTTTTTTCCCTTTCTGCGCAATATTCAACTGGCGACATTGTTGAATGATTGATGATATTAAAATTGATATAAAATCAAAATATATTTTATTTGATATTGAAAATAAATACGGGATACAAGGTGGGGTTTGTCGGTTATGTTCGGCTTCTAAAATATATCTCTGTGAGTATAGAACATAATAGAATTTCAAAGAATTTCATATTTATGTATATATAAAATGTATTTTAACCATTTCCAATGTATTTGATTATTCCGAAACTGTCAATTGTGACTACCATCAATTTCATATATTTTTTATTAAAACACACAACGTCATCATCTATCACTCGAAATGTCAACTTTTCGCCAATCACCGGCTGCGGCTGCACTATCAGCAAACCAAGATTTAATCCAACGGCTTTATGTTGAACAAGATCAGACAATTGATCAAGTATTATCATTCTTGGCTGAAACGGTCATTAAATGCTCCCGCATGTCTCTTATGACTAAGCTGGGAGAATGGAATTTTAGAAAATACACCCGTAGCCAGGACACACCTTCTATGCGAGTTGAGATTGCCTACCTATTTTGGATTAAGTGTCTGAGTGATAAAAAAATCCTAAGTGTATGTATTGCAATCTCAACGGTTTAAAATAATATCGTTTAGATACCGATTTAAAACCAGATTTTAAAAATTCATGGTTATCAAATAGAATTCAAGAGATTATGTATCATACGGAAATCTATGGGGATGTATAGAAGGTTAACGCAAGTTGAGATAAATGATAACGCCGATCAAAAATTGCAAGAAATAATTGAGCAAGAATTGGAGAGGGGGAATATTACTTTAGCCGGCCAGAGATCAGTCTGGATGCCCTTACGGAATATGGGTGTTTTGGCCTCACAGTAAGACTTTGTAATATTCCTTTATCAAACTAAACTAAACTAATTTTGAAAGTCATCGGATAGGACAAGCTTTGAAGATTGTTGATCCAATCGGGGTGGAAAACAGACTGAAGGGTGTCAATAGACACCATGCGAATTTCATATGCCCCGGACCTAATTGGTGTTGGTCTATTGATGGGCATCTCAAACTGCAAATGTTTGGCATTGAAATTTATGCTGCTATAGATGCATATTCGCGTTATGTAACGTGGTTCTACTGTGGAGTTTCTGGCAAGACGGGGGTCAGTGTATTAAATCAATTCTTGGAGGTTATGGAGACACAGAATTGTTTGCCGTTGCATATCAGGGCAGACAGAGGGACGGAAACAATGTTACTGGCGGAATCTTTTTGGGAGTTACACAAAGATCATAACCCAGATATTACATTCCCGGAGGTATTTTGGTATGGAAAATCAACAAGGAATGTCCGTATAGAAAGTTGGTAGGGACAGTTTACAAAGGGGGCTACAGCCGATTGGAAGGTAAAGTGAATCAATTCTATTACATATAGAAATATCACTAAACAGTATTAAAAAGAAATATTTCCGTACACTTCAACAGGGAAACCTATTTCAAGAAGACAAATTGGAGGACATGATAGCTATTCTTTACACCTATATGCCTATTATACGGGCCAAGCTACATCAGTTTGTTGAGAACTGGAATAATCATAAGATACGGAAACAAAGTAACAGACCCAATCTTCCCACCGGGGAACCCTACTACAACTACTATTTTCCACCTGACGGTGTCAACAATTATGAGCAAATACCTTTTCTAAATACGATTGAAAGTATTAGAGATAAGAAATTGAAAAATAGCTACACAAATGAGTACTACGGTATATATGTTTCCTGATACTTAAAATTTTTTGTTTGCCTAACTTTTACTGACGGAAACACATAAGATCATGATTCCTATCTCCCCAATTCAACAATGGACTACTGCGCCCATATGCTTTCAAAAGGAGGACTGCCTGCCAATGGGGTACAGTATGAGGACATCATGCCTGATGGTAAAAAGACTCATTTTGTTATTTATACCTTACTTAATGCATATCTAGGAAGACACATTCAGAAGGGAAATCAAAATCCTGTGCTCTCATTATTGTTAAAGCCCCGGGAGGTGTCTTCTATTAGGGGACGGGGTGTAGCACACTTGTTTGCAGAATTCCATGATGAAAATTTACCTGACATAACCGATAATGAACTAAGTCAAGAGGAAGATTCAGATTGGGAGTAGTAATTTATTTATTTGTATTTAACTAAAGTTATTTAATATGTCCACAACTAAATCACCAGCAGAGTTTTTTTTTTTTTTTGTGTGGGCGGGTTGTTAGGTTTTCGTTGTCTCGTTGCAACCGAAATCCTTAATTGCACTTTGGTAGTTACGAGCCGCCGTAGATGCCTTCTCTTCTTATGTGTTGTTGTCACTTGATCGTATACTTATGTAGATTAGATATATATATATACAAGTAGTTTCCGGCCTTCGGCCGATACTATATGTATATCAATCAGTCTAATATACAGGCAAGCCGCTTTGCGGCTTATTTGTCTATTTGCCTGGCAGGCATATATCAATGGATAAGTCAGACAATTTCTCCAGTTAAAACTACAGGTATATCCCTTTAACAGCTACCAAACCGCTAAAATCGAACCACTATCGATTCCCAGAACCAGTAGAAACCCTATTAACACTCCAATACCACTCAGCACAATACCCTATCTTAATATCCAACACAACATGTTTCAAGTGAAACAAAAACATCTCTCAATGAACCAATCAAAAGACTATAAAAGCACATTGCATATGCAGGCTATAATTATATACTTATTAGATATATTGCCAACGGCCAAACGCCGAAACCAGCGTTTACAAACAGCTCCTATATCTTCGCCTTAGCAGCACACCGACCATCTATAGCTAGACCTATGCAGGCACCAAAGTTCAGAGCTTCCATTTCACTTCCAATTCGCTTACCCTGTACTCTTTGATGGGGTTGATTCCCAACAGGGCTATCGCATCAAAGGCCGGTGTCTTCCTTCCATTAGCTAGCGATATATCGCAACAGACCCACGAAAATAAGACACCACATCCTCCTCGTCCGTTGTGTCTACACAGGAACAGCACCCCACGAGAGAGGGTTATATAGTCATATCATACCAGCTAGAAACACTCCATCAAAGGTACCTGATCTAACCCTAACCCTACCCATAACAGCTGCCCCCCACCCTGCCTAGCAACACTCAGGACCCTATTAAACCAACCCTACACACCACTAAAAACGAGAGCAAAGAAGGAACAAGAAAGTCTCCAAACCCACGCAAGCAAGCATAGTGATGGGCACGAGACGAGCCGAGACGAGACCTGGCTTGTCTCGTCTCGTCGCGCAGGGTCTCCGTCTTGTCTTGTTTTGCCTTGTGGTTGTGGCGGGTCTTGCACATTAACTAGACAAAGTTCAAGTCTCGTCTCGTCTCGTGCCCATCACCAAGCAAGCAAACCATGCAGCAAACATTACCGCCTCTGGCCGTACAGCCAGCGGCAATTGCAGGCAGCACGCACGGAATACGGGCGGAATTTACTTTGTGAACAAGACGGAACAGGTGTTGTTACGGAGGAGAACACCGTATTCTTGCTAGCTGCGTTGCCGGCCTGATATATATACCAAAGGAGGACATTGTCATCGGACCAGGCGTATGTGGAGAGCTGTCACCTGTATCCCACGTACCAGAATGCAGGTTCTCTACGAAAGACATCCACCGGGTTGTGGGGTAAGTATATATGGTTTCTACATTCAAGTTAATATGCTGCTTGCATAGTAACCACAAAAACCACTCACCGAGTGACACGGCATGACGCACCTCCCCCTCGCCCTCGCCCCTCCATCCCTCCACCCCCAACCCCACCCTCTCAGTCCCTGCTTGACCTCTGCAGGGCCCCATGCCCATCATCCCACTTCTCGAACCGGGCCACCGGCTACATTGGCACGACATACCATAGTCTACCCCACACCGCATGCACGCCCCCATTCCCGGTAGCTAGCAGTGTATATAAGAACGTTCGTGAAATCCATACATTCCCAACCGCCGTATAGGTACAACTCAACAACCCCAACGTCCCAAAAAGCACAAGACTCCAAAAAGCTACAGACATACAAAAAAAGGTCACAAAAAACGAGCGAAAAAACAGCCCAGAGTCCCTATATACACCCGCCGCCCCCCAAGCACGCTACCTCGTCACCCACCCCTCCCCCAACTCCCCCTCACTCGCCGGCCCCGCCGCCCCCGACCTCGCCGCACTCTCCGCACTCGCCCTCCTCGCCTCCTCATACGCCGCCTCCACCGCCTCCCTCATCACCCTCCTCGGCGCCTGCCTCCCCAAAAACATCTCAAACTGCGCATACCCCTGCTCCGGCAGCACCTCCAATCCATCCACGCCGATCCACCCCCTATGCGCCAGCGCGCGCACCTGCCGCAGCAGCGGCGTGACGCGCGGCTTATACGCGAGCTGTTGTTTCAGGTCCACCTCCGTTAGATTACGACTATTTCGCGGCACAAACAGGATGTGGAAGATGCATACCTCGACGCAGACGCCGCCCGTCGGCGACGCCAGCCACGCCTCCGGGAGGGTAAAGTTTGCGGGGGGCGCGCCCTGGATGCTGTGGGCGGGGATGCAGCTGACCACGATGCTGGGCAGCCAAAAGTCCTCCGGCCAGCGGTGCTCGAGCGACGGCAGCACGCGCACGGTGCTCCTGTTGGCGGCGTTAGTAGGGCTGCTGGCGTTTGATGCCGCCTCGGGGGAGTCCGTGGTGGACGGCACGGCCAGACTGCTGCTGCGTGACCGGCAGTTGAAGTATTGCGCGAGGTCGGCGGCGCGGTTGACGGAGCGGCCGTAGATGAATATGTTTTCGACGCCGAGCTTCTGCAGCGCGTAGACTGCCGCGCGGGCCATCCCGCCAGCGCCGACGACGAGCGCGCTGGTGCGGGCTGTGATGGCGTTGACGGGGGTGAGGTAGCGCAGCGTGCACGTGCGGATGCCGATCCAGTCCGTGTTGTCGCCGTGCAGGCCCGGGTGCGCCCTCCCCCCGCCGCGGTGGTCAGTGTCGATGGGGATGATTGTGTTGACGGCGCCGATTGCGCGGGCGTGGTCCGAGATGCTGTGCAGCAGCGGGATGATCTCGAGCTTGAACGGGAGCGTGACCGAGGCGCCGCCAAAGTTTGGGTCCTGCACAATGTGCAGCAGCTCGTTGATCGACGCCGCCTGCTGGATGCGGTAGTTGTGCGGGAGCCCGTACTCTGCGTATGCCGCGTTATGCATGGCGGGCGACAGCGAGTGCGTGATGGCCGACCCAAAGATGCAAAACTGGCGCCGCGGCAGCACCGAGCACGCGTGGATTGCAATCAGCGCCTCCCGCGGCGTGATGGCGTCCTCCTCGTCGACGGTCATCTGCTGCTCCTTCTGGTACTCGACGAGGCGCGGGTGCGTGACGGGCGACAGCACCCGGTTCATGAACCGCGACATGCGCCCCAGCTTCCCCGTGTTGAAGGCGATCAGGGGGGGCAGGCTGCTACTACTTGGCTGCCGCTGCGCGGTGGCCGCTGCTGCGTCGCGCCGCCGCTTGACCTCCCAGCTAAAGGAGATCGCGGCAAAGTTGTCGCCCTGGCTCGTGGCCCGCTGCGTCAGGCGGGCAATGTTGCAGCCCAGCTGCGCGGCGCGGTCGTACATCTTCATTCGCTCCGGGCTGCCCCAGCCCACCGCGCCCGAGTTTTCGTGGTACGAGCCAATGATCTTGGTTGCGCCTCTCGACGCCACCAGCTCGCGGATTCGCTGGTCGCTGAACTGCAGCTCCACGACGAGATACTCGGCGCCCAGGCGGAGGCCGTGGTGGAGAAGGTTAAAGTAGTCGTCCTCGCCCCTGGCATCGGTGGGCTGCGCAGGGTACGATCCGTCCTCGTTGGCTGTGCCCACATGGTAGATGATGGGGAGGTGGGACTGTCTCCGGACATGGGCAAACTGCTCGCTCACGAACCGGAGGGTGGCCGGGTTGTCCCCGACGGGCATCCCCGAGTGGAGCAGATGGTCGATCCTCAGGTCAAACGCCTCCACCGTCGCGCCCAGCTCGTCAATGTCAATGCGGCCGCCGTCAATGGGGCCGAAAGAGGCGCTGGGAGGCAGCACAAGGGCATAGGCATACAATCTATCCTCGAGCGCCGTCGACGCAGCCGCAGAGGCCGGGTGAGGGCTGTTTCGGTCCCACACAATCAACGGCGCCATCTCCTGCTGGAAGGCAAAGTTGAGCAGCCTGAGAAAGTCCTGCTCGACCTTCTTCAACGTCGGGGACGAGGGCGAGGACTTTCCGCTCGTGGCTTGCAGCTGCTTGTCCCACATGTTGTAAAACTCAAAGTTCGAGCACACGGTATACATCGGCTCCCTCCTTGCGGCCAGTCTCCGTAGCGTCTGGGCCGAGGCCGACACCGGGCCGGCGGCTGCCCCCGGAACCTGCAGCTGCATCTGCCCCTGTGCGGCAGCGGGCGGTTGCGGGCTGATGTATGCCTCGACCTCCTTCTCGTGCCGGACGATATGCACGACGGGGTGGCGCTCCATCCACTCGCGCAGCAGGGCGCGGGAGCCCGGCTTCTCGACACACCCGCTCGAGCACACGATGACGGCGCCCGTGTCGTGGTCGCGCAGGATGTCGGCGAGGATGTCGGCCTCCTTTGCGCGGTATGCGGGCCAGCCGTGGGCCGTCGCGTACTGGGCGGCGGCCATGCCCGTGTCCTGGAAGAAGTGCATGTCGGCGTCGATGAGGCGGCGGCGGAGGGTGGAGGAGACGATGACACCTATGGTAGACTTTCCGACCCCACGCAGGCCAATGAGCGCGATGGAGGCGTTGGCGCGGAAGCTCTTTGGGCGCGAGGCGGACATGAGTGGCGGGATCTTTCCGTGGCGGGGGAGGGGGGCGGGCATGGATCTGGGGGAGGCGAGGGGGGGGGTGGAGGCTGCAGATGGCCGTCGAAACCTGTGACCTCTGCGAGTTTCCGTTTCATTGAGGTAGGGCGCGAGAGGGGGGGTCTGGGCGAGGTGGTCGAGGTGGAGGACGATGTCGATGTCGATGTCGAGGAGGATGACTGCTGAGGTGCAGGAGAGACAAAGGGAGGTTGCGTGTGGTGGTGTTGCGATTGTGTGTCTAGCTGTGACGAGGCTGATATGGATTTTGACAACACTTTGGGCGATGGTGATGACAACCCAATTTTTGCAGCATTAGCACGGCTGTGTTGGTGATCCATCATCACTGGGACCTGAGCATTCGGGTGGGGAGGACTGAGTGACTGCACTGTGGGTGGAATGGCAGTGAGCAGCGGCATGAGCGGGCTTGCGGAGACTGGAGAGTGACATGGGTGAGTATGAGGGAGGGGGGGGAGATTGAGTGTGGAGCAAAACAGATGCAGAGGGGTGAGGGCTGGGGACAGCTGAGTGAGACACGGGGGAGAAGCAACTCCGGTCTGTCCCCCGCCTAAATCTTTACCCGCCAACACTATAGCCCATGACCGCCAAGCCACGCTTCACCGAACGTAGATGCAGCTAGTCCGAATGCGGGTGGTCATGGAGCTCTGTCTTTCTCAGGTAGCACTTGATCGCTTGTGTTCTCCTCACGATACCATATAACTACGTCCCCAGTTCTGCAATGTAGAGTACTCTCCAGCGTAATTACAAAACTACATGCCGTACCGTCCAGACAGATGCACTCGGCAAGCTCAGACCGTCCTTACATAGGTAGAGTAGAGTAGAGTAGAGTAGAGAAATGTAGGTGCATACCTCCATTCGGGTGAGAGATGAGTGATACCATTCGGCAAGTCCCAACTTCCAAGAGTGAGTCCAAGAATGGGCGAGGGCATCCTCTCCCAGTCTTTGTGCCCCAGCGTAATGTTCCAAGCCTTCCCCACAACTTCCCCGCAAAAACCGACCTGCCCTGCAGTTAGAAATTAACAGCCATCGTCCATCCACCCCCGAGTTAGCAACATCACGTCGATTGAGCAATTGTCTGTCTACACACTGCCATAAACCACCACCACACCACTGCCCACCCATTGACCGGGCACAGAGACAGAGCATCTTGGAACCACCCACAACCCACCCGCACCACGCCCACACCAGCACCAGCACCAGCACCATAGCCCCCCCATCACCACCCCGTCTATGCCCCCCCGCCCGCACACCCCCCCAACCACCCCACACCCCCCAACATGAGCGCGCCGCCCACCACCGACACCCCCGCCCCCAAACGCATGCGCGTCTCCCGCGCCTGCGAGCAATGCCGCTCGCGCAAAGCCAAATGCGACGGCAAGACACCCGCCTGCTCCCCCTGCGTGACGCTCTCGCAGACCTGCACCTACGGCGCGCAGCCCCGGAAGCGCGGGCTGCCCCCCGGAAGCGTGTCGGCGCTGGAGCGCACCGTGAAGCTGCTGCAGCGCGTGCTGGGGCTGCTGATGGACAGTGTGGACGGCGGGGAGGGCGCCCTGCTGGCGCTGGTTAGGCGCAGGGGGGCGGCGCTGTTTGATGAGGGCGAGGAGGGCCGGCGGTTGGCGGGGCTGTGGAAGGAGGGTGTGGTGCCGAAGGAGCTGGAGAGGATCAGGGAGAGGGTTACGGGGACGGGGGCAGCAGGGGCAGGTACGGGGACGGGGGCAGCAGGGGCAGGTACGGGGACGGGGGCAGCAGGCGCAGGTACGGGTACAGGGAGCGTCGACGAGAGATCCCCGGATGCGCAGGATAACGGACCAGCAGAGGGGGGCTACAGCTACAATTGGGCGGCGAGCACGACGCTTTCCGGGACACGATACGGGCCATGGCCTCCAGCGTGGCCGAGGCACAGCGGAGCGAGGACGCACCCCGGCGGGCATCCATGGCGGCGGCGACGATGAACGGCGATGCCGCCACCACCGAGATGGACTGGGTGAAGGAGTCACAGAGCGTGCAGCAGCAGGACCCCGGCGCCGATCGGGACCGAGAGCGAGACAAGCCCCGAGACCCGCCCATAATACCGCCGTCTTCGTCGCTGCTGCTACAGCACACGCCCGGCGGCACCACCGACCACGGCTCCTCGACCGCGTCCTCGTATCCCACCCGCATGCGGCCACCTCCCGTTATGACACCGCCACTCTACACGCCCCTCGACACCGCCGACGACCACCACTTCTCCTCCTCCGCCACAGACCACGACGGAATCCTCCCCACGCCCACACACACAGCACACAGCTCCTCCTTCCGCCCGCTCTCATACCCGCCCGAGAGCCCCCTCCGCGAGAACCTCACCACAGCCACACCAGAGCACCCCCCGCTGCCGCACAACTCACGCCTCCTCCTCGACCTCTACTTTGCCTACACGCACGTCTGGTTCCCCATCCTCGACAAGTACGACCTCATCCGCTTCTTCCACATCGTCAACACCGCCACCTCGACCAAGCGCAAAGCCAGCCCGCCCAAAGCCGACATCCCACCCGGGAAGCGTGCCCTCCTCTACGCCGTTCTCTCTCTGGCCAGCCTGCAGCACGACGCCACCAGCACGTACGGGTATGCCCCCACGGCCCCCAGCGCGGCCACGCTCTACGCCGCCGCCCAGAGCATCCTGTTCACCCCCGGCGCAGACACAACCCTCGAGCACGTCCAGGCTCTGCTGCTCCTAGCGCTCATAAACCTCTCCCACGGCCACAACCCCTCCGCCTACCTCCTCATCGGGCACGCCGGGCGTCTCGCCACAACGATCGGCCTCCCCACCGCCCACGGCGGCTTCAACATCCGCACCTGGACCGGCCACCTCATCCTCGAAACACTCATCAGCAGTCTCACCGCCCACCCACCCCACATCCACGCCACCTCCTGGACACGCCTCATCGACGAAGACGGCTGGGAGGAGTGGGACAGCTGGAAAGAGCACCCCTCAGCCGTCACCCCCACCGCAACATCCGCAAAAGACAGCGAGGACCCCGCACACATCCTCAGCACCTTCAACGCCCTCGCGGACCTCGCCCGAATCGTCTCCCGGGGCACACATACCCTCCCGGACCTCCACAACTGGTGCCGCGACCTCCCCGCGCACTGCAGCTTCGACGTCCTCAACCCGCTAGAAGTCGAGATGCCGGCGCTCGTGCCTAGCACACCGCACGTCTCGCACCTGCACCTCTTTTACGCACACGCCATCCTCGCCCTCCACGACAACGGTGCTGCTACAGCGTCAATAGTGGCCATCCTCGAGGCGTTCGCCGAGGCACGGAGTCTTGCGGTGGCGCCCCCGCTGTTTGCAGGCTTTGCAAAACGCGTGGATGAGGCGTGGGCGGGGCGGTTGGTGGTGTCGGGCGTGTTGACGGGGGCGGGCATGCTGAAGGCGCCGGCGCCGGGGAGGAAGGAGGTTGTTACGGCGGGGCGAGGAGCGCCCGCGAGACGGCAGGAGGAGTTTGTGGTCGAGCCCGGTAGGATATTTAACTTTACACCTCCACCTCCTCCTCCTCCTCCTCCTCCGCCGCAGCCACAACAGCAGCCACCGCAACAGCACCAGCAGCAGCCAGTGGGTGGTGGGTCGTTGTTGTCGCCGAGAGGTGGTGGAGGGCAGGAGGAGGAGTATGGTGGTGGAGGGGGAAGTCAGGCCGCGAGTCTGAGCTTTAGTCAGCCGAGTCCGGACGGGTTCGATGAGGAGATGGGGATGCTGGAGTGTCTGCCTTGGTGAGTTCTTTCCCCCGTTTTTGGGAGTGTATGGTGTGGGAATTGGTGGTTGTAGTCTAGTTGCTGCTGTTATGGGGGGCATGGACATATCCTGCTGGGAATGCCGAATGATCAACTGTGATCTGGCCCCGTTCCTGGTTGTTAGCCATATACTGGGCCAGGAAATGATTGACCACTGGGCACTCCCACAATCCCACCCTTCCACTCTCCACATCCGCACCCCTCCCCCCTAACCACGCACTAACAACCCCCCAGGACGCAAGCCGGCATCCCCGAATTCATCCAAAACCTCGGCTACGTCGGCGGCTTCTCCCCCTCCGCCTTCCAGCTCCCCCCCGAGTCGCAAGCCCCCCTCCAAATCCTCGGCCTGCGGCAAGACACCGACGCAACCTACAGCCACCCGGACGAGAACGAGATGGGCGCGGCGGCGGGGCGGCGCGGGCTCAACACCGTGCTAGAGCAGTGGCTGGGCGATGTGTTAGGCGCTGGCGGGGTTGGGGGCCAGGGCGGAGGAGGAGGTGGTGGGCAGGGGGGTGGGCAGGGGCAGGGGGGGAGGTGGAGTTAATGGTGTAGGGCTTTTTATTTTGGGTAGATCTCTTCGCTTTTCTTGTTCTCTTCTTCTTTCTACCTTTTTCTTTTCTTGTTTGGGTTTGGCTTGGTTGGTTTCGGGACGGGGACGGCGGGGGTGAGGGTGAGGTGAGGTGAGGTAGAGGAAGAGCGTGGGAGGGGTATATCGTATATGGGTATATCGTATATGGCTTTATGACTTCACGAGGCGATTGTAATTAGTATTCTACATACCAAAAGATCCATGGCCATGACGCATCCACAATGCACGCTCCCCTCCCCCGAATCTTCGTCTCAGTCCAGCCGTAATCAGTATCCAGAGCACCAATTATCACTCGGTATGCAACCCTAACCCATCTCGAGTCAGCGAGGATTTCACGGGGGCGGTGGATGGTGGTGGCCAGCGTTGCCTTGTTTGCTTGCTTTGGGGAGTGTGTGTCATACGGCGAGGAATGACGAATGAGTGGGGCAGTGAGTAATAGACGGGGGGGCAGTGCACTCGGTTGAGACATAGGCGTCCACCCGGTTGGAAATGCGTCAAGCAAGGGATGAGTGAGGATCGAACCGTTAATCTCGGGGACCTGGAGTTCAATTTCGTTCTTGGTCAGCGCGTATATAGTATTATAGAGTATACGTAGAGAGTCACCGTATATATGTGATTCGGGCACTAATTGTAGCCCGGACGGCCGACCTCGAAAATTTATCATGTAGCTAACTGCGCAAAGCATTTGTGAACCGATTATGTAAGTACAGAGAGAACTCAGGGCCGTCTTCAACACGCAAGAAGTTCAAGACATCTCTTGAGCGATGTCCTATATGTGGCCGGCGGGCATACATGTCATTCCCGCACCTCAGACCAGTTCACCGCGCCACGTTGCTTCACTTAGCCGCCCAGTGAGGTTGTGAGTAAAATTAAAAATTTGATATCAAGCTACATAATATCAAAAGTTTGATTACTAATACAGGCAACTGGTAGACAGTTCCAAACATATATTGCAGAATGATATACAGCCTTAGGCTAATTATTATTTTATAATAGGTTAATAAATCAATTCGGTAAATAAAGTATCGAAACTTAAAAGTTTCAAAATAAAACACGTCATATTATTTAAATTAGAGAAATTATTAATAATGCCAGTGGCTCACTGCGGCAGTTGATACAATCATTGCGCAAAAAGATTAATAATACTATCTATATCCCAGCAGCAAAACAAATAACTGGAATTATTTCGGCTATATTGCTCCATTTGGTTGTTATACCCATTTGGAAATTAATACGTAACAAATCCCTCATATTTTCCTTTTTTAAATGACTCAAACTGACAAGGATTCGACCCGCTAGCTACAAATATCAATAATCAACGAGTAATACGGTTTGTGTTTCATATTGCTAATAAAGAGGATCTGGCACAGTCATCTGCCAGTGATTACTTGTTGCATTAGAATTACGCATTTTTACTAATTTTTTTCCACTATATCTCATGATATATAATTCAACTAACACCCCCGCTCATTATTATTGTCTTCCAAACCTTTACATCTATTATTTGCTCAAATTACCGCAAATTTCAATCAAATACTATTTGTTTGTTACTCTATTGCTTTGTTCCTGACCAATACAAGAGCGATACCTCCTATTCTATTAATAATGTCCTTCTTCAAATCTCCAGTTTTCAACTCATCTTCCAACATTCCAGAAACACAAAGCGCTGGAGCCTCCAGTATAGATGTGTTATCAACTATTGGTACATGGGTTGCAGTACTACTAGCTCTCCTAACCATCATCATACAAGTCTACAAATATTTTACACAAAATGCGGAAGTAAGTAATATCCTTTTTATTTACTCCAAACCTCGTTTTTTTCTTTTCCAAAGCAACTTAACTCATAGTTTGCAGGTTCCAACCAGAAACATCAATACATACCATCTTACACAAATCCACAACCACTTCAACAACCCTTCCTCCGGAGTTGGTGGAGATATCAATACCGCATATTCCTATACCATTGAAGAAGTAGCCTGATTTTGGGAGGAGAGATTCATGGAAATTGGGGTAGAGGGGACCAACTGTCTTTGTTTGATTGACTTTACATTATTTGTTTTTATTGGCCTCATTATTTTTGGGGGGTTTGATTTTGCCAGTTCTTAGCCTTATTGGTTCTAGTATTTTTTTAGCTCTTTTTTTTATTGCAAGCGATACAAATATATTTATCTACCGTGGCAGAAGATCTCGCTTCGCAAAAAACGTTGTTCGTCTTTTGCGCCCGAAACCTCGCATCGCGAATACCTCTGTGATATTCCGCCAAAGTCCTGGCGCTAGTCCTAACCTCCCTAGCAAATGACGTCAAATTTGACGCGCTAATTGCCTACCTGCTCTCTACCTGCCTACATGTACCTACCTCTCTACACCTCGACACCCACCTCGATACCTATCTCCTACCTACATCCACGCCTGGATACGTATTTACCGTATTTTGACACCTGTACTGGCGCCGCTGGACACTCCCGACACCAAATCAGCATCAAATTGATGCCCAAATTGAAACCAAATCTACGCCCAAATCGACAGGAAATTGGGACCAAATCGTCGACTAATTGCACTAAATCGCCGCCAAATCAGCACCAAGTCAGCACCAAATCGCCGCCGAATCGTGAATTAATTGCACCAAATCGACGCCCAAATCCACGCCAAATCTACGACTGGCGGTACACCAAACCGAGGTCAAATAAGCACCTAGTTGGCATGTAAGCGTGGAGGTAGGCGGGTAGGCAGGTAGGTAGGCAGGCAGGCGCGGAGGTAGGCAGGCAGCGCGCGGAGGTAGGTAGGGCGCTAGCTAATACGTATATAGAATTAGGAATTAGGTTGGTAGATAGATAGACTAATATTATGGGAATCGCACGGAAACCTTGTCCTAGTCAATATACCCCATTTTTTGCTGATGAAGGAAATTCACTTCTTCATACTCACCTTTTGCATACACTACCAGAACTACATGTATTGTACCCAGGGGTCCCGATAAGTGATGCAACGATCATATAATTCCTATTGTTCAACGAAACTAGCCAACAAGATACGAAGTGAATTTATGATACTTTAGAAGGTGAAGATCATAGTTTTCGTAAGGCTTATCATGAATAGCTGCTGCATGTTTTTTTATCGCTGTTGTTTGTCAGAAGTTGCCCTTTTATAGGCTAAAAATCCCAAATTAATGATTTGAAAAGACGCGGATTCTATCCTTAAGACTCATTTATCATGTGTATTATCAAACTATCTAGGTTGTTTTGTATTAAAATATTGAAATCTTGGTGCCTTTCAGTGTTGCTAAGTCAAACGTTGCATCACTTATCGGGACCCCTGGGTACATATGGGTGTCGATCTAGCAAACAGGGCCTCACCAGTTGGCTACGGCACTCCACAGGCTCCAATTGATGGAACCAATGACCGAAAAATTAATTCCGGGCTCTTACCAAGGTTCTCTGTGCTTTAGGAAAATTTGGAGCTTATTGGTTGTGTGGTTCTAGCTTCGGAATAAGGATTTGGCTGTGCGGACGGTTTCCTAGAACGACACCCATATACAGTCGCAACTCGATATGCCAGATTGCCACGATAAAATCCGGGATATCAAATTGGTTGTGCGTACGGGACAGCAAAGGGTCCGGCGTATCGAGATCAGCATATAGATTTGGGACTGTTACTGTGAGTAGCCACATGAACTGGAGAGCCCCCGGTCGAAGGCTACCTATACACGCGCCTCAACGGGGCCTTTCAGCTAACTGGGAAAACACTGTCGAGTGACAGTCTATGAAGCCACCCGATCTAGCGACCCAACTCCCAGGAGCAGTATGTCGGCTCGAATACCCTGCCTGCTAGGCAGCCATAGGTATATCTCTACATACATGTAACTATTCTCGCGCTGCGTGCGTCCTGTTGCAGTACATACCCGTATTGAACATATTTAGCCTGCAGAGTTCCCAGGGTTCCATCAATCCCCACAGCAACTCTGCTAGTACCAAGCTTTCCAATCCGCACCATCCGTCAGCGAGTCAGGGGCTCAGCAACTCGCCAGGGACGATCCAACTTCTTTTTACCACTTCTACCATGGATCCCAGTGCCCACGCACTCACCCCCGCCCCGGAAGCTGCAGCCGTGCGTTCGGGCGGAATCTTGGCGAGTCGCGAAGGCTGGGCCTCGGAGTATTTAGAACCGGCGGGGGAGTGCATAGAAAGAGAAATAGGGGAGGGGATGGGGAAGCGAAAACTACATGTACGTAGAAGAGATTAATTGCAGGGCTCTCGGCCATGTTAGAGGTAGAGTTGAGCTAATTGTAAGCTTAGTTGACATAGCATTTGTTGTCTGAGGGTTAGGGGTGCACTATAGGTGATACTCCCAAGACTTTTTCTCAACGGCCTCAACGGCCTCAACGCCGTACATACAATCACACAGACACACACGATCGATTGTTTGCCAATGCTACTTCATCTATCAACAGCATACTCACCCTCTGCGCCCTGAGGAATAATGATCGACTCCCTCGTGCAAACATCCGCAATACCGAACCCGTGATAATTCCCCACAAAAGCCACCGCCCTACACCCCTGCACTCCCCACAGTCTCGGAACACGGTAAGCAGTGCCGCCCACTGCAGGTTCAATTGGCACCGAGGGGGTGTGGAGGGACCGGGATTCTTTCCACTGCATTGTGTAATTGTTCCTGCAGATGTTTCCGCTCCGAGCAGCGTACCCTTGATACCCTACTATGCCAACAGCAGCTACTACTACTACTAGCTATGTGCCCACTGGTACTGCACATAGTGCTTCTCCTGGCCTGTTAAGGATATATCACGGCGCACCAAGGATCAGGGGAGGAATAGGACTGACGGCCCTTCATCAACCCCCCCCCCCGGACACGCACCATCTCGCACCATGTCTTCCGAGCTGGCATCTAGACGAACATCCAGACGAACATCATCAGCACCACGACAGCTGTGTATAAGAACACCATGAAACCCCCCCCCCAATTCCGATCCCCCATTGCCTCGACCGCACACCACCGACCTCCGCGCTACCACTGCGCCCTCCATTCATTCATTCACTCATTAGCTAGTACAGGAACACCATGCTTCTCAAATCGCTTTTCGGCGCCGCCGCGCTCTTCTGCACCTCCGCCCTCGCGGCCTTTGGTGTGACAGACTCAGGAACCCAGCTCACGGTGGACACCAACGGCGGGCTTGTGTTCAAGGTCAACAAGAGCACTGGTGACATCATCTCGCTCGTCTACAACGGCGTTGAGTGCCAGGACTCGTCAAAGTTCTCGCACATCAGCTCTGGTCTGGGCAGCAGTAATGTCGTGGCTACTACCTCGGGAAGCTACATCAAGATCACTGTCACCACTGACACCTTGATCCAGTACTACATTGCCAAGGTACGCACTCTATTTTATCATTGACACTGGTGATATAGACACACACAGCTAACATTCCCCCCCCCCCCCAGTCTGGCGATCCAATCGTCTATATGGCCACCTACATCACCGCGGAACCCACCGTCGGCGAGCTCCGTTTCATCGCCCGCCTCAAGAAGTCCGCTCTCCCCAACGGTGTCACCGCCTCCGATGTCGAGGGCGGCACTGTCGTCGAAGGTTCTGACGTCTTCCTCGTCGATGGCCAGACCCGCTCAAAGTTCTACTCCAGCAAGCGCTTCATCGAGGACCAAGTCCACTGTGTCACCGGCTCCAGCGTCGCCGCCTGCATGGTCATCCCCGGATACTCATATGAGAGCGCGTCCGGCGGTCCCTTCTTCCGCGATATCGACAACCAGGGATCCGCCCAGCAGGAACTTTACTTCTACATGAACTCGGGACACGTCCAGACCGAGGCGTACCGCATGGGTCTGCACGGTCCGTACGGGCTTGTCTTCACCAGTGGTTCTACAGCGTCATCCACCCTTGACTTCAGCTTTTTCAGCTCCCTCTCCATCACCGGCTTCGTCCCCGTCAGCAGCCGCGGGTACGTTTCCGGTACTGTCTCTGGTGTCACCTCCGACGGTGTCGTCCACTGGAAGAACTCTGCTGCGCAGTACTGGGTGTCCAGCACTGGCTCATTCACCTCGCCCGCCATGAAGCCAGGTACCTATGACATGATCCTGTACAGCGGCGAATACCAGGTTGCGTCTACCACTGTTACAGTCACCGCTGGGTCCACCACGAGCAAGTCCATCACCGCCACTGCTGGCACCGCGTCCGTCGTCTTCCGCATCGGCGCCGTCGACGGCCGTCCTACGGGCTTCAAGAACGCCGCTAACCAGCTCGTCATGCACCCGTCTGACTCCCGCATGTCCTCGTGGTCACCCGTTACCTTCGCATGGGGCACTAGCAGCACCGCTGACTTCCCCATGGCCCAGATCAAGACCGTGAATGACCCCACCACCATTACAGTGACCCTGACCGCCGCGCAAGCTGCCGCGGCCAGAACACTCAAGATCTACACCACACTTTCATTCGCCGGTGGTAGACCTAGCGTTGTTTTCAACAGCTACACGGCGGCGACACCTGCGGCGCCGACAAAGATTGACAGCCGTGGTTTCACGCGCGGTGCGTACAGAGGATATGGAGAGGTTTATTCGTTCCCGATTTCGACGTCCAACTTGATTGCTGGTGTCAACACTATCCAGATCAGCTGCGCGAGTGGAAGCTCGGGTGATACTTACTTGAACCCCAACTTTATCTATGACTCGATAGAGTTGTTCTAAGCGTGTGTGTCTGTGTATTATTAGTTATTTAGTTACTTTGGAGGGGAGTGGTTTGTGAGGTGGTAATTTTACAGATTTTTGGAACAAGAACATCAAGAGTGTCGTACCTATGTGAAGCCGTGATATCAAGTCTGCCTTTCACTCCCAACTCGACTGTGAGACACCTTCCCACGTGGCTCTAACCTATCAAGGCCGCCAAGGCTCTAATCTGCAACTTCCCGGCTCGTTACCACAGCCCGTCGCCAGGATTCTCCGTAAGGCTGTAACATTTTGTACTCTATTTTGGTTTTTGGTCACTCCCACTTCAAAGACGTAGCTGGCAAAATAGGTGGGAAGAAAAGAAGAAAAAAACGGGGGAGGGAAAACGAAAAAAAGAAGGCTGGCTGGCTGGTAGTAGATTGAAAGTAATTGTGCCCAAAGCGGGTTATTGTAATAGCTCTCTGCTTTGTCTGGTCTCCATTCTAGAGTACGGTACGACGAGGGATTTGATTACCTATTCCATCTTCAAGGTGGGGATAATATGCAGGATTCAAGTCGAAGGCCACTGCAGATCTGCCTGACCTTCTAGTTGAGTAATTGAGCAGAGCACGTGCGGGAGTACATACGTACGCTACTTACTGATTGTGCCTCAAGGTATATGGTAGAGTAGAGTGGAATGCCTAAACTGCGGGGTGCAGGAAACTTCGAAAGCCACTGCCTGTACTCGGATATGAAACGGAGGACGGGGTGCAGACGATGACAGACAACGCTGGCTACTGGTGATGTTGAACCGTTGGTGTTTGGACGGGAGTAGACGAACCGATCTCGTCTCGTTTCTCGATAATGCGCAGCTGGGTGTATTGAGAGCTTGTGTAGGTGTCGACTTGAGGCTCTGCAGCTTTAATTCTTCACACACCCTCCCGCTTTTACTTCCGAGAAACGGGCTGTGCTACATACCCGTTGTTTGAATGAGTACTTGTATGCGTTTTAAGTTTTAACACAATACAGGACTCAGAGCCTATAAAATTCCCACTTAATCTACTCACCATCACTCTCATGTTTCTGCATCCGAGCAGTTAGAGCACTAGAGCTAGCTTCCAGATTCTGGATTGATCAGAGATCTCGAGTCAACAGCCTGAAAACGTGGAGCGGGAATTAATGCCACACAGCCAAGGCCGGCCCTAGGGACTCTACAATACCGCCAAGCCCAGAGCTTAAAGCCTTGTGGAGAATCGATTTTCCTAAACTAATTGACCTCGACGCTCGAAATAACTTAGCGTAGGCGGGCAATTGCGCCTCCCCCTCTCTCTTCCCACAATCACCACTCGCAGGTTTCATAACCTCCACCACTCCTAGTGACGACTGCCACGAAACCTCCTCTGCACATGCGCGCGTCTACCCATTGGGTGGCACCACAAGCGCCAATCCCTTCCCTGCACGTCTGCCCGACCAGACCGGCCAGAGCATGCGAGCTGATCGGTTGTGGTGGTTACACAATCTATCCGCGCACCCCTCAGCCAACGTTGATCCGCAATAGTTATAATATCAGTATGGCGCCCCCCCCGGGTTGAGAATGACTAAACCTCCAGCCTCGATCAGCTCCTCCTTCTCGAATCTCTCTCTCGTTGTGTTTCTGCCTGTGTATATGTACAGTGGGTACCTAGAGAAGTATACGTATGATAGACTCGAAGAGGATGCCGCTAAATCGGCCAAATGCACCGCCCTACACCGAAACCTACGTCGATGAAGGCCGACTCGATGATATTCCGCCGACCCCAACGTCCCCAACCCTCCCCCAGCACCAACAGCATTATGACCGCCCAGATGACAACTTCAGCATGGACCACTACGGGCAGACGCTTGCACCTAGTATGCAACCCCACCGCCCCCCAATGCCATTGCACCCACTAATTAAATTTCCAGCTCCAGACTCGACCTCCCCCCGAGTACGTCCCGCGAAACAATCCTCCAAGCCGACCTGGCACCGAGTCAAGCTCACACGAGACGAAGTCGACCCCCACTACGAGAGCTCCGAGAAGAGACGCACGGAGAAGGATGCGGACCCCGACATCGCCTATATGCTTGAAGACCTTTCCCAAAAGAGGATCAACAACATTCACAAACACCTCTGGTGGGTGGGGCGCCAGGGCAACATCCGCCCCCTCCACCACCAGAAGGCCATGTTCCGCGAGATTGTCATCACGGAGCGGTGTCACCTGCACATGGTGTGGTTCGAGAACGTCATCTTCCTCAAGCCGCTGCCCGAGTACCTTCTCGACCGTGCGTGGTTCGAGAACAAGATCTGCCCGAAATCCGAGCTGTATGAGCTGGCGTGTGGGTTTTTATATAGTTATTCACGCCTCATCGTGCACCGCAGCGACCACCACATCGCCATAGAGGAGGGCCTACTGCCGGACTATATGGACTGGGTACGTTGGTGCCGGTTCTCAAAGGAAATCCGCGAGGGCGTGGACTTCTGCATGGTCAACAAGCGCTACCGCTACGGCGAGCTGCGCCTCAAACGCCTCAACCACGTGTACCGGTTCTGCAAGTTCCAGGTGCGGGGCTTCTACAGTCTCGACCGCGGGTACAACAGCTTCTTCCGCCGGAATTTCGGGTGGATGGTGGGTCTGTTTGCGTTTTTGACCATCATCCTGACGGGGATGCAGGTGGTGCTGGCGACGGGGCAGGGACAGGCGGCGAGTCATGGGTTGTTCGAGGAGGTCAGTTATGTGTTTGGGGTGGTGTCGATTATCATTCCGGTGGTGGGGACGGGGACGGCGTTGGCGCTGTTTTTTGTCCTGTTTTGGTGGAATTTTGTGAAAACGCTGCTGCATAGAAAGAAGATTCAGAATAAGAGGAGGGAGAAGGAGGACAAATTGGTGAAGACTTACCCACCGCGAGGTGATAATGCATGTTAGGTTATTTTTGGGTTATTTTGGCATGTTTGGTGTGTGTTTTAGCGATACGTTTTTGTGTTTAATTACTAAGAGTATGGATTGATTTTGGAGCTAATATCAAGGTTCCTGGAATTGTATGATTGCATGGACTATGATTAAAAAATGTCTGAATTTTGATTAAAAGAGTAAAAATAAAATATACATGGCCTTTGAAGCCATTTCTCATATTTGTTGGCACTAGTTCCCTACCCTTCCTTCAAACTGATTGCGTTGCACATCTCTTGAAACTATATCAGGCGAACTGCAACCCAAAGACCGCGATCTTGGAACAGCGTTTCTATGACCCAATTCCCCAAGGCTTAGCTCTAGACAGCCAGCGATTATGAGTGTATCTTCCGACAAATATACTACCCACATGCAACGAGATTAAAATGATTAATTACATAGAGTCTTACTACAGCTTATCACTCAGTTGTAGAAATTCTTTCCATTTCGATGTTTAGCTGCAGCCGACTATCGTAGTCCTCCAGCGATTGACCGAAATTTCAGCATCCCGACATCCGAGTGATACCCTATGATTAGTACATCATTCCTAAATAAGGTTTGACGCTAGAAATGTAAACTACACCCAGCCTCATGTGAGGACTCTGTTAAGGGATAACGTCAATCCTACCTTCCCTTTCTCCCTTCCCTTTCTCCCTTCCCTTTCTCCCTTCCCTTTCTCCCTTCCCTTTCTCCCTTCCCTTTCTCCCTTCCCCCCTTCCCCCCCTCCCCCTAGCTAAACAGTGGAAGGCGAAACACTGACACTTTATAGAACTCGAACAGCCTTGATCCTTTGATCAATGTATTGAGCTGATCTGCATGTTCTGACCGCACCTCCACTAGCCCTTCGCCTTCGCTACATCTTTTCATACGAAACAGGCGCCTCCAGGCCTCTCTATGTACTCCCGATTTAATTCGTGACGCTCCCGAACAGACCAGGCGTGCATGCCGCCAAAACGAGGTGCGTTTTGCATGATTCGGCCTATACACAGACTCTATCGTGTTCGGAAACGCCTTTCACTGTGTTATTATACCACCATTGGAGCCCAGTTCAGTTCATCGCCGAGAAAAGTATCACAATAAACATGTCTTTTATTTCCCCATTCTCGATAGCAAGATATCATGGTGAGTTGCCTATTGCCCTACAGCTGCGCAACCGCCTGCTACAGGATCAAGCTAAGAAAGTCTGCGTATGTACATAGATCTAGAACCTGTTTCTGGTGTGCGTATAACTAATGGATGTATGACTACTTTTCTATAACTGGACACCCAGCCGTGCGTGATACGCATATATCCATTGGAAAGCTTCGGCGATTGGTCACAGCTAGGCACTCTACTCGAGTAAGGTCCGCTTCAAGCATATCGAAGTTCTCAGATACCCCTGTTTAAAGAATGACCTCTCGGAGTTCACCGAGCCTATGGCTGCACTTCGCCAGAATCATTATGTTTCTACAATCACAAGATATGCAAGGCAAGAGTACCTATGGCAATATTAAGTAAATATTTCCCCCTCACCTCACACACCACCGAACAACGAATTCGCCAGCGCTAGTGATAGCCCTGGCCAGAAAACCGCGCGGCACCGAATACCACGGTGTCGCAGCTTCAGCGGAGTCTAGGCATTAACCCTTGAAAACTCCGATTTGCCCTGCTGCCGAACGGGCCCTCTGGTTTAATGGAGATGGGACTCAACTGGACTGATGGAGATCGTATAATTGACTGTTGGAAGTGGTATAGTATCTCAGATGTAGGATCTCAGTGGAGTTAATATATGGTAAATACATAACACTAAAAGCGGTGGCGAAGAATTATTTGCACAGCTGGTGTAAGACCACACCACATATCTAGGACCACACACCTAGGGCAAGCAAGATGTAAGATCCACTTTCGAATAGGGCTGAATGGCTTACTGCAAGCTGCGGTTGGTTGGTTCTTTCCGGCTGTCATAATATCTGATCATTTCCACCTACCACATAAAAGTAAGACCCGCCACACCATGCACAAATTGTGGCTAGTTAACGCGGTTCATGTAGCATATCGACCACTCGATCTGCCTCGACATCTGGTGCGGCATTCACCTCATTGAGTGATATGTTACGTCTACATTCATGAGAGAGAACTGCACTGCTTAAATGTTCTAGCTGCACACATATTAGAAGTAACTTCTAAAAGATAACCATACTATCGGGGCTGACATAGACAGCACCACGTTGTTGAAGTTTCAGGGAAGCCTGTCATACAAACCAACATATTTCTTCCGGTATATACCGCGTCCTCGTGGTACATATCGAGAAAGAATTTGTTGCCTTATCACACACTAGAGTTATCGAGCTAAAAGATTATATTCAGCTTGCTAATTATACCAACCTTAATTCTATCTCGTTAAGCCCTGAAAACTGACTTATCTTAAGTACTGACATTTCTTCCTCAATTGAAAAGAATAAATAGACCGGTATTTATCCCAAAGCCTATCCCCGCCTCAACTACATACTGTTAAGAGTCCTTATATTTACCTACGGCAAAAACGATGAAGCTTTCTATTTTTCTGGCAGCAGTTGCATTTAATGCACCATTCTTGCACAGGCGACAACTGTTAAGACAACCGTAACTGCCGCAATACCAACTACTTGGTATTTTCTCCCGCTTTAGCTCAAAATATATATTCTAACACTAGGAAGTCGTCCCTCAACCTGCACTGTCACTCAACCACTTGCTAATGGTAATTTTAACGACAACACTGCTTAGACCTCGGAGTCAACCTATGGCCTTAACACTACTGTAACCGGGTTCAAGAATGAACACTCCCGCAATGGCGCGCGCCAGTTGTAAGTGCCTATAAACCTACATCTACTAGTACATAGCACTGACATGACCGATTTTGGCTCTAGCCGAGCTGAAGGCATTCTACCCAACTGGAATGTTGCTCTTCTCCAAACCATTACAGTTTGCCCCGGTGTTAAATATCGCTTCGCAGCATGGACTGCAGCGAACGGGGGCGTTTGTACGGTTACCTACCTCATTGGAAACCAAGGAGGGTCAAGCACTTTTACCGCCGATACGCAAGCGTTTGCTGCACATGTAGACGTTTATGTCGCTCCTCCGGGTGTTACGAGTGCTGTTATCAAGATGTATGCGGAGTGTACTTTATCCGGGGTCGGAGGCAGTATAAGAGTAGATGCAGTTACCATGGATATTTTGTAGGGTTGGAGTTGGGAATGTTCATCGATAGCCGGCCTTTGGTAAGCTCAATTTCCGGAAGATATAAACCTAACCAAGGGAGATATATATACTTTGTTGCAATATTGTATACTTCATTTGGTGGTTGTTTTTACGGAATTTCATTAGAAGACGTCTTTCATCTTGTCTTGAGAAGGTCAATTAGGAATGTCAATTTTACGAGATAGACAAACTGGCAAAACTGATAATAATTTACAATCTGACAAGACAGATCGACGTAGTTTCCGCTCACTTTATCACGCTTATACGAAATCGCAATTAAAGGTGGGAACGATCAGGTTACATATAATTAGTTCCCCAGCTCGTCCACAAGTTGGAGTCCATATAAATTAAAACGTTACTGCCAGCCTTCAGTTGGTTGAACCTACCTTCTTGATCGTGGGCCTACACCATTGGCAGAATAGGTACACAAAACGACCACTGTGTGGCCCTATATTATAGAAAGACATACAAGATTTGGAACAGATAATCTTATTAGTACACTACTTAAAAACTCTTTAATACGTTCTGATCCAGCCAGAAGTAATGTAAATAGTACGTTCTAATAATACAACTTAACTAAGCCTATTAGATCTCACATTATCAGTCGATAGTGACCTAGCCTATAAAAGCTTCATGTTGTCCCACTTCCGAAACCACTCATACATATGTACAATACATGTACTCTAGTGCGTACCTGACATCCCCGCACGTTAATAAAGCTACATAAAGTTTGCCGACATTTCTGGTTGGTGTTGCCAAAGTCTCAAATATTTCAACCACGTGCATGTGTCTTAAACACGCGATGTCTGTTATTGGGCCCATTCAATCCTATCAGTAAGGCTAGGTTTTAGATACTAGGCCTGACGACACCTTGGCATATTTTACATCCTTTCCCGAGTTAAACCATCGATATATCCCGAAAGACTGCATTCTTATATTAAGATTCGCTTCAATCATCATAGAAAGTTTCCATAACAGCGAGGATGTAAATAATGTCCGATCCTCATTAATTTATACTATACCCGTCGCAGTACTTTGAGGCTACTGAATCTGAAGGAATAGATACGTATATACATACAAGGAGTTTCCAGCCTTCGGCCGGTACTATATGTATATCAATCAGTCCAATATACAGGCAAGCCGCTTTGCGGCTTATTTCTCTTTTGCCTGTCAGTCGGGGCTCTCAGGCCGCTGCGCGGCCCTCGACCCCTCCTGGCAGGCAACGTCCATCACTATATCTAGATCTGCTCTGGTCAATATGTGCCTTTTCTGATATCCCCGATATATCAACGGATAGGTCAGACAATTTCTCCAGTTAAAACTACAGGTATATCCCTTTAGCAGCCACCAAGCTGCTAAAATCGAACTACTAACTGATTCCCAGAACCAGTAGAAACCTTATTAACACTCTGGCAACACTCAGCACAATACCCTATGTTAATATCCAACACAACATGTTTCAAGTGAAACAAAAACAGCTCTCAATGAACCAATCAGAAGACTATAAAAGCACATTGCATATGCAGGTTATAATTATATACTTATTAGATGTAGCTTTATCTCTAGCTCTGCCGGAGCGACTCATGATCAGCACATGAGCAGGTGGGCAGAATGATTCAAGCTTCTTCTGGTAGCGCGTCGGACGATATATATCATAGAGTGGCTCTTTTCTTTTGCGACCTTAATATCTTGCTTAGTGTAGAGTAGTCATTACTTTGATGGCATGCATGGACATACGGTGTTTCCCTACATACTTCGCGAGTAAGCGCATTTGTGTGATTCCACATCCCCCCACCAGTCAAGACCAGAAGAAAACAAACCTCGATTACTCTACACTAGGTGGTGTAATGATATTTTATTTAGCTCTGTATTTGTGGGGAGTCCATCGGGCCTTCCCGTAAAGCAATATTAGTATTGTAGTAAAGACGGTGAGTAGCTACCTTTTCAGGTAATGACCAGGAAAATAGAAGTTCTAGACCTAGGCGCTTGTTATTTAGAGTGACATCCTATATCACTATTCCGGCTTTCAGATTACGTAAAATCAAATCTTTTCAATACATGTGATCAATTTCGGAGTCCCGCTTGAATTACTTTCTGGGGAATCATGTCTCTAGGTGATAGAGTGACCTACATCCAAATACCTACTCTGGGTATACGAATATCAGTAGAGTAGGCAAGATATATGTATGCATCATATTGCTAATCCGCCCACTATTGGCAGAAGAAATAAAGTTTGACCTTTCCACCTATCGCATTTATCACATTCCCACATTCCCATCATTTCCATAGTTTGTTTTCCATAGTGAACCTGCTATGATCAACTGGTCGAGCAAGACTTTTTCCTCATCATGGAAATAACATCGCATTACTGATACGTGTCATACTTCTTTGCCTGCATAGCGGTCTTGAGTGACTACCTCGCTATCAACCCGGTTAATTGGAAGTCGCGACCATAACCCCGAAAGGAAACGCCTCCGTGCCGGTGGGAACGGAATTCCCTACCAACCCCGTTCAGTCCGGTCGACTCAGGCAATGCCCTAAATAATAATCTCCGACACGTACAGCGCTATGCTTGGTAGAGAAGGATTAGCCATGCGTTTCTCAACACTACCGCCACTAATAAAACTTATAGTTGTGTTTGACGTGGCTTGTCCAAAGGGAAATTTTCCATTTCATGCTATCCAATAATCGGTAAATCTCTTTCTACTCTTTTCCTGCGGTGACGATCGTTATTCTAATGAACGAAATTTCACAATGGTATTAGACCCATTGAGTTGATTACTCACAGATACAGTAAGCCTGGCCGTGACTCTCTAGCAATGATAGGTGAAGATAAGAGTGTCTCTCGGTAAAAAGATATGTATTGTGGGGTGACAAAAGTTCTCGTGATTTTCGCATAGCAACCAGCAGGGGAATTTCCAAAAGACCAATCTACAAAGTCGGTAATTGGAATTATACCTAAGAGGTATGTTCCTATCAATCTTAAGCTCTCGAGTCGCGTAGCTGTCTCCTGAATATCTTTTGTAGTCGTGGAATTAGAGTCGTTTCATGATACATCCACGTAAAAAATCACGAGAACTTTTGTCACCCCACAATACCATTGCAAATACCGCAACTCCAACCGAAACACTTCGTCACAAGGCATCACTCGGATCCCAAACGATGCGGTATGGGGAGACCATTCTTCGGCAGTAAGGGATATTTTGGTTAGAAAACCCTGGATGATAGGTAGGTAGAATAGAGAAGGAGTGCATGGTGAGCTGAGTAGGGATTATTCGAGATTAGTGATGAAATTTAGCGGCGGAGCAAATAAGCTTAAATGTTGGCGCATATGCAGGGCCCAATCGGTAATGATCGTCCTCCAAGATTTCCGTGTAGGTTAAAACTCCACACGTGGTCCATGTTTTACTATCTCAACAGAACTAGGTAGTTGAGTGGCTATTTAGCGAGATGAAGAATGTGCCGCAACTGGGTTTCTAGCTCAGATTAGTGATAATCCTGCGATTAGGCTATGCTCAATCGATATAGTAAATGTGGTCATTTTGGCCCTGGGTAGACTCCTCCCATAGCTAGGTTGATCAACACATGGACCATTAATATAAGCCCTCCCGATATCAAGGGCCACAATAGGTCCCGACTTCCCTAGCCACCCGAACACCCCCTCACCCGAACAGTTGAGTATGATTGTATAGAAACCGGTCGGATCCTTTCTTTTTGACGTTGACTGTTCGGGTGAGGGGGTTGTTCGGGTAGCTAGGGAAACCGTCTATTTTCAGTTATGACTGGGGAGGGTGGTCCGAAGGGTGGGGACGGCGGGATATGATAATATTTCCGACTGCGAGATTAGCTTCAAGAGCGCCTAGTTAGCAGATACATAGCCGCCCAACTACAAAAGCTCGACACATCAAATCAGAAACTACCTTTTAAAGGCCCCACAACCGTCATCGGAAGTTTCCGTTAAATGTAGCTTTGATCTCGCATGCATAGTTAATACTATATAGCCAATTTCTAGAGAATGCCAGGAACGTAATATATAGAACGTAAACATAGGCAGGTGCCATAGCCATTAACACGAGGTGATAGGCTCCGGCAATGCCAGCAGGTCTGCTTTAACACCAGGTCTGAGACTCAGCCTGTCTTTCTTGTTAGACAGTCGCTGCAGAGCATCGACAGATGGATCTTCAGTCCGATTTGTGTTCGCTGCGCATGATGTATGCGCAGTGTGTGAGTCGGCGTGCCCGTGAATGGTACCTAGGCAGGCGTTCGTTTTGGAACAAAACAACCACGGCATCTGGGATTCGACCCGAATGGAGGGAGCTACCTTACCCGTGGTGACATGCGCGCAGGTTTAATGCGGGTCCTGGCTGATGGCGGTCAGGGTTTTGAAGCCAATACTCCGTTTCCCTGGTCAGCGAGATCCCTACTGACCGAGACTTAGTGTTCGCCACATGCAGCCAAGAAATATTTGTATTTGAATCCTGCTGAGGAGGGATCTCGATTCTCGCTGAGCAGGGCGGGGCCGGGGTCCTACTCTAATCGTTAACTTTGGGGTGCCAAGGCGAAACTATGGCAGGATAGGTGAGTGAGTGTGAATGGTGTTCAAATTCTGTTACCCCATTTAATGAGTGTTCGTAGTGTTGGCCCCTTTCCTTTCCTTGGGGACTCACGCTTCAACGCTGGCTGTGATATATAACGAACGCAGTCACGTTTCTCATGATACTTCCGTATGCACCACAATATTTGATCTATAAACCATTTCATCAGTTATAGAGCAAGATAGAAATCGATCCACGTCATGAATACCTCTGCCGGGGACGACAAACTGCAGCCTACCACACAGGAATCACCGAGGAGCAAAGGCACAGAGCAGAGAGCTAGAAGCGGCGTGTTAGGGCTTGTCCTGGGAGAGACCTCCATTGCCACGACCTTCCTCAGAAGTTTCAAACCATTGACAGACTTCCTCCAATCGTGGGGTATTCTCATAATCCACTTGGTCTTTGTTGCTCTTCTCGCAACCTGCATTCTCGTTTGGATTCCAGACCTGAGGGTGAATGCAGTTAATGACCGTTCAACAACAAGCCGGCAGGTATTTGTCTTCGGCGATGATATCAACACTAAGGTACTAGCCACCTTTAGCGTTAGAGACTGGATCCTCCCCGGTGACATCACGACCATCGTTTCAACAGGCCTTGTTTTCATCAAACTCGCAACGGGATCGTGGGCAGGAATCGCGGCCTGGAGGTGTGCCTGCATCATGCTCGAAAAGAAGTCTCTTACCTTCTCAGAAATCAAGTTCATAGTATCCTATAAAGTGGGGGTTGTTCCACGCGAAAAATACTCATGGACGACGCTCATCCTACTGTTGCTTCTACTACCTGCTCAACTCTCGGGTCCATTGGTTTCTGGTTCTATCAGTTGGAAGCAATCTATTGGTTTCATTCACTCGCCCAGGGATCTCCAGGTATTTCCGTCCTCGGGAGGGGACCCAATGATCTGGAGGGAATATATTGAAGACGAAGACATTCGCGAGGAGGTCATGAGCGAGGCACTATCCTTCACGTGGTCGTTGTATCATGAGGCCCTAAGCGATGTAAACACTGCATGCCGGAGACAAATCTCAGATAAACAGTTGAAGGACAGCTCGACGGTGAATAATATCACGATACCTTGTTTACGATTCGATTCGATAGTGTGGGAGCAGAACCCCCCATCCGAGCAAATTATGAGTACATTCCAACGTCCTTACCGTGGAGCCCTTCCAGAGCCAAAGGAGAATACAATTACTCATCCAGTTACCGGTAATGTTGGAATGCTGGATCTTCCCCAGTGGAATGGGAGCGCAACGTATCGGGGCTCCTACCCAACTCCTATGATTTTCAACGAACCACGTCTAGTTGCGTTTCTCTTTAAAACCGTGCTCAAGAACCAGACCTGCCCAACGATGTACGTTGAAAAACAAACCGGAGCCAAAAGCGCTGTCTTCCAGTATGACGGAGTAGCAAAAAGCGGTTGCTATACCTATGCCAGAGTCAGCTTCTCTGGGGGAGTAACCTCATCGCAGGCGAAGGTCATTTCTCCGGGGGTCGTGCAAGGCAGTAATGACGCCCCTATCGTTGCGAACGAGTTTACCAATGAAGCAATATTTTTAATGAATGACGTGATGCATAGCATGGCCTTGGGCGACCTGGATCAAAACGTATCAAATCACACATCGTCCTTAATTCTGGCCATGCAGCGGTCCTACGTGGCATGCTGGAATTCCTTGCAATACAACTTTGGAGAAAACGGCGGGGAGAGAGCACGAAACGAGCTTTTAGGTGCCGGCGCGACACAGAGAATCGATCTACTACAGGGAGTGGTGACCTACTGGAGGGTGTGGATGTGGGTGGGACTCCAGTTACTCGTAACGGTTTCGGGAATTCTTTTATGGTATTTTGAGCGTATCTGGGATGTTAGGTCGAAGGACAGTCGGGAACGGAGCTTTGCAGCGGATGCATTGCTGTTGGATACGAAGGACGTATTTGAGGCGAAGGATAAGAGGAGGAAAGCGAGAGAAGACCTGGAAAAAGGGGTGCCGGCGCCGGCTTCACTTAATATTAATACGCCACTGCGTGTTCAGTTGGTGCCGAAGCCGAAGGATGATATCACAGGCCCGAGTGCTGGCACAGGCCCGGCTGATGACGACCCCAAGCCGCATATTCTACAGGTATATCGACCTGAATCACCACCACAACCACCAGTGGTGCCGGACCTGAAGTCCTAGATACATGTGGAATGTGCAGGCTGGGGTTGAAGAGGCTAGAGCGTTGCAATTTGACGGGATTTCGAGATTGTAAATATAAGTATGAATTACATGTAACGATCGGTTGTCATTCCTTTTTTTTTCCCTGTATTTTCTGTATTTTCTGAGTTTGACAATAAGAGTATAGCAATATCTGAGTTCATGAAGTCTTATTTGGATCTTTTTCACTTCTGAATTTTATAAACCTTTGGATCTTTTGCGCTGAATTATATGGTGTGGTATCAAGAGCGAATGTGAAAACTTAATAAAGATAATGTATCACTAGTATCCTATACCCATATATGTGTAGGTGATATATACCTTCATTTCTGGTGAGCAAGACAAGGAGCTCAGAAGTACAATGTCAGTAGAAAAGCAGGGATACGATGGTTATTAGTTCAGTAGCTCGAGCCATGGACGGGCTGCTCCATCGCTCGTGCGGATATATACCTCATTTGTACTCATTGCCCAAAGATCAAGGTAGCTAGTCGAGATTCTTACACTCCCATAATAGTAGAATAAAATCATAATCTAGCCTAACTTTAGCTTCTGACCTATATAAATATTCGAGGCCCGGGCACGGGCCGCCCCATTTGTACCAGGGCCTCTAAGCTCAGCATTAGTTTCCCATTCTCATTCTCAATGGAGCTCTCCTATAAATAGGAGAGCTCCCAGTGGTCTGAGACACATAGTATCACTCGAGATTCAATCAGAGAATATCACTCGACGACCTACATCATAGGTTAATCACAGGATATCACTCGATCTTGGTGTTTGGGGAAATGGCCAGTGCTAAGCGATAATTCTGTAGCGTTTAAACTGATGATATTGTAAACCGGATTCCCTTGACTTGATGGTTGATGATACCCTCAAGTCTTCGCAGAATCAAGCCCTATTTATACATGTTGGAACCTATGCCAAGGCCCGCTTTCTAATACTAACTGATACAACGATAATAGAATAGGATAACGCTCCCGAAGATAACCCAGATAGAAAAGCGCCCCCGCATAGTCCCGTCCTCCATTCTAATTCCGACGCGTAACCATGAACCTTGCAATTGCCAGTCATCGGGTTGTACCATACTATTATCCTAGACCTACTTCTCTAAGTAGAGCAGCCTACAGCCGTAAGCCCCGCTTACTATTCTATTTTGGGTGAGACACCCAACAGTAAGCGTGCCGTCATAATAGTATGGCCTAGCGTGGTGACACCGCGTGCCCCCACACTACCCGATACCTTTCTATGCTTGCCCTTCCGTTACCCGACCGGCCTTGCATCACAACCCGTCACTCGTATTTCTCACTGTCCTAAGCCTGTAGAACAGTGCTTCCGTAGTTCCTGTAACACTACTCCCCCTTCCTAGACGTCGCCCTCGACCGTTAAAACCCTTTCTATGATAAAAAACACTGTGGGAAAAGTCGTAGAGTAGGGAAAGGTATCGAGCTTAGTCTCGCCTGTTCCGTTGTCGTTTATGAGCCCGGTCATTATCGATCGCTGGGTCTTGACTTCGCGTATGGGGTCGTATGTTCGAGGTTGGCTGGAAGTTCTTGTCTGCCAATGCCTCCTGTGGCTCGGGTGTTGCCAGTCGCTTTCGTGTATTCTGTTTTCGGGTGGGGTCTGGGTCCTCACGATAGGGTCGCAGCAACATCTCGTGAAAGACATCATGAACCTTCCATTCTACTGGAAGCTCCAGGCGGTAAGCCCGATTGCCCACCACTGCCGACACTGTGAATGGCCCTGTAAACTTGTCTGACCACTTGGAGTACCCTCCAAGGTTCCGAGTATCCAGCAAGACTTTCTGACCGATAGTGAACCGCTGTACTGCCGGTCCTGGCTTTGACGCCATCCTATCAAAGGTCTTCTGTAGCGTATCTCTCGCTAACTCATGAGCCGTAATGATCTCATCCAAGTAGTTGTTCCCGTTGGCGTCTAATCGTTCGATCTCTGCATCCGTAGGCCAGTCCGTTCGAGGGTGGAAGCCATAATTGCAGTAGAACGGCGATTGCCCCGTCGACGTATGCTTCGCATTGTTGTAGGCGTATTCACAGATAGGTAACAGGTCCTTCCATTTCTTGCCTGTTCCTGCCGTATATGCCCGAATATAACCTTCCATGTATTGGTTGGTCCGCTCTGTTTGGCCGTCGGTTTGGGGGTGGAATGAGGTGGAGAGTCTTCTACGAATCCCCAGTCTGTCCGTAATTGCCGCCCAGAATGCTGACACGAACTGCGTTCCTCTGTCTGAGACGATGCTCCTAGGAAGTCCGTGGAAACGCCAGATGTCTTTGACGAATGCGTTGGCGGTTTGTTCCGTGTTGATTCCCGTCATTGGAATGAAGTGAGCCATCTTCGTAAAACGGTCCACGACTACCAATACGTTGCGGAATCCTGATTTCTCCTTAGGCATTTCTACTACGAAATCCATTGAGATATCAGTCCAAGGTGTGGTGGCTAACTCTAGGGGTTGAGGGAGTGACAAGTGTCTCCGACGTTGCTTGGCTCTCTGGCATACATCGCAAGTCTTGACGAAGTTGGCTACATCCGTGGACATTCCTGGCCACCAGTAGTTCCTATCAATCAACTCGAGGGTTTTATCCCTTCCTAGATGCCCCGCTACGGGTCGATCATGATGTTCCTCAATGACCTGCTTGACCGCGTAGCCCGGTACTACCCATCGACCATCGTGGGTGGGGTCATTCGAATCGGGACTCCATTCAGCGGCAGGCTCTATCTTTTCGATAGCGGCCTCCGGCGGTCCGAAGATCTCAAGGTTTGAATCAGGGAGGTGTTCATCCGGAACCATCCTCCGAACCCATCGTCTTTCCTGTTCATACCAACCCTGTAGTGGCTGAGGCAGCTCTACGCTCGGTATGTTGTACCACTGATCCAACTGATTCCATTTCTCTTCGGGGTTGCCAATCACTTCGGACCCAGTTTCTACGCTGGTCCGTGATTTTCTGACAAACTGTTCTGCGCTGAGTAGCTGTTTTACGGGCTGCTCACGCATTACTCCCCCTTCCATTGCGAACTCCGGACGCCTTGTAAGTGCATCTGGCTTGCCGTTCTTTTCGCCTGGTCGGTAATGGATCTTGAAGCGAAAAGGTGCTATCTTCTCGGCCCATCTGGCTTGTCTTCTCGACAACTTCTTGGTCGTTGTGAAATACTGCAGGTTTTGGTGATCCGAATGTATCTGGATAGGGATGTCCGTCCCTTCCAGCCAATGTCTCCAAGTTAAGAGGGCAGAAACTATTGCGAGCATCTCCTTGTCGTAGATCTCATAGTTAACCTCTGCCTCGTTGAACTTGCGAGAGTGGTAAGCTACCGGATGTAGAATACCGTCCTCGAACACCTGAGAGAGTACTGCGGCCTCGGCCCAGTCACTCGCATCGGTCTCCACGATTGCTTCGCGGTGTTCGTCATAGTGCCGGAGTATTGGAGCAGACGTAAATCTCCTCTTGAGCTCGTCGAACGCGTCCTGCTGTTCCCTGCCCCATTTCCATACGGAACCTTTCTTCAGGAGATCGGTCATGGGTCTGCAAACCTCAGAGTATCGGTGGATGAACCGTCTTAGGAAATTGGCGAAACCGAGGAAGCATTGAAGTTCCTTGACCTTGGTTGGGGTTAACCAACCTTCGATCGCCTGGACTTTCTTTGGTGATACTCGGTTCCCTTTTCCTGATAGTATAAATCCCAGGAATTCTACCTCCTGTTGATACCATTCCGTTTTCTCGAGGTTTCCGTATAGATGGTGTCGTCGCAGTCGCTCCAAAACTTCTCGTACAAGAGTCGTATGCTCTTCTCTAGTCTTTGAATACATTAAGATGTCATCCAGGTAGACTACTACGCCTTGATCTAGAAGATCCTTGAATATGGTATTGACCATGACCTGAAACGACGCAGGAGCATTGGTCAAGCCGAAAGGCATTACCCTATACTCGAAAAGGCCGTACCTCGCTCGGAAAGCGGTTCCCCATTCTTCGCCCTTAGCAATCCTAATCAGATTATAGCCATTTTTCAGGTCTATCTTCGTGAAGTAGAGTGCTCCTTTCGTTGCATCGGCCAGCTCGTTCATGAGCGGCAGTGGATAACGGTTCTTGATTGTGATTCCATTCAAACCACGAAAGTCGACACATAACCGAAGCTTACCATTAGCTTTCGGAACGAACAGGACGGGTGCCGCTGCTGGGCTAGTGGAGGGGACGACTTTGCCGGAGGGCAAGTTCTCGTCCAAATACTCCCGGAGTGCCTTATCTTCAGGTGGGGAGAGCGAATAGATCGGTCCCCACGGAGGCTGCTTTCCTTCCATAAGAGGAATGGTATGATCCCATTCAGAGTGGTCAGGTAGTCGAGCGGCTCCTTCCTTGAAGAACACGTCGGCGTATTCCTGAAACTCCACCGGTATAGCACTAACGAGAGCCTCGTTTACCGATGCTCTTGCCCAAAAGGGGTGTTGCTCGATCGTCGTCTGCTTCTTGGGTGACGCCCTCAACAGCCTGATGACCAGCTCTTCTGGGTGTTGATCGTATATGTCCTTGACTGATACGAAACATCCATTGACTATACAGTTGTTGCTATGGAAGCTGACACTGTTGCGTCCCCAATGGATGGTTGGTTGATGCTCCTTGAGCCATCGATGTGGTATGACGAGGTCTTCTCCTGCAAACGAGCCAACCTCACAGGTGATAGCCCTGTCTAGATGGTTGCCGATGCGGAGGGTAAGGGGTTGAGTGATGTGGGTGCCGGAATTGGACATAGGGGTGTCATCGGCCTGTCTGATGATGAGAGGCTTTGGTCGAGGTTGGGTGGGTATTTTCGCGCGGTGGATACAGTCCCAAGACATGATCCAGTCTTCTGTGCCACTGTCCAAGAGTGCGTTGACTGTTGCGACATGTTTGGTACTAGTTGCGGGGTGATCCCAAGAGATCTCGATCTCGAGGCGGGTTTCTTGTGTGTTGGAAGACATGTTTGTATGTTGGTTTGGTAAAAGGTTTGTATTGGTTTTGGGTGTGAGTTTCGATGATTTTTTCTTTGTTGAGCGCGGGGTGAGGGGGTTTATATAGAGAGTTCGAGTGTTTGATGAAGATCATGGTACAACACTTACGCACCAGGCGTTTCGGGGTGTAACCCCATCCTCAGAGTGTGTGTAAAGAAAATTGAATTTCCGCGCGTATAACGAAACAAACATAGAAAATCTCGTGGCCAACCCATAAAAATAACCGTAATACATAAAACCCTTGTTTCCATAACCCAAAGTAGAAAGAAACCCGTAATCGCAACATGAGATACCGAAAAATAGAAATACCCAATCAATTTTGATCCTCCAAAGTTGTAATCCTTGCCCTAAATGCCTCATTCTGGGGGCCCAATTTCCGCTTCTTTTCACCCTCCCTTCCGTGGTCCTTTCCTCCGGAAGGATACCGTTTCCTCTTCAGGTCGGTTAACCTGACCTTACTCGTCGCCACGCAATCTTTCGCGAAGTGGTTATCTCTACCACAACGGAAACACTTTCCTTCCTTTTGCCATTTCTCCTTTTCGTCCTTGGTGACACCTAAGTCATCTGAGGCCTTGGAGTTGTGTGCTGACGCGGAAAAAGTTTTCCGAGGTGCGGGGTTGCGCGATTTTCGCCGTTCCGATTTTTCCTCACGAGGTTTCACGACATCCTTGCCACGTAAGATCTCTTTCCGGGCCTTCACCTCGTGATCCTTTCGTCCGACCTTCCTAACCCAGGCTAGCCATTCCGCGAAATCTTCTGGTTCCTCGATCGCATTCGAGAGGCGTTGTTCCAGCGAGGAGTTTATTCCTGTTAGGATCATGGATTTCATTACGATGGGTCCGACCTTCGCGTCCCATTCCAGATTCTGCATCTCATTGATGTAGTCATCGATCATGCCAGTTTGACGGAGCTTATCCATCTTCTGTTTGGCTTGTTCTTGACTTGTTCGATTGCCGTACTGAATCCGTAATTCGTTTTTGAAATTCTCCCATGTTCCGATGCAGGGGTCTACCGATAGTCGCTCCACGAAGTTTCGCCAGAATTTTGCCGCACTCCCGGTAAGTTCGAGGGACGCCCACAGGATCTTAGTTTGGTCGTCCCACCGGACTTTCCTCTGAAGTTCAATTAAGACTTCCATTTGGTCGATCCAGTGTCGTACGTCTTCGTCGGCTTTTCCGGAGAAGGGGATTTTTGCCTGTTTTGGCGTATCTCCCAGGGTGGCGCGAGGGGGGTGCATGAGGTCTACCTCTTGCTGCCTGTTACGGCGTCTTCGCTCCTCCCGTTTTCTCTGTCTTCGTTCGCGTGCTCGGCGATCGTCCTCTGAATCGGAGGAGCTGGATGAGTCTGAGGGGGATGGGTCTCGTGGTTTTGCGCGGTTTCCGCCGTTGCCGTTATTGCCATCGCCTCCCCTGCCTCCTTGCTCACTTTGCTGGCTTCTTGCTTCGGAGCGAGGGGGTACGGGGGGTTGGTTCCCTGATCCTTCCGGTCTCTCTCCGGAATTGCTAGGGGGGTTCTGAGGGGGTTGGGGGGGTACTACGCCTCCGCCTCCTGAGCCTTCGGGGGCTGTTGCCGTTCTATTGGCTGCTACCCGCATCTGCTCAATTATCTCCTCCAGGTTCTTTTTCGTACCTGCGAACTGGTCTTCCATCGCGGCTTGTCTGTCCCGTTCCATCCTTTCGAGGGCAGCCATAACCTCCGCGGGTATCTGCACTGGGCCATCCTTTGGGAGTTGCTGGACGAAGTTGGTCAACGCGTTTATGTGCTGATCTTGTCGTTCCTGCCTTTCCTGATGCGCCCTAGTTGCTTCGACGATCTGCCCAAGAACCTGACCGAGGTTGCTGGTAGCGGCGGTGGATTCCGCCCGCAGTTGAGCCATGACCTGGTTGAGCTGATTGTCGCGCTCGGCTCTGTCCCCCGCGAACTTGGCGTGGAGGTCCTCGACGATCTTGTTGGTATACTCCTGCTGTTGCCGGGTGAGTTCCCTGAGTATGGGGATATCCCGCATGTGCATGCTGAGTTCCTCGATCCCGCGGCTGAGCTGTTGTACCACGGGGGCCCCTTGTCGCTGGACTTCTTGCCCAATAAGGTCGCCAAAAGGGTTCTCCACCCGCCGTTCCTCTACGTCCATGTTGGTATCCTCGTCGTCGTCCATTACCCGAGGCACCGAGGGCCTCTGAGTAGAGGATCTTTCTCTGATTGGGGTGACGTATGGGGAGAACTCCCGGTGGTCTACCTGCCGCCTCCTCGCCTGCCCATAAGATTCTTCCTGCCTCGTCGATGTGAAGAGGGAGCCTATCGGCACATCTCTCTCTTTCCTGTGGCGCCTCTTCGCCTGGGTTTGTAATATACCTCGATCTCTCAAGGCGATTGAACTCTCCATGTTGTAGTCTTCCTCCGACCGTTGCTGATGAGCCCTTGACATTGCTAAGTTGCTCGAGTTTGAGCTGTGGTTGCCTTATGCACCAGGGTTGAGCAATGAACCAGGGGGCCGGGTGGGCAAGTCCGAAAGATCGTTGGGAGAGAGTGATCTTGATCGGGAAGAGTTCTGGGTAGTTGAGGATTTCGGGGTCGTGTTCTTCGAAAGTAGTGGTAGTTCCTGCTTCCGCGAAGAAACCTGAGTAGTGAAGGTATCCGCAGTATAGATGTTCGGCGCTTCCTCTTTGAACGATGAAGGATGTAGCGCAAAGGTAGTTATTGATGGCTGCGGTTGCTGCTCGGGGGTGCATATAGTACTTTGGTCTTTCTAATAGACTAAGAGCTTATTCTTCTACTGAGAGCACGGTGACTATCCGCCACTAAGCAAAATACTCAGAGTATTGGTTTAAGCGAGTAGCTGTCTTATCGAGACTTCTGGTAGTGTATGCGATAGGTAAAGAGTAAAAGCTAGGGATAAGGCACAATATAGTGTTTGGGGAAATGGCCAGTGCTAAGCGATAATTCTGTAGCGTTTAAACTGATGATATTGTAAACCGGATTCCCTTGACTTGATGGTTGATGATACCCTCAAGTCTTCGCAGAATCAAGCCCTATTTATACATGTTGGAACCTATGCCAAGGCCCGCTTTCTAATACTAACTGATACAACGATAATAGAATAGGACAACGCTCCCGAAGATAACCCAGATAGAAAAGCGCCCCCGCATAGTCCCGTCCTCCATTCTAATTCCGACGCGTAACCATGAACCTTGCAATTGCCAGTCATCGGGTTGTACCATACTATTATCCTAGACCTACTTCTCTAAGTAGAGCAGCCTACAGCCGTAAGCCCCGCTTACTATTCTATTTTGGGTGAGACACCCAACAGTAAGCGTGCCGTCATAATAGTATGGCCTAGCGTGGTGACACCGCGTGCCCCCACACTACCCGATACCTTTCTATGCTTGCCCTTCCGTTACCCGACCGGCCTTGCATCACAACCCGTCACTCGTATTTCTCACTGTCCTAAGCCTGTAGAACAGTGCTTCCGTAGTTCCTGTAACACTTGGTCCTCGTGTGTTTTTTTTTTTTTTTTTTTTTGTTTAATTCATTGATTGGTCCTCGAGTGTCATATATAGAGTTTTGGATTGGCAATCAGGAAGATATAGTCCGGAGTCATAAAGAGCTTCCTTTTTGATAAAGTCCTTGAAAGATAGCCTTATGACGTAGAAGATGAGGCCAGGTAAGAGTCGGTATGCGTAACACATGCACAGCTCCATACCTCTTTGGGGGGGTAAGGCCAAATATTACTCTAGACGTCTTTGCATTTTTTCGCCGAGCTGTCACTTTCTGGCTGAACGTTAACGCTCTCTCTCCTCATTGTCCGGCTTTCTATCAATAAAACAAGCATTAACACAAATTCTAGCAGATCAGAACCAATGGCAATATATCTCAGGAATCCAGCTGGTAGTAAAGAGACTAGGAGAGGCTAGTGGTGTTGCATATATTCGAGGCTCGAAGGCCAGTGAGAAGAGCTATCTGGAAGCTCCGGAAGGGGAAGGAGATGTTCAGTGTGGGGTGCACATATTGGAAGCACCTGTAGGTGCTAGGAACGGTGTTGTACCTGTGGCTCCATGGCGGGGTGGTGGTGCCAGAATAGGTGAGGTACAAACTGGGAATAGAGTTCGAGGGACTGGTTCTGTGAGCCTATGGCGGTACTGGAAGATAGGTCCACGTTGGGCAGAGAAATGCGGCCACGGGTCGTAAGCTCCCGATACCAGATCTGATGAGCCTGTAGGCAGCCCTCAGGTACAAGTGTCGCAAGTACCTAGGGGAGAAAGTTTCAGTCCGTCTAGGTAGAGCTATTTAGATGATGGATTTACCAGAGTCCCGGATATCCCGCTTGTACTGATCTGGAAGCGACATTTACCAGGAATTCAAATGAGTCGAACTTATCGCGCTGACGTATCAACTAGGAAAGCCCTTTCGCGTACTGAGATATGCGCTGTCTCTATTGTCTGTCAGGTAACATTATCTACTTCATCGAAGATTTCGAAGCTCAAGTTGCTAATTCCATTGTTGTCCAATTTCAACGTAACCACGATTACTAGGCGCTCTGTCAATACAGCAGTAAATGCCACCTTAATAACTAGACAATCTCGCAACACAACTTACCAACTCGAGCTCTGCCGCAACGTAAATCTCGTTCCTCTAGTTTCATACTAAAGTTCAACACCCCATAATGTTGAATTGGTTGTAGCCTTATTAGCGCTACCCGCCGGTATTGGTTGATTGGTGTCTTGGCATATATATATATTTCTCTAGTTTTTTTTTTTTTTGTTTAATTCATTAATTTATATTTCTCTAGTAATACAGGTATGGTCTTAGTTAGTCGATTGTAATTGGAATTTTACTAAAGACTTCGTAGCATCGATCCTTAATACGTTATCCAAAGTCGCAGCAGGTGTCCGCATAAAGCCACCCCAGGAATACGTCACTCGCGATAGTTCTACCACTACCCCCCACCATACAGATCCCATCACAAGTCTAAGCCTTGACAGCCCCTTACAAACAACGGTTTCCGCACTCGGCGACCCACAATGGCTTGCTGCCCAAAACCTCCGATCGGATTGCTGCCCCCACTTCATGTCGCTAGCCCGCAATTCCCCTAATCCTTCCATCCCAAAGTAGTTAGACCGCCGGCGCTAACCACAGAATACCCCACCACATCCTCCGAGTCTGCAAGAGAGCCTGAATTTTTCCTTGTAGGCTCATGTTTACTAACTGCAAGTATCTAACGTGTGTAAAATAGATGGCGGAAACCCATGCGATAAAGGTTGAGATGTGGCTGGTCCATCGTGCACTTTCATGTCGATCAGTGTCGCCGCGGAGATCACACTATGGACTTTTGCTTCAATGTATTCAGCATTGTTTGGGGGCGCTTTTCAAGCGAGGTTCGGGATACAAGCTCTATCGCCAATTCGCAGGAGTTGCTATGCGAACCGCGCTCAGATAGCGAATATATTCAGCGGCAAGCTTTCGGTAAATGTTTACTCTGGAGTAGGTATTAGATACCCTGTATATACCAATCCACCTGCAGATCCTAATATAATCCCCGAGTCCATTAGTGCAGATCCTAAGATTATTTGTGCACAATAGTAGTTAAGCCCGAATACGAGTGAGACATGATGAATCACCCCCCGAAAAAACACACGGACGTCGTTGGTATCCTAGTTGTCACTTACCCAATATCCGAGACATCAAACCTCATTTCCACCCTACATTAGACTACCGGCCCGATATGCTTATATGAGACATCAGCATTCCTTTTAAGTCAAAAGGGGGGACGTTGACAATATTTAGACATTACTCTTCCTCTCTCTCCAACAAGCCCCATCCAACCGCATCCCTTCACTCACTCAGGGTACGGTATATCCACAATTAATTAATAATGGCACTATTCGCAACAACTACTACTACAACAGATATCTGGGACAACTGTGGAACCGATGCCAACCCAACGCCATGTCCGGTTTCAACCTCATCTTCAGAAAGGTAAGTCTGCATCTCCTCTTTACTGCTGGTATGTAGGCCTAACATACGTTACGTAGCTCCACCCCCTTATCCACAACAATCGAGTCCTCAACCGCAACCACAGAGCCCACGCCCAATCACGCGCCGCATCCCATGATAAGCTCCGTAGGCTATATTCTTATGGGTGTCGCAATCCCCATCGTCATAATCCTAATAGGGGCCTGCATATTCTACTGGAGACGGCGACGCCATGCTGCTGCCGCCGCTACCGCCACCCCACCATTGGAGCCTGCCTTCCCAATCGAAAAGAATCAGTCGGATGCGGAGAAGGGGTATGGAGATGTGCGATTAGACACGGCGGTTTCGGAATTGGACCCAGGACCAGGAGGAATGGGGAAAGTGTTTATTGCTGAGCTTGATGGGTCGTCGATGGTGGGGTGCATGGAATTAGACTCAAGCCCGGTTATGTCTATGAGTCCAGGGACTGGGATAAAAGGTAACTTGTTCGTTTCGGGTGCTGCGAGCATGAGAAACAGTCAGTTCTCTGCGGTTTCGGGTGTGAGTGCGGGTACGGGAACAACTTCGAGCATGAGGGGTGCCGGATTTGCGGGTGCTAGTGCGAATTCAGGTTCTGATATGGGTTCTCGTGTTGGCGCGGGTGTAGCCACGGGCGTAAACAATAACGCGTTTATTGCGGAACTCGAGGCTCCTCTAGATACAAGTAAGGTAGATAAGAAGAGACTGGAGTTGGAAGGAAATGACGCGCCGCAGATTACAGAGGTCGAGATTCCTAGCTCCATCCTGTTTACGGTCAAGAAGGGGTCATCCGGGGAAAATTAGGAGCCGGAATCAACTGGTGTGATCTGATCGGCTCGGTTATATTCGTTTCTGATGTAGAACTTCTTTAGGTTGTATAAATTATTTAATGTTGTGGGGATGGCTGCAGGAGGTAGTTATGAGTCCTGAGATTCCATGTTGTCCAACTCAGCAGGAATCTGGGGTTTAGACTAAGTACTGTTTAAAGAGGTCAGTAATTTAAATGTTTGAACCGATCTGTCCTTTCGGTTGCGCCTCAGCCACGACTTATGGTCCATTGTCAAAACGCCTTTGGGGATTGGATCCTAAAACCTCCGTGTGACGTATATGTAAATACCTACAATGCGTCCTCCTTTCTTGCTACCTTGTGGCGTTAGAACTTTCACGAGTTCCCATGCATAACCACATCTATGAGACCCCAGATCCATGTCAAATAAGATTTCCTTAGTTGTTCCTTGTTCCCTAAGGTGTTGAGACATTTCTCTAGGATACCAGCTCCATGATCAACCATACCCGTTACTATCTGGGATCTTGACCCTATGACGTCGGACACAGATCTCCTCACCAGGACGGCGATTCCTTGCCCACTGGCTATGGTATCCACCTCCGGGCGAGGATCGAGCCCGCATAACCCAGACCATTACTACCAAACATATGTAATTAATAATGGTATGCAGGTGTTTATCGGCAAACAACGAAAACGCACCTATGGACTACCCGTATGTAGACGGGTGCTCTTACCCGCGTGGGGTAGTTTTGTACCAATTAAACAATTAAATCAGAAATTCGTGACGTTTATTCCTTGACAGGTCGATATAACTAATTTTGTCAGCCAACTTCCTCCAGCAAGCCATACTAGAGTAGAGGCATGGACTTTCCATTTGCGGTGGGGAGGCTACATACATGTATTTACTCCACACCTGTATACATGCAGTGTTCAGAAATAGAGTAGAGTACTCGTAATTTCGTGACGTTTGTAAAAGGAACCGCTATTGCATACCATACTAAATTGTGGACTTGGCGCGTATTTGTATGGTATGCAATAGTGGTTCCTTTTACAAACGTCACGAAAATACGAGTAGAGGAGAAATGTCTGCACGTCATCAGCTATCGGGTCAGTGGAGAATGGCACCACTATAGGTCCATAGGAGAGGAGAATCCGACCATTCCCCGGCTATGCAAGAACGCTACGACCCCCTGAGATATCACTCGATTTCTGGAGTTCGGTTCTTCAATTGACTAAACAGTGATCCAATGACATGCGGAACGATTTTTGACGACATCTGAGTATCGCATGGTATCTGGGTGTGATGAAACTGTGTAGTCTGTACTCTCTATATGGCTGAGCATGGTAGTGGTAGAATTGGAGTGGGAAGGATCTCGGGAGAAGTACATGTAGTTTATACTTTATGTAGTCTGTTCACCGGCCTCTTATGTTAACTTAGACCCGCATGATCACATAACGCACTACCAACCTTTTATGCTCTTGATGCCAGTAAACGTCCTTCTTGTATGTGCATGATGCTCCCTCCCTTTGATCATGTAGCCACCCACATCACATGCACAGCTCCTACACCCGGAACAACAGTAGCCCCGGTAACCCGGCATCGCGTGTCTTACTGTGGAGTCCCCAGATTCCTCCACCAAGGAGAGTCCCAGAAGGGCAAACATCCACAGCCAAGATGACCCAAATCTCGATGTCATCAACGCGCTGACGGGAGCTACCGAGATACACCCTGTATCACTCGCCTTGGCAATCGGAACACAAGCCTCAACAGGCCAAGCTAGGCGACCACATGTCTCGGAAGATGGTCATCTGAGAGAGGCTCTTGACAACATCTATTTCTAGATGCAAGTCTGATCACAAGTGTTCGTGGCTTTATATAAAGGACTACAGCCGTCAAGCGAGGAGTGTTTGTAGGTCGATAACATTAATTGTCGATTCCAAATGGCCATACCAGCAGCGATGCCGAAGACAGGATTTACAAGACGGTTGCTGAGGAGGAGTAAGTCATGGTGCATCACTCAGACCCCGATTTTTTTTCACTAATATCCTCTGCAGATCACGCGTACACCGATATTGATCTTACCCCACACTCCCCATCCTCGGCTGGGAAAATAACACTTGCGGTCCTTGTCCCGCTCTTAATAATGTCCCTGATCATCGGGCTCTTATATCTGCGGCGGGTACGGCGGCAACGGCAAGCAATGGCGAATGTTCAGGCCAGGCTAGATGCAGAAGAGACTGGCCAATGGGGTGTAGACCGGTGCTATAAAGGCTGGGATTCACCCCCAGAAACTGGTGATATTGAGAAGTGGGGAGGAGGAGATCTAACAGTCCCGACTGGGGCTAGATTAGATTTCAGGTATTTGAGGAAAGGATTGGAAAAAGAGGATGAGGAGATACGATGGGTCATATTAGAGCGGGAGAAGGCTAGAATAGAGAACGATATGAGACGGCGAGAACTAGAGAAACAGCTGGAAGCGGAGGGTCCTAAGGGTTTATCCTCAGGCGGTTAATTGCATTTTCCTTTTGGGCGGTCGGAGTCTCTCCTGATTTCGTAGCTACCTGTGCTTACCAGTAGCTCATTGGGAGATGTGATATAGACGGGCTTATGTTGATGCTGCATGATAGGTGTTCTCGAGTCTGCATGAAGTTAGTAACGAAAGTGACGGCGCTACGGATAGATAATACATACATGTCCGCATTGATTGAAGTAAACTTTATCGGTACCCTGTTAATCTTGACGTTGATATATCTCAAATGGTGATATCAATAGCTAGATAAGTGTAAAGTGAATATGAAGTAGCTAGGGACTCATACTGAGTTAAACTATACCGCGCCACTTCACGCGGCAAACTCATGAAGGAGGCGACCAAATGTTTTGTCTCCTTCGGTCATGGGTTTTTAGCCGGGTGTCGAAACTTTACAGAGTGTCTTGCGGACTTGTCACTGGCGAGATAACAAAGCGCAGTACAAGCAGTCTCGGGCGTATATGATGATGTGGTGTACAACGAAAAGAAGATTTTAGACATTATCGGTCGATCGATCATACGCGCACACAACGTTAATCACAAATTAATACAAGCCATTGGTGACCGGCGGCCCACTAGCACGTACTTCGCCGCCGGTCGTCTTATTTTTTCCGACACCGAAAGACCCAGAAGCCCGCACATCACATGCCCGCACCCGCAACCAACCACACCCGCGATGCCCGCCGGTGTATTGAAATTCACAAATACGTCTGTAGATAGACCCCACAGTACTTTGGATGCTGCATGATAGTTTGGATGTAGTCCTTGGTTGAGGTTTATTATAAATTTAAGAAAGCTAATTCTAAATGCCTGTAAACAGGGGCGGTGTTGATCATAGGTTCTCACTCGCATTGCGATTTACTTCCCTACAACGCACGGAAGCACCTTGACAGACGAGAACTAGAACCTATTGGTCGAGTATACTATATTGAATAGCACAGAATTCCCACCTACTTGGAGCTCGACAATCCTCCTCACCATGTATGTTGATAGCCGAATAGGTTATTTGCCTAGAGCCATGAAGCGCTATAAATACTAAGAAATTTATGCTGTCAGTGTACAGATAGGTTATCCTGGATTATTGAATTTCTTTGATGATTACAGGATAGAGAAAGTGGTAAAATTCGGACGACAAACACCGCAAGAACTTCTATATTCCCCAAAAGACAGGGAATCAGCACATCAAAAATAAGAGAATCGACCGCAGCGTGGTGTCCGCTAAGCCAACCCTATCGTTTGGCCAGACCACAGGTATTCGGATGTAGTCTTATCGATCGATGTTCATCCCCTAAGGAATGGATGTGTTATGGAGGTAGTTTTCGAATGCTAAATGCGCCCCATGCCAGACTTCATGATCGTGATCTAGTCGTCTTATATATGCCTGACTAGGGGTGCACCGGAGGTTACCACCCGAGGGTTCTTTCCAAAACGTGTTCCCATCTTACATCTTCCAGAGAATGTGTCCCCTCAAACCGCCAACCAGCCCCTTACCCTCCATTGTAGTTACGAATATAATGATCCCATAGCCATTTCCCACGCCCATATCGACTGCACAAGTGGTGTAAAATGTAGCTAGTTCCGAGCTAGCTAGGCTCATAACAGAGGATCACAATGAGTGCCAAGCTTGCTCCAGAGAGCACAGCCAAATCCACGAAAAAAAACCACAGGTACCACTGGGATTTCAAACGGTGAACACCTGTAGGTACATGAGTTCGATTTACCAAAACCCTTGTGCCGTGGTCCAAATCCCGGTGCGGCCATTACTTGGCAGAAGTTTTACTTTTTGCACATCCTTTTGGGATAAGTGGTATTAATCAAAAGTGGCATCCTTAAGCTGTTGGAAACTTCACCGCTTTTCAGCGCTGGCGATCGCCCCAAGCAGGAAATCAGGACTCCCGAAAGAGGTTGGTACAGGTCACAACGCTTCGCGGCTAGATCTAGAGAGGTGCTAGTGATACCCAGAGCGGCGTTAGCAATAAATTAGATCTTGATGGAGTAATACTGCCCACCATGTACGTACAGAAGGGATGGGATCAAGGATCGAAGAGCTATTTTGGGTATGGACGCAGGCCTAGAGGTACCGCAAAAACTCACGAACTTTGCTAGCGGATCTGACCAAAAACTAACTTGTAGAGGAAATATCTGAAGCTGATCTCTGCCTTTCAGCCAATCATCAATGAAGAAATCCCTGCACGGAGATAATCAAGTTGGCGAGTTTCTGCGGTACTCTAGGATGAAGTGTTATTTGGAAGGCTGCATGCAAGTAATGGGACGCATGCCTTGCAATTGGTGAAGTGGCGTGTCGAGTGATGACGCATGAACAATTGAAAGTGCACTCTGCTGATCCCACGTGTAGAAGTGCAAGTTCTGTCATCTTGTTTTAAAAGCAATGGTTCGAGTGTTACAAAGCGGGCACGGTAAACGAAACCGTGGAGACAATTATCGATAGAAGTAGTGGGACTGAAGGCCCACAACTAGCATCATTTGGGGATCTCAATTTCGAATGGCTGAGGATTTGCTGTATCTACACCGCTACATACAACGAATCGTCATTTCTCTTCATGTACCGGCCCCTGTTCCCTGACCTCATCCCAAGCCTTCACAATCTCTTCCGGGGTAAACCTATGCATCAGTTTCTTCTTCACCTCCTCCACAACCCCGCCCTTGCCCGTTTTTGAGACATGGATAACTGGTACATCGAATTCCTATAGATTTCGGTTAACCTGCTAACATACCCTGCCCCAACTGACGGAACCTACGTAAACGTCCTTCCACTTCTGCTGTCCTGGCTCCATTACGTCGATCTCGGCGAACTCGAAGGGCCGTAGCTTCCACGCGTCAGCGAGGTTTTGTCGCGCGTTGGTGCACAAGGCACAGCTGGAGCGTGAGAAGAATGTTATGTGGATTGGTAGGCGGGGGAGGACTTTCGACATGATCTTGGTGGGAAGTCTCACAGTTCAAGAGTCACACATGCATGGATGTGTTGTCGTTGGTTGGCTGTTCTAGATCTTGGTTGTCACGCCACTAAGATAAGATATGATAAGATAAGATCTCTGTCAGCGGCAAGGTCACTCCAGGGTCACTCCACCCCCTCACACCAGTCCACTTTAAACTTTAGCTATCCCGTTGGGATGTAAATTCAGTGCGGCTTTTACTACCGTTGGCCCGAGGCTTCCTGTGCTGTCACGGCGGGATTGGCTGTGGTGCCGGGGAGAGGGATGAGTCTAGGATGTGGTGTGGTGGGGTAGCTGGTGGTTGTTGTTGGTTGTAAATTTGAACCCCTCGATGCAATCATGTGCCCTGCCCTGCTTAGCAAACTGTTGAGTACATATACCCACCACTTGCCATTCTCCTCCTCCTCCTTCTCTATCCTCGATTATATTCTTCGCTTCCAGTCTCTCTTCTGTCGCCAGAAACAAACCTTCTAAATCTCGTCGGTATCACAATATTCACTACTCTACAGCATTTCCTACCATCTTCCCCTGCGTTGTCGTTGTTCGCCGAGAATCAAGTGACGCCCGCGATCAGGCTTGCAAGATTTACCCCACACCCATTCTCCAGTTCTATTTTTTGCCCCCCTCGCCGATTCTCTACCCCTCTCACACCCTCACACCCTGAGTTATTTTCTTCAGTTTCAGATAAAAAGATTATCATTTGAACTTTTTGTTTTTCTTCTCTGGTATTCGATTTCATTTCTTTTTTTCTCATTTCCTTTAATTTCATTCGCAGTAGTGAGAAACAAAACGTATCAAAGAAATAATATACTAGAAGAAAGAAAGAAATATTCGTCTCACTCATTCTATCCAAAAAGTGCACTTCACATACATATATACTCACTCCTGTCATCTCTTGGATCATGCAACTGAAACATATGTCAAGAATTAATAGCAAAAATCCTTCCGCTAACCCTCCCCCTCACTAGCTGAAAATATGATGCCCTACGTATCAGTCCGTTGCTTAAACTGCAACAACATTGACGAGTTCCCGCGGATGGACTACGACGAGATCCCATACTGCTCGCAGGTGAGTACATGCTATTACTATCATTTCCAATACAAACCGACTAACACAACCATAGTGCGCTTCAACCACAAACCTCGTCCCCACCACGCCCACAGCCAAACCCCAACCCGGCCAACAGCAATGGTCCGACCCCACCAGCGACGACCTCGCAAACCTCTTCTCCCGCAACCTCTCCCTCATCGACCCACCCGCGACGCCCCCAATGTCCCCACCAGCAACAATTAACTACTCCGTCTCCCAGCACTACACCCACCCCACCTACACCCCCTTCCTCGCGCAGCAACAACAGCAGCAACCCCAGCCGCGCCCAGCTACAACCATCACCACAACCGCAGAACAAAACAGCTACATCCAGTACCTCCTGCAATCCAACCTCGGCTCCACATCCTCCCAGAACGACCTCGAGATCGCACTCGCCCACGGCATCATCGACCACAATACCTACGCCCACGCCCTCACCACGCACAACCAGCTTCTCCAACAGCAGGCGCAGCAGCAGCAGCAGCAGGTGCGAGCGCCGCAGGCACTGACGGAGGACTGCAGCGCCCATAGTATGCTCTCTGCGTCGGCGGCGACGAAGCAACGTTCAGACCCAGTGTTCAGGACGTCGGAGTTCTTCAATGAGTATTATGGAGGTGTGGATGACGAGTACTTGGATGATGACGAAATGGCGCCATGCAGTGTTTATTCGGCCGGCGGTGGGGGGAGGTTGAGACCGTTTGATTTGTAGGTGGTTGGTTTTGTTGGTTGACTGACTGATTAGCTATAGTGTGTGACTTTCATTCTTTTTCAACTTTTTCTTTTGTGAGGATCCTGTCAAGTGGGTGGCTTTTGTGTTTTTTGTTCCTGAATTTGGTGCTTAGTTTGGCTTTTCTCTCTGCGGTTTTGTGGTATATAGGACGTTTTGTAGATGGAAATGGCAATAAATAGCTTTACTTGGTCTCAACTTACCTAAGTCATTGTCCGTCGGACTACTTTCATGTTGATAATATATGTACCCAGTATAATAAAGACTGATCAAGAGCTATCGTACATACCTCAGGCCGGTTTTCTGGTCACGTGCATAGGCCACTAGTGCCCGGTTCATGAACAGTCACTCGCCGTCTCAATTCCACGTGATACGTATCACGGCTTCTGGGCAATACAACACAAACCGGCTCCCCACTCTCCCCCTTCGTGCTTTTTCTAGGGGGCCTCGCCTTACCTTGTCAAAGTCAAGACCCCACAACGAGGCCGCGGTGTTCTCGCTAGAGGTTTAGTCATCAGGGGTAATGACAGGAACGTCCTGATTTCCTATATCTTGGCTCTACCGTGGACGGAATATGGAGAAACCTCTGAACAGGGTTTCAAGGTGAAAGATCATCTCCAAGCTGCTGATTAGAAACCTCTCGACTTAATGGAGTCAGCATTTGGTTTTTGGACCCATAAAATGGGGCGCTATCAAGCGCAATTTATTTCTCAGAACAGGATTTTACCCAGAACAAATCTTTAGACTACCATAACAATTTAAACGGCTCCCAAATGTGCTCTTCGATCCATACTTATATTTACGTACATAAACTCAACCGCATTTCCCAAAAAGAAAAAGAAAGTGTGATAATTACATATATTTCACAGTCACATGTATTATCACGTTGCAATTATGTACTTCATGCATCAGCTTTGCCCCGAACGACCGCTTCCCTGTCAACCAATAGGTCCGCAATCTCCACGTTCTCGCTGTGTATCGCTGCCTCTAGCTCGCCGCCCTGTATCTCTGCTCCTCTGTCCAGCAGTAGTTTTGCAATGGCGGTTCTCTTGGCAGTCCGGGCCGTCACTGTTAGCGTCCTACCGAGAGGGGTACAGTGGTTGTAATATCCATCGTAGGATCCGTTGATGTCTGCTCCTCTGTCCAGAAGCAGCTTGACAATCTTTATATCTCCATCGTGTACCGCGATTGGTAGGATTTCACTCTTTTGACTGTCAGGGTTGCCGGTTCCGCAGATATCTGCTCCCCTATCCAGCAGCAATCTCACAATGTTTCCCGCCCACTGCGAACCGCTACCTCTACCACGCCGGCGCTGCTGTTGTTAGCGCTGTATTCATTGACATCTACTCCTCTATCCAATAGCAACCTCAAAATATTCTCGTTTCCACCACCGACCGCTGCGTGTATCAGGCCATAACCGTGAATTTTCGCGCCTTTATCCAACAATAACCTCACAATGTCCTCATGCCCACCATGTACAAAGGTGGCATAGTTTAGCGCGCTAATTCCATTAGCAGAGCGTTCATTAACGTTCGCTCCTCTGTCCAGCGCTAGCTTCACAATATTGATGTTTCCACCCTTAACAGCACTCTATAGAAAGGTGTCGATATCGCTGTTTGCATTGTCTTCTGCTCCCTTTTCAAGAACTAATCTCACTATGCTCTCGTTTCCAGAGAAGGCCGCTGCCCGTAACGTGTTACCCCAATAATCGCAGTCTGCGTTAACATTTGCCCCTCTATCCAAGAGTAGCTTTACAATGTCCTCGCTTCCAATACTAGCCGCTGCCGCTATCGTGCTATGAGATTTGAAATAAGGACCTATAGAACGTAAATTGACATCTGCTCCTTTATCGATCAATAGCTTCACAAGAGCAATATCCTTCCGGCCCTTGATCGCTCTGTGTAGTGCGTGACCGAATGGAAGAGCGTAAGGAGATCCACGCGCATTGACATCCGCTTCCCTGTCCAGAAGTAGTCTCACAAAGTTCTCATTTCCGTAAGAAACCGCGTTCTGTAGCGCGCTGCCGTCATAGCTTTCTGCGTTGACATCTGCCCTGCTGTCCAGCAGTAGCCTCACAATATTCTCGCTTCCACCATCCTGGCGATATATCATCGCTGTTACTAATATGCTTCCAAGCGCGCCAATGGAGCTCGCTTTTGCTCCTCTATCCAGTAATAATTTCACAGTGGCCTCCTGGCGGACTTCGACTGCTCTGTGTAGCGCAGAGCTTTGACATGAGACGAACGTATCAACTGCTTTGCAATTGAGCTTTGCTCCTCTATCCAGTAGTAGCTTCAAATTATCTATGTTTCCGTTAAAAGCTGCGGCTTCTAGCGCGGTGCCTCCTAGCATGATGATATGATTTGGGTTGTCTCCTAGGGCGTGTCTGTTGTAATTTTAACTCCCAGTTCTTCTAATTACGCCATCGATATCTACTCCACTATCAAGAAGTAGCTCCAGACCCCAGCGGTGCTGTGTGTGCGCTGCGATAGATACAAACAAGTATATTTTCATTTGCTCCTCCATTGAGCAAAGACCCGTTGATTCTGACTCCCACAAGCTACTGGTTTCAGGAAAACCAAGTAATAATGCTATTTGGGCTGAGTTTCCCATGAGCTTGTCCAAGGGTAAATATCATTCATATAATCCCGCCTTGCTATATCGTATGACACAAGGGCATCACTTTTCAAGAATTTCAAAAGTAATTCAGAAAGCTCGAGGGTTGCTTGTTGATGGAGAGATCTAGAGCACCGGACATGGTGTATCCAATAACTCACGACATAACGCTTGACAAATGCCGCCCTGACATCAGGAGCGAGGGAAGAGCGCAGGATAGCAGTATTATCCATCATATGACAAAACTTCGATGCCATTGTATGTGCATTGATAGTTCCGACACCTTTTTCAAGGAATTCACGTACTGATAAGTGTGCAACCCGTACAATGTTGGATTGGCGATCAAGCACGAGAAGATTGTGACATATTTTCAACAACGTTTCCACACTAAGCTCCCAATCATCCACGTTGACGGACCGTGAGACGATAGTAACGAGCTTTGCAGGTGGCAATGATTCTTTTAAACAAAGTACCCACATCAAAGTAGCTTCAGCTATCTGTGGACTATTTCCTTTCTGAAATCGTATACGGTTATGAATCTCTAGATATGTCTCTTCTAAAGATTCCGGTAATGCGTTTAGTCCCGCCTCGATATCCGCCGAGGTATCCATGGCGCATATGTGTTTAATTTGAAGATCGGCCCATAGAAACCTTTAACCACCAGTTAGAAGAATGTCCTGGTAGGCAATGTATGGGGTGTATTAAGAAAGCTTTGTACTCATACATTCCTTGAGACCGCGTGGTTAGGCTACTAATAATTTTCTCTAACAACTCATCTTTGATGCTACCACGCAACAAATCTCCATCCTTTTTACAGCGTATGACCTCCTTCTGCACGAACCTCTCAATATCGCCCGCATTGTCTGCTGCTTTGATCCAAAGATTTGGTAATTTTTCTAGCTTGAGTACAATATCGTCATCGTTTCTGCTAGAAACGAATATCTTCACAAGGCTTGTAGAAGATTCGACAATCTTCCTTAACGACATCAAAAATTTCTTTCCCTTCTCTTGATCATACTCATCTAGAGCATCAATAACAATGGTGGTCTGTGGGTAAATATTGACTAGCTTCATGCTGAGGTCGAGGCTTTCTTGAAATCCTAATGATCATAAAGAGAACCCAGAATTTTTCCTAGGCTCGTAAACAGCGACAACCTCATTCTGCAACGGCAGTAATGGTCGTGGACAGCATAATTGCTTCACAATGGCGCTCATGATGACTTCTGGGTCGGTTGGCCCAGATGCATCGCGTTTACAATAGAAATAAGCGAAGGCCTCATCACCCCCGGATTTCCGTTGCTGTATAGCGTTATCGATTACTCTCGACCTACAAAATCAGCCCATGCATGAATACCCGGTATGTATCAGTTGTGCTTACGCAAGTTTTGTTTTTCCGGCGCCAGCTACGAAGACCAATGTCAGATCATAAATCAAAGTATATCCCTTTCCTTTCAATCAAGGTATGGTCTTTTGGGTGACTTACGGATTCCACGTAGCCAGAGAATCGTTGAAGCACTTGACCTTTGCCATTGAATAAAATCTCTTTTATTCAGCAACCATTCACCTGCCCCAGCTACACGTCCAATACAAGCATTTACATGATGCTTTTCATATTCAACCTACGATAACCATTTCAAGATATTCGTTCGCTCTTCGGCTGTTTTTATATTTCACTATCAGCTTATATTCATTTGAAATTCTGGAGTATTGACATGCATGGGGGAAACAAATTCTTATATATACCATTTTGAGCATTAACAAGTTTTTTGACATCGGAGTCAATTCTAATAATTGGCATTTGAAATCCTTGGGCAAGTCTTTTCAGTCCATCGGATATTTCTGGCCGAATCAATTGGTAATATTAGCTTGGACTTATTAACTGGTTGGTATGATATAGGAGCTACCTCTACTTGTTTCCTGAAGTTCATGGCCAGCTATTCTATGGTCTGTGAAAAGCATGAGTATTAGAACTTACACTCTCGAGTTAATACGTCAAAGACTCACATTCTGCTTCTGCAAGGTCGGTCGCTTTGAGCAAGCTAGTCTCCTGTGTGGCGATATCATCAAGCAAGGAAGCTAACTCGGTCTCAAAGGTACTGAATGCAATCCGAACTGTAGTAACGATAATTAAGTACTAGGATCGTGTGTTAGTCCAGCGCCACGGCGTCTCAAAACCCTGCAAGACACGTACCTCCAGTGTTCTTTGAGTAATACTGCTTGGCCTGGGCCAGGTACAGTAAGATACATGCGTATAATTTAACTGTTTCTTCCCCGAAATGAATAGATGACCTGGTCCCGTTCCCAATATATAGTGTTCCATATATCGCGCACCTCCCTATGAGATTTGCAACAATTTCAAGGCCTATAAGAACTGCACCCATGTTTTGCTTATCATTTATAGCCATCTACGCTCTTGATTAATACTTCTCATATAACTCAATATATCAAAAAGTGAAAATACCTGCAGAATAAACCTAAATGCGCTCCAGGGGAGTGCGGCATGATTTGGATCAAAAGATACAGCTACATCTCCAATAGATTTAAATTTATCGACCCACACGAGAATTTTGTCGGCAATATCACGAAGTATGATAGTCTCCCCTTTCCAGGTATATTTCCACTGTTTCTGTCGGCAGATGTCTCTCTTCTCTCTCGTTGCTGTGAGGACAGCTTCCAAGATGTCAAGTTTTTCTGTACCACCGAAACCGAACGCTTGCTGTTCTTCTAGTGATAATTTTGTCAGCTGTCTCCCATGATGATTTTGATTTCCTAGTATTGTAAGCTTTGCCAATGTAAAGATATTTAAGCAAGGTGGGGCCTTACTTCAAAGTAGTAGGGATAAACGCTACACCGTTCCCAGTAACTGCATTATTTGTTTGGCTGTTCCCTGCCGGCATTACTACTTGCAGTACTTCTGGGTGACGCTACGGTGTGGTTTTGAGTTGTAGCGGTTGCAGAACTACCCACTGTCATATGGTTTCCAACAGACACAACAGAACCGCTGGAGCCCATTTGGCGCCCCGAAACCTGATTTGCAACCGGTATGACTTCATCATCCCTCCTCGGTGACCGATAGAAAATCTTAAGGAATGAGGGTCGTTTCTTTTTGACTTTCTTGTTTAAGACTTGACCCGAAGATCCAGCTACAGCAATTGCAGACATCAGTAGATATATTCACGGATTAAGATGGTACGAAACTTACCTGGCGAGGGGGTAGGAGGATCTCTAGGATTCACACTCAGCCTTGCCATTGTTGCTGGCACCTTACTCGAGTGATTATGTAAGTAGATGTATTCGTGACGTTTGTGTAACATCGAACTGGATAGATATCATATGGGATGATACCTACGAGCCCTTATTGAAACTAAGGCATCCTTAGGCTGCCAGGTCTGATATAAATGATGTAAACTAGGTACTAAGTTAATTGCGATAAAGGAATCTCCAAGGAAGAGGTAATGTATTTTCTTACCAGATCTTTTGAAGTACAGCAACCTGTGGTGCCGGTGGCAGGCGTGATCGTGAGGAGCTGTATTCGGCCCCTCAGCTCCTGATGTTACAACCTCTATGTTTAATTAGTTTACAACATTCATATTTGGCCTGACGGCCTAATATAACGCCTAGGGCGATAGAGTATAGATATGGGTATTAGTGTCGCGGCGGTCAATTCTGGCGATTCTGGCTCTCTCGATTGTACTGAAATTGGAATAAGGCAATATGGCCATCTTATAATCTCATTAGATGCGATATTGGGTAGTAGTACTGAAGACCAGTTGGTCCTTCCCAAGGGCGCGTAGTTGTTTCTCTATGATCTACTATAAATCATACCCAGAACTTACAGGGAGTATTATTGACATGGATGTAACCAGTCATGCCCACCGGACAAGTGCCATGGAGAAACCACATCGATCCAAGCTATTTCAATAAGAATAAGCTTATAAGCCCAAAGGATGCCTACTCCGAAGTATCTCTCAACGTTCATAATACTAGCAACTCTCACCACTTCTGCTGCAGCCCAAGACAACACCTGCAGTCTCAGCGGCAATCCCGACCTCTACGGCCTCGGCATTCGCATCGGCTTCTACAGCCAACTCGTTGCTACCTGCTTCGCCAACACCTTCATCCCCTCCGAGACGCGCGGCGCGCAGACCGTCAACCTCTGGTTCCAGTTCAGTCTCTTTGTCGGGCTGGTTTTCCAAGCCGCGCGGGAAGGTACCGACTTCTATGCAGTCGAGAGCTACATCGTGGTGATTCTCCTCTCTGGCGTCGTATTCACAACATTCTCGTACTTTTTCATCTACCTCGCAATCTCACGCGACGATGACAAAAACGGGATTTTCGGCGGCGCGGTCTTCACGATGATATGCTTCATAATCCTGCTGGCAGGGTTGCATAGCTATTCGCTCTGGTTCTGGTGGCGGGGAATGGATAGAATGGGGGTGGGGGCGTGCACGACGCACGGGTTCTTTATGGCGAGGGTTGACTTGTTTGGCTGGTTCCGCACGGTCAATAAAGTCTTTAATATATGGATGATGGTTGCACTGATCCTGGGGTGCATCTCCCTGGTCATAGTGGTTACCATGATCGCGGTTTCCGAGTCGCAGCTACTCTCTTCACGGAAGAAGGAGGAGAACTTCGTGCTGTACTGGGTCGATGTATTGCTAGAGCCATTTCAAGAGCCAGAGTGGTCAAGGAATGGTAACTTTCTAATAGAGATGAGAAGTGGAGCCCAAATGCAGCAAACGCAGAATCAAACAGGCTCGGTAACTTCGGGGTTTCAGATCAATAGCGGACCGATCAACGGGCAAGAGTATAAGCAGAACAAGCGTCTTTCTCCCGGAGAAATTCTGTTCTGGTATGTTGCTGGCTCATTGTTTGGGTTTGGGGGAATTGGTATAATCATCATCTCCGTAGAGTGCTCTCTGAGATGGAACCAAGTCAGTGGAGTCGGAGATCTCGACTCTGTAGGACAGCTCATTCCGTTTGTTGTGGGTATAGGAACTCTGTTGCAAATTTTCAAAAACATCTATCTCCAGGCGAGAAGGAACTGGAAGAAACTGGGAAAAGGTTTCGGATTCCCCATACACCTCCAAGCTGTGTTTTGTAGGCCAGCTAAATGGATGATTTCTGACATTGGTGAAGGGACGAGATCGTTTAAAACAGTGTTCTTCCATTTCTTGGACCCGCACACGGGTGATGGCGAGGATGATGGTAGTACGATTGAGCTTGATCGTGAGTTTGACTTGGCCAGTTGGTACCATGGTACCAATGCAGCGGGCACTGAGCTGATGAGGCGTGTTATTTAGCTGTGACGACGTCCGTGCAAACCTTATCGCCTGCGAGTCGTAGCGTCACTAGCGTTACATCCACCGCACGCAGTACGAGGTAACGTTGGATCATGGATTGGGGCTGCGCGTGCCTACATGTAACGTGATGATAACTGTAATATTGCTGTTCAAATATTAGCATGACTGCAGGGTACATAAATATATGTAACAGGGTACAATATCGAATCTACGTCTAATGAATGCTAGCTTAAGCCCCGAGGGCCGGAGAAGCAGGTGCCCGTTCAATCAATCGAAAATCATCCATCCATATCTACATGTATATGTCTAAATAGTATTTCTTAACGCATCTTTCCCCGAACCAGAACTAGAAACAATTAAGTGTAAATGAACGGGAGGAGTCTACGTACCACAGGATGTAAAGTAGAGTATTCAAAATAGTACTGAAGGATGAAGATTTTACGCATCGTGATAAAGGGTAAAGATCTATACCTTATCTAGGGAAGCTTCGTACTTACAATTGATCTACCGCTTTTACTTTCTCTATATCGACTGATATGCTTCTATAGGGACAAGTACCAGGCCATGTGCGCAATCTCTAGCTAGCCATGTACATGTACTTATGTTCCAATCACCGCTTTACTCATATATGCATATGTTCCCCGACTTTATAATAGCCCCCCAGAGACCGACCAAGAATTTATATTCTTCTGCCAGAAGGTCTCAATGACGTATCGTACCTGCATGATCATCGAGTACGCTCTGTGGACCGGCCAGAATATGCCAGAATATGCATGCCGAGTAGAGTACGTGCTCCAACAGTGGGGGCTAAAACTTTGCAGCGGCGGCTAGCTTGCTAGAAACTCTGCAAGAATGGGTAAATATAGAACTCATGTTCCAGATCCTTATTGGCACGTTCAGCGCCGCGACCGTACATTGAGTTCTATTGTTAGATGCGAGGATTCTATAAGAACATGTTGCAACGGTCAAAAAATATTTTCAGATATTAAAGCCCAACTTTCAGAATCTTGGTTCCAGCACTCATCAAGGATAATACCGACGCTGGAGAACAAAGAACAATCATGGAAACAAGAAAGGGCTTTGTGGTGGTGCTCCACCGGTTTGGGCTCTTCCACTTTGGGTCCGTTTGCCAGTTCGGTCAATTTTGGTACTAGTATTCAATTAATTGAGATGCTTGGAGATTTCCTATTAGCTAACCAAAAGAAGATATCATAGGGCTCGGCCTCAGTCCATGAGCCTACAGGCATCATCGTCATGCGTCAGAGTTGACTCTCACTTATTTTACAAAAGGAAGCTCAGGACAAGATATAGAATAACGCCAATATACACCCCAGCCGCGTACCCAAAAACCAATGGAAAATACTAATTTATCCACAAGGACCAGAGCAAAGCAAAAGCTGCTATCACTAACGGCGAGGACAAAGACGAGGGCGGTGTTATTAACCTCATTGCAGCACTCGATATGCTTCCATTTATCGGAGCTCCGATCTTTTGTGCCCCCATTCCCGTTCCATTGATACAAAAATGGTTCCACACCGCCGGCTCAGCAAATATTTCGGCTTCTCTCGCGGAGAAGGTAATGTCCATGCACTAGATCAATCCAGCGCTCAGTTAGTGGACCTTATTCTTCCTATTCCTCCTCCTGCCAAAGTATGTATGTATACATACACTATACAGCGCAGCGCCAGTACCCGTCAACTGAATAACCTGCATCGTGGCATTTACACCATCTGCCACCTCACTCGCGATTTTCTTAGGGATTTTTATTTTAGGAATGCAGAAGGTAGCATTGCCACCGGTCTGGTTAAATAGTGGGACCATGGGGACATTGTACGGGTTGGAGTCGATATTTTCGTCGATGTTATTGCCGAGCGCGATGTTTACAGTCGTGAGTGCGAAAGCGTGGATTGGAACGAAAGACAGGGCGCCGCCGGCCACGGGCCATGAGGACCGGTTAACAGACGGATCTCTAGGAGAACCTGAGTGTGGAAACGGTTAGAGATATTATACGATAGGGGATGGGGATGGGGGCTCAAACCTCCACCTACTCAAGTCAGCGTAACCTTCAAGAAGGGATTGAGAATGATGGGCAATGTCTTACATGGGAACTTAAACTGATCATGATATACATATCTCCGTTGCGCGGGATACATGACCTCGAAATGCGCACTAACGCCAGACAAGAATAATAGCATCCACGAGAAAAGGAGAGCCCCCCATCCTGGAGTCAGCGATGATAGCAGGACCATTTTTTGTGAGCTTCTTCAACCAAAAGAAAACGCTGCTCTGTTTCTGTTTGGACTTTTTATTGAGGGGTTCAACCTTGGACGGAAGGAAACGCTGAAAAAAGAGGGGGATAAAATCTAAAGGGTGGGAGACACATCAACCATATGTACGGGTACGGAAGCACGGGGTGTTGTGGGTTGCATCAATCTGGAATTCCTCAAAAACCAAAGTGGGCATTACAGCGGAGGCTGATCATAAATTAGTGGCAATTAAAGACCCAGAAGAGGCAGCCAGTGAGAAAAAGAAAAACAGTGATAGACAAGCTTCTTTCGCGATGGGCCAGACCTAGAGTAACTCCATGTAGCAAATAAAAGCTTGCATGTAGGTCAAGCCCCCTGTTCAGGCTCCCGCCTTTGGTGATCAGAGCTAGGAAGTAAGCCAATGGCAAAGCTTAGAGCAAAAAAAGCAATTTTTATTCCAAGGATTGTCTAACGCAACTCACCACATGTTTGTAATACATGTAGTTAACTGAATTCTCATGATTACCGTCTACAGAGGAATGAATATGTATTGCTATGTCCTCTGATTAAGTATCTGGTGATTTTCAACGACAGAAATATGTCGAACAGCGAGGAAGCGCGGCGCAATTCGTGGAACCAATCGGGGAGGCTAAGCTGTCTGATTTATGATTCTTGATGCAACCCGGAGATGTGGCTCCGTTTAATAGTGTGCGCCAGTAAAAGGGTGAGCCAAAAAAGGAAAGTAGATAACCCGGTAGATCTCCTGTTAGGTACATGTATGTACCACTCTCCCCGCTTCCGAGTTTGCATGCGCGTATCTAAGTGAGTACTCTACTTTACATTGTAGATTCAGTCCGTGGCAGGGTACTCTAGAGTTGAGAGTAGGTGTAATACATCTGGATACGCGCCTGCGGATGTAGATATTGATTGTAGAGTATCGTGGACTCGTTTCCATGCTTGCTTATCAGGTCCATGTTTACCTGGGGTTTCAAAGACTACATGTATACATGTATCCAATTAGCTCAAAGAAGACGCGTTTCCTTTCGTATTCCTAGACTTTTAAATTTTGGTGACTTCAGAGGAATATCTGGTATATAACGTAGCCTCCCTAGTTGCTTACATTACATCGTATGGTATCAAGCTAACGAGTGACACCTTATGATCAAAATTACACAGGCAAGATGCATATGATCTCTCGATGTGTCATCATTCTGCGCCAAATCTCAACGCATACACATACATGTATTCACCTATACCAATACTGCCAATCATGGTAAACTCTCCACCATACCCCCAAATGTTTGTCTAACTTCATAATATAGATTCCCTCCCGATAACTCTGCTACTTGCCATACCATGATCATATGCATATGTTCTATATCCGTCGACGTCATTTCAGCCTTAAGCTTCGCTACTATGAGAGATAAATCCTTTTGTGGTGTTAAGTTATTAAGATGACGATGATTTTTTTACAGCGAAGAGTTTAACTTATGCTTCCTCTTAATTGTAGCCTTGCCATCAACTTCTTCAACTACCGACCGCGTATAGCAAACCACGACGATCGACGAGTTCAAGCCAGTTTACGGTATTGGCCGTACATCGATGGTAATCAGCATACACAGCCCTACGCGTATCCATTCAGCATATCCTCGTTTCCTGGACATCGTGCTTCTAGAAGCAGCATCCGCGGGGTACTGTCGTTCACGGGGTATTGGCGGACACTGGGTGTTGACGGATTGCAGGCAAAACTTGGCTTGGCTGTCTCTTTGTTCGTGCCCGTCAATACGGTATATAAGTGGTAGCTCTATAGATACAGGGTATCTAAATGATTCGACACAGATATGGATGCATGGGCTTACGGCATATGCTGTGAAACGGACTTGTGGGGTACAGATCGGCGAGATATCGAAGGGCCTGCTCAACGAGAACGGAGTAATTACTCGTAGCTTTATAGCGTTTCCGAACACGACCAACACCGCATGACATACGAAAAAGCGCCAAATCCACCTTTTTGTATGTCATGCAATATTGGTCGTGTTCGGAAACGCTATAAGCTACGAGTACAAGCATACCCAGTGTGTCGGGAAAAAATATGCGGGGAAGAAAGGCATCCATTAATAAGGCCCTGGAGGGGTGCCGGGCGCAGCGCGCACCTTCGTATTTAACTATATTAGATAAATATAAATTGCATTAGTAAGTATTTACATGAAGTATCTACTCTATTTTTACCAAGTACTTACATAGCTATGACGATATTGTTTAAATAGATAACAGATAACTTATAGTATGCAGGCCATCAATTACACGCGGTCCATGTGACCGTGAACTCAGTAGTTCTCGATAAAGCGGCCAATCTCTCAATGGTCAGATCTCCATTCACTAGTACCCTTTCTCCTTGAGTCTAATAATTAATATTACAATTATCCAAGCTAACTATACATTCCCCAACTCCCCCATCCCTCCCAATCCTACAAAATACAATAAAAGATAAAAGATAAAAGATAAAAGGTGATAAAAAAAACTTTACATTGGGAAAATGCTCCCCCGAAACCCAATCTCGCACTCGTTTCTATTTCGCCTCGTAAACCTAAAACCCCTCTTTACCGCTGTTTCCAGCGCCGTCAGCCCTCTGGAATCCTTAATTCCGATATCTGCGCCTTCGTCTAACAAAAGATTCAGCACATCTGGCGAATCCCTGCCAGAATCGTCCAACGCTGCCACATGTAGTGCTGTCTTCCCTTTTTTGTTCTGCACATCGATACCAGCGCCATGCTCCAGCAAAAGTGTTATTGCATCGAACGCGCCTTCGAGATAACACTGAGCCAGCACATGTAGTGCTGTGTTCCCCATCTGGTCTTGGACTGTCACATCAGCACCATTCTCGATCAAAAGGCTGATCCCCGGCACCAGATCACGATTGAAGACATGGTTTCCTTGTGCTGCCCAATGCAGCGCCGTCTTCCCTCGCTCGCACCGCCGGTCGATGTCGGCACCCCTCCGCAGTAGTAGTTCGGCGACAGCAAGATTGCCGAATTGCACGGCAAAGTGCAGTGCCGTCTGCTTGGCCTGATATGTACCCTGGTTGATCTCGACCCCGTGGTCTAGAAAGATCATTACCATGCCTACGCGGCCACTGAGGGCTGCGCAGTGAAATGCCGTCTGCCAGGCGTCGTCGTGTGCGCTGATATCGATGTCTGGGTGCGAGAGGAGGAATTGGGCCATAAGCTCATTGTCGCCGAGGACAGCATGGTGAAGCGGTGTCTGGTTACAGCCGTCGCGCACGTTGATAGAGGTACCGTTGGCGAGAAGAATTGAAGCGAGCTTACGAAAGCCCTTTTCTGCAGCCCAGTGAAGGGCGGAGATACGGCGATTTGGGTGCTTCTGAGACTCTAGGATGGCCGCGTCCAGCAGAGGCATCAGAGCTGTGAGGTGCGGGCAGCACTCTAGGAGTGATTTGAGGGAGAACTCATCGAGCTTTGAGGCGATGGCTTGGAGGATCTCGTTGGGGAGATTTGGGAATGGCATGACATTCGGGCCTTTGCCAGTCTATATGTCGGAGGAAGTGACAGAAAAGAGGTTGTGTTTGCGGTGCCTGTCTGGTGGGGAAGACGCGATGGACGGGGGAAGACGCGTGAGGGGATCAAGCAGGGAGCGCAGCTGTATGTAGGTAGGGGTTGCTATACATGCGCCAAGAAAACCCCGGCCCCTGACCCCCTTATGCAGATCGAGTGCACCTGCATTGTGATCCGTGCTGGGTTATGGTCGTTGAGCGGACCGAGAGCACCCTGTTTAGGAAGGAGAACTCTACTCTAAGTGTCCGGTACAGTGGCTTCATGCACTGTACCTGCATATTTATTGATGGTAACAGTAGGTACATCTACATATATTTGTAGAGTATATTTGGAGTATTTAACTATGTTGAGCACTGTCCGAACTCTGGGAGCGATATCAAACATCTTGTGACGTTTCTTTAATGGCATGTTCAACTGTCGAGGACACAACAGCTCTGCGCCCACGCGGGACGCAGCCAACCAACCAGCTGGATCAGGGGCTCGCGCCTCCTCCTCATCCTCCTCTTGTCGTGATAAGAAACTGTAGGAAGAAAAAGAAAAGCAATTGACTAGGTATCATTTATGGTAGATGGAGTGCAGACCCACACGTGTGCGCCTCATGCTGAGACACATCCCCGCGTGGGGCACAGCCACTCAATCTTGAAGACTGTCCTGAGTTGGTTGAAAATGGCCGTTCCCGAGACGCCGGGAGCAAATGTGGAGTAGATGGCAATACTCTAATTTTGTGCAGTGACAGTGGTATGCATTGTGCTGGGTGCCACGAAAAGCTTGGACGATGTCTTTGAGCCAACGATCAGTTGACATTATTGATGGGCACAGTTAGACCTCTATAATTCTCAAGGACAATTATTAGAGTTTCATGTTTTGATAACTTTCAATGGGCTTAGCTCAGCTTGACTAATTTTTAAAGTCTATAAAGTGTGCGTGCAAAACTATGAGGATGGCGGCATACATATGTTTCAATTTTCATGTGTACGAGGGATTAGACCAGAGGGATGTATAGCGACTGGGAAAGGATCTGGCAGCCGCACATGATTGTTGTGCCAGCCAACAAATGGCAGCAATATCAGTATTCCTATCAATTCCCAAAATACTGACTCTTTTAGGTACATGGCGATTCAGTTTGACTTTGCTAATAAGTTCCTCGATTCTTAATTTGAGTCAGTCTCTCACCAATCGTCCGTCCGCGCAATTGTGGCTTTTGGCCCCACAAACAAGGCTAGCCCAGCATTGGCAGTTTACTGGATCGATGCTACATCTAGTTAAGTAAGTCTATCATTGATATTACCCACATTCGTAATACTGGAATAGAATATCGTTATAATATACTTCATGCATCTCTAGCAATAGTTATATAGCTATCGTATTATACTCTAGTTAGTCAGGATCCAAGATGGCCACTTAAAGAACCCAGCCCTAAATAGCTTTGGCTGGGACTATCATATATCGGAAAGCGCGTTCGAGATATCCTAGCCTGCACTTGATATGCCTACTATAGGCCTACGATGCGGCCGGTGTCCTGTACAATGAAGTCGAAAAAAGTGAAACTCCTTTTTTTTGTCATATCAATACGTCCCGCTACGGACACATGCGTAATGAGGGCAAATATTTTTAGAACCTAGCCATAGTAACCTTCCAACAAGTATGAGGTCAATCCACCAATCACTCAAGCACCCAATGGCAGTTGATCTTCGGGACCTTGCTCATTAGACACTCAAACAACAGATGTATCAGCATTTGAGTCTACACCTCTTGCCAGTCAACCTGCGATGGATATCTAAGAGGATTTGTACACGGTTATAAACTTACTAGAACTTTAGGACAGACTAATACACCCAATTTTGGACGTCATCACCCGTTAATTCTGGTGATAACACTCCCGGTCTGGGACTTTCCTTGTTATTTCATGTAGTCCCCGAAGATAGTGTGTGATAGCTTAAACGAGATGACATGTGTCATAAGGTCTTAGGCAAGTGATAGATAGTGAAGAGTAGTTTCTATATAAATATTTGTGATAGTTGATAGAGCCAAAGGATAGTCAGGGTCGATACGTATCCTAGCATCAAAAGTACTCAAGGAATAAGAGATCTTAAGGGAAAAACACCGGTTTCCATATTCTCTTACACTTGGTAGTCTTCCTGATGTCATGATACTTACGATGATCATAATTGCTCAAGATTTTGTTGATCGATAGAGTTGGTTGATGGCAAATTATGGTCGTAAAGGTATATATGATGGGCCTATAGGAATGGGATTAGCTCGATGAGGCCAGTTTCAAAGGGCTTAACTACTATTGCTGCTAGTAGTAACCTTTAATGCTACAATCAGAATTTTTTAATAGGGATTCCCATATTTCGTAAGTGCCCGAGGAATTTTCGGATCCGAGCGGCAAAAAACTAGAATCGCACCATGATGTCGTTCCTAAGACAATGGTTGAACGTCGAATAGAAATATTTACCAGATAAGAATGGTCTTAACTCTTATTTTACAGTCAACTGATCGATCTCGTCGTGGTTTTGGACTCGTGGTTTTCCTAAAAGTGTGCCCTTGTAGGCTTGGCGCGGATTATCGAGTGATAATCTGTGGTTACAATTAATCCGGATCACAATACTCGGGTGAGTTCAGCTAGATCTCTTGAAAACCGTCATTCAGAGAATCTGAGACATATTCCGGGTACGAAATACCGCTACATGATGGGAGAAGAAGGCACGGGAGGAGAAATATGTACAAAATTTAAAAATAGTTTCTTTTCTTTTATTGAGATGGCGGTGAATAGATAGGCCCTGCAAGGAGAGTTTTTTCGATTCTGTGATAAATGGGGGGTTGCATACACTTAGTGACAAACAAAACCAAAAGAAAGTTGGGAACCGTCAACTCCCTCCGAGTGATTATATATGATTCGGGTTAATCTCGGAATACCTTGGCACCAACCTAATACCCCTGTCAGAGTGTGCCACCAAGACAACGTGGCCGAGTGGTTAAGGCGTCAGACTTGAATTTCCATCGTTCGGTTATCTGATTCCTTCGGGAGCGTAGGTTCAAACCCTGCCGTTGTCGATTAGAAAACAATTTTTTCCCTCCCTTGTACTCTATAGGGGAGGATTCTTTTTTTTTCGTCAACAATTTCTAACTCCTGTATGTGATACGCACATGCACTTAGCACGCTTGTATAAATGTGATAAATCATGACCAGCTGTGTGACCGACGAAAGTACGAACTACATGTACTATCTTAGAAAAGCTGAGCGTGTCGTATCTATTATAATTACATGTAGTAGTAGATACAGTATTTCAAAGGAGTGACTGGCTGTATACGTTGTAACGAAATACATCCTTGGCCTCGTCAACTTTTCTCTATAAACAAGTTCTTGTACGTACATTCATGTATATCATATTCTATAATTACATAATGTACATAGGCACATTCTTCATGAATTGTCTACCTACTTTAACACATACTAGTATGTAGTAGTAGCGCAGATGTCCAAGCAATGCATAAGTTCTTATGTGTGAAGTCTTTGTTCAGTTGCGGATCTCAATTGACCTTTTAAACTACCCTATCTACATTTGTCCCACGGACATATAACCTAGCCCAAAGACCCGGAGACCTACATCTCATGCACGAGATACCGATCCTAGCATCACGCTCAAATCATCAATTAATGAATTAAACAAAAACAAAAAACGCTCAAATCATGAACCATCACTCGGTCGGATACCCTAACCCTGTTATTCTGGCCGGACCAGGTAGTACTGGTTCCTCTTCGAGGTCACATCCCCTGATATGCTATGTGTAGCAAACTAGATTTGACTAGAGAGTAGAAATTCATTTGGGAACTACATGTACACAGCTTGTGCAGCTAGCAGCGGGTGTATGTTGATAATTAGGGGAGAGCCGGGAAATGGTGAAGTAATATACCCATACTTCAACCTACATTTACTCTAACATATGTTGGATGTGCTCTTTGAGAGGGAAACGGCTCGGGTATTGCGTACACATGGCGGGTGTGAGGCCGGAGCCAAGACCGAAAACACCGTCTAAGATTGCGGTCAGTAACGGCGACACAAGTACATGGATGTATTGTGGGTTGTCAAAAATAATGGGACGCAACAGGCTTCATTGCAACGTAATAATCTCTCAACCATGACCGACCACAAAGAGACCACAAACAGGATAAGTGATAATAAGAACTACTGGAGACCCAAAATGTATTTTCGTTAGTATTGTCGTTCGTTGGTGGCGGGGTTGGGTTGTCGTTGCTGTATTCGTTGCCCCGTTGCGTCCCATTATTTTTGACAACCCGCAATACTTAGAGTCACTTAAACACATGGGAGACCGAACTTTGTCCACGTGTAATGCTCTGTGTTAGATAAAGGAAAGTTAGGGGACGGCTGAGAAGTGGCTTCTTCTTTTGGTTTGCCCCTGAGTGTTTATCATTCTCAGTTTTTGAGCCTTTGTTCTTTTCCCGATGCTCACTACCACCACCACAACCACCACCACCACCATCATCATAACCACCATCATCAACACCACCCTCATAATCATCATCGTCATCATTACAATCATCTATTCAACCGCGGCGATATTTATCCATCAGCTTTTGTCATTAGAATTGACCCTGTTCGGTGTGGCTAATCAGGAAGAGCTGACTCCTTATTATTGATTTCTCACTGTTGTAAAGCTTCGGTTCCTCCTTCCTTTATTATTAGTTCTGCAAGGACTGCATGACTTGAGAAGGCTGGGCAGCCTATAGTCCTTCTAGTAATACTCATGCTTACTGCATGCCAACCCAGTCGGTTCAATTTCATAGGGGCCGTCCACCAATAGCGAAGAGTCTCGATCTTGTCCTCGGCTTTTCCCACTGTTAGCCGGAGCGGGTCGGGTCTGATTCGTGAGTTCATAATCTATCTACTGCATCTATGTGATCCATGGCTATTGCCGCTGTATGCCGCACCTGCTCAAGATAGAGTATTAACTTGCGTAGTACCTACTCGACCGAGATAATCTGCTTTACAGGTGGAACATCGTTGGAAAATCCTATGTAACATGAAAACTGTGCAATACACGAGTTCGTTAGTTGTGATCTGGCCATGTGGCAGTACAGGGTCCGTGAGTGTTCTGAAATGCATGGTCTGATTTTTTTCTTTCTCGATGTCTCTCATTAGGCCTTCTGTATTTGCACACAAAACTTGAAGGCGGGTGTGAATATGAAAACGAAAGGAGAGCTAACTTCCGTAAACCAGGTGTTTCCCCCCAAAATACGTGGCAACGAAGGTACTATACCGGATTTCTCAGGCGATTATGACGGAAGGACTCATGTTACAGGGGCATCAACTCGAGCCCACCATCTTACACGTAAATCAATCCGCCACTATACCACTTGGCATATCCGGTTTACTTCAGGGCCCTTGAAAGGATCAATGTGACCAGATAAGGGTAATAGTAGTGCCGTGAAGTACTCTATTAGACCTTTCGCCTACCAACGCGATATCATGGCCAATCAGGATTTTCAACCGGTAGGGGTGGGCTAAAATTGATGTAACTGAAGTCTATGAATTCTTTGAAAGATTACTCGGATTCCCGCAAGCTTTATTGATTTTCTCGGCCGAGGAATACTCATTATCACCAAGTCATTTAAACAAGTTTGGTGTCAAAATGAACCAGGGTAAGGCGAGCATAGAGGAGGCACAGAGGAAAAACTACTAGTATGGGGAAAAAGCACAATACCAGCTATAGTCTGCGAGAAAAGCAATTTCGTCACTCTATCCCACTAATATTCAGCTTCGGATAGGTACAAAGAGCCTGAGGAGTTATCGTCCAATGACGATCACAGGATCTCACTCGTCAGTGTGGAGGTGTTTCCAGAGGAGATGTTGCATCCAACATAGGAATACTTCTACTTCAATATTAAGGAAACGATGAGCGAGTGACTATTCGAGTGATTTCATGAAGAGGTTTGTATTTTATCGGGTCATGGGTTAGGGAAACTGGGAGCGATCGGCCGGTCGTAGGAATGAGGAAAAATCACAGACGATCACGATTGACCACTCTGTGACCCTGGCCAATGGTATTGCAGTGGCAAAGAAAGGACCTTGGAATTTGAAATTCACAATGTGAGACAGGGCTCACTCCCATAATGCGGGGTATGCCGTGAAACACTCGGGTAATCTAATACCCACAACCAAGACATTCATGACCTCAGCCACTACATGAATGAGCCACTCCTAGCATCTCACGGAGCTCGGCAGGCACAGACGGAGAAAATAAGATCCGGGGTGACGTTTTCACCAATGAGATCGACATATGTGCATCATCGTGCTGAGGAAAATAGAGAGGGAAAAAAACCGTAGTTTTGGTTTCGGCACCAACGGATGTGCAGGTTCATCCCGTCTGTTTTATTCTTGACTGCAGTGATAGAAGGCTTATTTTACGCTCGACAGGGAAGACATCAAGGAAGGTCGGTATCGAGATTTCATCCGTTGTCGATCTTTATTTTTGTTATAGATATCGGCAAGTAAAGCAATTAACGAAGCAGGAGACATACTGCCGTGGATCTTAGACAAGTATTGCAAACCAACCCTTTTTCACACCGGATCATAGGGAAAAATCCGAATCAAATGATTATCTCTGCAGATCTGCTGCATACATACAAATTTTTTTTTCGGTGTGCGTACATATAGAGTACGTACCTACCTGCATGTATGTACCCCTCCAGATTCTGCATTTTCATATCAAACATACTCTCTTAAAACTCATACTGATATTCTCCTGTAATATGTACCACACATAATAGCATGAGAGTTCTTCCGTTCGGCATATGTTCCGGCCCACGCGGCCAATAGTCCTTCAACACCTACCCGACTGAGGTAAATTTGTTTCTAGCCAAGCTTTTCGCCTATTCTTGTCGTGTGACAACGCCTGGCTGGCCACATGGTTGTTGTCGGCTTACTCATGTGGATCTGGTATCGTTTGTGCGAAAACAAGATCCGAGAACCCTAGACTGTTAGCTCTAATTGGTGTGGGTTCCTACAGATCCTTGAAGCTTGGTTGGGCTGGTTCCTGCGGGTTCCTGCCCAGCTTTACGGTGTGCAGAGCTCCGCCGATGCGCTAAGCCTAGCTTTGCTACTATTGCTTTAGAGGGATGAAGGGATTTTTTTTTTCTTAGTCTCCGATGAGTCAAAATAGGCGGACCAAAAAAAGGTTTTTCCAGGAAGAATGTCGCATAGAATTTCTACAAACCCCGTAGGCATGATGAATACAAGTAAGTTTTCGTTCCAAACATGAATAATAGAAACACCAAGAAAAACCCGCTCCCCAAGCCAGACCACCCAAATTCCCACGTACCAACATAAATACAAAACTCATCATCATCAAAGACAAAGAATAGGTCATAGGCCATAGAGCTAGATGGCATATTTAATTACAATAAAAGAAAAAAGATAATTTTTATCTTCTAAAAACAAGAAGCACGAAGACCATTGCAGGTACAAGAACAAGCAGACAAACACATTATATCCGCTTGCTCAAAAGCCAGAAAGACATGTCACTTTAGACCACCTCCACATGCTTAGAACCTTGCTTCTCAATGCTTCCATCCGAGACCTCACCGGTGCGAAGATCCTCGCGGTTGATGGCAATGATGCGGTCGGTCTCTGGGCGGAGGTGGGTAGCAAGACCCTTGAGGTTGAACATGATATCCATGTCCTCGAGTGAGAGACCCTTGGTCTCAGGGAGGAAGCACCATGCAAAGATCATACCGCAGACGAGAGAGCAGCCGAAGAAAAGGAAAGTGCCGTAGGTGATGTTGTTCATCATGTACGGGGTGGAGTACACAATGATGAACTGACCGAGCCACTGGGTGCAGGTGGTGAAGACAAGGCAGACTGAACGGATACCGGTGGGGAAGACCTCAGCGCTAAAAAGAAACAGGGAATGTTAGTATGATAGCTTAGAAATGAATATTGGAAAGAGATGGGGGCATACCAGAAAATCCACGGGATACCGTTCCATGAAAGAGCGTAGAAGATGGCAAATATGTAGATCATGACAATGGCAACGTAAGCACCGGCGTCACGCTGGGCAACACCCTCGAAGGATCCGGAGAGCTTGGAGAAACCAGCAAGGTAGAACATCGCAATGAGAGCACCAACAGATCCGTAAAGCAGTGACTTGCGACGTCCCAAGACATCAACACCGAAGAACATGAAGAGGATGGTAGCAAGAGCCTTGACAATACCGAAAACACCAGTAGCAAGAAGTCCAACACTGGTTCCAGAGAATCCAATGCTCTTGAAGATGGTGGGAGAGTAGTAGTTGAGCGCGTTGATACCGGACAAGTTCTGGAACATCATGAGGGCCATTCCGATGAGGAGACGGTTGCGGTTGCCGGGGAGGAAAGTCTCCTTCAACTTTGAGATAAAAGATCTGTTGGCACCAAGGGCGTTCTCGTGCTCAATCTGCTGGTTGACCGTGTCGACTTCCCAGACGATGTACTGGTGATCGGCGGGGAGGCCACGGATGGTGCAGAGGTTCTTGATCGCCAGCTCGGTCTTACCGGCCTTGATGAGCCATCTTGGAGATTCGGGCTGGAACCACATAAGAATGACGAGGAGAGAACCGGGAACGAGCTGTACGGCGAAAGGAACGTGCCATTGGCGGTCAGAATCGTTATCCTCATGGATGGAAACTCCGTAGTTGACCCAGAAACCGACGACGAGAGCCAATTGAAGTAAGATTTCAAAGATACCAATCAAACGTCCACGGATAGCGGGAGGAGAACATTCGGAAATGTAGATGGGGACCAAGAGCGAAGAAGCGCCGACAGCAATACCTGAGAAACGTCAGTAGTGATCAAAATGCCAAGAATCAAGATGCGGACTAGGGGTACACATACCAGTAAGCGCACGACCAGCATAAATCAAACCAAGATGACCATCCGAAACCAATTGCAAGATAGCGCCAATACAGAAAAGAACACCGCAAGGCATCAAAGTGTTTTTTCTTCCGAACTTCTCGGTCACTGCGTAACAAGCAATTGCGCCAAAGAAACATCCAGCCTGGAAAGTAGACACGATGTTTGCTTTCAAAGTGGCAAGTTCGTCACCGGTTGCCTCAGCCAAACCGAAGCGGGACTGGAAAGATGGAAGAGACATGGTCCCACCAATGAAGGCGGAATCATAACCAAACATGGCAGAACCCATAGCTGCTGAAACCGCGAGAGCATAGATCCTCCAGTTGTAGACCTCTGGAGGGGCCGGGTTGGCGGAGTCGTCCTTCAAGGCGAATGGGTTACGCATATTGGGCGAACTGGTGCTATTAAAACTGAAGAAAGGGATGAAGATTCGATTCCAACAGTTATCAGGGAGTGATGACTGGACTGTAACAGTGAAGTCAGGACTGAGTGATGATTGTTGGGAGGAATGATGAGGTTGCGGAAGAAGGGAAATGATGGGAGTAATATATACGGCCGGACACTTGGACGTTTTTCACCACTAACCTACTGTGCTAGCAACTTATTTTGTCGGGGAGAACACTAACCCCACCGCGGGTAGCCGAATAGGGTGCTGCGCAACACCATACCGACCAGCCCTTTGGTGGCCACCACTTGACGCTCACGCTGGGCGTTGTGGGGAAAACCAGCCCTGGTCCGGGGAAAGGAGGCCCGGATAGGACATTATGCGGGGAAATGGCCAAGATCTCCATCATACAAATTGGCGGCAGTTCTGCAAACAAGGCTGGGGTGTGTGTGAGAGGCGACACAAGTCTTACCTTCATGTAACCATGTGCTCTAAAGTCGGTTCTGGGCTGGCAGATTGCGGCCTCGATTAGGGCTTTACCCGTTTTTGGCGATATCGTTTGTGACCTGAGGTTGTGGATGGGTAGACCGCACAAGAGACCGAGATATCTTCCATGGGTGTGGGTGATGGATGACCCTGTCTTGCTGCACACGTTATGGGTGCTGCCACACACCACCCCTGTACGGCAAGATGCGACCAAACTGAAAGGGATACTTTCTTTTTGGGCCATGATCATGAAATGGCAAGGACGGTTGTGCTTTTTCCGCAAGGGCGATTGAATTAAGCCGGTTGAAGAAACCAATTGTTTCATGATTTCTAATAATCGATTCCGGATTCGATGGAGAGCATAGGAGTTATCTTTTCCCGTTGAATAACCATCTTGGTGCGAGATAGAGAGGGTGGGATAGAGGCGTTAAGACGGAAATAACATTTCTTGCGAGCAATTACAGTGTGGTAATAACCAAGGCAACTCTGGACAAGACATGAAGACCGAAGCAAAGCAAAAGGCGAGAACGACAAATTAGACCTCGGATATATCAAGGAAAATCCAGAGAGAGTCTCTTGAGTAACTCTGGCCATATTTTTCCGTCCGTTCAGAAAAGAGAAAAAAAGGTTGGGGGCTTCTTGGTAGTTTTAAATTCTTCAACGGCGGAGAAAGAAATCATGTCATGCCATAGATCATGCCATTAGGTTTTCGTGGTGGTGCCATTCCTGCAATAACTCGACTCACCAGTACATCTACTCTACTGAGCAGCACGACAACGGGGAGCGCGATTAATATAACCAAAGTAGAAATCGTTTCTACTGCTGGATGAAGCAGTTACTAGATTTTTCATCGTCTAATAAGCATTGTCTATACACAACTCGTAACGGTTGTGTCTTCTATATCTATCCATACACTACTACTACCCAATGGATTCAGAGGAAAAGTGAACTCAAGCTTTTGCCCAGAAAAAAACGCGTCGGGGTATATCCTCTACCGGGAAATGAACTTCTCAGTCCTGGGGACAATGCTGTTCGTACTGCCCCTAGAAACGTGGTATCGGTAATGACTGATATGCAGTATGTACTCTGTGAAAGGTTAGGGTTCCATGATAAGGTATGTATGTGCCTCTGTGGGCCTGCCCTTGGTGTTTCTAATGCTGCTGTGCCCTGATCGTGACGTTTTACGTGATGCTGTAGACAGGAGGCTGGCTTGACACTGTTTTTTTCTTTGTGAAAAGAAGGTTTGAGATCGTTGACATTGTCATATTTTGAAGGTGACACAAGCTGACCCAGCATCGTGGCCACGTGGAAGGAGAATAAAATATATTATTATTTATTTTCTTATTATGCATCGTGTGGCTGAGATTTCGCTGTCATCACAGGATTATCACTCGGTTTGCAATGCACTCGCCCGGTCAGGCACATTTTTTTTTTTTTGTTTAATTCATTAATTGCATGCAACCGGTCAGGCACATACTTATCACGAAGTACGTTTTGGACTCTACTTATTGTCAAATCTCTACTGACCACTGCCTCTAGGTATCTGGATATAAATAAAAAAATAATAAAAAAAGTCTACCTACAATCCTTTCTCAAACCCGATAAAACCAAAGAAAAAAAAATTGAAAACAGAAAAGAAAAGCGACATGGGATACAAAATCCGTTCACTTCTTCGCCAGCACCGCATCCACCGCCGCACTCATCACCGCCGAAGGTGCCTGTCTCCCGGTCCACATTCTAAACTGGTGATACGCCTGCTTCTTCAACACATCCGTCCCACGGCTTGTCTTCCACCCGCTAAACTGGCCCGCAACCTTCATCAGCGCCGTCACCAACGGCCTATATGCCATCTCGACCAGAACACCCCCCTCCGCCGCCAGCGAAAAGAACTGCGCTGGGATATCCGTCTCTACAAAATCATCGGCGGGCACGCACCCCACCAAAATATTCGGCACCGGCGACACCTCCGCCGGGAAGTCGGACATTGCCAGATAGTGCTCAAACTCTAGTGCGGGAAAGTCCGCCGCGAGCTCATCGGACTTGCTCCGCGTGCGGTTGATCAGGTAGACCTTGCGCACACCCAACTGCTGCACGGCATAGCACGCCGCCCGCGCCGCCCCGCCGGCGCCCAGGACGACCGCCGCGGCCGTAGACACCCCGCCGGGCGTCGGCCAGTTGGCCTCGATGCACGACTTGATCCCGAGCCAGTCCGTATTATCACCCAACAAGACCCTCTCGCCCGTCTTCGGGTCCGTCTCGACCACAACCGTATTGACCGCGCCCACCAGCCTCGCCGACTCGGACGTCTTCTGCATATACTTCCCGATCTGCAGCTTATGCGGGAACGTGACGGACGCGCCGCCAAACGTCTCCTCGCGCATCATGCCCGCAATCTCGTCGTCGACGCTCGCCGTCTCGTGGATCGAGTAGTGGTGCGGCAGCCCCAGCTCCGCGAAGCCGGTGTTGTGCAGCGCCGGCGAGAGCGAGTGCGCGATGTTGTTGCCGAAAATGAAAAAGTTGCGCTTTGGAAGTAGGCCCGCGAGGTGCATCGTTGTGTGCACCTGCGCGAGCGTGAGCTGGCCAGGCGCGGACGATGGGATGAGCGAGTTTGTGATCATGCTGATTGGGGCCAGCGCGCGCGAGAGCTGGCCTGCGGCGCCCATGGCGACGGCGAGGATAGGCTTTGGGTGGTCGGCGTGCGCGCGGAGGAACAGCGCTTGCTCGTAGGCGTCGTAGATACTCGTTGCCATGATGCTAAGTTTTGGAATATCTGCGGTCATATTTCCTGCGTCAGCGATCATTTCCAATTACCTCTCCCTCCCCCGCTTTCCGCGCCTCCCCCCCGCGCTGCCTCCCCGTCAACAAAATACAAACACACACATAAAAAGAAAAAGGCGAAAAAAGAGCATAAACTCACCACCAAAGCTATCAGCCCTCTCAAACTTCTCCCTCAGCACCTCGCTCCCCCACGGGATGTCCCCCGTCCAATCATGAAAGCTCCCCACAATCTTGCTCCCGCCCTTCTCCCTCACCATGACATCAATCATTTCCTGCGGCCATTCAATCTCAACATCCACATACGCACACCCCTCCCTCACGGCTATCAACATCGCCTCCAGCGCCGCCTCGTGCGCGCTGTCCGGCCACTTCCCGCCCTGGCTGACGGTGCGGATCGTGAACATGATCGGCAGCTCCGTGGCCTGCTGCAGCAGCGAGAGCTGGCTCTTGAGATAGCTGCATGACGGCGGGGAGGTGGGAGAGGCGGGGTCGCAGAGCAGGTCGACGCGCAGCTCGAAGACGTCGGTGTGGTAGGAGAGGTGCGGGATGAGCGGGAGGAGCGTGGTGATGCTGGGGTGCGTGAGTGGGAGGATGTAAGTCTTTTTGCCGGCGGCGTGGTGCGCGGTGATGAGGTCGGTGGTTGGGAGGGTGAGTTTGGATATCATTGTGGTGGTGGTGGGGGGATGTTTGCGGTGGTGTGCGGTGATGGATTGGGTTGGTGGGTTGGCGGGTTGGTGGTTAGGTTGCTGTGGTTGTGGAGGTAGGTGGAGTCGAGTAGAATGGTGGATGTGGAATGGTGCAGTAGAGTGAGTGCAAGAGTGAGCTGATAATGATGCTATCGATAGAATAGCGCTGTCACTATTCCCGTGGGGATATTTTTACGTTCAGGAACTAGCTGGATTCTCTTAAGCTCCTCAAACAAGCCCTCTTCTCTTCCTTTCTTCTCGGTATTAAAAACAACGACAAAGACTGCTAACACCACAAGCCTCCCCTATTCCCCTACGGGGGTACAGTATATAAACCACCTCACAACATCATCGTGCCCTCACCTCCAGTCACCCTCGTCATCTCGTCCGGCGCAACCCTAACCCTGCACCTGCCACAGTGCCGGAACTCCCCTACACAAGGAAAAGTAACCAAAGCTACTAATCGCGCCCGAATGTGGTAATGATTGTCTTGGAGCGCATAAGTGCTCTTCCGGCGCTCGGGTCTTGTATGGCTTGTGGAGGAATTAGTTTTTTTTTCCCCGGCGCTCGTTTAGCCGTTAGCGAGGGTGTGAGATCGGTCAGTTAGTTGGTTTAGTTGGTCGGAGTGCGCCCTGTGACCTGGAGGCGGGATGGGAGGATGGGCATGGGGGCAGGTGTAGAGTATGGAGGAGGGAGGGTGGGCGTGTGATTATTGATCCCCAGCTCGGCTCCCCGCAGAGCGACGTGGAGGCGGCATGGGACCGGGGGAGGAAAAAGAAAAAGGAGAGGGTTTATCATTATCCTCGGCCCGTGGGAAGGATAGGGGCGCAAGCGGGTAAGTGCTTATCCAGTTTTCGTGGGGAAACCTGGGGAACGTCAACGTCTCACGCGTGGGGGATCCGGAGATGGGGAAAAGGGCTTGGAGAAATGCTAACGAGGAGATGCCAACGAGGAACGAGGAAATTGGGTTAGTGGAATATGGGGGAGTTGCATTCGGGGAGTTTGGCGATATGTGGGGATATTATGGCTTGAGCTTAAATTTTATATATATTGTAGTAGTCAGCTAGATAGTAGTCAGCAAATAGTTGTTTTCATTTTGAGTATTCTAAATATTATATCGTAGCAATTGATTCTACATTTTCATGTCATTAGTCGGTCCTACCACAGTAGATCAGCAGTAGAGAACATTGAGCCTAATGGGTCTGGATGGAAACCAAGTTACCGGTCGGCACGTTTTCGTTCAGTGTTATTTCATCTGATGAAAATCTCGGTGTTGTCGGCGTGTCTCTTAACTTCTAGAGACCGCTTTTGACTCATTCCAATAGCATTTATACTCGCCTCTTCTACACCAAAACACACTCTACATCACGATCCCCGCGTTCCAAAACCCACATCCCATACTCATCTCCATATCTTCATCCCGCAACCAAAAATGACTACCCCAAGTCAAAGATTCTACTACCTGGCCGGCCAGGGTGTCCGCCACTCCATTGCCCCCACCGTCCACCAGACCGTGGCCGACGCCCTCGGCCTTCCCTGGACTTTCAAGCTCCTCGACATCCCCTCTGTCGAAGAGCTCATGTCCGTCTTCCGCCAACCCGACTTCGCCGCCGGCGTCGTCACAATGCCCTACAAGAAGACCATAATGCCGCACCTCGACCGTCTCGACGAGCTCTGCACGACACTTGGCTCATGCAACAACGTCTACATCGACGGCGACGGCAAGCTCGTGGGCTCAAACACCGACTGGATCGGCATCCTCGAGTGTCTGCGCACGGCATCGGAGAAGGGCGTGGGTAAGCCCGCAATGGTGATTGGTGCCGGCGGAGCGAGTAGGGCGGCCGTGTATGCGCTGTTTGCGCATCTCAAGTGTGCGACAATCTATGTCATCAACCGCGACGACCAGGAAGTCGCCGACCTACAGAGCGACGCGCAGGCATACGGTGAGGCTGGGCCAACAATTGTGCATGTAAAGTCACTGTCGCAGATTGAGTCAATCGCGGCGGAAGAGCTGCCAGCGTATGTGGTGGGCACAGTGCCTGATTTCGAGCCACAGACGGAGAGCGAGATCGAGGCGTCGAAGATTGTTAAATATGTATTTGAGAAGACGCCAGAGGAGGGGAGGGGCGTGTTTTTGGATATGTGCTTTAATCCCAGGAAGACAAGGCTGTTGAAGGCAGCCGGGGAACAGGGGTGGAAGACGGTGGAGGGGATCAATATCATTGGGTGGCAGTTGGAGAGGCAGTACACGCTGTGGGCGGGCGCGGAGGCGGCGAAGAATATTCCGTACGATAAGGCGTGGGAGGCGCTGAGGAAGGCCGCGGACGCGAGTACGATTATCAATAAATAGATGGTGATGTTGGTGGTGCTTGTGGTTGTATAGTTGAAAAAATGAAGTTTATGATTTTTTGGTTACTTGGTTGATGAATGTGAACTGTGATTATGCCGTTAGCTCGTGAAGTTCGAAATGAAGCGATGTAGGTACATAGCGGAATTAGAACCAGGCGATAAACTCTGCTACGAGAGTGTCCACCACAGAAATAGTAGGAAGTTCATTAAGACGAGAGATGGTAGGAGAGAGACGTTGGATGGGATTGAATATGAGAGAGCTAGCGGTCGATCATGGCTGATGCCCAACACCTAATAAAAGTCACCTTAATGTAATGTAGATAGATGACTTGATTGATGATACTAGAGTGATGATTGTAGATGACTCGATTGATGATAGAGTGATGATTGATGATAGATTCAGATAGAATAACGATGGAGGATGAGTAATGAAAGAGGAAGAGGCCCCCAACTGCGAAGATATACTAGCTCGTCTGGTATATATATCTGTTCTACTTGTGCAGCGCTGAGTGTTCTTTCCACAAGTATCGCCTAACCCGTCTATCCTTAATTGGATGTTGTCTGTCCACCGCCCGCATTTCCTCTTCTTCCGGTGTGTCTGTGTCTGTGTCTGTGTCTGTGTCTGTGTCTGTGTCTGTGTCTGTGTCTGTGTCTGTGTCTGGCGTGAGGCGTGGCATGATTCCATCAAACACGTCATGTTTGTCGGCCAGGCAGGTACGTGCGCCGAAACAGTAAGTAGCTATGGCTATGTATATATCACCCGGCACTGCTCACCCACGGGCTATTCTATTCCTCTCCTTCTTTCATCATCAGTCAGCCCTCCCATCTACAAATTCTTCGATTCATCCATCTACTGCTATTTCTAGAAGGTCCATCATCCTACGAAAGCTATCTAGCTAGTGTTGGGCAGGAGCCGAGCTGGCTCGAACATCTCAAGCTCTCTTTCTCACGAGTGCAAGTCAGCTCGAGCTTTGTGGGCCATCAGTAATGGCAAAGATTGGACAAGATAACGAAGATAAACCCCTTGAGTCCATCCTTAAAAGTGAAAAGTATACTGAGATGACTATTTTTAGCTCTTTTAATCAGAGGTCGGGCCTTCGTTCGTACAATCAGAGCCAACTCGAGCTCGAAGTCAGGCTCGTCTCGAACAGGCTCGTGCTCAACACTATGTCTGGCATAGCTGGATATTTGGTCATGCATTATCACTCGGGTTTCCATCTGGTGTAGTGTCGCTCAACATTACATGTACTCGTGGAACATTACATGTACTCGTGGAACATAACTACCCCTCATCTCCGCCCGTCATCCCCACTCGCTCTCGTGTGGATAAAATTATGTCAAAATATGAATTGACTGTCTTACGTCGTGCACAGGCATCAACTGATTTATGCAGATTTCGTGATATCGGATGATCAAGAATTGGCTATTTCACTTACACAGCTAGCTAGCTATAGGCAGCGGTTAATTTATGCACAGCAGAGATCACAATATGGGCAGCCATGGCCGGATCCGAATTTTTAAAAAGCCCAAGAATGTTATATTTCTAGCTCCCGAAAAAGTACAACCAAAGAGAAAAACCCAAATACAAAAACTGAAACAGAAAAAAACCTTTTACACGAAGAGAGAGAACCTACAAAAACCAAAAGAGGAAATAAAAACGCTCTACGCATCCCTCTCATCCAGCTTCAACGCCTTGACACACTTATTCCACGATGCCACCCCACGCTCAGCATGGTCCTTTGGCACCGACGGCGACGGGTCCATCATGCTCCTGTTGAACAGCTCCATCGAAACCCACCCCCTATATCCCCAATCAAAGATCCACATCTCGAGCATCTTCAAAACAGGGAGATACCCGCCCCTATCCTCCTCGAACGGGAACAACCTCGCGTTCCTCGACCAAGTCATGACCCACTTCTGCTTGGGATCATACCACTCATGGTTCGCCGACAGCGGCGGCGACATCTTTGCCGCATCCGCGAGCTGCACATAGTACACCTTCTCGAGCGGCACCTCGCGCAAAAACTCGTCAATATCCGCCTGCAAGATCTTATCCGCATTCGGCAGCACCCCGCTCTCCGACGTACAGTCGGCCCAGATGTTGGCCAGAATCTGGTACGTGTCCAGACACATTCCAAAGTTATCGCGGTTGACCGCCTGCGTGATCTTCCACGCCTGCTGCCACCGGTCGACATGCGCGCCCCACGCCATAATCTCATACGCAAACCTAATCGGCGGATTCTCCTTCGCGCCCAAATCCGCCACCTCCACCAGGTCCGCCACAATCTTATCCATATCCCCCGTGGCCACGGTGGGGTCCTGGTGGAACATCGACGGAATCTGGATCGTGTCCGTCCTTAGTATCTTCGCTAGCTTAAACCAGTGCTTGAGCTTCTCAATCTTCTCATCGTGGCGCTGCTGCGACAGCAGCCCGTCGTAGTTCTTGAACGGCTGGAACACAAAGATGGTCAAGCCATACTTGTCACACAAGTCGCGGAAGTTCTGCGCGGAGATGACGAGCTGCTCCTGGAATGTTGTTGTGCCGGGTGGGGCGGCGGCGAGGGCGCGGCGAGCGGGGATCTTGATGTCTTCGTAGAAGACCTCGACACCCTTGAAGCCGGCGGCGGCGGCGGCGGAGAGCTTGGGCTCGAGCTCGTGGAAGGCGGCACGGCCGAGGTTCATGGAGGCGATGCCGAGAGGGAGGGCATCGACGAGCTTTGTGGGGGTGGTGTAGGTTGGGGGCAGCATTGTGGCTGTTTCTGTTCTTTTTTTGGTCTTTTGACTTTTTTTTTTTGGGGGGGGGGTGGTGAGGAGGAGGAGGAGGAGGAGTGAGTGATAGTATGTGAGTGGGTGAGTGGTGAAATGGAGGTTTACAATGAGATGAGATGAGATGAGATGAGATGAGATGAATTTTATTTTCCAAACTGTCTGGTCCTGACCGTGTTTTTGTACTCTTTGGGGACCGGGGGGTGGGGGGGGGGGAATAGAGGGGGGGGGGAGCGGGTAGCTGACCGTACTAGCTAGCAGAGCGCAGCATCTACTAGGACTTATTTACAAAGCAGGCTACTACACGAGTTGTGGGGATTTTGGTTGCTGCGCGAGCTAGCTAGCTGTCGGAAGAACGTTTAGACGGGAGGAAATGATCGATTCGTGCTTGCCACCACCCACCCACCACAACCACCCAGCAGCATCCACTACGTGACACCCCCGGATACGCAACGCAACACACGCACCGCACTACATGCCGAGCTTATTTCGCGGGAAAATGGAGGAGGCATCATGATTACAATCTGAGGGGTCATTGATCATTTTTTATTTTTATTTTTTTTATCTTTTCGTTGAGGGTAAGGTAAGGGTAAAGGATGGTAAGTACCACCTATACTGCCAATGATTTTTTACTATGAAACACTATCGTTAATTCTCGAATAATCCACTATCCCCACTTCGTTAAATATTAATTCCGGGTTGGAAAAAGTGTGTATCTGCACGAATCCGTGAATTTTGATACGCCAATTCGCCTTGGTTCGCGATCGGACTTACCAGATACGAATACGGGGATAGTGGATTATTCAGGAATTAACGGTAGGGCTATTATTACTATTGCTACAAGCATTACGGCTATTAGGCGGTAAATGATAGTAGCCGTTCGGTATTTGTGTTCAATATTGTTGTTGTTGGCTACTTGGAGTCAGTACCGGACCGCCGAGACTCCCGAGAAAGTGGCAGTACTAAAGTGGCCGTATCTACATTCTATCTATCGATTGGCCCACCACAACATCACCACCACAAACCACCATCACCATCATTACCACTCTCCCCCAACCTCAACCCCAACCTCACCACACACTCCCCCCCAACCCAACCCACTCTCTACACCCACAACGACCAAACACACAATGGCACCCAAACTCCTCCTCATCAACGGCCCCAACCTCAACCTCCTCGGCACCCGCGAACCCCACATCTACGGCTACACCACCCTCTCCGACGTCGAATCCCTCGCCGCCACGCAAGCCGCCGCCTCCGGCGCCTCCCTAGCAAGCTACCAATCCAACCACGAAGGCGGCATAGTCGACCGCATCCACGCTGCGCGCGACGAGAAGGTCTCTTGGATCATCATCAACCCGGGCGCCTACACGCACACCTCCGTCGCAATCCGCGACGCGCTCATTGGCGTCAACATCCCGTTTATCGAGGTGCATGTGAGCAATGTGCATGCGCGCGAGTCGTTCAGGCACCATTCGTATTTCTCGGATAAGGCTGTTGCGACGGTGGTGGGGCTGGGGACGTATGGGTATACGGCGGCGGTGGGGTTTTGTTTGTTGAAGGAGAAGGAGAAGGAGGAGAAGGAGGCTGCTGCGGCGGCGGCGGCGGAGAAGGTGGCGTAGGAGGCGTAGATGCCGGTGGGGATGAGGGAGGGGAAGGGATGGGGGGTAGGAAGGGGATGAAGGGTGGTTTAAAATTTGTATATCTCTCTTGTATGCTCTGTGTGTGTGTGCTTTTTGGGTGCTGGAATACCTACCACGTACGCTATAGAAATTGATTTCCATCTACGAACACTCCAAACACTCCAATCATTACCATTACCATCATCATCTGTGAAAGCAATCCGAAACGACTGCCCCATCGTAAAAACACCCACCTATCATCACACACTTCACACCCCCGCCCAGATTCCCCGCAAACCCCAACCCAAACCCAAACCCCGCCGCGGACTATCGGCACTGTAACCACCGATAAGAACCACGGATAAACATTCACCCGCTATCATCACGTGCACAAGAACCGTGAAGACAACTGCGAAACCTATCACTAACCATCACTAACCCATCACTAATCCTTACGTGACAGCCGCTGCTGCTAGGTGCCAACTGTCCCATGCCCGGGAGAGCCGGGGGACCCGGGGGGGGGGGGGGTATGCGCTACAAAAGCTTCTTCTCCTTCTCTATTCTGCTCTTTTACCTGGATTCTTGTATTCCTACCTGACTGCTCTCCATCGGTGGTATTGCAATTGCATTTCTTTTTTTCGATCCCTTTTTCGACATTTCATAATTGATAGTTTGCGATAATGGCAACCACCCGCCTCCGCTCCCTCCGCGCGCTGCGCCCCCAGCAGCGCTGCTTCTCGGTGCGTAGCCGCCTGGCGCAGGAGTACAAGTCCAAAGTCGTCTCAGCGGCGGAAGCCATCTCGAGCCTGAAATCCGGCGACACGCTGCTCTGCGGTGGTTTCGGTGTTTGCGGGGTTCCCGGTAAGTCTTCATGAGTTCTCCCTGTTGCGAGTGGGTCAACGATTAGGATTTTGGGCTAATTGAGCGGTATCTAGACACCCTAATCGGCCAGGTCCTTGCCACGCCCACAATCCGCTCCCTGACAGCCGTGTCCAACAACGCTGGCACGCCCGGCCACGGGCTGTCACAGCTGCTCGAGTCCAAGCAGGTCAGCAAGATGATTGCCTCCTACATCGGCTCCAACAAGATCTTCGAAAAGATGTATCTCGACGGCAGCCTCGACGTCGAGCTGACGCCCCAAGGCAACATTGCAGGCCGTCTCGCCGCCGCCGGTGCCGGCGTCCCCGCATTCTACACGCCTGCCGGTGTCGGTACGTGGATCGAGGAGGGCAAGCTGCCGGTGCGCTACAAGAAGGACGGCAGCGGCGAGGTCGAGCTCACGAGTAAGCCGCGCGAGGTGCGCGAGTTTGGCGGACGGAAGTTTATCCTCGAGGAGGCGATCGTGGGCGATGTGGCGTTCATCAAGGCACACACTGTGGATACCTTGGGGAACATCCGCTTCCGATTGTCGGCAAGGAACTTTAATGCTGCGATGGCGCGCGCGGCGAAGCACACGGTTGTGGAGGCAGAGAACATTGTGCAGCCGGGGGAGATCCACCCTGACGATATCCACGTGCCGGGCGTGTACGTGAAGCAGGTTGTGCAGAGCACCACGCCAAAGAACATTGAGCTTCTGACTCTGGCCAAGACACCGGAGGATATCGAGAAGGCGATGAAGAGCGGCGGCGGCGAGGCGGCGAAGAAGCGGGAGACCATTGTCCGCAGGGCGGCGCAGGAGTTCCAGGATGGGGATGTCGTCAATCTCGGTATTGGTATGCCGACACTGGCGCCCAGTTTCTTGCCTGAGGGCGTGCATGTCCACTTGCAGTCTGAGAACGGACTGCTTGGCATGGGCCCTTACCCCACGAGGGAGCAGGCCGACCCGGATCTCATCAATGCGGGTAAGGAGACTGTCACGCTCAACCCGGGAGCGTCGACGTTTGGCAGTGAGGAGTCGTTCGGTATGATTAGAGCGGGCCGCATGGGCTTGACTATGCTCGGCGCCCTGCAGGTGTCGGCGAAGGGTGATCTGGCCAACTGGGGGCTGCCCGGTAAGATAAAGGGTATGGGAGGAGCTATGGACCTGGTCGCGAACCCAGCGGCCACAAGGGTCGTTGTCCTGATGGAGCACGTTGATAAGAAGGGCAGGCCAAAGATCCTCGAAGGTAATTGACCCTCTAGCTCCAAACATAGAAGAAGAAAGATACTAACTAGGACTTAGAATGCCAATTCCCCTTGACCGGCAAGCAGTGCGTCTCTCGCATTATCACAGACCTGGCAGTCTTCGACGTCTCCTTCACCAGCGGGCTCACCCTCATCGAGATCGCCAAGGGCGTGACGGTCGACGAGCTCAAGAGCAAGACTGGGGCAGCGTTTGCGGTCAGTGATTCGTTGAAGGAGATTGAGATCTAGAGGAAGTTTGGGTTTTGGTTATTATGTTATATGGCGTTGGTTTTTGTTGTAAATATGTGTATGTTTCTTAGATGTACTAGTAATGTACCCCAGACGATAAATGATATCAAAAGTTTTCTTTTTGCCACGAACCCTGTGTACTTAGTAGGATCAGTAAATTGGAGTGGATGAACTAACTTGAGAAGAAGAGAGGTTCGACCGTTGGGGAGTGGTTGTTTGCCAAACCACATTGTGAAATATAAACCACGTTGCTTAGGCATTAGTCACGTACTATCCATCCCCACTAATAATAAGCATAGACAAATGTCCTATAATAAAGCCGAAATACTCAAGGCCACACATGCACCGTCCAATTACTCTCGTGGAGAGAAGGTGGGTTAGGGTTCTCAGACCACTGCCTTGCTCGGCTGGTGGGGGCGCAATTGGGCGCTGTACATCGATAAACCTTTCGAGGTTTTCTGTTGCCAGATTACCACCCGCTATACCACACCCACCCCCAAATTCAAATAAACTACTGCATCCGTAACATAGCAGTGCGAGTGATAATCCATGAAATAGGTTAAGGTTAGGGTTTGTGAAACATATGAGGGGATCCAGCTGGCCAATGGGTGAGAGCCAATATTGGTTGGATGCGCTACTATCAGCTCGATTAAGCTTTATTCTGGATTCGGTAGCGGTTGTTGCGTCTATTGGCTCCGAAATGCCAGTGCATTACCGCTGCTACTCTGCAACAGTGAGAGTCGTCAACTACTGGTCGGTACTCTAGTCTACATGCGCCACTCACTAGGCAAAGTTCATGTCTTGCATGAACGCGGAAGATCCAATTAGTGATGAATTTTGTGTGCCAATCGTCAGGTTGTGGATTAGCTAACGGTGGTAAACCAAAAATATTTTAGACCTGCATCCTTTTACAGATCCGTGCAGGTGCAGAAACTGTTTGGGACTATTGCACTTTTCCTCTCGATTTTACTGGCAACAGCGGTGACTGACACATCACCGTGTCCAGGCTGGTCCCGGAGTACGGCTGGTGGACCACTGCTACCACCTGCATATCGTGGTAAGCGCCCAATAACCTTGTATCCGTTCGGTACGCTACCTTAGGCTTTCTTACAGGCCTGTGCAAGTGTAGAAACGTTGGATTATGATTATTACTTTCCCTTTCGATTTCACTGGTAACGGCATGGTGACTAACACCTGCAACCCAACAACTGTCTCCACTCCACTGGGACGCAACATTGTCCTCGCACACTCCTTACTGGCGCAGCAAAGGTGCAAAAGCGTTGTTTTAAGGTTATTACACCTCACCCCGAAGCCCGACTGGCCCGGTGATTTGGTAGCCTCCGTCAGCCTGTAGCCTGCAGCTTTGTCGTTGCCTCCACTCCAGAGCCTTGTTCTCTGTCGATATCCATTGGCACACCGGCGTTACCAGTATTTACACATCGGTGGTTAGCCAGTGGAGTAAGGTTGCAGATGCGGTTTGAGCGAGTCATCGTATTTACCGCCCCACCAGATCAGTAGGCCTCCTTACTGGCCCATGTAAAACGTCTCGCAAGTAATCGATCTCACAGACACATGGAGGTCTCGCGGTTACTGGCCTTGTTGAAAACGTGCGCGGTGACCGATCAACCTTCCACTGGAACGCCGCCTTGTTCTCTTCTATTGGTGAACCACCATCACTACATCGGTGGTAAACCGATCAGGCTGCAGACTCGCGTCACCTATCACCCCAATTGTTACTGGCCACTTGTAACACCACCTTCTGGGTAGGTTAAGGTCCTCTACTGGCCGAAATACTGCACCAGTGATGTAAGCAGGTCTACCGTCTGCACCACCAACCAAGGTGCATGGGCCAGAACCAGTAAATCCCAACCCAGCGGATCCCACGTTTCTGCGCTCCAACTCAAAATTCACGACATGTTCTAATAGCGGGGGACCCCTCCATAGGTTAGCCACCGCACGTTATGATCCACAAACCCTAACCCACAAGGCTACAACAGCACCCACACCTCCATCCTCTCTATCCACACCCCCACGATCCACCCACCAAGGGCCAATACTCTACCACCATTCGCCGCATGGATCACTTACTCTACCATGGGATGGGCCAATCATTCACGCCCAATGAAAACGCAGATCGGACCACCAGCATACTCCAACACCAGCTTCGTGAGTACTATATTAGGAGCTCTTATTGGGATCGGGTGATAATCTTTCCCGCTTCTTTGTTATTAGTGAACAGGGCTAGATTATATCGTTTTTGTGTTTTTATCGAGGTTAGAGTTGCAAAGTACCCAATTGGAACCTCAGGTTTCTATGGTTCATGGGATAAGGGTATGGGTTCTCGGGCTATAATCGCCTTCGTAGGCACAAATTCACCCTGTGTATAAGGGTACACGGCCTATAAGGGTACAACTTCGCGCCACTTTTGTACCATTATAGGGAGATTCGACTGTAATGTAATAGCGAGTTAGGCTTCCTTCCCACCCATCACCACAAATACAGCTCTATCCATTGATTGGTAGAGTATACATGCATCTACTGCCCATAGGAGGTGTGGGTGCTGTCGGGTTTGCCAATCATGCATGTCTTACGGAAATGTGCGGTGTCTCAATCTGAGCCTATTGGGAGATCACCCACTGTTGGGACATGTCGTGGACTTTGAGTTGGGACGTGTCTCTTGCAGAAACGTGGGAGTTCTGGCCCGGTGGAGTTTGGTTGGTGGTTTAGACAACATAGCCTACTGATCCACTTTTGGTGAGTAAACCCTTCCTTCCAATCAATAATAAACCAAAGAAATGACAGCCTTCCTAACTACCAGTACTAGGTGCATCACTGGATAGGCAGTGCCAAAACGTGGGTAAGGGCCCATTAAACGTGCAGGTGAGAGAGGCCCAATCAATATCATTGCACTGCCCCCTCATACTACCACGCGAGAAATAACATTTATTGGCCGGCGATACCTGAATGCTGTTGAATTAAGGTTGCTGTACACCCAGTACCCGGTAAAGTGGACAATGTGCTTCTACGATCTAGATCGTCCACTCAAATAGGCGCAGCCATATCCTACTCAATGACTCTATTGGTTCACTAGTAATTGCCGCATGGTACTTGCATACCGGGAGTCAACCAATAAGGTAGAAGGTTTTCTTAACACTCAGTGAAAGTTCTACAGTCCCGCATTGTCTGTGGCTCCCGTGGAGGTGCATATCTATCTTGCAGAAGAAACGTGGGAGGAGTCCAATTAAAAAATCGCCCTCTGCGTCCGACCCGGTTCTGGGGGTCTCGTGTATTGGCTGATACCGGTGTTGTTGTTACATTAAGGTTTCTGTAGAGTACCGTACCCGGTACTCTAGAAAACGTGGTGTTACGATCAGTTTTGTCCACTTGGACGCAACGTTATCGATCGGTGCACTAATAATAAACCAATAAAACGACGGATTCCCTAACTGCAGTGAACTGTTGCTGCAGTGGAAGGGATCCAATCATAATGCTTGCACTCTACGTTCAGACCCGGTTTTAAGGATCTCATGTAGAGTACTGGTCGATGATGCCTGCGTGTTGCCAAATTATGGTTTAAGCTGTACCCGGTACAGTAGACAACGTGCACCGTTTGTGCCGTCCACTCAGACGTCGCAGCGCTATTAGAATTCTTACTTATCGATAATATTAAGCCAATAATAAGCTGCAGATCCTCCAACTGCGAATTGCAATCCTCCGGTCCCCCATTGGTACAGAGTGCGGGAACAATAGCCAGTTAAGGCCCCTCCTGATGAAACTCGCCATGATTGGTGCAACTCGCAGAAATGCGGGAGTCCCCCAACCAGCAATCCTACCTACCAAATATGATTTTGCGGATGACGCTGACGGCGTTGATAGTATTTAATTGGTTCTCCCGACGGGATACTCAGTCCACTTAAACACAGCACAGCTCCATCCTGGCTATTGGCAAATCTCACAACCATAGAGATAAACCGTAAATCATAGTCCAATGAGATCCAGACTTTGTTCAACACAGCCACTCCATGAAGATTGGTAGGATAGTGGGTTAGGGTTTCTTGCTAAGGTGAAACATTTTGTAAGTGGTGCGTTCTCGATTGGGTGATTTGTATAATTATTACTGGCGGTATTTGGTGTTAGTTTTTGATGGTGCTACTTACTCGGGCGTTCATTAAATAGTCGGATATCGTTGCAACCAAACCCCTACTAAGAGCCCCGAACACCATTTAATAAACGCATGAGTAGCCCTATACAATTTTTTCCACACTATCGACGTTATTTCTAGAATCTCATTTCCTCTATTTTGAATACTTGTTTGTTATTAGCGATTAGCGACCATAATCTCTAAAGCACTCGTACCGTTCACATGGAGGTACCGGACATAGCGACTTACAAACCACTACTGTGAATAGTAATAAGGTGTCGCATCTGCCGTAGATCTTATCTCATCACCCGTCAATTCTCCCTCAAGGTGTGTAGATCTCATACCACCGCAACCCCAACCCAACAACCGCAACCAGGATCATTACCGCGGCAATACCGAGATCTGCACCAAAACACCGGCTCCCCGCATTTCACAGCGATGGGGATTGCTGATTATTGGTAATCCTCTTCCCATTAGGGCCACAGAGTGACCAATGATCCAAATCCCCCGCATTCAGGCCCATCGGATAAACATATAAGCGGGCTTGACAGAAACTACGTCAACCACCACGTCTGTCAGCATCAAGCATCAACAAAACCCGCCGCAATCCCACAGTCATCTTCACTTCCATGATCTCAATCCTCACGAGAAACACCAACAATCTCCTCCGCCGCACGCTCTCCACTACCGCAAAAATGCATCCCTTCACCTACACCGCCAACCCCTCCCGCGTCATCTTCGGCGCCGGCACACTCTCGCAGCTCCCCGCAGAGCTCGCCCGCCAGAACCTCTCCAGCCCGCTCATCCTGTGTACGCCACAGCAGACCTCCCAGGCCTCCGATGTCGCTGCCCTCCTCCCCTTGACCGCTGGAACCTTCTCAAAGGCAACCATGCATACCCCCACGCACATCACGGACGAGGCCCTCGCCGTCGCCCGCGACACCTCCGCAGACTCTATCATCTCCATCGGCGGCGGCTCTACCATCGGTCTCGGAAAAGCCATCTCAATCCGCACCGGCCTCCCCCACATCTGTATACCCACCACCTACGCGGGCTCCGAAATGACCCCCATTCTCGGCGAGACCGCCGACGGCGTCAAGACCACCCGCTCCGACCCCAAGATCCTCCCTGGAACCGTCATCTATGATGTAAACCTAACCCTCACGCTGCCCGTCTCCATGAGCTTCACCAGCGGTGTCAATGCGATCGCGCACTCCGTCGAGGCCCTCTACAGCACAACTACAAACCCAATCATCAACCTCCTCGCCCTCGAGGGAATCCGCGCCCTTGCTGCTGCGCTGCCGAAGCTGAAGAAGGACCCACAGAACGTTGATGTGCGCTCTGACGCGCTGTATGGCGCCTGGTTGTGTGGTAGCTGCCTGGGAAGTGTTGGGATGGCGCTACACCACAAGCTGTGCCACACCCTGGGAGGAAGCTTTAACCTCCCGCATGCGGAGGTGCACACCATTGTGCTGCCGCATGCCCTGGCGTACAACGCGCCGGCGCTGACGAAGGAGGTGCTGGACTCACTGGCGGCAGTACTGCCGGGAAGTGAGGGCGATGCAGTCAAGGGATTGAACTTGTTGTTGGAGAAGATGGGCGTGGAGAGGGCGCTGAAGACGTACGGTATGAAGGAAGAGGATGTGGATAAGGCGGCCGACCTGGCGGTAGCGAAGCCGTACCCAAACCCGAGGAAGATCGAGAGGGCAGAGATTAGGGAGGTTATTAGGAGGGCGTGGGCTGGTGAGCCGGCGAGTGCGAAGTTGTAGAATTATTTAAAAATGATTGGGTGTAATTTCCTTTGTTGGGCTTGGTTGTTTATTGTATGTTTATGAAAAAAGGGTTTTCTTATTGGTCAATCACTTATAGCATACGTTCCTGGTGAGTGTTGCAAAATTGTGATTATGATATCGGATATCATTACCATCTCGTGGTATCGAAAGCCGTAAGTCCAGATTCCTTTGTTCAGCATACATACCTCGATAAGTTCAATCCGCGAGAAAGAATAATAATAAACCCCTAAGATGTTAGTATGTTGGTGGAGTCACACATAAAAATCTAGCAACAGTAACGCGTACTTTTTTTAAAAAAAGACACCCTTACCAATAATTGATTCCACAAGAATCATCTCCTCGATACCACATCATTTCACAACCTTAAAAAAAAAATCAATCTAAAATCCGTGAATCATGATTTCACTCTTGATCAAACTATCGGTGTCAGCAGTGCAGGGATGATTGCGCGAGCTGACACAATGTGAGTGATGATCCATGATTAACTTACCGATCACTCCCAACTAAAACTCAAGGCAAGGACTAACACAAGTCAACCACACCGCATAGTTTCAATATCGCTTATCACAAGTTAAACATAGGCAATAAGCTAGATGCTGGTATCCTGGTTCTATAATTAGAGGTTAAAGCCGAAAGGTAGTGGCGATGTAAGAGAAAATATTTTGTTACTAAAGCCGCAAAGCACTGGAAACCGGCCGTGTTATTGTCTAATGACTTCAATAAAATCGAACTATCGAAAAGTGAGAGAGGTTAGCATCTGACTTTAGACATCCCGCCAAGACTGTATCATGCCATATGTCTCGCCATAATTCGATAGCCATACCCTCTCGTGACACGACTCGATTGTGGTAGTCGAGGAGAAAAAATTACCAAACACAGGAAGGGGAAGATGAGAGGATATTTCTTGCACTTATTTGAGCCCCTGACGGCGGTGATGGGACTGGAAATCAGACCACGGCGAAGGCGAGTGATGCACTATGATTGACTCGGCGTGCGGGGGGCGTAGGATCTTCTCAATATTTGAACTGATTAGATTAGTGTAATAGATAGTATCGTTAGTCGTTCGAGTTAGTACAGTCGAATCTCCCTATAAGGGTACAAAAGTGGCGCGAAGTCGTACTCTTATAGGCCGTGTACCCTTATACACAGGGTGAATTTGTGCCTACGAAGGCGATTATAGCCCGAGAACCCATACCCTTATAAGTCGATTACCCTTATAAGAGGTACCCTTATAGGGAGATTGGACTGTACTAGTAAGATTAAAGTCGATGAATACATGTAGTCGGTGCATATATGTTGTTGAGTGGTGGCTTCCCTGCGCATGCCCGGTGTTGTGCATGTGTCTTTTTCTGGGAGAACGTCTGCATGCCGGTAACGAACTGTGGTCTTAAGTCTCTTAGGTAACCCGGCCTACCACGCTCATACGTACACACGCACAAACACATCTAGTCTTCCCACGAAGCTCTGCAGCTCTTGGCTTCCAACGTGATCCATATTCAAGGATACGCGAATACACTGGTGTCTATACACATCAAAACCGACCAGATAGGGGGAATTTACACCACGCACAACACCTGACCCTAGGTTTTGAGGCGTTGAGCATCTCATGCTGCATAATTGTTCCCTTACAAAATCCCGCCCATGAAGGAAGATGGATTAGGTAAATCCTCCACCCAACGGCACCTCAGCATACAACCCCTATTAAATATAACTAACTACATCGCAGTCACAGCCACACCTCGTTGCGGGATAGTTCAACTACTAATTTTAAAGAACGATATATATTCCTCGAGAATCCATCTCAGACCTATACTTATTCACCTCAGGGCCATGACTTAGAGAGCCAGGCCACGAGAGATGTAGCAAATACCTATTACAATCGATGGCATTAGGGTCTCTGAGTATCCAGCAGATTATCACACGCTTCTTACATGGTGTGATGATGATTAAGCGCTGTCTTCATACTACCTGTAGTGGCTACTTTCTGATATATATGAGCTTATGAATGTCGTTATGGCATTGCACCATTTCTGGCTTTAACCGCTGAGGCAGGCAGAACAGTTGAGGAGTATCAACTATCGGAATAAAAACGCAGAAATGTGGTTCTAAAACCCAGACCCGGAATTTACCGGCTCACCATGTTTCATAGACTGGCGGGGGGGGAGGGGGGGAACATCCCGTGAGGGACACAAAAGAAACGGGGGTTGGTCTTGGAAATGAAATGATGGATGTGAAGTCGGCCGGTGTTAAAGGTATGACTATTGGGGGGGGGGGGGGGGGGTGCTATAACCAAACTCCCAAGTACTGATCCGGATTATCAACTGGAATATATAACAACGAGGAAATCCCGGGTGCGGGTATATTGATCATCGGCTCCAAGTCTCTCTTCGGCTCTTGATTCAAAGGTAGCATATCGTTAATATGTTACAACCTGTTTTACAGAGATTAAAGCTGATATCCGTCAGCGTATATCTGTTCTGACTCATAATTAACTGTTTAGAGTTGAATTATCAATACTTACAAACCACAGCAGAAGCGGATCCCGGAATGGGTGTTATTACAGCAGAAAGTCATACGCCGGCTTTAGCCGTACACATGCATGTTAGGTAAGCAGGACCGGACAAAGTCACCGAGTATCACTCGCCATACGGATATGCTAGGGCACATCGTGGGATGGGATAACAAGTTAATGAAGCTTTGTTGGAGGTACACCGCACGAAGAACTTGTGAGTCTAGGTGCGCACAGATTTGGTTCTAAATTGGAGAGGCAATTTCTTACTAACTATCCAAACAAGCGGAAGGAATACCTTGGCAAATAAACTCATTAGCATCTCAAACTCGGTGTGTGTCTCGGCAGTCACGTACACGGCACCTAAGTTAAGACATGGCGACATAAGAACAAATGTACTACAGTCAAGAAGCCGAATAAGTACGCCATAACGCCAAAGTTCAGCCATGGACTCGCAGCAATTCTACGAATGAGGCTTGAAAGACCAGTCCAGCCACCAAACTTGACATTTGAGCTGCCGGCCGAGTGATGCCCGAAAAACACGGTAGTTGAATGCACCGGAACCACCTGACAAGAGTTCAGGAAGATCCGCACTATCCGTGCATGCCATCACTGCTCTATGTACCGGGTGCTGTGCTCACACGTGGGACGAAGTTAACTGGAGTACGGGATGTCTTGGCAGCTACTAGTAGAGGATGATCATTGGTGTTGCCAACCCTAACCCACCCTCGTTTAACCCGCGCCTTCCGAATCTCCGCGCAAAAGCGATGGATATGAGATTATCCGCCAATGATCTGCATACCCCGCACTCTTGTCCTCCTCAACGACGGCGAACGGCACGGGTAATGATTTATGCCATCTGGTACCTGACCCCATATGAGGTGTGCATACATGCGGGGTGATGGTGGTGATGGAGGCGATGGGGGGTGTGTGAGACCAGGTACAGCCAGTGAGTGGCCATCGTGTTTTTGGGCTTGGGGGCGTTGTCATGGGCCGCAAACCCCACAGCGCCGAGTGTGGCCGAGGTGAAAGAAGTAAAACTGCGGAGAAGGGAAGGGAGATGCTTAAAACCCCATCCGAGTTGGTTTTAGACGAAAGCAATTATCACCAGATTTCGTCTTAAAAACGTATGTTCATTGCTTCTTTCTAGGAGGGTGAAAAAAAAAACAGTTCACATCAGTTGATTTCTAACACACGGGAAAGAAAAAAATCATCACACCACCACCACCACCACCACTACAATGTCTGCCGAAACCGATACCCTCAAGCTCTCCTACGCCTACGGCACCTCTCCCCTCACCCCTACCTCTCTCACCGAGCCTCTGAAGACATACCTCTTTGGCTACCCCATCGCGCACTCCCTCGCCCCTCTCCTCCACAACACCCTTTTCAGCGCCCTCAACACAAACTGGAACTACTCGCTCGTCGAGTCCACCAACTTCGATGACTTCCTCCCCAAGCTCAAAGCCGACAACTGCATCGGCTCCGCCGTCACAATGCCACACAAAGTCAACTTCATCTCGCAAGTCGACGACCTCACCGAAGAAGGCCGCATGATCGGCGCCATCAACACAATCTTCCTCCGCCTCGACGCCGCCGGCAACAAGCGCTACATCGGCACAAACACCGACTGCATCGGCATCCGCGAAGCCTTCCTCCAGAACCACCCCGACGTTCTCTCCCACTCCGTCGGCAAGCCCGCCATGATCGTCGGCGGCGGCGGCGCCTGCCGCAGCGCCGTCTACACCTGCTGGAAGTGGCTCGGCGCCTCGCAAATCTACATCGTCAACCGCATCCCCGAGGAAGTCGCGGCCATCATCGACGCCTTCCAGGCCGCCGGGTGCCCCGCAAACATCATCCACGTCGCGACACTCGCGCAGGCGCAGGCGCTCGAGACGCCCGTGATCGTGATCGGCACCGTGCCCGACTTCCCACCGAAGGAGCCCGGCGAGATCCTTGCGCGCAAGATCGCCGAGGAGTTTTTGCAGAGGGATGTGCAGCGCGCGGAGGGCGCCGTAAAGGGGTATGTCCACGAGATGTGCTACCACCCGCACCCAGTCACTGCGTTCTATAAGCTCAGCGAGAGTAACGGCTGGGCGGTCATTCCGGGGACGGAGGCAATGATCCATCAGGGTATTGCGCAGCAGGTGTTGTGGGCTGAGAAGAAGCTGGAGGAGTTCCCGGTCGACCATGCGAATGCGGTCATCAGGGAGGCGCTGGAGAAGGCGCGCAAGCACTAGAACCCGTCATCGTCAATATTTATACTAAGCGAAATGTGTTTTTGTGTTTTTTGATGTAAATAGATTATTTTTCCTTTTTTTTTTTATTCTTTTTTCTTGGATATCTATCGGACCGGGTTGGAAAAAAAAAATTTCAAAGAAACACTCATGATCTACAGTACTGTTCTCTGCTCTGTGATATGCCACTGGCCGAAATACGTTGTGTAACACCCCCCCCCATTTTACCCGCCAAACAATCATTGACCATCTATAAGCAACTACCTATATATGCTGTCCGTATCGGGATTTGACCATAAGCAACCACCTATATATATGCTGTCCGTATCGGGACGTGTCTCGCACCCTGATCCCGGACGGGTAATGCCCAAAGCGGAGGGTAGGTAGTTAGTGGGTTAGGGGTACATATGACCTACCGGCAGCAGATCGGATCACAACTTGCACTTAGACTTGCACTTTGGGTATGTACAGCTTGCGGTAGAAATATGGGAGGAGTCCTATTGGCTTGCCCAGCCACAGAAACCCTGTTTTTAGACGCCTGTTTCTAGAGTACCACTCGTTGTACGGCAGTATGCAATAGTAAAAATCCAATTGGATCATAGTACATAGAAGCGCAATTGGGCCAAGCACTTTTATTGGTCGTGGCGGTATCAACCACTGAGGTCTGTCTGACTGGGCCCGCGCGCAGATCGGGTATGAGCCCAGTGAACGGACCAGTGGGCCGGTGGGAGTACCGCATGGCGGCATACGTTTCGATTGGTTGTTTATAAGTCTCTGCGGTTGAGGGCCAGGGATGCATCCCTGGTGGAGAGGGTAAGAGTAGGTGGAGTGGTGGAGTGTGATTGGATTGGTTGGGTCAGTGTTACTTTACAGTCAATTTAGTTTTTGGTTATATGATGGGTCAGTTTCGGTTTCAGCTACGAGGGCATCATGTAGAGCGATCTTATTCGGTGAGATAAAAAAGTAAAAGAAGTATCAATTCCATAACCCGCCATCATGATCACTGAAAAGACAACATAACTAACTATATACAAATCCCATCCCTAAAAACACCCATCCACGCAAAGAAAAATAAAAAGCTATTCCCTCAAACCTAGAGTCTCACCCCCCCCCTCTCCCCCTCCACGACAACTCAATCCAGCTCTGCCGCCGTCGGCAACCCATCACTATTCAGCATCGCCACACTCCCCAACTTGCGCAGCGCCTCCTTCGCCTGCGCCCTGCGCAGCGCATCGCTCTCTTCGTTGGTAATGATGACAAAGTCGTGCACGAGCAGCCAGTCGCCGACCTGCATGCCGTGCTTTGCGGCCAGCGCCGCGTCCTCGATCTTGCGCAGGTCGATGATCAGTGAGGACTTGACGCCGAAGACGGCGTCGGAGGTCTCGTAGGGGTCGCCGCGGACGTAGAGTGCGCTGTGGGGGTGTTAGCTAGGGAAGATGAGAGGAGGAGGGGGGGGGGGGGGAGCTTACGTCACAAGCTCATCAAAGCCCGGCGCGTTGATCTTGAAATGCATATGACTCGGGCGATACGCATGTCTCTTCAGCTTCAACAACATATCCCCCACGGGCCCATCCGTCGGCACGGGATACGGCACGGGGCGAATGCCCTTAAACCAGAAGCCGTCCTCTCCGCTGCGCAGAATCCCGCGGCAGTCCGGCCCCCCGCGGTCCGCATACTGCGTGTCGTAATGCCCCGTCTCGTCCGTCTCCCAGATATCCACCGACGCGCCGACCACGGGCCTACCAGCCGTATCCCGCAGCGTGCACAGCACGAGCATCGCCTCCCCCTTCCCAGCGCTGCAGATGCTCTCGCCGTTCTCAAACTCGAGCGCGTCGTGTGTGTGGAACGGGCCCAACACTGTTCCCTCGGTGGCGCCGGGGGGCTTGGGGTGGTTCATGGCGTCGACGAGCATCGACAGGCCGAGCGTGTCGGAGAGGAGGATGAACTCCTGCCGCGTGTCGGTGCATTTCTGCCCGGTGGCGGTGAGGAAGTGGATGGCGCCCATCCACTCGTCTGTGGTCAGGCGCGTCTCGCGCGCAAAGTCGTGGAGGTGGCTGACGAGGGAGTGCATGAGGAATTGGAGGCGCTTGTCGGGGCCTTGGGAGTTGATGATGTGGGTGTTTGCGGTGATGTTTTCGTCGGTGAGGTCTTTCATTGGGGGATTGTGACTTTTGTGGGGTCCATTTTGGGGGTGTAGAGTGGATGCTGTAGATGGAGTGGATGCTGTAGATGGAGTGGGTGAGTGGAGTGGAGGCTGTAGAGTGGATGCTGTAGATGGAGTGGGTGAGTGCTGTGAGAAGAGAAGAGAAGAGGAATGCGACGAGCTAAATAGTATCCACACACACACCCCCCGCGCTGTGTGTCCACCCCGCACCTGTCCCAGCCAGGGTGTGTCAACAGCCAGTCCGCAATTACGCACCCGCTCCACACAGACACCGCGCCATTTCAAATTCTCTGGTAATCACTTGTCCACTGTCGATCTGTCTCGGCATTGCAGGCACCAGCTGCACAGCGCTTGGTCCGAGCTGTAATCACCACCGTGTCTCTGTTCTCTGTGTCTGCCTCTCACTACCCCACAACACCCTCGGAAGTGCATTCACCCCACCCCGCGGGTAAACATATAGCCGCTGTCTCGGCTGGGGATTGCACAAAGATGCGGTGAATTACAGAGCTAGATCTAGTACTAGTATATATATATGAATACCTCCGTTCCACGACTCCCAACAGATCCTCGACATTCTTGCGCCATCAAGCTTGTAGAACTAAAACCAGCGATATCATCATCGTCATCCCCCACAATGCCCGACTTCCACTCCCTCCCGCCAAACACCCGCCCCGAGGGCGCGGTGCGCAATAACGGCCCCGACGACCTGGCCCTCGAGCGCTACAAGATCCGCGAGCTCGCCGAAGGCTGGCCGTGTTACCGGTAATGCCATCCCTCCCTCCCTCCCTCCTCTAATCCTGCATGAACCATCCCACCACTAACACCCCCCCACAGCGACGCCTGCGAATGGGAAAACTTCAAATCAATCTTCCACTACCCCGACGCCTACGTCTACACCACCTGGACGGGCCGCACGCCCATCGCCGACTTCATCGCCGCCTCGCAAGCCGGCATGGACCGCGGCGCCTTCATCATGCACCGCATCCACGGCACCACCACAGACCTGCAGGGCCACCGCGCCGTGACAAAGATGAAAGCCACCATCACGCAGCGCTTCGTGCTCGACGGGTGCGAGGTCGACGCAGAGTCCGACTGCCGCTTCTTCTTCCTCTTCGAGAAGCGCCAGGGCAGGTGGGGCGCGTGTTTTGTCAGGCATTGGTATGAGAAGGATAAGCTCATCCCCGTGGACCCGAGACGGGTGCCGAGGTTGGATGATGAGCGGCTGGAGAGGTTTCCGAAGGGGTATAGGTATTTGGCGTATTGTCAGGAGGAGACGATGGGGGTCAAGGTCATGCTGGATATGCCGGGACACAGGAATGAGGGTGATAGCCTCACTGGGAAGAAGCATGATTTGCTGTATGTGCAGGCGAAGCAGTGGCTGGAGGGGGAGAAGATGGATATCTAGATGGGGCGCTGGTGCGTTTCTTATGGCGTTTTTTTTTTGTTATTAGTTGGTATATAAAATAAAGGGATCTGGGGTTTCTTATTTTGCGTGCCGGCTTGTGAATGTGAGAGCTTGATTTTCTGAATACCATGTCGTGCGCCATTAGGTGGTGCTGTCTGTATCTAGAACCACAAACCAGGCCGGTGATGTTTGAAGTTGTGTCTTCCACATCTAGAACTGTAACAGGCTGGTGGAGCTACATACAAGGAGGATGTATATATACCCCACCAGCACCCACCTCGCCAGAATTAAAATACGCCCACACATACAGCCACTCAGCAAAAGTGTTCGTGATATAGTTTTAATGTCAGTGCGCAGAGTGGCGCACCCGTTATACTGATGTTATTAAAGTTGAGATTCAAAACAACGAAAAATATATAATATAGTTTGTGACTATATATAAAAAGAAGATAGGTCATTGATCTTATTCTTCATTAACTTGGGCGCCATTGGTCACTGGGAAAGTCTTCTCTTGGGGGGTTCTTGATGGTCCGCTGCGGTTACATATGGAGAAATGTCTCACTCCGAAATCGGAATCACAAACACCTTTGCAGAGTGGCTGTACCTACATACACGAGACCTCCAGGCGATTTAAGCCAATCATGAGCCATATCCGCCAGAGTTTTCTTATGCAAGCCGTATTTGATTCTGGAAACCTCCGATATATTCTTCCATGATCCACTTTTTCGTAGACCGCCCGGGTATATCGACGATAATGCTATGCATCTCTCTATTCTAGACCACCGTCCGATTTGACGTTTGGTGGGTGTTGACCAGTTACATCGATGGTACGCTGATAAGCTAGGCATTCCCTGTGAACCTTCCATGGGATCAGAAGACCAGCAAATCATCTATGATCAAATCACACACGAGATAGACAAACAGGGCTAGCATGCACTGACAAGCACAGACAATCAACGAGTCCAGGCACATCGGACAAGCTTTCTCCCCCGCCAAGCCGTTATACAAGCGTGCGTTTAGTCGCCATTGGTCCCGAAAATTATCGATACATGTACTGTATGCATATGCGTGGTTCACCCTAGATCCAGACCCCACATGAACCGAATGCTCGACCGTTACGGAGCCAGGGTAAAGCTCTCGCGTCCGAATCATCTGACACAGCGGAAACTTTCCATACGGCTGCAGCTAGCTAGGCATCGACCCGCGAGCTATCTCGCTGGACCGTCAGGAGGCACGAGGGTCAGAACCACTAATTGGCTACCACGGTTTGTTACCAGCACCCATGCGGCCGGTAGCGAATGAGATTTTGGACGGGAGACTAAGAGTCGCTTTCTCGGGCTAGGCGAAACACGATTCTGACTGAGACTGGTACCTCTGGCGGGTGCCTGCATAGAAGAAACGGACTATTCTACTTGAGGCATGGGTAAGCTCAGATCTAACCATACACCACCAGAGCTTATGGCCGCACACAATGGCGATTACTGATATTGATAAGCCGATCGTGACTCCAGCTGCTAGAGGTCACGTCAACATAGCCCTAGGACATCCGCCCTAACTAAGGTAAACTTAAAGTCAGACTGCCGCTATATTGCGAGGCAAATTGGCATTACCTGGCAGCTCAGGCGTGTGATATTGGAATCTATTTAGGGACGAGCTCGATTAAAGTCTCTTGAGACTGCATCTGCAGATGTTACTCAACGGACGAAGTTTGTTCTTTCTTTCTCAGCCTTTTGGTAAGGGCGGGTGTGATTAAGAAACGTATGGCTGGGGCCTTCCTCTTCAACACCAACACTTCAACACCACCAACACCTCCACGATAATCATCACCAACAACTTCGGCATCATCCCCTTCATCCCAATTTCCATCAAGTTGATCTTATTAAATCAGTGTCCCATCTATTCCCCTCTGTTCCCCAACTGTTCCCATCTGTTCCTTGCATGTTCCATTCCCTCCCCCTCCTGTTCCCCTACGTTTCCCACCTGCTCCCTATGTTCTCCCCTTCTGCTAACGTAGTTTAGTGCTTGGAGTCACCATCACCATCACCGGTATCAAGGTAGGTCATATCCAGCCCACTGGTTGGTATAACCATTACTAATAGGCAGAAGCAGAAGCAGGGGCAGAGGCAGCAGCGGAGATCTACGAGATCTTGCCGCTCACCATAGGGTCTGGGGTATTGATATTCCGACAAATTCTGGGAGAAAAGAACCCGACACCCTTCATTTCCTAAGTCGAGCTCCGAAGTGTGATGGTCGGGGAGTCCGAATTGTGGCACCGAGATCAAAATAAACTTTAATTTTCATGTCGGAGGCTAAAAAGATTTTGTTTTACGTACGTGGATTGGGCTCCGATAGCTCTCAACCTTTGAAGGTAGCCTCTCAAATTCGCAGCGAAAATATTCCGCCAAGCGTGGGAGGGACATGGTCCGGCACCTCCGACAGGAAGGCTGGGTACGAGCTTAGGTTCAAAGCCAAATTTTAGGAAAGGGTGATACAAGTGTAGGCTAAAAATATCCAGAATGGCCTATTGGTATGCTGATCCATGATGTAATAGCATAGGAGATCAGTCAACACTCAACCTATCAGTCCACTCTTTCCAGTCGACGCATTCGATCGAATCCCACCCCTCGCCTAACTGAAGATCTCGAACATGTCGTTGGATTGGAAGAGAACGCACACTCGGTAATGCGAGGCAATAATGGCCCCGTTGTCGAGGGAGAAAGGCGCCTAGAGCCAATCGTATTGTTTATTGATCTGTTGCCCAATATTGACAAGAGGTGTCAGCATCGATAATTTGTGGAATACCGACATCAGTACAGTTTGGGTGAACCTTGGAAAGCATTCTCACGTGGATCCTGATTCACCTGAAGGACGGCTCCTAATCAATTGGGTCCCGGATATACTCCAACCCATCGACCCACAAAAGGCTTTGTCCTTTTTGTGTAGCTCTATTGGTAATGATCTTCGATCAGCAGCTAGCTGTTCTAATATATTAAACCACTGTTTTAGAGAGTTGGGAAAGTGGGGCTCTTACCAGAATTAACAAGCTGGTGAGCCCAAGCACGCAGCGACTGCAAACCTAATCCCTCTAACCCTTAGGATATCATCATAACGAAAACCCTTTGCCAAGGAGAAGCCAGGGCGAGCAAGCGTTGTTTTTGGCTGTTTTCCATACCCATTGGGGGGCTTTGCGAGTAGGGCCATAGAAAGGCTTGATAAATAGCTAGGATAATGAAACTTTATCGCTCTAGGAGAGCGATATGACGAGATAATAAGAGGGAAACGAAGCCAAGTGTCCCACTACCGCCAGATAGGTGCCGTCGCATCTTAGTCATCTACTAACTCTTGGCATACACCCTCATTTAGTGAGGTGCATGCACACATCCCTGCAGCTGTAGTCGAATTAAGCTCAAGCTTGGCGCGTTCCAGAAAACATTGTCGTGCAGAGTCTTGGCGCAACTGTGTTATGACAGGGCCGGTCACTTGTCACTTAGCGAAGCTGGCTTAAAACCAGACTTTGTCTCGTAGCCAATCAATCATCTCTCTACCAGTTTTAAAACGAATCAGTAAATGCATCCGATTTTCACAATGCGTGTATGTTGGGAAATGCATCGCTGTAAATGTGTAAGTTAGAGTAACTCGTCTCCTATTGATAAACGAATCAAATCAGTATGGGGAAACGAATCGATAAACGAATCGATTAGTTCACTTTATTGTTTAAACTTACCTTTTCTTTCAATTTTTAAGTTTTTAATTTATCGGAGAAAATTTATGCACGCAGGATACAGGTAGAACCCAATAATATTTTTTGCTTTTAAATATAGACATAAAAAATGAGAAAACGATCGTATGGCTGATACCAAATCTCCAAGCCTTACACAAGATAAAAAGAAACCAAAAATAATGTTCCCCTCGCTATGCATTCGATCCAAATAACGTCGGCCCGCCTACACTTGATGGAGATTAGATTCCACAGAAACAGCTACATGTAGTGCTGAGCCAGATCAGCTAGAGACGAACCCCACAAAACTTACAATTTTCAAACCGGGTGCTTAATTTGGGTTTAATTACCCTCCTCTCCAGTTCCTATCTAACAGGCTCAAGCTCCACAGCATCCTGCTCGAGCTCAGAGTGGATGGTGAACACGCGAGCAAGTTCTGGGTCGCTTTCACGCTCTGTAGGGGAGGGGCGTACAGGTGCCATCATCCACTGCATGAGAAAGGTGAGCCCTAGGCCTAGGATATGGTGGGCATCCACCGAGCGCGGAATTGGGTTAGGGTTATCCGTTAGGGACGGACTGGGGATGGGAACAGCGGTCTTTAATGACTAAAATATTCCATAAGCAGCCGAGCCCCAAGTCTTCAATTAAGATGTACTGTATGTATTCGATCTGACTTACAGCCTTCTTTGAATGTTTCCAATATATATATCTAGAATGAGGCCAATTATACCGATTATTAAACCAACAACACTGGTGGTGATAGTGATCACGCGGTCAACATTCGCGCTTGTATCTGCCCTTGCGTAGAGAGTCTGAGGAGTAAAGGTACTTGATGCAACGGGTGCGATAGTACTGTTCATCGATGCTCAGAGATGTAGAACTTTCGTTCTGAGTGTGACAGCGCTGAGCTTTGGCGGGTAGCAATATACCGGCTAGGGATAAATAATACTGAAGTGAGTCTAATATAATCCTTTGGCGCTGGTTCCTCGTTGTTGGACTTATACTCCTTATATTACTCTAAACGTTCCATGGGACCTTGGCGAAAGCCAGCCTCAGCAGGCCTCGGATACAATTGGAACTTCCCTACTTCCTTTTCTTACAATGGTTGGTTGAATGGCATCGATCTGCATTAGAAGTTTCCCAGTACATCCCGCCAATCGCCTGTCAAGATTCACTTGATCACTGTGGCCCCCGACCGCCATAAAAGAAAGGCTTCGCCTCAGCAAGCCATAATAACATTGTTTTAAATAATATAAAGAAAAGATTAAAAACGATCGTGAGCCCAACTCTAACCTCAAGTACTCCCATACGCCATCTAAAATAAAAACCCAATAACCTATATTTATGAAACTCGTAACATTAGATTCCAAAGAACAAATCAACCAAACTTGAATCCCGTAATGTAAAGTTCATAATTTTCACTACCGAGCACCTATTAACCCGAGAGCTTCCTCCGGCTCCTCCTATGCACCGGAGAGCCCGGGCTCAACCGTAATATCCGGCTCGGAGTTGAGGGTGGACGCTCGGCCAAGTTCTGGATCGCTTTCGTATTCGGGAGGGGTAGGAGTGGGGATGGGGGTGGGGGTGGGGGTGGGGGTGGGGGTTACCGATGCCATGCACTGCAAGAGAAAGGCGAGCCACAGGGCATGCAGATGGTTGACATTGATTGAGTCCGGGAGTGGGCTAGGGCAGGACTACAGAGACAACATCGAGTAAGCCCTAACCCTGACCCGATAGTATTATGGAAGACCCTAACCCTGATGTACATGCTTGCAGCCTTCCTCGGGCGTTTCCAGTATATGTAGCCCAGGATAAGGCCAATTGCAGCGATTATCACACCGGCTAGGCCGGTGACTATGGTGATTAAGTTAACACTTTCACTTGTATCTGCTCTGGTATAGAGAGTGTGAAAAGTGATTCTTAAAAAGCTCTCAGATGCCGGGGCATCGGTAGATGTAACGGTGGCTGCCGTAACTGAGGTCGTGATAGTTGGGTTTAGCATTTGTAGCTCTCACTTTTGGTAGCGCGCGGTATACCGGTATAGGATGAGAGGACCAAAAAGAAACTGTATTCGAAAGGTACTCCAGAGTCCGCACAAACCAAAGCTTAGATTTTCTGCACCACGCACAAAGTGCAGCCTCTTGCGCGATTGTTGAAATGGTTCTTGATTATGGTCTTCTTGTGCTTATATACTATAGGGACCGACTCTACATACAGATATCAGATATCTCGAATCCTCCCATTCGTTGGTCGGCGGGGCGAGGTCATGAACGATCACTGGACCAACCACGATCACGATCTAGTGTGGCTAGGGCACTGACAACAAAACATACAGGGATTAGCTTAATGGGGCCCATGAATTTCTTGGCAGTCATGTGTTATCTCTGGGTAACGACGTCGGGGGGAGGGTGTCCTGGTGTCTGATTCGTTGACATGCCTCCCCCTACTTCTTATTCCCTCTTCCCTTCGCGCCTTCCACTAAGTTCCAAAACCACCCCTCTTGGCCAACAGCACCTACTGCCCCCCATTTATGTAGGTAGAGTGTCGCAGCGATGTCCTAGGGTGTAGTTGCAAAGTTTTGATCGAATAGGAGCATTATGTGTAAGATCGTCCTCCTAAACACTCGTTTCCACTACATGTAGTATGTGCTTACGGCTAGCGCGCCCAACAACGGTGGTCAGTCGCAATTGCAATGTTACTTGCATACGTACCTACCGAATCTCCAATATAGCCATGCAATGTGCCCTGCTAAAGTTAACATGAATTCTGTCTGTTCTTTCTATGCTTGTAGCTACTGAGTATTATAGAGTGTGATAACACTTGCCAAATCTTTTGTGTCCAGCTGTTTTCTTCCTTGTTGGTCCGGAAATACATCTTGGGACGAATTCGAATCAATGCCCCGAAAACTTCAGCTATTTGGCGATATGAAGTCACTGTGACTCTTCCATATTAGGAAGAATGGGTTGCTGGACATGAGAAGAGATATGGCAAGTATATACGCCTTTAGATCACCTTAGTGGGCAGAATGTACCGTTGACGGTCTGGCCCTCGACATCGATTGCCGTAGGTATATATATTGTTAATATTCGACGCTCTCGATCAATCAAAGCGCCTTAAGGAATCCAGAATACAATACAGCAATATATGAATACTATAGACAAGAGATTAAATAAATTCATGAGAGCCCGCATTCCCTTAATTACTGGTATTAAACAATTCCGAATCTAACACAATCCTCCAAAGTTTCACGAAGGCTCCGATCTATACACAACCCAACAACCCACAATAATAGAACCGTTAAAACAGAACCTCATAACCTCATCACCTCATCATCTACATCAACTAGCACACGCAGCACCACCAGCAACAGCACCTTCCCCCTCCTCCACCTCAGTATCTTGGTTGCGCCGAAGGCCCACGACACCCGCCTCGAGGTCATACACGCGCGGCGTATCTGGCTCATTCCCGATGGCAGTTGGCGAGGACGACGGCGCTACAGCAACAAAGGCGTTGTGCAGGAACACGAGGACGGCAGCATACGCTATGCCAAATACTTGATTCGCATCTACCATGATTGAGTTCGGTGGAGGATTAAGGTTTTGTATGGCTCCCAGAAGAGCGGCCGACGGTAACTAAGCAGGCGGAAATGTTAGATTTAGAAACTTATTAATAGATTAATCGGAATATTAGGACTATAGATCCCCACAGTCATGGGTCAATAGAAATGATTAAATAGCGGGTTTTCTAAGCCGCAGAAAACATAAGAGGATTGAACCTCAGATATGACTTCGGGTTGCTTGATTCTCTTTCTTTGACCTTCATGACTGTGGTTATCCCCTCGTCTAGTCTGTTCCTGTGAATTGGGATAAGATCGCCGCCAAATGAAATGTAAGCCACATGAGACGCAAGCCATATGAGACACAAGCCATACAACCGACAGATTAATACCCTAACCCTGATTCCTAAACTGTCTTACTCACATCATGGTTGCAATTATGTTTCCAGTACTTGTATCCCTGAATCAGGCCAACCACGGCAATGAAAACCCCAATAATGCTAGCAGACACGGTGATAACATCAACGGTCACGCTTCTTTCATCCCGGGCATATATTGCATGGGAATTGGACACAAGAGCGGACGTAAAGTCGGCCAAAAAAGCCTCGGTTGTGGTAGTGGTCGAGATAGTTGGATACATGGCCAAAAATAAAATATAAAGTTTCGTCCGAAGCTTATGTATGTAAGTAGCGAATACCAGTATATGTATGTGATGATGATGGCGATGGTGATGATTTCGGAATGTAGGAGAAGGCTCAAGAGCAGATGATATGGAAAATGTACTGCTCAAAACCATGAAGATATACACATGATATATAACTATGATGTTTCTCAGTGACTATTGTGGCTCTGGTGTTGTACATAACGAATGGAGAAAACGAACCTGGAACACAGTACATAACAAAATGCTACCTGGGGACGATGTTACATAGTTTCTATAAGCGCGCGGTGTGGAACAGTTGAGACATCTGGTCCCAACTGTAGTTAATTGTCCTTCTATGGTAACTGGATCGGGTGCACGGCCGTTCGCTCGAACATGTAGGTATTCTTCCATGTGGTAGGATACCATCACCACCTCCCACCAATAATCTTGCTATATCCTTAACGGCACCGTACGGACCTTACTCTGCTTCTTTGCAATGTAGCGGAGCTCCCTCCACCCGGTACCAATTGTACGTTGGAGGCGCCCAACACCGTACGCATCTGTTAGAACTTTCGTTCTGCTGCTTACTTCTGACTGGCCAACCGACTTACCAAGTGCTGGCGAGTCTGACCGAGGATCACCGGCACCCAACCAACTACGAGACCGAACCAGGATATTTAGATAAATCGTTACGGTTACTATTACATACATGTATGTACGTATGCGACCCGTTGTAGTAACTAACATTTCCCCGAAACCCTCGCAACGTTTTTTCCTCGACCACTCAGACGTACAGAACCACAGGTGTGCCCACCTCTTCGGACCAAAAGGGGGACTCCAAGACATTGATACTCGACATCATGTCGTGAGCCGCGGTGGGGGTAGCTAGTTAGCTCGGTTCTGGGAGCTCAGACAGGTCTTGCCTCTGTGCGTAGCTGGAGAATTATTGCGTACCTCAAAAGTATCCACCGCTCGAAACCAAGCTGCTGCGAAATGAGCGGTGTTACAGAGCTCATCACCCCCCCCCCCCTCACACGTGGCATACAAAACAATCACAACAAACGTTTTGCAACAACCACTACCACACAAATAACTTTTCATGCGCACCGCCGTTCTTCTGGTCCTAGATAGGTAGCTAGAGTATCGGGTATCTGCATGGTGGGCTTCCAGAAGTCGCAGGTTATTTAGGGCCAAACGTGCGTTCCCCGCATAAGTCTGGCTCGAGCAAAGGATTGGTGCGCGTGGAATATATTATGGCATTCCCTCGCTCGGGGAAGGTTGAAAGGTGCAGAGAAGCGTGCAGAGACCCGTATGGTGGAAATCCATCGCTCGAGGAATTGTGACGTTGTTGGCCGGGTTCTTTTATCGTGTTCTGTCTGTTCCTTTTCTTCTAATTTCGTCTTCGGCTTCACGACGATTCAAATGACAAAAATGAATAAAATCTTATCTATTTGCCAGGGAGGAATCAAACTGAAAACTTCTCTGACGATACTAACGACGGATGATGATGAAACAGAAAGGAAAACAGCGAGCTAGCTATGAGGTCGTTCCGCTGAGAACACCTTTACAAAGGGATTGTCCACGTTATCACGTGCTGTGCTGACTAATACATGACAAATCACTTTACAGCAAATGTGCCCAACAACGTGGTATGTGTTTGCCAAGGATCTCCACCAGCGCGCTGCGAGGCCCTAACCAAGGTTGAAAAATAGTAACGCAGGTTTAAGCTTTTCGACCCTACTAGCGCTCGCGCGACCATGGCTATTTCCCGTATTGGCATCCTAGGGTGAGAAAATGTACTACATGTACCCAATATGTTAGTAATCTGGAGAGCGAGCCGAATATCAATACATGTTAAGGATTCCTTCTTCATAGGCAGTGCATTTAGTTAATAAAATGTGATTTTTTTCACAGGCGTACATACGATGGACAGACCAGGTTGGTAAATAGTTTTTTTAAAAAAAAGGTAAGGAACGAGCTAGCGGTGGACGAAAAAAAACAAAAAGGAAAAATCTAAAAGAATGCGCCAAACCCCCCATAATCGACCGAACTAACAAAAGAAATATCTCCGCAAAAGAAGTTCCCGCAGTGGTATCGTCTAATCTATTGTAGGGCGCCCAGAGTCTGACCTCGCTCTGTGATGCTTCGAACGCCACTACTCCCTCTTGAAATTTGCCTGCCGCCGAGAGAGAGTGTTTTTATCTTCTCCTTTTCCCCCTTTCTTTTATTTTTTCTCAAAAAATATGTGTTACTAAGGAGTAGGCTGGGTTACTGGTATTCTTGGCGCTGCGACTCATGTGGGTGCTATAGCGTGGTCACAACATCCATACTATATAGGTCTAGGTGGTACAGTCATTATTAGTTTACGAATACTGGTTTTTAGGGGTCCCTGCTTTGGTTTTTACCTTCTTGGGTGACCGACGCCGTTGCACTGGTAGGCCCAAGTACTCCTCTCTCTTCCTCGTCAATCGACTGGGCTGCAGCTGGTGTGATAATGTCAGCCGCAAGGATTGGCGCATCGCCGACACCTGCAGCAGGATCGTGTGTATCGACAACCTGGGTAGCGGCTGTAGCCGCGAGGCTCGGATTCGCCGGGGTAGGGTTATCAACTTTATTTTCCATACCTGCATTTGATGACTAAGCAAGTGTTAGGTTACAAGAAAAGGCTAACAGTTAAGTATTAGGGTGAAGGCTTAATTACATTTGCCTTGCATTGTTTCCAGAATCTATATCCCTGAATCAAGCCAAAAATGGCGATCAATAAGCCAGATACACTGGTAGTTATTTGGATCACATCTACGCTGATGCTTCTTTGTTCGTTTCGAGCGTGGAGTGTGTGAAGAGTATAACGTCGGATGGTGTCGGATGCAGTGTAGGCAAACATAACGGTTGCTGAAGAAGGTTCGGTGATGAGATTAGAGTATATCGAGTGTAGCGATAAATGAGACTCTGAGGTACAATATACCGGCGTTAGTACTTATAAATATTGTTGTGCGGGAGTTCCGGATTTATATGCAGAGTAACGTTCTAAGATAAACAGGCAAAATCTTAGGTCATGCACAGCGAGAGGTAGGACTACTCCACAAACAAGGGTCTAAAGGTCCACCTCCACTATTGTGATCACTGGCCTATAGCATTGGAGCGCGACGATGAGAGGATGATATTTAATTCATACTCGCATGCAGACCGTAGTCTATGATGAGAGGATGAGTCCGCAAAGCAGTATTTTTGTTTTTGCTTAATTCATATCGGCGTACCACAATCTACAGTACAAGTACAGGGTTTCACCCTTCTGCCTACTAGTCGCTCCTTTCAGCAGGATGTGGAATACCCGGCTCAAGGCCAGCACTGTACCTAGCCACACTCCATCACCAGTCTGCATGCCCATTTGGGTGCCAAGTACATGGAAAACTCTCCGAGTCCCTAGTAAGAAACAATCCCACATGCCAAGCTAGAGAAAGAACCCACGAGTAATATCCCCTGCAGGATTCGAACCTGCAACTTTTCCCACCCTCGGACACCTGGAAGCCTACCCACTCGGCATAGCCAGCAGTCTTAGGTCCCGCCGATGAACGTCGACCAATAGTATAATTCTTAGAGCATGCATGTAGCGCGGCCTCTGGTTTCTTTGGCGCGCTGTCACCTAGGGGTAGGGATTCTGTTATAGACGTCCGAAATAGCTTATTTTGTGGGGTAAATAATCCCTAACCACAACATTAAGCCGCATCCTAATATGAGTTTCCATTCATCATTCTGGCACGTCCTAGGTTTGGGGGAACTCATCTTTGGACGATTATGCTAGAGAAAGTTGTGAAAAAATCAAGTCCTGAGTGAGATCGTCCGGAATTAAAGCCTACTTCATAGAGCACCAATTCAAGAGGTTTCTGAACGATAATATACTCCGAGCGTGGCTTCAGGACCGAGGGGTTAGAGGCATCCTCGACCTTTGATCGAATCTAAGGCCTGATATTCAATTGTCCTATTTTCCATGCCGATTTCCTGGCTTGAGTTATATTTTCGGATTAAATAACTATCACGCATGATATATTAGACCCCTCATCCAAGAATTGTGCTGTTTTGGCAGGTATATATATATTATATAGGTCGTATACATGTAGTTAAATCTACAACGAAGGGCATCAATAGACCTAGACGGGGGTTGAAAAATTAATGGTATTTAAGCTGATATGTTTTGCTAGAAAAGCTGTATAGAAACCAGCAAGGTAATTTGACGAAGCGTTTCATTCATATTATCTATCAAATATGTCTAGGTCACAGACAATTCCCCCTGGTGTATATCTGCAATTGGATCTGGGTAAGGGTTCGACTAGAGTACATCAGTGTTGACAAGATGTTCTCCTGTTTACATTTAGCACATATCTCAGTAACTCGTGGCTTTACCTTTGACTACATGGTTTTCAGCGAACGAAGGATAGTGTAAAGCAGTGTTTTCGTCCATGTATTCTAATATACTTATAATCTCCGGACATAGCTGCTATATAGACGGGAGTCTACTACGAGATTTTTCTAGGATGCGTACAAAAATCACATTGCCTCATCATTATCTCCGGTATACAATAGATATAGTTTAATTTATCAAAAGAATAGATTGAGAGAGCAGTGCGAAATAAAGCTTCAGTATATCCTACGGAAGTGATATAGACTATACTCTAGAGTTAATATCAAACGTAATGGGCGAATGAGGACACGCACTCGTTCTTATAGGATATAATATGCTGAACATACATGCAACTCGCTTTCATGAAGCTCAAAAACTTATAAATTCAAAATCTTACTAGTTATTCTGAGCAGCAAACAAAGATACAAAGCTATCCTATGAGTCGTATCTGGTCATACAAGTCTCTCAACCTTGCGGGTTGTGCTGTTCATATACACTCGAACTTTGTTTCACAAGCTCATTGTACAAGCGGCGAAAAAGAAGTATTGACCAATACCTAGATGGGCTTCCTCCAAAGAGATATAACCGCACCTCAAAGCACACACAAGGCTCCGAGACAGAGGCGTGAATTTCTGTGAAGTGTAGCTTTCCCTGCTCAACGAAGGCACTGAGCATGAGCCCTATAAGAAAGAGTTTTTCACATTGATGTTTGGCTACAGGGGCGGGGTTTAATTCTCTTTAACCTATGTGGTTGGTTGCGGTTATGGGGGTAGCCAGAGTGATGTGTTGTCGATGGTGAAACAGACGAGGCTGTGAACGAGGCTGTAGTAGATGAAGGTTGCCTAGTAACACATGTACCTACGTGTCTCCCACAACAGAACGGCCTTTGTCTAGTAATTGGAGTCGGGAGCAAGGTATTGTAGGCTCTCGAACTTTTCATCGGCTCCTACATACTCAATTGATCGATCATAATCACGATTATACGAGTTTACACGCATTCTAGATGTCTGCCCCTACCTCGAGGACGGATACACAAGTGGGGGCTATGCATTCTCTGCTCGACGTGCCATCTACCTAATGGCTGTTTTCTGGGGATTTCATGCAGTCTCCGCCTAGCCTTGCTTCATGGGGTTCCAATTCTTCACTCAGGCGTAATGCACCGAGATCCGTTGGGCAACAGATGCTCCAACACCTATAACTCTGAAACGAAGAAAGAATCGATGACGACTCGACTTTACGATCGAGATCTCCTCTATATGCCAGCTGTTAGATGTATTGCAAATTTTCAACTCATGATTTGAAACTAAGCGCCTCCTGCTTATAATTACGTAGTGACAGCACCTACAAGAAGGCGGATAGGGTCGCCACCTATGCTCTTGCGTATCGGTATTTGATCGGTGAGGAAGAACAACATAGATATAGACAGCTATACATAGAACCTGTGCTGTTGCTAGTTGACAGTTGAGTTCTGTTTCATGCTTTCTCACTCGAGGGTGAAGGCTGCGCATGGTCGCTATGGCGCATGCGCACAGGTCTAATGTCGAGCCTGGTGGGTCTCGGCGCCAAGAACACAAATATTCAGGCTCCCAATAGATAATGATGCATGGTATCCCATATGTGGCACGTGGGGAAGCTTCCCTAAATACTGAGAGGGTCGTAATTATGGTCACTGCGGCTACTCATGTTAAAATCATTGAGATTGAGGCGCCGGAGGAGAAATTGGTCGAGGAATCTTAATAAAGAATATGCTCCAATTTTATCTTATATAAAGTCACAGTATCCGGGGTGTTTGTTTCAGTGAGTCAATTGATCACCCTCGATTTTATTGAGCGTGAGATTATGAAAAGTTAGAAATTCAGTACGGTGCTGACTTTCTCTGAATTAGTACAAGTCTAATCTATCGATTGTTTACTTGAGCTTAGGTTTTGTGGGTGTAAATAGTTTTACGTTAGAATTCGATCACTGAAAAATATAAGAACATCTCCACACATGGCGGAAGCTAACACAAGCCTGTCATAAAATAAACTGTGTAAGGGTGGTCCTGGCCAAGAGAATAAACCCAGATCTGTGGATGAACAAGATGGTGCGCTTTGCATTGATAAAAGTGATCTACATATAATAACGCATCCGAGAAAGCATAGAGTAGAATCGCTACCAGAAGTCCGGGTCCATGATTCTCGGGCGGTTTTCTAGAGCACCTAGCCGCATAATCGGTCTTAGACACCAAAACAGCCACTTGCGATATGCATGACTTGGATCCTTGTTACTTGGCGGTGTCAATGATTAGTGGACAAGGTTCTTGGCAGGAAAGTGAGACATATATGCATGCACATGTAAACCAATCATTAACCGCCTGGGCAGTTGGTTTATCAGCGCACACAATACATAATGCCCATTCCTCCCACCCTCCCTCCTAGAATAGGAAAACTCCGTAGATAGGTGCCCAAACAACTCGACAATAGAGTATTCATCAACGAATATCACCACGAACACACTAACTCCTATTGATACATTTGCTATGTCGAAATCACTATTTATTAATGCTATTATTAATTGGAGTAGATATTCCACGTCAAAAGTCGGAAACTCGCCCTCGAAAAGGCCTTGATATCGCAATATCTGAATGGTAATGGGTTGGTGGATCAGTTAGTTTATTGATTGGTATACGAAGAGATGGGCTAACGCCAATATCAACTCGCCTTCGTTACTCAATCAGCGTCATTAGACCACCTTTTGCTAGTGACGAGTATCCTACGCAAGTATGCGTATATATCCAGATACGAAATTTCAGTAACAAACTACCATCATCCAACTACTACTAGTCCTCTACCATTGGGAAGGTGACGTCGTACCGGTCGGGTACCTATCAATCTTGGGACCAATCGACAACATGCACGGCGAAATGCACTATACGTTGGATTTATTATTACCGGAGAGCTAGAAACAAGTTGGGTTGTTTGGTTCGGTTGTTTATCTATGTTTGTGGGGAGGATTGGTGTCGGGTTAGATTTGTGGGACAAAGTGTTGTCAAATTTTATTAGAATCGCGGAAGGGATGAAGTTTTGTCGGGTTGGACTTGGGAGGAGGGTGTTGTCGGGTTAGGATCGTGGGAGAGATGGAGTGTTATCGAATCGAGGATTGGAAGGAGGAAGTACTAATTTAGGCCAGATAATCAAAAGAATTTCCCAACCTGTTCTCAGAACCCTTGTGTGATCAGTACCGTTGCAAGTAATAAGCTATCTTACCTATATTCTAGACGTCATCCGCATCCATGAGAAAACTGATTTCAAGAGCCCTCAAAACGCAAAGCACCAACGTATCACGACAAAAGAAAAAGTGTCATTTCTAGTCCAATCATATACAAAAGGAAATAAGAACAAAAGATATTATAATATAAAGAACGCGATAGCCTCCGGATCCACAAAAAGCACCCGTACGTACGCCATGAACACCCCCGAACCTATGCGCCTAACATATTGACAGCCCATCCATTGCCCATGATCCATGATATTACCAAAGAAAAGAAAGAAAAGAGAAAGTTGTCAAAGCTAATAGTATTCGTATAAACTCCGTCCTGCGCCGTCAATGTATTATGCAACGAGCTCCAAACGTATAACCGCCAGATCAAACCACGTTCAATCGTTGATTTCATCGATCCTATCAAGCAAGATTTTGCAAACCAATATTCCCAGCGGTACTCGATCTAGGAGTTGATACACAAGCAATTTCCACATCTCTCTCGTCGTCTAGACGTGGAGTAGAATAGACTATGCGTAAGAACGTGAGGATAGCGCACACCGCATAGAATACATGGTTCGCATCCGCTGCTGCGGGGATATTTGGAGGCGGATCGTAGGAACGTTGCTGGACATGTATCCCCACACGGTTTTCTTCAACCGCTGATGACATGAGCTAGAACATATATCAGAATCATCGAATTTCCTTAGCGGCCCTAACGCCACAAAGTCTCATAAGTAGTATACATCTCTCCTGCATTTTTTCCAACATCTATACCCCTCAACCAGGCCGATAATTGCGATCAACGCGCCGATTATGCCAGTGATGGCACTGATAACATCAACGTTCGCGCTCGTTTCACCTCTGGTATGTAATGTGTGGAGTGGATATCGCTGGAAATCGGGATCGCTTGTACGCGCAGAGATAGCAAAAGGGAGGGTTCGGGACTGCTAGTGGCAATAGATGGGCTTGTTATAACTGGCGCCATCTTTGGAGATTGTCGACCTTCTTGTATCTTATATGAGGGCTCGAGTGGATTTCAAAGATGACTCAGAAGTACGTAGCTGAAAGATGTAGTCTGAATAGGCTTCAGGATAAATGTATAGCGCTATAGCTAGCTCTTATATATATTGTAGCCTTAGTTCATGAAATTTATTTGGAACGAACTGTGGGAGGAACCATGGCCATGTATAATATATGGTCTTGATCTTTCATGTATTGTTACAAAGGAGCTCGTTTCAATCCCGATCCAACTTTGACCTTCGATACCGCAAAGCCTCACATTTGCGCGGGTAGAACGTTCGGCCTTACTGTAGCAAGCTCCGTGGAGCCGGCCGTTGATTCGGAACTGCGATTGCAACGTCCGGCTTTAAAACCGTTCGTTAACAGCGGTGTGATTGGTGGCGTACCCTACCCTGGCCATATTGTCGCCATCATGTGATATGCATATCTGGGGTATAAGTGTCTACGGGTGTGGTAAGGCGCACGATATGATAGGACTAGAGTCGAATTCTTTTTGACCTATTTCATGCGCCATATCAGTTGTAAGCTGAATCTAGACGTACATGTTGTTCTATGATGTGGCCGTGTAACGCACGCGCAGTGATAAATTGGTGGCGCCCAACTAAACGTAAATACTGCAACCCATGATGGACACAATAATTATAACCAAGCAATTGATTTCGCTTACAAACCAAGGTATAAAGACGCATACACTGGTGGTACTGAAACCGTTATATGTATATGGGCTGCGCATTTTGAAAACATACTAGTTGGTTTCCATCTCTCAACGGGTGGGCTATCTCAAGACTGGTATTATCACTTCAATGATTGGCATTCCATGATCCAACTCACTAATGTACGGTCAAGAATGATCATTCAGCCTCGATTCTATTTATAAATTATCCAAATCCCTTTTTGGCGTCTTGTAAGGCTATCAATTAGGCCGAAGGGAAACACATAAAGAAACATAATAGCCATGCATCTAGGCGCTAGTAGCCAAGCCGCATGAGAGGAACGTTACCCATGGTGCTGGTACGGTGTCGATGATAATAGTACTAACCAAGATGTCATTGGACCCTTTTCACTAATTAATCATTAGCCATGCACCTGACAGACGTCGTCCCTGACCCTATGATACCAAGTATTGCTGGAGTTCCGGGTAATTTGACTCACAGAGAGAGGGCCAACAGTAAAATTGAGACTAGATTTCCACTACTCCCGAGCTTTGTAGAGTAGAATAGCCAAGTTGAGGTATTGTGTATTTCATGGAGATTTCTCATGATAAAACTTAGATTTAACGATGATCAGCTTGATGGTGGAGCAAAATATTGTACTTTAAGGCCGTTCTTACCAAAATTTAAAACAAGGTAATATAAGCTGATCAGGGCCAGGGTAAAGAACATCTGGCTCTGGCCATTTTTGACCCTCCAGATAACCGAAAACTCCAATCTCCTCTGAGTGGATAATGCCAAACTACAAGAGAACCAGATGCATCTAGATATGGAGCATATTTTTCCTAATCTCTACCAGGTACGCCAGAACCCTTAATCCCTTGCGGGCTTCTTGAAAGCCCTACGAGCCCAACCTACGGCGGGTCCACATACGTCTTAATTAGCCTCGAGCTCATCAATCTATATCTTTCAAGCTCTAGCTGTCGAACGTACATGCGATATAGCTGCCGATATGGATATCCTTCTTCGCATACGTGGGCGCGGGCCCGGTCCGAATTATTCCTCTAGCAGTTGTGATGAGGCTCAATGCCTATTCGGGTGGTCAGGAGGTATCCATCAGTGCGGTTCAGCTCCGTTGGTGGTTTTAAGCTTTGAGTCGGAAGGTGCATGGATGGTTCTCTAACATGACGTCATACAGCAGTGGCAACAGGCATGTCCGAACAACACATCAATCACCAACATGATGTTTCCACATAGAAGGCTCTGCTACGCGGGCTCGAGCCCGAGCCCCCTCGAAACACCCTGCGATAGGCCAGCCGTTTTTCATGGGGGCCAACGGCGGCAACGCAGCTGATTCAGAAATCTAAGAAATAAGAATTTGCTGGCACTAGCAGCCTTCTAGCAGATTCGTAAATCGTTTCGTTCGTGTTTGAATAATTAATGGTAAGTGACATCCTGAATTAAAAGCTCGCACGGTGTATGATCATGCCGATACATTGAGATAACTCCCCTGTGATACAGATTTTCAACTTGCGGTTTAAGAAACCCGCCAGAAACTCCACAATGTCATCTGTTATTACCTCTTAACAGCTAATTCAATCTTCGCCACGGACCAGACAGACATAGGTGATGTCCCAAGAAACGCGGCGCATCCGGCAAACCCTGATTAACTTCACCCTAGGCTGAAGAGAAGGGCCTTCTTGGCAATTCTCGCAAGAAAGACTAATAAGTGAGGTTGAGCAGAATAGAGGCTTGGAAATGCTTGAACACACTTACAGCAGCAATCTACATTACTGATGCTGCGCTGGTAAAGGAACAATGTCTCTGAGTACGTACTGTGACTCTTAACCTGAACCAGGGTACTAGAAAACAGCCTAGCTATGGATCGCCCAGACGGAGAGTTTGTGTTTCGCTAATAATTTCCAACGGCGGGGCTAAGCCTGACCTCCGAATAGGGGAAATTACGTGATCACGGCTAACTCCCCCTATGATATGGCACAGAACTTCGGCTGGGACGGGAGGACTGAACGTCCGATCCAATGCCGTGCCTGCAGGCGGGTACTTGAATTCTCCATGCGAGAACTATCGTCCGCAATCTATCAGCCTTAAACCCTGAGGCCCAAGAGTTTTGAAACACGAAGAGACCAGCAACTCAAATACACAAATCCAACCTATCCCAGCCCGCTTTATGCAGCCCCGATACAGACGATCTAGCGAGAGGCCCCAGATTGTTTCCCCCATATTCTAGTAGCTCCAAGGTATATAAGCATATTATGGTAGACATCGCCTACAAATAGCACTGCTATCTTTAATTGACATCCATTCTCGCCCTAATATAGGGAAAGCAGGTCATAAAGATGCGATAATTGAAGGCACACAACTCTATGAAGGGTTTTTGAATCAAAACTGATTACCTGGAAGTTAGTTGATGATTTTCGGTGTTCATCGCGTTTCCAAAGTAGCCCTGGGGACTAAATTTTACTTAATTCTGGCGTTAGAGCGTCAATATTTAGCCTGGACCCATAAGAAGCCGGGGTCGGGCCGGTTGGGGATTAAATATCTCGGGTTATGCCCCGCTCTGAGTCAAGATCGCAAAACTTAATGTTTGAGAAAGCTTTGAGAAGAAATATAAATCACTCGAAAGAAAGACACGTACTGATTCTATAGTATTGTAGATCCCTAGATGACTTTGATATTGAATCATGGAATATCACTCGGAACGGGAGCGCGGCCAAGGAATGATTGATTGATTGATAAGGATGCCAAAGAAAGCATTGATTAAGAAGAATACATGTAGCTAATCTGAGATTAGCGTATGATAATCCAATCAAGCCTTCGACTGGATCGTGGATCAGTTCCGTACCTACTGTTTCAGACCGTGAACTAAGATGTTGGCGTTACAATACATCTTCGTATCCGTATTCCATTGAACACCAATGGTGTAGCGTCAATCTAATACTACCGAGGCCAACTGCTAGTGCTCAAAAACCTCGCCTCGATAACACCCCGTATCACGCGGGCCCTGGGGCATGTCCTGCTTGGTTTTTTCCGACAGGTTGGTGGTGGGCAATTAGGCAATGAGATATTGAAGCATCAACGAAGAATCCTCGCACAAAACGAGTCAAGTGACGATGCGAGATAGCCTCGCACTCCAACTAAGCCATCGAGTCATGAGATCTCACTCGGATACCAAAACTTGGAGTGCCTGGAGAATTAATTGCCAATTCACTTAGTTTAGGGAGATGAGTGTAAGAAAATATCAAGTGAGTTACCGTTTATAGTTAGAATGTTTATATTGACCTGTTTCGAGGTAGTATGCACTTTCGTGGTCGCACCTCTTGCGACGGCCTATGAATTAAACAAAAAAAAAAAAAGAGATCTTGCGACGGCCTACTAGATCTTTTGGTTTTGGATGGATCTAGTCCTAGAATCGTCACCTATCAGATACAAGGTCTTTTCGTAATTATGGCAATATAGTCATGATCGCCGTGCCGCCCGTGAGCTCTCTTCGCGGGAATCCCATATTGATGTCCTTAGGTTGCCACACGCTTTTTTGCGAGAAAGGTAGTGGAAACGTAGCCGAAAGGCGGGTGAGGGATAGGTGGCCGGAAGCGAAGGGGAATAGTCTACATGCAGTTTTCAATGACTTCTCATCTTCACTACCATACGATCATCACCACATGTTCGCTCACAACTGCATAGGCCCGTCTCTACAGATATCAACGTTTTTCATCAGTCCACCGAGAAGGAATGTAAGGAGTAGATAACACTATCACCTCCGCTATAGAATCGCTTATGTCAGGTTTAGACATAGGACATCACTCGACTTCGAACCCCACGGTTGGTGGGATTTCCCCCCCTAATTCATTAATTGCATGCAGCCCTACAGCTATGGCAATCAGTGAGTGGGATTATTCCCAGCCATATCTCCCGTTAAATCATTTTAGGCACAAATAGCAGCATTGGCTGTGGTGAGACTATGGAACGCTGGCTAACTTGTTTTCAAAACACTGGCAGATCCTCAACAATCACAAACCGACGGTCTTTCTAAGTCACACTGGTTGATATCGCGCGGAGTTCCGGGTGTTTACAGCGCTTCAGGCAGATACGAGATTCTGTACCTGATAGGATAGAATTCGTTAATATAAGGAGCTATAGCTTCGAGCCGCGGTTCTCAGCCTGGTAGATATAGAGAAATTGTCCCTGATTCCGCTGGGGTGGCTGCTTTCCTCGGGGTTTAAGTGTGATTTTTATGTACCTGATATATGGCGAAGGCTTTGATGGTGGACACAAGACCAAGCAAGACAATGTCTAAGGGTGGTTCCTGTTGCCCTGTGAATTATAGGAATTTTTGGAATTGTCAGTATTTCAGCAATGTATCGCGCAAAGTATCGGTCTTGGAACCGACGGTTAAGCTCGTCTGGTTGGTGATTATACGATGGTATTTTCTTATACAACAATATCTTTCCGGGAACCAAATTTTGATGCTGATATTGTTCAAAGTCACAGACGATCACTCGCATGTTTCGAAAATTCTTGAGACCAGACTTTTTCCATTTTGCCTCTTTTGCCTTCCCTCGCGCTAGATACTTGTATTTTGTCTCGTATCTCGAGCTAGAAAAAGTCTCTAGACATTTTATCCTGTGCCTACCACTAGGCGAAGGTGGTTTTATGCATAGAGAGTGATAATTCACGCCGGGAGGCAGAATTACCACTAATGAGTGACCAATTTGTCCTTCTCATGTCCCTGTCCCTTTCTCTTGCCCGAATAACCTCTCCGTTGCGTCCTCTAGAAATAGCGAGGACCATATGAAAATCTAGTAACGGGCTTGGCCACTATGAGGAGATCAAGGTCTAGTTACGGGTCTGGTTTACTCCCGGTTTTTTCCCGGCGTTATATTATGCTCATCGTTGACGCATGTTATAATTTGAACTCAGAGTTTTCTGGAGCCAGTTAAATCGATGGTTTTGTGATGAGCATGTATTGAAGGAACACGTTTCTACGTTCTAACTATAGGCTTATGTATGGCGAAAGGAAAAGTGAAGACAAAAGACAAAAGAAACTAGTAGCAAAGAACTAAGGTCGGAAAAGAGAAACGAAAAAATAGAAGACAAAATCTAAAGACTCTGTATATGTTGCTTCCAGATGCTAACCTACCCCGCCCCAACAGCTCACAGACCCTGCTGACCCAAGACTCTCTCCACCTCCCCCATCACCCTCTCCACCCTCCTCGCCCACCCAAACCACCCCACACCCCTGTGCTCATTCTCCTCACTCCACACCTTCCGTCCCGCAACCCACGTCTCCTTAACCCTCACCCCCGACAACCCCTCACCCCTCAACGCCTCCGGATCCCCCTCCGCCTCGACAACGACATCTTTCTCCATCACAACCCAATCTGCCCACCCACCAACCTTAATCTCCCCAGCGCCATGCTTCTCCATAAAACTCGCAAACGCGGGCCCCCTTGTAAATCCCTCAAAGGCACTCCCAACGTCTACCGTCTCCTCCTCATACCAGCCTCCATCCCTCCATGTCCCTGACGCAGCTGGCGACCGCCTAGTCGTCGCCGCATAAATCCCCTCCCACGGACTCGGCGGCTCAACCGGAAAATCGCTGCCAAACACCATCGGGATACCGCGCTCCTTAAACGTGCGCATGCGATACGCACTCTCGTTTAGGCGCTGCACGCCGAGCCGATCGAGCGCGTATGCAGCGTCGCTGGTTGCGTGGGTTGGCTGGATGCTCGCTATGATGCCGAGTTCGCGCATGAGCGCTTGGTCGGCGGGCGCGATGATCTGGGAGTGTTCGATGCGGAGGCGGCGGTGGTTCTTTTGCGTTTGCGCCATGCAGGCGGTTTGTGTGGTAAGGAGGATCTCGGGTGAGGAGACGAGGTTGGCGTGCGGGCAGGAGGAAGCGAGGACGAGTGAGAAGGCGCGGATGGCGGCGTGGCAGGCGCGGTCGCCAATGGCGTGGATGTTGACTTGGTAGTCGTGGGCGTACCACTGGCAGGTGGGTTAGTGGGGTTATAGAAGAAACGGGTTGGATGGGAAATACCTTTTTGACGACTTTCTCGAGGTCGTGTTCTTCAATTAGCATGGTGCCGCTGGTTTCGGGCTTGTCGCTGTAGGGCTCGAGAAGGGCGGCGCCCCAGGATCCGAGTGCGCCGTCTGGATAATGTTAACAGAGGTAATGGTTGGGATTTGGGTTATCATGTTTACCAGCAAAGAGCTTGACTGAGCGGACACTCAATACTCCATCGTGGCGTTTGATCTTCCTCACTTGCTTCCCGCAGAAGGTGTTGCGGACAGGACACTCGATCATTGCATAGATCCTCAGAGTCATGAGACCCAAATCGGCCAATCTATAAGCATTAGCCATGCTCATCACAATCCTACCCGCAATAGCAAAGAGAAATACTTACTCATCATACAGTTCAATATCCTCTGGCACAACACCAGCATCATGAACACCTACGATCCCATAAGAGTGCAAGGACTTCATGGCACCAACAAGGTATTCCATCTTGTCTTCTACAGTGGGCTTGGGCCATTGACCAAGCGGAAGGTCCATTGCGTTATCACAGAACACGCCTGGGCCTGGATCGGTTGTAATGTCGCCGCCAGGGACATATGGGAGCGGGTTTGGCAGAAGTTTGAGTACAGCCTCTGTCAACCGATATCGTTTAGCAAAATCTCTCGAAATAATTAGAGAAAGACGCGAATATACCAGAAACCCAGGTGCAATGAACGTCTACACGATCAAGCATGATGTATTTCCCCTTCAATTCCGGGTCATCTTCAAGGTCTTTCTACAGTTGCGCAAATCATAGCAAGTAAGTAACCACGCTTGTAATATCTGGTAGGGGATATATATTGAGCTTATTTACAGCAGTTGGCATTGCGCCTCCAAAATTTGCCTGATCCCACCCAATTCCTCTAATCCACTTCTCGGGAGTTCCATAGTCGTTATCGAGTTGCGCCTTGAGATACTTCTTGATCCTTATTTTTACCTCTGTAGTAGAAACCGTTAGTAATTGAAAATTTTCACAATAAAAAAGAATTAAAAAAAAAATAAGGGGGAGAAGGCTTACCATCAATGCTTTCGGCACCATATAACTTGACACTATGCAGCATCTCCCCGTACTGCAGCACATGCCCGTGCCCGTCCCACAGACCCGGGTACGCATATCCTGTGTGATGTGTCGCACCAGATTCAGGTGTATCATTCCAGATCTTTGTAACAATGCCCTTCTTTACGGAGAAGCAGGTGTTCACGCCCTCTTCACCCTCAGAGTTTGTCCTCACGCGCGCATAGCAATGCCTAGCCTCCCTCCCGCCAGCCGACAGGAAGTAGGCGGCGGGGCTGAGACCCGCGAAAATGGGGATATGGCGCAGGCCATAGAACGCGACGAGGGATAAGAATATCCAGAGCTTGGGTAGGCGCTGCATGTTGTGATGGTTTGTGTGAAGCGACCGCGGGCGGGATCGTTTCAGGGTGATGTGGAGGTCTCGTGAGATCAAGTTGTCAAGATAAGGCAAGGGCGGATTGCAGGGGGGGGTGAAAGAAGCCCTAACCCTGAGATATGCGGAGGTTGAAGAAGGTTTGGCTTGGAAATCTTATTTCAACGTCTATCTACCTCGGAGTTGCACCAGTAATAGGTGGGAGCGTGTTTGTTTCGGGAGAAGGTAAGTCTAGAGCGAATTAGTTGCTAGTTCAACAGATGTGCATCAATGATTGGCGTGCTTTTTGTAAGGGCTTACTGTATTCCCAGTTTAGACTTTAGTAGTTGTTCCTTGCCATAGAAATCCTTGCATAATGGCTCTTGGCTCTTTAGCCTTGCCTCTTGTGCATAAGTAGATAGGAGTGTGGTGATGATGTAACCAAGAGGTATGATTCTGAAAAGTTGACTGAGCCTATCACCAAAAGAGAAGCGATCGAATATCGGTCCGTATGAAAGTAGCCGACTCTAATGGTGTGCTGAAATTCCAACATCAATCTCCGCTGTGCAGAGAGTCAATAGACACCAGCGAGGATCTGGGTATTTTCGAATACCGCACCTGTGTGTACGTCTTCAACGCGAGACCCGAGCGTTGAACAACCACCTAACCAAATTCGTCAGATCGTCGCATTTATTGAAAAGTAGGTTATCAATATACCAATTGCAATTCAATTTCTGATGAGAGAATAAATGTACTTGAGATAGGTTCGAGCGTCGGTCGTGTTCTAATGATTCTGAGGTGCGGTGACGACAACTAAGCTATATAAGGCCGATCAAGGAGGACAAGTGTGGGCTGCACTTATTAGGCCGGCCGTACCCACTGACCTCTCTTAATTCTGTCTTTCTGTGTTTCTACCTGTAACTGAGCATGAGTATATCGATCAAAAAACCTAGTATCGTGTCACACTAGCTGGCCTCCCATCCTGCGGTATGTGTACCCGTGGAAAAGGAGTGCTGTAAAGATCTAGCCATAGCCGATATATTGATTGGCAGAGATGTACAAGGGCTATCTAACTAGTTACATGATGTTATACTAGTACCGAAAACGATTTAGTAAGGTTTAGTCCCTGAAGTGGATGATGGATAGTTAAATACCTGCTAAATATAGGCATCTTTTCAGTGTAAAGTAAAAAGCACCGTAACGTAAACTCTTCAAGGTAAAACAAAGAAAAACAGGACTTTTGATAACATGTTGCATGAGTGAAAATTAAAGTTAAACACAGGCTCATGGTATTTAACAAAAGGACCCGACAACGATGTAATGGTACATGTGCGTGTACACCAGGGAGGTAGAGGCTGAAGGCTATCAACTTTGTAAACGTACCACATTAGCTCAATGAAATTTTCGACCGGAAGGGCTACATACTACTAGGATGAGTGTCTCTCATCAATCAACCCATAGATCCCGCAGCATCATGTACTAACGACAATCAAGCCTCTCAATTTCATGAATTGAGCTGGTTGGTGATGGAACCCAGTCAAAGAAAATCTCTCCACTGACAGTGATCCAAGAGCTTCTGTGATCATGAGAGGGCTCGTAGGTGTCACGGAATTCGACATATTCTGTTTCGATGGTGGTATTCCTGACCAACGGTTCGGGAGAAACTTGATTCTCAACGCACACTTCCAACATTATCAGTCAAAGCAGGTCGGGCAAAAGGGGGGGGTTTTTTTTTTTTTTTTGGGGGGGGGGGGGATATACTGGTAATATCTTTTGCTGCTAAAGCCTCGCAATGAGGGTTACCACATAAGATATCGTGGATAATACCACGCATTCCGTTTCCCCCACAAGGGCTAACAGGATCGAACGTCAAAGTGATTTCTTCCAGCTCAATGCTGTCCTGGTCAACAATAGCAGGACGGACCACACGGACGCAATCGCCCGCATTAACATCTGCAACTGGTGGGTCTCTTTATCGAAAGATTTATCAGCTCAGGCTAACTTTGGATATGAGGGGATAAATATACCTCGCTTTATTCTGTGTTCTGGCCATGGGGAAGCAGAAGATCTTCCACATCATTCTCTTACTCTTTTCATGTAGGCTCATGAGAGATTCCATCTTTGTGTTTGACAAAAAAGATCTGTTTGAGAAGCTTAAAGATTTGGTGTATATTGGAGTCGATGAAGAGATAGATGGCACGGGAATTGTTTTGTTTTGATGAATTGGGTGTATATTGTAGGTACTATACAAGTCTCGACGGCTTAACGGATCTGCGATTGACGCCGTAAATTAAGAGGAGGAATTGAAGTCTAGGAAGGGGGGGCGGATAGGAAGAAAGGTGGAGGTGGAGAAAGAGGGAGGATACACAGAGGAAACTGTGTGGATGATGAGGATGAGCAAGGAAGGATGGAAGAGAGAGGGAGAGAGGGAGCAGCGAGAGAAGGAAGAGATGGTACTGGTGGTTGTAAGAGAAGGAAAATGTGACGGGAAAACCTGTGTACACAAGCTATTAGGTACATCCGACGTAGGGGGGCTCATGTGGTAGTAGGTAGAATTCTTGGGTGAGTTTTTACATGTACTTGTCAACGAGACAACCGCGAGTGATGAAGTTTTTATTAGGACCTGTTAAAAGCGGAACAAAGTAGTACTTATTAGTTTATATATTGCATAGATCCCACATTTCTTCGTCTTTGAGCGCGCGGCGTATAAGGATGGGATGTTTGTGTTTCAGACAAAAGGTCCAATATCTCGTGTGACAGTAAGAGAATTTTCGACTTGTACAGCTATCCAATACAATGTATCCCGCCCCTCATTAGAGTATGTTCACATGACAAGGAAGGGAAGAGAAGGATACAATACATTGAATCTCTCGAGCATAGCAATGTATTAAAACTTGTCATAAGGAGTATGCGCATATGAACGTTTGCCCACCTGATGTACACTATTTCACAAGAAATACTCGTTAAGTTTGTAGGGTCGGCGCGTCTCTTTTGCGTACTTTTCGCTGGGTGTGTCCCCGAAACATAAACACTGGTTTTTCGTGCAAAGAAGGCCGCAGTACTAGAATCACGGGTTCATTTCTGTGTTGAGTCTTATGATTATCTCTATTATTGGTATCAATTACAGTTCAATCTCCATATGGGGTACATTAGTCGTAAGTGTAATCATTTATTGGTGAATGAGCTCTTGTCTCATAAAATTGGAGTACCTCACTGCCCAAAGAAAAGAATTTAATAACAGCGTGAGTTATAAGTGCAGCTACATCCCGCCCTATAATTGAACACGGCTTGTGCGAGATGTCAATATGCGATGCTCCCAGAATTTCCTTATCTGATTCTGAGCGATTGCACTAAGCGATAAGATATTAGCTGATAACGATTACACGATTCAATTGATTGGATGCGATAAGTACTGATCAAACAAGATAACGATCAACGATAAGATTCAGACAACGATAACGATAAGATCTTAATGAACAATGATTCCTTGGTTTGTTTTTCACAACTGAACATGACAGGTCGGGCCACCGACATATATAAATTTTACTTGTTTTCTCCTACATCCGTAACCCTTCCTCCATCTATTCTAGCCTGTCTATAACGTATAGGTATTTAGATTCTCTGAATACAACCACGTAATAGTGCGCCTAGTTAATATATTTGTGTGAACAGACGACAAGATAACTGTAATCAGGGTATGTAACGGAAACGTCGCTTCAAAAAGCCTGCGCCTCAAGATCCATGGTGAGCGAGTACAAGTGGTGATCAACAAACTTGGCAAGTTTCAAGCCAACGTATATTGACACGAGGAGTCCGAGGTAAAGACCGATGAAAACATCCGAGGGGGCTGTAGGACCCATGATGGTACGCCGGTAATCTGTTTAAGCAAGAAATGAATCAAATTCAGAATTCTCCACCATCAAGAAGGATATGCATAGGAGCGGGGTATCTACGTCTTGGCTGTGAAGTCTTATGCTATGGAATTTCCGAATTGATTGAGAGTCAGTAAAAATAACGTTAAGAAGGTTCTTCAACTAGATTTATCTTTACCTGCAGCTGTTATCGTGAGTAGTCGAAAACGATGATAGCGAGGGAACTTTCGATTCTATCTGAAGAGGAAACGTATTGTCGAGGGTGTGTTGAGTGAAGAAGGAGGATCGCACAGTGAGAAGGTTAAGGTAAGTAGTACGTTCACATGCGGGGGAGAAAGTATAATGAGATAACTTATGTACGTACTACAACTTCCAGCTACTGGGTGTGGAAATTATCACAGTGTTGTTCATCATATATACTTGGAAGCCCTTGCTTGCATTTGATTGAACCAATTTGAGTGTTAAACTCTCTGTCATATATAAATGCGGCAGGAGGGGGAGGGCATGCTGTACGTAAAAGGATTTAATCACTATAAATTACAAATCTCGTGGAAATTAGGAGCGTTAATTGTAAGGCCCGATTGGGTGAGTTACTGGTGCGGCTGGGAGGGTTAGCTGGGCTTGAAGAAAGAAGTCACCCAACATCACACATGACCACGGCAACGCAGACTTACACAACTACATGTAATCTATGCTTTTTCACAAGAACCAATTCAAGCTGCTTACATCTACCAAGTACTCTTTTAACACTCTGCTGGCTTTTCCACATCGCTGAAAATGCCACCTGGTCTAGCTCGGCCCAGTGAGCGCAGTTACCCATTGCCACGCTGAGCCAAACATGATCACACAATGAAGTTTCAATCCCAATACTCTCTGAGTAATAATAGGTCCGTCGCCATGATTGTCTTATCCCTCCATTTTTTATGCCAACCTCCAAGATCCTTTGTCATCTTAGCTCATGAAGGGCGGCGGTTATCAGATTATCACCGGACGCGAGCAGAAGATTGCAATGTCATATGATTTCACAAGCATCGAAAGTGTTCGTGGTCAAAGCATGACCCTGATTTTCCCTCTTATAACAACAGTCTTGATGCTAACACTTCTACAGTGGTCATATTATTTACTTGGAAGGCTTAGCGAGAAGAACACAGGCGGGACACTCAGTAATTTATCGACACCTACCGATGGGCCCTCGCGAGCTTTTGGTACACTTGGTGATTATTCTATGGTGAAAGTATGCTACTGGGTTCGTCTTCTCTCACTCTTTTAGGAGATGGTTTAACTTATATTTCTATAGTTGCCTTTATTACCTGTAGTTGTCGGAAGGCGCTAGTCATATGGATGCTGATGGATGAGAATACTGTTGATACCTGGATATGGCTATGATTGGATTAAAGCTGAAGCATGGTCAGTAAGAAGGTATTTGAAAATAACTCAATTTAAGAGGATCCGTATTTCTCACAAGACGTGTGTGAATTAGGCTGTGCGTGGAAAGAAAGATAATATATCTTGCCTAACTTGAGCATCTATTGAACCTTTGAAAAAATAAGTGGTTGTTTTATCGAACGGCCGCGGAGGAAGGCAATAACAATGTGCGGAGACAGCTACAACTTTGCCGCGAGTGAGCTAATTATGGGTGGATATGTAGTAACTTAGATGATGGGAGAATAGTCGACAGGTTGCTCTATTTGGGCATGTGATGGCAATTTGTTTCTGTCGGACGCTAAAGGAAGTTTTAATGTGTCGGCATCGTATCTCGGTTTGAACAATCCACAGGTATATTATTGGAGATTTTAATGCCTGCTTTTCCTAATGAAATGTTTCAGCGCGTTACTTTTGGGAGCAAAGCCAACCGCTGCAGTCGAAAGCATCTTACGGCCAAATATAAGCGATTGTCTCAAGTTTTTTTTCTATTCAGAGAGATTAAGGGATATTGACACTCTCAGAGTACGGATATACCAATTTCCGGGAGACGAACTTTTGCCATTGTACCTCCCGTATGCAAATCCCATTTTTATACTGACGATAGATAACTAACTAATCAGGGTGTTCGGTGTCCCAGGGACCTATGGCGCTGCTTAAAATGATTCTATGGCCGGCCATGCACGGGCTACTGATCAAGGATATACGCTTACGGTGGAGTTCTAATTATTTAAACGGCCATCATACCCTAGAGAGCGTATCGATTACTCTACTACATCAAGAGCTGGAGTAGATCATCAATCCAGTGGATAGGATAGTCAATAGCCTTCTCGGGACGGAGGACATGGTGTTAATATCTCATGCTTGGAGATCATTTGCGGTATAAGTGTTGTGTTATTTGGTGCAGTGATCTTGGTAGTCGGTCCAACGGGAATGGGAGCGGGCAAGATAAACTGAAGTTGAGGTGAATAAATACTCTAGAATCTATAAAATCTCTGTGTGCTCGAGTATTTACCTACAGTTTGCGGGTGAAGATAGGTGCCTAGGTTGACGGTCTCCGGGCTTGTGTCCGCTTGAAATAAAGCCCTGGAGCTCTGGGTGTAAAACTCGCTTTAGACTGCTATATATATATCACCAGTCAATATTGACGTTCGGAATATCATGTTGTAGGTGGAGAGATAGTTTTGAGTCCGAGGCATGCTTGTCAATTCAGTTAAGCACTTCGTCGACTTCAAATGCACAGAAATGCTCAAATGCCGGCATAGTTACCAGGGAGTTGTATGTGGACAAGAAATACCTATTTTTCTGTGGATACTTGTTGGATGAATAAAATGTACCCGGTTCCAGGACACACAAAGTGGCTGGACCACTGCATTGTCACACTCTCCAACTGTCACATAATCGGATCGCAAAATTACGCCATTGGCCGAAGAGGCGAGAGAGCACAAGATACCACTAATTGGGAACCGGATAATCTTGCCGAATTATCCCACGGTTCTGTGCATCGACGTCGTCCCACAAAGTTCAGGTGGCTGAAACGATAGGAGAGCCTTGTGCGTAACGTCAACCTAGATTCTAGATTCATAGACGCAGGAACAGATCTCGGGAACAGATCTGGCTTTCCAACGGAAGGTGGCCTGGGAGCGTAGGACAAACTCTACTTCAACGACGAATCTCATATGCAGTGGTCGTGGTTGAGCTAGTTCTTAGTCGCTACAACATACGCATGTTATAGCCTTTGAGATTCATTATGCCTGCTTTATAATCAATCTCTTGGGCTGATCCTCAAATAGCGAAGATGGATTTGTCCCGGAGTCCTATCTGGATGACAATACATGTAGTATCTTGATCGATCTTTCACTTGAAATACGAATGATTGAACCATGATCGACTCATGAGATCATATGTTGTCCTAGAATTCTATTCATGAGATGGATGCGCTAGGAGTTTTTTTGACACATAGAATCATACCTAGTCACTCATGTTAAAGAATTACTAGGATCACATCAATTTCCTGGTATCTGTTTTGGAGGGATCCCTGAAGCGAAACCAACAACCACAATACCGGAATCGGAGTTCTAAACCCTTACGACAGGCGATCAACGAATTCGCGAATAAAATATTTGTAGGTGACTAAGCAACTCAAGACAGGTCTGGCGATTTTCGCCTTGTCATTAACCCTACATGTGCTGGTCAGCACAGTATAGTAAAGCTCTAGATCTGGCTTTCAAGTTCCTCCAGCCCCCATGTTGGAGTAAGGAAATTTCTGGCCCCCATTATCAACGATTTCACTCCCGTTTCTCTGGAAGTGATCGAATGAGAGGAAACGAAATACATCAAATGCATATTTTCAATATGTTCAGCTACAAAATCCATATAAGGAAGAATTTGGAACTGATGAAAAATGGACGTCTTACGGCAACTCGGCTTTTTCGCGAAGAAGGTTCTCACTAGTTTCTGTCGGTGGCTTTATTATTTACTTGAACCCTTGCCAAGCTACAGGATAATATCCCTCACTCTACGCGACGCGAGCATTTATCCAACAGCATCGCGATCATGGTATCCTCGTAGAAGTTCCTGCATGCATGTCCAGGCGATGCACTCGGTAACATTCCAGGGGTCGCAATGTCGTGTTACCAGGTTCGCCCCTCAATGCCTTATTGCGGGATGATCTTTACCTCCGGGACTAGTAAGTGGCTTAAACGGTCACTGTATGGAGGTCGTCATAGATTAAATACAAAGCCCCGACCCCAAATAATACTCCTGAAGAGAACATGAGTACAGCCTCGTATGATGGATGGCACGGCTTCTGGAAATGATGTACCGAGCTCCCAATTGCCGTGATATCCTTGACAATAATCAGACCTTACAACACGATGGCTCCGTGCAACTTGAGAACAAGTAACGATTTGTGAATCTTTACCGCAGCACTGCAGCAGGAAAATAAAACTCAGCTCTCTCGTATTTGAGAAGATCATAAGCCGAGCAGACATTATTTATAGCCTTGTTGAGTAAGAATAGTCATCCAGCTGTGATGAATGGAGCCAAGACATGTTGCATGCAACCAATGATTAGATTAGTGAATTATTTGGGGGCGAAGTTCAATATTAGAGTTCCAAAATCACCCAGAATTATCCATCCGAAGTCAAGTTATATGCATGCAAGTGATAACTATCGCGCTCTCATGATCCTATCATCCTCAAAGTCAGCCGGGGAATCTGTTCCCGTCTTTCCCAGGTCTTGTCAAAACTCCAAAGAAGCGTCTTAGAATAACGAAGCTTCACAAAATTATACGATGAGGGTTCTACGAGCCTTTATCGTCCCGATACGATTGCAGGAAGATATCCTGCTTGGGACCTATAAGGTTGATATCTATTAATATCGCGATCTGTCCACGACACTGATTACCTAAGCGGTTTCGAACAACTGTTTCAGTGATCTTCATTCGATCGGATATGAGCAGATTTGATTCTGTTGTACCAATCATTGAATTTAGATTTCCCAATAAGGTTTACTAGGACTTCGGAGGATTCGTTCCGAGCTTGCCGAATCCGAATAGTGATATATTCGTTGACTTAGGAAGTCCCATGTCTGGCTTACTAGATTGAAGATTGTGAGGATAGTGTTGTACGACCGTTCAGGATATTTTCCGGCAAAAAGAAACATAGCGTATGTACAGCAAGAGGTAAGATTATTGTAGAAACAGGGGTCTAAAAACAGGGTTTGATTGGCTGGTTAGGCCAATAGGACTTTCCCCAGATTTCTACAATAATCTTACCGCAAGCTGTATTTGTGACACCATAAGTCAAAGTCACTCAGCCGTGATTCTTGGAAGTTGATTACCTACATGTAGTCTATTAGAGTACCACTATCAACCAGTTAGATGCACTAAATCGACCGGTGAGAACGGCAATAGGTTGTGCGTTATAATGATAATTCATCCATGGGATTCGGGAGAGCTCAAAGCCAACTAACCAGGGACATGGGTGTCAAAGGAAAATCAGGTGCGGGGCATATCAGCCAACCAAAGGTTACTGTATCTATTCAATATATATATATATTGCATGGCAGGGGTATGAGTTCAGTTGAACCAATGGAAACCAGCGAGTCCTAACCAGGGTTAGCTGTCAGCTTCTTAACCAGTAGGTCCAACCAACCATCAATGAGAAATGTTCTGAATAGCAACCTTAAAAATCCCTGTCGACCGAATACCTGCTGGCCAGTGGGACCATTCTAAGCCCTCGGGAATGCACATCTGAGAATCTTGGCCACTAGGTGCGCACGTTTCTGCTCGACTGTCTACATGTATGTCAATGAATGTTCTGCAGGTGACCTTTCAATGGGACATAAAAGATTAGTTGAGCAGTCGTGATAGGAAGCGCGAAAAGTAGATAAATAGAAGGGTTACTGCCTCTCCCAAATACCATCGACTTCACTCCTCATCTCAAGCACAGATCACCAGGAGCACTGCAATTCCGGATCACTACTCACCTTAATCCTAATCATCCACCGCGCTACATCTACATCATGAAGTTCCAAACTCTCGTTCTTGTTGCGCTTTCTGCATTGGTGTCAACAGTGTTCGCCATCCCTACTCCGGATTGTAACGTCTGCGCAAACAGCTGTACCGTACAGTGCGCTGCACAGGCACCACGATCATGCTTCTGCCCACAGGTCTGTGGTAAGTGAATGGGAAATATCATATCACGCTGCTACCTGAGACTAACCTTTCCTTCAACCAGATCCTGAGTACTCCACATGTACCACCCGCCGGTCACTCCTAGGAGAACGTGAAGCTACACCAGCACCAGCACCAGCACCGGCCACTAATCCCTGTGGATGCTACAACGACTGCACCTTCTACGGTTGCGGTGACGATGTTGCGCCAGAGGACTGTATCTGTACTAAGGAATGCGGTCAGCAACCACGCTTTACTAGATCTTATTGAGGTTTCATACTAACAGAGCCAGATCTCAAATACGCTTGTGATGCCACTCCAACCGAGACGATCGAGGCAAGACAGGTTACATGCGGACCCTGCACCAACGCCTGTAAAATCAATTGCCCGACATGCATTTGCCCTGAATACTGTGGTATGTGTCCCAAAGCAAAAATGGTCGTATCGCGTTATAATAAACTAACATCTACCTCTTAACAAATAGACCCCGCCTATGAGTGCCCGGCCACTGAATAAAGATGCTATTGGTCTCTGATAACCGAAATTTCTGTTATGCGGCTAAGCATGTAACTACATGTAAAATCTGGAATCTCTTAGCATTCTAAATAATAAACATAAATATATATATATATGGAATTGCCGGAAGAGGCACAGACCAAGACTATTACTCTACCCGTGATTATCTGTGTGTATAAACGACACCGTTTGTGACAAGGTCAAGGCCCAATCGATCTTATAATTCTATGGGTGTCTCCTCAAAAGAGGCTTGGCAAACTCGAGTGAGTAACCGTGAGCCAAGAGCCTCGAAACGAAATCTCGATCGCGCGAGGCGACTCGTATAACACTACACCTGCAAGGCCCGGCTTCGTTTGATCGTTGCACACTGTTTTGTAGGGGATTGGAGACAGTAGGTAGCAAAATCATAACCTGTAGTAGCGAGTTCGAAAGGCTCTCCTTCGTTGCATATTTGGAGCAATCAGCTAATAGCAGCCGTCATTTGAGAGAAGATTAAGTAGGTAACTGTAGGCTCAGGTTGGTAATATATCATACTCGAATCATGTATTGATGAGGGATGATGATCTACGAATTCTAGCTAATCCAATTGCTTATTTATGCTACGTTTCCGTTCCGCTTGACCACCTAGCTATTCCCAATCCTTCCATCTCGCTTATTTTTCAAGATGTGGCTTTCCTAGCGCCACGCGCCACAACTGTTGGCTGCACGGAGAACTTTGATAGTATATCGTGGACTAGCTTGGCGAATAATATTAGTGTGTCATTCGGAGCAGTACATGGCAAAAGCTGTGTAGAATCGAACGGTCAAGATTGTTCTGGTTTATTGTGCCAAACGCAATCACACTTAGTATTGATCTCATTACTGTGTAAGCATAGTTATAGAATTTCTTATGATTGATCAACGACTTCTACATGTAGGGTTTCAAACTAGTACTCTGAAAACATACATGGACGCCTCATGTACTGTGAATAACAGTTGCCACATTGATTGTGGTATAGTTTCAGCCCCTAATTTAATCGATATGGTGATTCCGAGGTTTCAGTGTCTAGGGCGAAGAATTTGACAAGAGCCATTCACGATCACTGGGGAATGTGAGGGATTCTCATCCTGGGGATTTTCTTTCACGGAGGTGTTCTGCGAGGATCCATCTGCCGGTCTTTGGTAGTGTTGAGGGTTTTGAGAAGGAGGAATTAAGTTTGCATTATCGTGTATATTACCGGGAAACAGAGAATTACTCTCTGGTGGAGTTTGTTTTGCGGGGCTGTTCTGCGATGTTCCGTCCCTGCGTCTTTGTTGGTCTTGGTGATTTTGGGAGCGTACTTTAGGAGGAACTGGGTTCGAGGAGCTGCGTATATTTCTGAGCGGCAAAGAGTTTCTGCGATGGATGGCAGGAGACTTTCTAAGGTTAGAAAGCGGACGAAGAGGTGATGGTCCTCGCACGCTTGGTACATTGCGTTTTTGGGTTGGCATATAGTTCTTTGATTTCTCCTCTCGTGGAGCAAAACCCCCTACCTGCCTTCGAGGAAGGAGTGGAGCGGATGGCAAAAAGGTTTTGGGGCCGCTACCAGAGTGGAGTGGATATGTGTCAACCGAAACATACGGAAAGTTTGGGTCTTGAATACCCCCGGGGGGTATTCCTAGTAAAGGCGGCGGTAATTGTAGCTCAGAGGTAGGTATTTGCTGAGTTACAGTGTTTCTAACTTGTTGGCCCATGTCCGGGGGACTAGGCGGTGCTAGATTAAGCGTAGGAAAGATGGGGTTTATGTGGTCCGTGATAGGATTCGTGTGAACAATGTTCTACGGGAAGAACATATTAGTAAGGATTCGAAAATCTGTTAGATTCAGGTCTTACAGGAGCGTTATTAATTTCCACAAATGGTTGTTGGTCTAGTTTTGGATTGATCCCGTCTAATATGGCAACAATATCGTGTTCGGTGTTTGTGTAGGGGCGATTGGAGTGGGGAGGGCTCCGCAATACCTAGGAGAATGTAGTGTTAGTCTTCCTAATGCTTATTTGCGACAAGTTCTTGCGGAAGTGTGGGTGGGTGGCCAAAATCTTACAGGGCGATTTTCAATGAATTGACCTAGCGAGTTCACACAGGCGGACCTCAAAAGTGGACGTTGTACAGACATATGACCGTCTAGCATAGCTCTTGCACGATCTTCTGCCGTCCCATGAGTAAGAATATCAATGAAACAACGTAATCCTGTAGCCTCAGTAACCAGTCCAACTCTATCCTGTATCAGATCTCTAATCCTGGCATGGCACAACAAGAGGACTGCATCCCTCCCAGATATCTCTTGCTCCAACATTCGAATCGTTTTGTCTTTTCGGACCAACTCCTCGTACAATTCCAATCGTATCCGCAAAGAGGCCGATTCTTGCTCCTTTTCCATTATCCCTCTCTTTAATTTCTCGGTAATTGCTTCATGTTCTTTATCCAGTATCCCTCTCTTTAATTTCTCGATAATTGCTTCATGTTCTTTATCTAGCATATCTCTTTTTAATTTCTCGATAATAGCTTCATGTTCGACTGCTTTTCCGATTGTTGGAGATTTATGGGGTTTTTGCTTTGTAGAAATATGTTCCGTTTTTTCTTTCTTAGGAGTTGCCGGTTGCAAATCGGGGCTTTGTTGGGCCCAAGAAACTTTCTTTGGATTCAATACCTTCTGTACTAGAGATTCAACGGTTACCTGCGTGTTCGAGGGATCCCCCACTTCTGCTTGTGGGTGACACTGCTTTTGTACTCGCTGCGTTTTTCCCCCGGTTGGGGTATCGATACTGGATTTGGTTTGGTTTTCTTTTGTGCGCAATGTGTTTTCATGTTTCGATCGATTTTCAAAGAGTGCCATGTAGTGTTCTGATTCTTGCCGCTGTTCTTTTGAGGGCGTTCTATGCGTCTTTGTGATGACATCTTCTGCACCCGCAGTACTTAACTGTCGCTGAAATGTATTGTCTGGCGGCTTGGCTCCTTCGGAGCCTGTAACGTTGTATCGAACTAGCTCGGGGGAGATTGGGGTTATAGATTTCTTTACTAGGGGAGGCCAGCTCCAGGCATTCTTCTCAGGTCCTTTTTCCCTTTTTCCTTCACTATTTAGAGTTGCCGCGTATGTATTGGTTAGCGGATTGACTTCTCTCGCGTCTGTGCCTTTGTCTTGAACAGCTGGTTTGGGGGAAGTCGGGGTTGTAGATTTCTTTACTGAAGGCCAGCCCCAGAGATGCTTCTCAGGCCTTATTCTGTCTCTCCCTTCGCTCTTTGGAGCGGGGTATATAATATCTAGTAAGTCGACTTCTTTGGCTTCTGTATATGTAGGTTTGTATTGAACAGGCTCGGCGTGAATCGGCGTAGTGGATTTGACAGGCGGGGGGTACCCCGAGAGATTTATTTCAGGCGCTGTTTCCGTTTTTCCCTCGCCGTCTGTAGTAGATTTAGTTATACTTGAAAATATTTTGCAGCCCTCCGGTATTATAATAGATAATATTTGTGGTTTTTCTGCCTCCGGTTGCTTTATATTTTCAATAATTTGGTCTCGGACGCTTGGTACCTTCTTAGGTGCTTTAGTTTGTGTCACCTTTGCCCCTAATCTACGTCCTTCAGCTTCGTATTTTGAGATGATAGAAGCCCAATCCTTCTTTTCAAGAGCTTGTGAGTTTGTCTGCCTGGGGGGAACTTTTTGCCTCTCGGAATGCTTTTCTGAGCTTCGTACTTCAGACAAGGGCAACTTAGCTCCCCCAGACTCTAGTTATAGTGTATATTAGATTTGGAGCCGAGTAAGCTTGATACATAACGATCTTTCAAGTGACTTACCTTCAGTAACAGAGTCTGGAATACTTTCTTCAGTTATGTCATCCCTCAAAATTACATCCTTCGCTTCCTGCTTTACCTCAACTCTCAAAGATTTATTGGACCTTCCCTCCTCAAGTTTCTGTGTCGCCCCCAGCGACTTTAAGCTCTGTATTCTATTTTTTGGAGGCTTAGACTTATTAGAAAGCTTTGGATCCTCAGAAGGTTTAGACTTCTCCGAGAGCTTGGGAGTCTCAGAAGGCTTAGGTTCCTCCAAGAGCTTTGGGTTCTTAGAGGGCCTGGGTTTCTCCGAAACTTTGTGGTTCTCAGAAGGCTTGGAAGTCACATAAGGCCTGGTGTTCTCAGAAAGCTTTGTGTTTTCCCGAGGCTTTGGTTTCTCAGAAATAATTGAATTCCCAGAAGAATCAATATTCCGAGAAGGTTTAATATTCGCCAGGGACATGACCGCTTTTAAAGACTTGCCCTTAACCCTCCGTTTATCTGGCCTTTTTATCAACTTCCAATCCTTTTCAATAGGGTTTGAGTCCTCGAAGTCCGATAATCTCTCCCATTGCTCTAGCTCCCCTTCTTCCATTCGCGTTGAACGCGAGCCTGTCGGCGATTTCTTCAAATCACTCTCAGTTTCGTCACTTTTCTTAGGAAATAAGACTTGGCGAGGCTCAGTAAGAGGTGCGATAAAGACAGTATCAGGATCCCCCACCTTTACTGGTGCCCTTGCTGAGCACGGTAGTGATTCCCCTAAAGCCCCTTCATCTTTGTTCCTGAGCGGAGAGAGGGCTTTACCAAACCCATTAACATGTTGCTCTGGCGTAACCATCGTGTGAAATAACTCATGGCCCTTAAACCTAGGAGATCGTTTCCCGTTACATCTTGCGCCAAGGGGAGACGTATCAGGCATGTTATTCATTAATGACTGATTCTCTGTCCTGTCCCGAAATTCTACCGATGCCTGCTTCGTTTCTTTACGATGCCTTGTTGGTGTCGATACTTGCTTCCTTTCTTGGGAATATTTTGTTGGTGTTCTCTTGAGATATACCTCAGTTTTGTCATTTTTGGCTGAGATAAGACTTTTAGGACTCACGAGTGTAGTCGAGCAATCGGTAACGATTGCTGTGGTAGTACCCACGGCTGTTGAGACATTATGTTTCCCGTTTGTTCTTTCAGTCAGAGAATTTATACGCTGTTCCTCCTCCTGAGCATCTTCCTTTGGCCTTTCTACACCTAAGACCCTCTCTTCTTCCTGTTGTTTCGGAATAAGCTCTTTCTCTAGCTCATCCCAACGAGTGGAGAACGAATTGTCCACGCACTCTTTCTCTTCCGGCGACAGAACCTTCTCTCCTTTATTATTTATCACCAGATAATTATCTTTGCTTGAGCCAGAGACTTCGGCCCCTAAAGTATCTAGAGGCACAGAATTATTTTCACGCCCGGTTTTGTCGAAGTCATTCCATTCTACCGGCATGCGGGATCCCGCCGCGGCGGGACTGACCCCGTGTTTTCTATTTTTCTCAAACTTAGTAGACAATGCCGATATCATACTCACCTTTCGGGTATTTGATATCGGGTAAATGTCCGCCTTCGATATTTCTTTTGATATTTCTTCCGTCTCAGTAGGTTTTACACTACTCATTCCTGACCCTGAACGCTCAGCACCCGTCGTTGATAGAACCGTTGTATCGAAATGATCGGGCTTTCCGGTCTCAGGGACTTCGGTGCTCATTATAACCTTGTCAGGAATGCTTTTGGGGCGGGGAGGGATGGATAATTGGTCGGTCATCTTCGTAGTAGCTGGTTGACCTGACGTCTTCTCGTCTTTGTTTCTGATTACCGTCAAAATATGAGACGGCCCTACATATCCTGTCTCGCAGCTGAACTTTGCTTGATCGGCCTTTTTCTTTTCTGTCTCTTCGTCTTGTTTTTGGTCCGCGTCGAAAGTCGATTTTGATACTCCTGAATTATCTGCACTCGAAAGCGCCATTGTTTTGCTTAATTCTCTGGTGTTAACCTCTAGGGGGTTTCGTATACTCGACAAAAGGTTGTTTATTTCCAAATTCGCCGGTTTATGTATATCATTTATAAGGGTTCCAGAGATATTCTTTCTGATTTCTCTTCCCGCGTTTGGAGATGGAATTTCGGAATGAACCTGAATTTCTTCGCCATTGTACTCCTCGATTTCTTTGGCCACAGGTTCGCTAGTTGCAAGATGCTTGAAACCCCCTTTCCGTCCTTTCTTCTTAGTCTTCCTTTTTGTCTTGATGTCCTGTAAGAGGGCGTCCAAGCCATTCAGAAACCCTTCTATCTCCTCCCACATCTCTGGGAGTTGATTTAGTACACTCGCTGGTCCGTGCTCATTAAAACAGAGAATAAATTTCGTGGGCGCCAAGAGCGTAGTGGTAGTTAGAGCAGCCCAAAGGTATCCGACACAAATTAAATTCCACTTGACGTAAGGGACAAACTTGGAATTGTACCAAAAGTTCAGAATTTCTCTGCTTTTGGGGTTTCGACAGTCCCCCACCTGCTGGAGTAGAAACCTTCGTACTGATTGCCTATCCTTGATACCCATGACGGGAACAACTTCATTATTCTCAACATTATATCGAAACAGAAGGTCGATTTGGTGATCAATACAGAGAGATATCGTAGAGATGGCGCGCCCTATGTGATTCAGAGCGCGGTTGCCACCCTCCTGGATAAAGCGATCAAGACGAATCTCTACAAAGTCTGCCGCATATGAAAAACAAGTGATAGCATCTTCTAACTTGATATCTAGGGAGTGACGAAACCGAAAATTATTGAGTTGTTGTTTCCATCCGCTTAGGGAGAGGGTGGAGCCCAGGGCAAGAGAAGCATTTCCACAAGAGCTCAGATATGGCCATGTGCGCGAGCCTAGAAAGACGTCATCCTCAAGACTCGTATTATACAGAAATATATCCAGCCATTCCTCAAGCCACTGAGCAGCTTTGTGATTGCCACTAACATTCACAGCTTCTTGTATTCCTAACTCTACCATTTGGACGATTTCTCCACACTGTGAACTTTCGATATGTCGCTGAGAGTCACCATTCTCCCACTCTATCTGCGTAATCCAAGACTGCCATTTAGCCTGTATTTCCCACTTAACGATCAATTCCTGCTCTTGTTCCGTATAGTTCGCCCACAGATCGGAATACGGAGGCTGGCAGATAACATCGTACATCGCTCCAAAGGACAAATCAAATATGTCGGATAATTGCATTCTCTTCTTCTCGGTAGCTGGTAGCTTAAGCGACTCAAAGTAATAATCACATCCTTGAACATGTAAAAGGTGAAGTTTACTAGCTTTGTCCATTCGGGAATAAAATTGACGGGGCAGGATACTTCTTGCCCAGTTATCGTTGTGACATTCACCAGTTCTTGAGTATCGATACCATTGATTGATGAGATATGTGGGTTCTAAATATTTCTCAACTTCCGGTCGAGGTTTGGGACAACTGGGTTCATTCGGAATGGTCATATTCGCTCTGTTATGGTAAGTAGATGACATTATCAGAGAGAGTATTTGACAGCATTTCATACGATATGATCTTGATACCCTAACTCTGGGACAAAGAAATTTGGCTTGATGGTAGCTATAGCTATAGTATAGAGCCTCCTATGCGAATTGTTCAAATAAGAGATTTGGAACGAGCAACTCTAAGCTCGGTATCGATGATATAGTGATTTGAAAAAAATACCTCAATGACCGAGAGGAGAATAATGCGTTCGCGTTTTGAGACCCGGAAGTGGCTATGGGTGGACTTGGGGCTGAGAGTTACGTTACATCTGTTAATCTTGTTCTGCGTAAGTTGCGGTGAACAAATACCTGCCAGATTTACATATAATTATAGAAAGGAAATATAATACAAGGATTCAATGACTTCTCTATGATTTTGTTTCCATAATGAATCGGATAACGTACTAGAGTCTCGTCATTAAACGAATACATGTATTTTTGTTCCCCGTAAAGAAAATATAAAAAGTGATTACATAGCCGTGATGATATTGCGTTAATCAATGTCCCCGGATGTAGCACTTCTTATCTGGACCCCTGTTACTCTCCGGATTTTCGTGCGGCCTGCAGCTGGGCCGTTCAAATACATGTATCTTAGACCTGTTCATATGCATACCAGGTACTAGGTGTTGCGATTGTATACTAGAATATGTTTTACATGTTATATTTAATTGCATGTAATTGCGGTATCTAGAGAGATGAGATGAGGTGAGTTCAAACCATATTGGAGAAACCATAATACATAAATACGTCCGTTAAAAATGAAAACAGATCTCTTTCCTAACATACTCTGGTCTAGGCTCGCTGCAAGCACCCAACCGGATGGTACGAGACTACATGTAACTCTGATCTTACAACGGCCATGTATAGGCTATCTCATCAGACGTTCTATCCTACCAGGGAAATTTGCAAGTTGACTGTTCTTCAGAGATGCTTGTGTAGAAGTCTGCTATGGCGCTCAGAGACAGCGAACCAACAAGAGGGTCGAAATTAAAGAGCCCTCATGGCGCCATGGCCCCCGACCCTCACATTGCAGTGCAGAGGAATAAATATCAACTAAAACACTTCTTACGATAAGCGCGTAGGCTCTTGAGTGGAGTAGATCACTATATGTAGCTGCTAGCTCTCTTATTTGTACGGGAGATGGAGCTTCCTAGGGAGCACGATTTGGGGCCGGGGATGCTAGATATATATACTGATATACTAGATAACCCTGAAGCATGAAAGTAGTCTCTTAATATTAGCCCCAAGAATTTCAGTCTCCTTCATCCAGTGAGCAAGACCGGTACTCTATATCGAGCATATCCCATTTGGATTCTTCAGGTAGATTAGTGTAACCACAAGCCACATTGCTTTACAGCTAAAATACATGATCTACCTTGATGCCGTGTATAAAAATATGGAACTTCCACCTTAAGCCGCCAGGACGCACTAAAAATCTGACTTGACCCATACAGACTTTATTATTATGGCGTTATCTATCTCAAAGGTATCCCTGTTTTATCTTCCCCTTGCCCCCGAAATCTGGGAAATCTTTGTTGAAATCTTATCATCTGCACATGGCAGATGTGTTTTTCCACCATGAGCCTAGTTATCACTTTGGATGCCCCCGACTCTCAAGCTCCTTCTATACCCCTCCCTCTGCCTTGCCATACGGGCATCTAGAAGGCTTAATCCTCCCTTCTTTTTCCTTGACCAGCTACTGGCCTTTAGCGTTGAATTCTCGAGTGTCAAGAAATGATTTTGTTGATCGTGTGACACACGTTGACCAAAAAGTGGGAGACGTCCGAGTGTTTTCTGCGGAGGGGACAAAGGTTGCCTGAATACGGGTCGTTTGAAAGGTTGCTGCTGTAAACCTTGTTGCTGTTGGTATCCTTGGTGATAGGGGCCTTGATGAAAGAAGCCGCCTTGGTAGCGTGACCTTTGGTGGTGGTGTGCCGGCTGCTGAGATTCCACGTAAGATAGTGCGTATAAGGCAGAGCCAAGAGCCACTGGGGGCTTGGTCTTCCAGAGGTTGTTCTTCTCGATACGGGAGTTTCTGCTGAGAATGCTATCAACGTGAAGAATGGGATCGCCTAATGCCCTGAAGGACTTATTGAACTGATCGGTTTCAAAATGCCAGTTAGGGAGGCCTTCCCTGAGATAAGGTGACGGAGGATACCCCGGAATATAGTCAACGGTCATCTTTGGTGGCCAGTGTGTAGGTTGAAGAGGATAATACGCCCCAGTATATCCTTGGATAGGAACAGAAGGTAGGATAGGATGGGTATGGTCAGGACTGATCCTATCAACAGAGTTGAGTCGTCTGAGAAAGACCGCGGCTGTCGATTGGGGTTGAGGATGATCCATATCTTGAGGCCTGTGTGTGGAGAGTTCTATAGGAAACGGGGCGTGCTGTGGATATTGAAATACCCCCTGAGACAAGTTATAATTCTGCTCCGGGGAGGAAAAAGCGTTGCCAGGTTGAGTATACGCGGAGACCCCGGGGCGCTGATTCCTAGTATTGGGACCCAAAATACTATCCAGCCTGACTGGTGTTTGAGCAGTCCATCCAGGGCGAGGTTCCATGAATCTCGTTTCCTCTCCTCGGGATAAGGATCCTAAATCTTCCCGCTTGATCTTCGCTTGCGCCGGCCCGAAATCGTGATGCATTGTGATCCTGCTATGATTGGAGGCAGATAGAGCAGTATTTTCCAGTCCATCTGGTGTCTCCAAGACGGAGTCAGTCCCGGCCTCAGCTTTCAACTTCTCATCCTCTTCTGGTGAATCTGGGCTGTGGTAGGTTAGCAATGAAACGGGGCCGATGGAGCAAAGGGTATATACATCATCTCAAATTTGATGTCACCATTGTTGTCGATAAGCATCCATTGAGCAGCCTCATGGAACCAGTTTACAGGGGGATCAGTAGACTGAACATGTTCTGGGGTTGGGTTTGAATGTTCGGGATGCATCTTGACGTATCTGATGAATGATGATGACCTGACGTTGAGGTGTTGCGGTTGTGCCGGGGGGCTCCTGTAAAAGTGATTTAACCTGGGGCCTCATCACTTGCACTCGGCATCGGTGGGTGTAAATCCCAGGCAACGGGAGCCAAGGAATAAGCTTAAAGACTGCACGCATTTCTGCGTCATACAATATCACGCGGAATAAAATGGATGTAAGGTGTCACAAGGTTTGCAAATCCTTAAAAGTCTCCTCGCCGGCCTATTTGCTATTGGACGGAACGAATCCTGCAGTGGATCCTCTTCTAAGAACTCTACTCCTAGTCTTTCCCTTGTACCTGGTAAAATAGCTGTTGAACTATTTCTCAACAAGTCAGCGCCTAATCTTCATAGTCGAGCTATCCAGGGGGCTGGGGGTTTTTGGTATTCCTATTTATGTTATACCGATTAATATGATTCCTTACGGTACCATAGATAACGAACTCCTCATGAGCTAACACCACCCTTAAATTTGGTGGTAACTTGTGTCGAAAGAAGTGTGCATGGTAAGTTCTCGAATAATGCTCGACTCTAGTGGATGAAAAGAAGTAAGCAAGGGGATACGAGATGTGGGTGGGTGACCATAGAAATAAACAGAGGAAATGCATTAGGCATTTTAGTAGCTAGCAGTGTACCAGTGTCTTACCTTTCATCAATGGAACCACTTTATGAAATGTAGGGAAAAAACAGTAGGGATGGCCACGTGGGGTTGTATATAGTGTACAAGACATTAATTCCCCCGCCTCTGATTGATCGAGGCCTTATCCTGGATCCCAAATTACAGGTGCTATTTACGACCCTGCGAGAAACTTGTTGCCTCAACTGTAAAGACCGCTATATAATAATATTTAGCACATATAAAGGGATCGTGCCATCATCTCAGAGTACATGTGATCAATTGGTGGTTGATCTTACCCCATGGCCAACAGACCGGGAGTAAAGGACATCAAATAACACTCTTTTCCACTGAGTACACATGGCCAAGGGAATGTATATCTCAGTACCCGATCAAATTCCTAACAGATCTAGAGTTGAATGATTAGTATTGACTCGTTGTATGATGAATAAAGAAAGGATGTTTGCTTAAACTCCCCGATTGCGAATTATGCGTTCCGATACTGTTCCACAGCTTCCAGTCCCCAGTCGGCGAGAATAAAAAACAAATTGAATGTAGATAAATGTATATCTCACACCCAAATACAACCCGACCGGCTCACCCCTGATCTTCACCGATACTTTGCTTTCTATAATCAACATAAATATATTAACCAATCAAGAGGAGTCTTTTCAAGGTCATAAAGTAAGATATACACTCGTATTAGAATAGAATTTAACAGGATCCAAGCTGTAAATAGACGCGGCGGACCCCACCACTGACAATGATAGGATTTCTTTTTAATATGTACATGTAGTTACCGAGATCGAGATGGAACAAAATACCACACACGCACTACCAGTTGAACTAAAGGAACTCAGCTAGCTTCCGAGCTAGTACTAAAGAGAAAAGAACCTATGATCAAGCTTCTGGGCGTTTAAATTAGGTTTTCTTTGGGGGTTCGTACTGCTGTTAACACTCATTGAAAAAGCAGAGACCAAGAAGAAATCTCCCTGTAATACACCGAAGAAATGATATATGTAAACACAGAACGCGCGAGCGGCAACCCACTTTCGTCAGTCTATTGACCCGGGAGAACATAGGCTGCTGTACTGAATTAAGGTAAGCAGCATGCGCACTTTGCAACTATGAACTACATGTACGTAGTACTAGCTGCATGCCGGAATAAGTAATAATTTGAGCATATAAGTACATATATCAGGTGTTAAAAGCTGAAGCATCATCAAGATTATTCTGTAGACATATCGTTAGTCATTAACCACAAGATCCTAGGAGACAGGTGACTTTATACATACCATCCGCTCATTATTACAACCTGTATCCCATAATATCACTTTGGTCCATCGGAACGTAAGACGTCGAGTAATCATGGAAATACTCCGGATGCCAGCCTCTAATTTTCTCAAGAGACATCATGTCCATATGTTGTATCAGTTCGTCCTCAATTAACATACCGACGGTATACACGAAAACAATCCGAATCCTACCGAATGGCACGATTTCATCCAGCTGTTGATGACCTATATTAACCTTGATTCCAACCACATTGCCCCCGAAGGCCCGGCGAAACGTAGCCCCGCATGGGAGAGATGGGTCGACGTATATATCCATACCTTTGCGAGAATGACATATTGATCTGCTGAATCGGGGAATGTTGACGATTTCATAGAGAATATTCGATGTAGGATCGCTACCCTCATTACAGTGTTCAAAATGCTATTAAAGCTGACTCGATTTTTTTCATATGTTAGCAGCGTGAATGATGTCTTTAAAGGCGCCATTCTTTCACTTAGCCGGTGGCTTAGGCTCAAGGTTGCCTATGAGAACGGTTTTTTTTTAATCCTCATAATCCTGACCCTGCGGTCGTCAACACCCGTCGTCAGTCAACGTTCGAAGAGATATTTAGGGGACTCTTCACCCTCTACCTGTATTCTAGAATCTCGGAGGGGACTGTTAAAAACTTACGGCAACCCAGTCAACGCACGCAGTCTCATGATCAACGATGTCCGACACTTCGGTATCATTGCTTACTCGACCCCTCGAAATACCTGCGAAGATAGCATTTGTTTTCAAAAATTAAGCACAAGCGTGCTTCACGAGAACTCACTATAGAAAAGTATTTGAGGTTCGTGCCACAGCGAGCTTAAGGGCCCTCCGCCTTGCGCTCGCCGCGAACAACATCCTCCCAAGATTCTTTAATGAAAAGGTTTCTTGGGTCAACTTGCAATGGTTTATTGGGTAGAGAAATCCTGCTTTACAAAGCGTTTAATAGGGACTCATTTCCATTTAGAGACTAGGGCGCGAGCATCCACTCCACTCATGGCTTCCCGGAAGACGATGGTGATGAGTCGCCACGTCGTAGACGCGTGAAGATTGATTACAAGAATACATCTCATTCGAAGTTTGCCGTTAGCTGGAAAGGCATCCACGCATCTGGATATAAGGCTTTATTCAATCCCGAAACGTACATTAATGAAAGCTTTGAAGGGCATCCTTAACGTCAGAATCTACAGTCACATGCACAACAGATGTAAAGCTGACCTCAAAGACAAATATAATGTTATCAGGGACACTGATGGCTTGGATAATGATCAAATGGATATATTGTCTCATGAAGATTCCGCCAATAAAGACTTACATGGTCCAACTACCAGTGGTGACATTGGTGCGTATATCCATCTAATCCTATTCTTTGCCCTCGATCCTTAAGTCGCACCGAAGCTCCAAGAAGCCGTTGACAGACGTTGACAACACTCAAAAAGGCCAACGCATCAGTAAAACATGACGTTCCCCGACCATAAAGACACATCCTTTAATAAGAGACCCGCTGGACACGTCGATCAGACTGATGATAAATTCTTATACTTCCCGTGGTCCCCCTCACCGCGTCATGCACACCTGTTGTTCGAAGATCTTTCGACGTTCACCCAAAATATGGCTCCCAATGAAAAAAACATGCGGGGTTCCGAGGATATTCCCTTGGAGGTTTTGGACCAGGATCTGTCAGACCCTCCTAGACAGCCTACGAGTTCTCCAGAAGAGAGCTCTGTCGATTCTCCGGGGCTTAGCCCTGTCACCTCTCCGGAACTGAGCAGTGTCAGTTCTCCAGAGCTTAGCTCTCTCAGTTCTGGAGAACTGAGCTCTGTCAGTTCAAAAGCTGTCTATAGTGATAGCGAAGATGGTTTTAATTGGTATAATCCTAGGGGCATCCGAAATTGGAGACGTGGAATGCATATCCGGCGTGAAGATAGTGATGAGGAAGACGAAGCAAATGGGAGCTTCGCTAAGCGTCGTGAGCCTTCCACCAGCTCAGAAGAGGAGGAGGATGAATTTATGAGCGTCCGTGAAGGGAAAAGACCTGCGCCTATCACCAATCCTATCGTGCCCAATAGGAAAAGAAATTTTGGTGATAAGGCAGTTGGTAGCCGTGAGTCGTCTCCTGAGAATTCCGATGAGGGGTCCCGACCTGCAGATAGTATCTACAGATTCGCAACTAGTCATATGGATTACTGTAACGCAGAGCGTCTGGACTACGTCTACATCTATTACCGAGATCCTCCGAGATTCCTCGATTTCGTCCACTTACTCTACGTAAAGCATAGGGTGGATGGGTTTAAAAGGATCTACAGAGTCAAAGTTATTTTGAAAGGGGATTTTATCAACTTTCGCGTTGGGAGGATTAGTTGTCAATATGAATGGGAAAAGATCCTGAAGATTATGGACGAAGAAAATCTGCAGGCCGAGGTGCTATACCGCACAAAAGAGGAAGAGAGTGTAATTCCGACAGATTCCGTGTCCGAAGTGGCAATTCCAGAAGCTGCCATATCCGAAGCCGTCATATCCAAGATTACCATGCCCGAAGTTACCATTCCCAAAGCCTCCGTTCCCGAAGTCGAACAGACCGACAGGAGTCCAATCTTAGTTACAATAGACAAATTTATTGAGGATACTGTCAAGGAGATTGGCACGACTAAGGAGGCTATTAGGATCAAAGAGACCGCAGATTCTGTCGATCAAGGTTTCAAAATGGTCAAAAAGCTCTTTCAACATTCTATCAAGGTGATTGTCGGACAAGTAGGAGAGAATGGCTTTGGTCAGACTGTCGACCAAAACAATGACCAGGATATTCAGCAGGGTCCTAGGCGGAATCTCAAGAGGAATGCGGACCAGCTTGACGAGGAAAATGTCGAGGAAGATGTCAAGCAGAATGTCGAGCAGGACAAGGCGGACGCATCCGACATTGACCACATGGAGGTTGATGATATTTGAGAAATACCAGGCTTGTTGTTGATTGAATACATGTGCAGTGTATTAGTCTTCGGAAATCGAGGACACTAGGTACATGTTCGTACTCCTTTACGAGATCTGAGAACGGCATAAGTAAAAGGCCTAGTAGAATGGGCAGAGATAAATGTTATTTTGCTACCTATTAGTTGATGTTAGAACGAGTAATAATAACAAAAATGGCATTCTTTCATCCGCAACCTTCACGTCTTTCTAACAGTTATGTGAAATTTATATACAGAGCTCCTCGATATATGCATCATGATCATAGATGCTCGACAGCCGTAGCGATGTATATTTAGAGAGATTATATTCCAATTCCTATTAGATGGATATATATATCTTCGTTTTTGCTTTTTTGGTTATAAGCATTGTACGTTCTTTTTAATCGCGGACACTTGTACCCCCGGTCAAGTGCTTGATATAGGTCTAGTGGAAGCCATCCCTTTGATATTCTGAAGATAAATTACAGATCTCGCATAGAAACAACCCACTAAAACTCTATAGACACCTCATGGGGGATCTACGGACCACATTTTAACGCCTACAAACCTTCAAAAATATCTACGGGATGGCTTGATCCAGTACGTATATATTAGTAGGTATAGTTCTAGGCCATAAATCATGGGAAGGCGCGGCGTAGCAACCTCCCGGGCCACCACGACTACCCACCCAGTAACCACAATTGATCTTTTGGAGAGCTGATTTTTTGTACAGTTGTTAAATAGTAGCTAAATAAAAATAATTTGACATTTAATATCTTGTGTACCAACCCCTTGCCTTTATAACAGCTCTATTCTCCTAGGCATGCTCTCAACTAGCTACCAAATAAATCATCAGGTAACAGTTCCCAGCAATGAATTAGACCTTCCTCCACGAGGGGCTTTAACACTTAAGGTGATCTAGTACCATATGCCAAATGGGGGTACTGTTGATGGTAAAGCTTCTTAAGGTGTATCCAAACATGTTCAATGGGATGGAATAGGCAAGCCAGTCCTCCAGAACATCTACCCTATTCTCCTCCAACCAGAGTTGTAAGTCTCCGGTTTTTTGCCACAGCAGGGAGGCTGGTCATTCCCTCCTAGCTGTCTGGCGGGGTACATGGTCTCTGGGCGCCATCGGTGGTGGTGAAACATTTTGTGTTCAGGCGTTGCGACCTCGCGCCTTCCCATGACTTATGGCATGGCGCTGTACATATCAATGCTAACGAGAACCGACATATATCTAAACCATTTACGATACTTTAGATGTAAGTTACACACGCTTCAATTGAGGCTACTGCTCACGTCATTGGCCTTCGTAAAGTAACGTGCCTGTCTTATCCACCCACCTTTCTTCCCTTAGCTATTCTCCAGCTTGCCTCTCCACTAAAAGAAAACATCGTCAATAGGTTTATTTTTTACACTCATCCGTACCTTCACCCATATCTATCTAGATCCTGAATCGAAATCTTTCTCCCTTTCTATAATCGTTAATTACCACTCACCATACTCATAAGATATTTGTGGTCCCTTTCTTTACTGCTTCATATATATCTCTTGATTTCTACAATGCAATTAATGAATTAAACAAAAAAAAAAAAAATCTTGATTTCTACAAGTTATACCAAGATCAACTCTTAATACCATTTTCCTGCTCGGACTCCTTTGTTACTATCCCGAAATAACATATCCTCAGTTAACCAATTGATCCACCTTTATCTCTTGTTTCTCTGACGTTCTTGGTAATATTTCCGCTACTCACCCTCAAATTTAAACCGTCAACAAATTCCTAACCGATATACTATTGCTCTAGTGTCTCGCACGTAGGAAATTTAAAACCCACCCACCCCCGAATTCAAGTTATTTCATCTCGCCATCCGAATATAACAAAAATGTCGATCACTGAACAACAACCAATGCTTCACACTCAGAAGCACGCTCACAATCTCGAGACCAAGCACCAGATTGATTTGAAGGCCCTTGAGAGGCCTATTTCTGAGAATACTGGACCTATCCCCGAGTCTCCTTCATCGAACGCATGGGTGGTGACGTGTGAAAGCGATAGTGATTCTGAAATGTCTATCGGCGAAGATCTAGAGCATACAATCCCCGGAGGCGATCATTACCTTATCCCAGCAAGATTTTGTGGTGTTCCTGTTTTTATCAATCTCACGGCTCATAGTTACATATCTATGCCTTTTGAAGCCATAGATGGCATCCCCTCCCTCGTCGAATTTTCGGCTGCAGATATGGAAATCGGCGGTCAAATAATTCAAGTATTCATTAGGGATCATGGATTCTGGGACGAGACAAACGAGATAAGCTATGTTCCGATAGGTGATTCCGGGTCAATGGTGATCTATGAAAGTATTGAGGACGCTATCAGGGCTTTAGAAGTGTTTTCTACCCAAAACGAGAGAATAATCTTGGACGTTGAGGGCTTGCATAATGATAAATATCATGATAAGAATGCCGAGATAATGGAGAAATTTAGAATCGAAGAAACTAAGAAGAAGCAGGATGGGGCGGGAGAAGAAGGCAGCGGCGAGAGCGACGGGAGTGAGGATGAGGATGATTATACTGGTAAAAATTGCGATGAATTTTGCGGTCTTCATCATGACACATCTGAACCCGGTGATGGCGATTATGGAGATGGTCTAGCGGACTGGGTGCGCGAGCAACACCAGAGTTTAGAGAGACGAATTGACGAGTTGATAATGGAAGCGGCGGGAATTTCTTCCATCATCATAGATGAATATGTCAATGAGGGGGCTTTGCAAGTCATCATTGATGAGGACGAGATTGCGTGTGATAGTGTTTAAATTTAGAGGATAGTACCTAGTACCTGGGCTGGGGTGGAGAAGGGGCAGGAACTTTCGGGGGACATGCAAGAGGACAGCAACCATGATACTAGAAATTCTAAGTTAAACGTATTTCGCACAAAGTAGATGGATCCCCTTCCGTACCCCTTCACTTTTCTCTCTCTCTTTCTTTTCTTAAGCTTTATAATAAAGGGTATAGAGCGTTTGGACTTTATGTTTAGCTCGTACTAATTGCAGGTTGGAAGTCGACTACATAATTTTTTTAAAATTAGGACATCTTTTTATGCTTAAGGCGGGACATGTGGAGTAGGAAACGTTCATGTTCAGAAGATTATCTTGCTTTAAACTCACGGAACAATTGTACTTATTGTCTTTCTTCGAAACCCTTGTTTCCCTCACTGGTGGAGTGATTATTACTGTTCTCGAAAAGGTTAGCGTCGTAGAGCTCTTGTATATATATCCCTGCTACACATTATGTAACGATTGCAACACCATACCTGATATCCGAGTGATAATTCATGAGTTATACGTATGCTTTTTAGCTTAGATTGATCATTGGCGAGAACGGAATCTTGATGTTGGAGACCTCAACAAGACCTGAGGCTTCCTCTTGGTTAAATAACTCTTGATTCACGATTTAAAGCTACATTATTAGGACTCAAAGTTATCAACTAATTCAAACATCATGAACTGTCATATACTTAGTTTTATCAAACAAATATACATATAACTAGTTGTGTACAAGAAATGTTGGCCGTCAAAATGATTTGCCGGAAAGCTGGCGATCTACAGAGGATAAAGATGATGTTTCGACACACACGCATATAGGTCACCATATGCAATATACCCCGGAGGGAGTGCAGTTATAGATCACATTCCCCGGTAAAGAGGTATACTTCTAGCTCCGTGCGTTCTCTGTATCTCTTCTGACTTGGCATTTTAGCCAAGTGTACAGCTGGCCACGCTCGGCGGTTTCATGTGTCCCAGGCTACCGACATACTCTAGTTACATCCCCTCATAGTCTTATACTACTCCCTACGAGAAGTTCGCTACTCACCGAAGGATCTAGCAACAACATCTACATTGCAAACATGCATCCCACAATTCCCAACGTTATCCGCTGGCTGTTGCCGCTTAGGCCTTCACCTACTATATGTGATCTCGGGCCCGCTCGGAAGCTAATTGAGAATCCACATCTACTGTGCTTCTCAAGTTCCGGCCATATCTACATACTTAGTACCAGTGACTAAGAGTCCCTGACTCTTTTATGGGTTTAATTGAATACCATCAGGTATATATGATTCATCTCAGACGTCAAAATATATATTTACGAATTACTGATGTTTCTTCATGAATTTTAGATAGGGAGGACGGAGACATGGGCACAGGGTAGTTGCTTTTCGAAACCTTCATAAGGTAATTTCACACCAAGTTTCAGTCATTACACCATTCTTCAAGCCATTTTCTTTATTTCATATGATCTTATAATAGGACTAGACAATAAACTAACCTCATATCAATTCCACAGATCCACCCATCTTTTTGGTGGTGCCGGCCCAGAACATAAGACAATTTTCATTCCGCCGTGGAGTTCATTTCTAGGGATCATGTTCCCCGCAGGAATATCAACCGAGTTGGGAAGATCCTTGAGGCTGTAGGGAATCGAATACACAACCTACCGAAGTAATATTTGCTTATTTTTGAATTCTTTGTTTTTTGCAACAATAGCTGATTAAGGTACTATCATAGATACGGTCCCGTCTCTCTTCAAAATATCGAGAATATCAAGATCTGGGACGAGTCACAGGGGGATCCGGGAGCAGCCATCATTCACCAGTCGCATGGAAGCAGAGCGGTTGGATGTTGGGCTGGCGTTAACGCTAAAAGTACTTAGGGCACGGGTCTCTTTCTCCGGCTTAGTTCGATACAGCCGCGCAAAATTTCCTTTACATATATTCCAGGTGTTTTGTCGGAGGGTCAATTGACAAAATACCTCCGCCCACCCCACGGCATATAGTCCGACTAGGGCATTAAACTTACTAATCTCGTCGTATTCAAGGAAGGTCCGGGTACGTGATAACCGCCCTGAGCAACGAGCTACTGTATTAATACTAACCTGAAAAGTGATGAGTTGACCTTTCTCATCGTCAGGTATTTTATAAGAGGGTTCTTCCACCACAATTTCCCCAAGAAACTATTACTCCTCCAACGGACTAGGCTTTCGTAGCGCTACACTCGACGTTGTGTCTCACGTGGTCTCGCCGACGGCTTCATAGCTGTAGGCAAGGCCGTCCATCCTTCACTGGTGACGGAGCAGTTGAAAATATCGCTGGGGTCGGCGCAAAAAACATCCAGTCTATTGGTGGTCTGCTCCGGCTTTGCTCAAGGAACGAACATTCTTCCTGCGTTGAACCAAACCCCAGGTGTTTTGTATGAGGGTAGTCTCTCAAAGGTATCCTGGTGAGCTCTCTTCCAACGTTAAAAATTTCATCTGGGTAATTGGCGTTTCGGCTAGCTAACATGAGTGCATGTTCTTCAAGCAGTATGTGAGGCAGACGGGCCTTGATTGGGTAGAGGCTGCCGTGACGAGGTCAAGTTGTCAGGTGCTTTGTGGGAGGGTAGACCCACCCAATTTTCCTCAAGGCACCACTTTTTCCTCCAACGGAACAAAATATCACCTGCTTCATAGCCTTGTACTCAGAGTAATAGCGCCAACATCTACCACAGAGCAAAGGGTAGAGGTGTTATTGAGCTAGACACGATCGATTCAAGTGATTGATACCGTGTGGTCAAGGACGGGTGTGCAGTAATATACTCGAGGATAAGTCTATACAGCAGGTTTTGCCGGGGGTAGAGGGCTGTGGGCTGTTGAGGTGGACTGGGGTGGGTTTTCTGACGACGATAAAAGGTAAAATAAGAGCGCGGAGCTCAATTTTACCTTTTTGAAAGCAATAACAGGAAAGTATTTACCACTTCACCAACATTTTGGTGCATTGGCTTGGGGGCATATTGGATAGCCCCCCGCCCCGACAACGAGCATGACGAGTGAGCAGTTGGAGGGAATCTAATACTTATGTAGTGATTACGTGGTTGGGAAGAATAAGAGGTTTAATTCTATCATCTTGAATTCTTTAAACTAGTTTTCTGCCTCTGCTACCCTCAGCTTATCTATATTGCCTTCTTTTGCCCCGTAAGTCTTAGGCAGATACAGTTTCGTGTGTGTTTCCCGGAAGGTATTATATGTAGTAACAGAATGTTATCAAAAGCTCTGGTTAAACATACGTCTATATATTATCTCCTCCAGAACACATTATTAGACCCGTAAGAAGGAGAGCATTACTCCCAAGTTGGCTCCCTTTTAAATCTGTCAAGACAGACAGGAAGTACCGCCGTATATCCACTTTTACTTGTGTACGGGGGCCCGATCCAACCAGTCGCACAAGCCATTGATGCGACATCGACAGCAGCATGCCATCAAGCCCCACAAAACAATCATTGATACATTTGTACACTTGTGGAGAGTGGAAAGTAGTTCTACAAACTAGGTTAGCCTCCCAAATAACCTTTGGCTACGATCCATGTCTCTTCCCGCACTCTACCACTTATGATACGCTAACCTAAAATAATTATTACCTTGCCAAGAACTTCATGCGAGTGCTTGACGATGACCGAGTGATGGCCATGACCGAGTGACCACCCATGACTTCATCCTTCATGACAGATAACGGACTCAACCAACTCCGGAATACTCGCTCTCTGAAATTCTGTGTGTGATGGGTTACTAGATATAGTTAGAAAAGTCTGCTACATGGCAGATTCGAACTTCTGAATACATGTACGTCCTGGACCTGTCTTTGCCAAGAACCTTCCCGTTGTGAGGTCGTTATTGCGGATTTCATAGGTGAGTCAAGCTTCCGAAAGTAGAACTACTTAAAGGTCAGGAGCGGAGTACAAGTAGTATTCATAGACCTTACAGTTCTATATATTTCTCAACCAGAGTTATTTGTGGTAATGTGCTAGGGTAGGATGTAATATAAAATCTAACGAATCCGCGGGCTCCCCTTCACGATTTGAAAATAGTGGATAACGCCTAGATATGTAACGAATAAAACTGAGTACCCTGAAAGAGGCAAAGCTTGGGTGTTACAGTTTTAATGTATTATTGTATAGCAGCGAAAATTGAGTAGAACCTGCCTGAAGACAAGCCGATTAACTGTACATGTGTTCTCATATAGAATAGCAATCTGGAATTATTTTTCACTCCCCAAATTCTCCTATGGGAGTTATTTGTAGTTGATAAAATGCAGTTAATGGTTTCAAGGTGCCATTTGAGGACCCTAAACATGTGGTGCGGGTGGAGGGGTCATAGTGGAGCAGATTCTAGGAGGATGGTATATATTAGAGACTATCCCCCGTGGTTTAAAGCCCCCAAACATCATGCTTTTATTGAAGTTTCAGTTAAGGAAAACCTGTTTTTTGACAGGTTACAGCATGTTTGATGCTATCTTTGTGAAGGTTATTGGACGCTGTTATTGTTAAAAAAAACTGGTTGTTTTGATGAAATCACTCACTGAAATAAATTCTATGATGTTTTGGTAATGGTCTTATATCAATCGACTTTGGAATAGCACGCAAGTTAGGTGTGTGGAGATATTGTACAGTTCACTTTAACAAAGCCACCTTGTAGGCAAGGATGGGAATAGAGTAAATAGAACCCTTATTCTACATATTAAAAACAAGACCGTGGTAAACTCTATCCTAACAAACGACGCCTTCCCGTGGTTTTAATAGAAACTGCGAGAAGGCTGTGCGCCTTTATACAGTTGGTAAACAATGCATCTAACTCTGCTCAATCTAATATCATACCTAACACATTCCGTAACAGCTCATTCCCACAGGTTCCTCGTATTAGGTACCCATAAAACCCCAACTGAATCAACCTGCGTCTAATCTTACTGGCATCGAGTAATAAAAAAAAGAAAAGAAACTACGAGTAAAACTCTGCGTCAGTGATTCCTAAAGTCCCATCCGGCGCTGGAGGCGCTATAAGAGTCGCCTGTGGTAACCTTTGTTAACATATTTCTTTCAAGGAACGGTCAATAATATAAACCTACAGCGTACTGACTCCCTGTTTGGGAGAATATAGAGGACCGGTCTAAAGTTGGATCCGTTCTCATTTGAGCAAATGGAACCGCCGAGTGACCCCTCTCCATGAGGATCCTTCGTGACCTGGCGTCTCCGTCTATCAACAGAGTAACCAATGCCCTGAGACTATAAATCTCTTCATGCAATGTATGAATATCACCAGATGTATTTCTAAAAGCAAGTTAGTGTTCTGGTCGTTGAATAAAGATGACGTTAATAGGAATAGTTCTTTAATACCTGCTATAATCCACGATGCTCTGGATAGCGTTGCCTACATTGGCAGGTGGTATTGCTGCATTAGGCCCGGTAGAAACGTTTGGTGGTGGATCTCTATCTGTCGCTACCCCAGTGGGTACATTGCATCCAGTAGGGTTATTAATGTATGATTGATTCAAGACTAACACTGATAAGTTACACTCATCAAGAGAGGTATGATCGCTGAGAACATGATCGGTGTGATCTATGATTGGCCTAATCTCCGGTGTTTCCAGCTGGTCTACATGTAATTCATGCGAACCTCTCGAAATATTTGATCCCTTTGATTCTCCGTCTTGATGCGATTGATCTTTTTCAGATTTGTCCACTTGATCTGTGATTGATTTGTCGCACTCAGATTTTGCGGATCGGCTATGTTTCTCTGGTTGGGTTGTCTCGGTGTGGGCTGTTGTTGAGATATCGCTCTTGGGGTTTTCAGTTTTGGTCTTTAGCGTGGCGGGTTCAGTTGGCGCCTCGGTGTGGGCTGCCACAAGATCATCGCTTTCCGATTCCAATTCTACCGCTCTAGATATGAGGTCCGAGAGTGTTTTGAACCACGTAACGCGTACTGGGGGGATTTTGATTTTTTGGGGGATAACGAGAATATCTGCATCCTCCTTTTTAAGGTAGTCAGATACACTCTCGGATGTTTCCGTTATTTTGTTTGTATATTTTACCGTCATATCCCTAAGCCGATCTTTTAGTCCTAACGGGAGCTCGACATCTTCTTCGTAAAGAAACGCTGCAAATCGTAGAAGTACAAAATGTAGCGGTTTGTGGACCTTAATTTCGAACGGGCCCAGCTTCCCGTCAAAAATGGCTTTTGAAAATACTTTTGAGCTCTTGTCCTCGTACACGCATAGTACTTGGGACATATCATCGACCCATCCTTTGAAAATCTGTCCAAATAATTTGAACGTTGTCTTTATATCCTTACCCATCCCTGCCTTGGAAGAGACTGTCTTCAACAGATCTCCTTCAACAAAGAACGGTTTTCGCTTTAGCATATTGAGCTCATGCTGCCAACCATCTGAATCGTCGTCTTTTCCTATATCTGTAGTCGTTGCCCCCTTGGTTGAGCCTGTTCAAAGTTAGCTCAAAACCTTTCCGTTATGACATATCCATGAATATATAGCAGGAAAAACCTCTCTTACCTTGATTAGCATGATGTGAATCGTATCCGGTGGGAAATCTTTGATTAATAAGCCTTTTGAGCTCAAACATGAAAGACTTAGCAAGAGATATCTTTCTGTCAAGCCTATGTTGATCAAAGTTTTCATTCACGTCCCATATCCAGACGAAGTTATCGGCGGTAGTCATATGTGCACAGAATGTAATAAAGTCCCATGCATATCCGGTGCAGTAGCGATCTAGGTCGATAGCAATACGAGCATATCGAATCCAGCGGCCGATCGCCGGCATTACACCTCCGAAGTCAATTTGACGAATTGAAACTTCGAAGTCTGCGAATGTTTCCACGTCTTTCTCTGTGAATTTCTCGAAAACTCCCGCAGAATCTAGAGAGTCTTGCATGTAGAGCTTGAGTTGAAATATTGCATCAAATTGATCGAGCGACATGCACAGGATGGAAAATCTGAGGGAGTCGAAGTTATGAACCAGTGGTTTCTTCGCAATGGCCTTAGCCTCTAACAAGGCGGCTTGTATCGCATTTCTCAGTTCTCCAACCGCGTCGGAAACTTCTAGCTCCCACGGCCAGCGAAGACAAAATTGGTGAAACTCCTCTAACCAAGATCGAGGAAGGCCATATTCCCTGGAATCTACCAGGAAAGCCCAAATTGTGGAGGTTCCTTCGTTGTAGAGGGCTGATTCATATGCAGCCTTGTAGTCCTCTTCCCATGATTTCATTGTGTCCAACTCAGGGCCCTTTGGAAGGCGTTTCATGAATGCTGTGATAGTTTTTGACAAGTCGAGGTGCGTGTCTGCCTCAAAGTTCCGGCGTCCGGAGAGTTCCTTTAGCTTAATAGCCCCCCATTCACAACAGGCACTGCGTAGGTCCCAGGCAGCCAACATAGAATCTTCTTTCTGTTTCTTGGTCATCGCCCCTATTCGGTTAAGCGCCCTACGCCCTATCACCTTCCTAGTCTTCCCTTCGGTGCTTTGATTATCAGAGCTCATAATTTCAGAAAACCTCGTCATCCAGTCGACAGCTGGATAAGATACCCATTCGGTTTTGTTGAGAATTTCTAGTAACTTATCGGGATTTTGTTGTGCCCAATGCCTTTTCGTCTTTGCATGCTGATGAAATAATGACAGTGACATTGTGGGGTTGTATGATAAAAGTAGTTTGGAATTGTTAGAAATATTTAACTAGAAGGTTAAACAGTCTAAATTCTTAGCTATTAAACTTGGGGCTCTACTTGGTGAAATGGGTTTAATACCTTCGCAGAATTTGGATTCCTGGAACAATTGTGTTTGACAATTGGATCTGATTAGAATCAGAAAGGACTTTAGTCTAGCTGGAAAGAGAAACAGAGGTTGCGTCTCTTTTGATCAGTCCTAATACTCGTTGGGGAGTGTTTTTAAATCGTTGTGATTTTAATGAAATATCTTAAGCTGAGAGATCTGAGGGGCGAAGGGTGTGGATTGAAGTTATAGATGAATAACCAAGGGTGAAGGGGGTGAATAAATAGGGGGAGCTATAGTGGTCTCTATGTCATATGTACATGTATCTCGATCTGTTCTCAAGGCTATCTACTTAAGGGACCACATTCACCGAATCAAATAGAACACACACACATTTTATTACATATACTTAATTAAATTATTTAAAACTACATCATATATACATGTACAAGCATGTGAATACGCGTAAGTCTCTAAAACCATGGCGCTCGTTCGTTTGTGATTACTTCCTATTGGACTTAAGCGCATCGAATTCTGTCGGTTCATTAGCACATGGAGGCAAAGTGAATATATATATCATTGAATTCACAGTATATGTAAAGGTAATGTATATAGGATATCTAAATAAGTAATCTACAAAGACTTTTGCTATTACACCATGTGTCCATGAAATTGACATATACATACGCTCAAAGGAGTACTCAACCTTTATCACGAAAAGCAACTGCAAAAGACAATAGAGAAGCACATGTGTACAATGAAGCTTGCTAGTCTGAAGTCCTACTTCCCATTCCGGGTATTCAATTTCGAATGGCGAAAACTGATTCCACACATGAGTTGATACATTTTAGCCCCAAGCCCCCATCCTTCCTGAATCACGTGGAACCTCTGCCACCACTCTGGCTTCGTCTCTGAATCTCCACTCCGCTGTTTCGGCTGCCTTCATTCTTCTAGCCAGCTTTGCAATCTCCTCCGGCACCCTAAAAATTAGTCCCTCAGGGACAATCACAAGCTTTCCCTCCTTGTCAAGATTTACTGGCGCACAACTCGTTTCTGGCCGAGTCATAGCCAGACTCGTGTTTATCCAACACTCAGACAACCTCTGATTTTGCTGAATGTCACTGCAGCAAAGTCGATACTTGAGCCCGATCTGGTGATAGTCGATATCTCCGGTACCGTCTCCAGCACTCAAGACGCTGCCACGACGCAAGGCCACATCATAGCACCGAATGTATGCTTTACGAGCCTCCTCGAACCTTCCAAGGCGAATGTAAATTGATCCAGCCTGGAAGTAAGCAACTGCCAGGAATGGATCTATTCTAATAGCGCTTTCAAACCAAGAAACACTTTCCCGCAAACTCCCCTCACGGAGGTGAAGTTGGCCAATGTTGAATTGTAGCTTGGCCGTCGGTTTGGAAAGGAAACAAAGTTCGTGGTACATAGCGAGACAAAGATCGAAGTCTCTAGCGTCGAAACGTTCCTCGGCGTCATTTTGGATTTTGATTTGGCGAACATAGGGCATCGTGGGGTGCGCGGGAGGCCATCGTGAGGCAGGGGTAACATCCGTGGGACAGGCTAAACGAGCCCGATAGTGGTCTGACAGACCATATAGCGCCATTTTACTCTTTTTTACTTCGATATGTTAGTCTCTAGAGCTTTTCTGAATAAATAGATTAATTGCTGATGGTGTTTGGATCAGGGAATTCCAATCAAACTCACAGCGCTGTCGTATGTAGAACTAGGCGGGCAAAACTAAGGAATCATCGTCAATTAAAGCTTACGTTAGTTACAGATTGGTATAGATAGAATGTTTGTAGACACCGGCACTGTGGGAGAGGAAGGCTATTGCGAATTCTGATGGGGCAATCTTATTTCATTGCTTAAGATTTATGATTTTGATCTTGATTTCCTCTCATTGTATGTACGTCCAATTGTATGTATACTCTTATCTAAAAGACCAGCGGCACCTAGAGAATTTAACTAAGGGGGACAAGTTAATACAATTCATTTTATATCATTCAGCCATTTTGGGTCTCGTATATATTCAGTTGAGAGCCCGGCCATAGAATGACCAGATCCACGGTATCGATACAGGTATCTGCAGCATTACCATCCATGGTATCTATCAAGCGTTGACATCATCGCATTGTTCTAAAAACCATGGTCATTAGTTAAACAATCAAAGCTTGTTTTATTTAAACTTTGATCTCAAGATCTTGATCAACATACCCACTCTTGTCGCATCCTGCAAGGCAACCGTATCCACCGCATCCGCAGGCAAGTGGATATATCTCAGGCTGTTACCGCGAAGAAAGATGCTGTTTAATGCATACTAATGGTCTTCTTTTAGCCATATGACCGTAAAATAATCAGAGTGGATGCAACACTACCAAAACTGCTTCATTCCTGGCCGCATTGACGATTGTGATGCCTTTAAGAGTCACGTTGAAGTAGCTATCGATAGAAGCGAGAATTCCCCGGAATATCATGCCGTCCTTAAGTTCGACAGTCACCTAAAACGTGCCTCGTTAGAAAAACTATGCCAGGAGCAAAAGAAGATAACCCTACCTCGAAATTGATGAGTGTTTTAAACAGACTAGTTAAATTTCATGCGTCATACGATTAGCCAGTTCAATAATATTTCTTCTTCCGCTGGCACGGCCACGAGGCGGCCGTTGAAGCAAACAGCAAATTAGAGAGCCAAGGGTGCCGTACCTGAAGAATGGCATACTTGGAGATGTTTTCAGGGTGATAAAGGATTATTTCGTGGTGTTGGCTGTGGTGTACATGTGGACGCAAGTCTGACCAGGCCTTGATTCGTGCGGGATCGCCTACCCGCGCATAGAAACCTGGCCTTAGCGTAGCTAGAATGCTAGCACATAATCGAAAAGAATGACGGCACCGTACTAATAGGTCAGGTTTACTCGCGCGATTATTCTAGAAACCCACTCAGAGTGCTGGAGGCTCCTAACGCATATGCGCACAAGATTATTTCTTTGCCCAGCAAGCCCCAGCCTCACGACGAGCATTAATACATCGGAGATCCCATGATTCGACCAATTAAAGCCACTTCTTCTGGACCACGAGCTGCTCGAGTGAAGAGTGAAAATTTACCCAATCGATTAATCAGGCTACGTGAGAGAGAATCGAAACACGAGAAACTATATGTAAGTATGCTTTTGTGAGTATGTTTATTGGGCTTATTACGAGGTACATTGTATGTCAACGCAAAGCTTCCACATCAGCAAACGAGATAAGGTTTTCGGTTCTAGAGCTAAATGATCCAGATAGAAACAAAGACACATGTACTTAAGGACAGATGTAACTTGTTTAATTGCGATTTTTTCAGTATTTGAGACACGGATTCATAGCTATAGTAGACAAAGACCAATCTCTGATATTGACATGTCGTTAGAAACCGACAAACAGAAGAAAACCCTGCACTCCCAAACACGATCATGCGCAACGATGCCATTGGTAGCTAAACCTTCACAGTAAGAGTATGAACGGACACTCTAAATACACGTACGATGTTAGGGAATGATTTTGATGCCAATTGGATAGAATAGAACTTACCTCTCTTTTCTCTTCACTTTTTCTTTTTACGCATCTCACAATCCGGAAAACTCCATATTATTGCTTGCTCTGTTGAAATGTGATGTTGTTATCACCAGATTGTGTCATGTAATTCACAAGTGCGGGAGATGTCCTACACCGTCGTCTCTGGCCATGGCACATGTATCCTATAGACAGCTAGGCACGCACACACACACTAAACGCGTAGTTAACAATTATTACCTAGATATTCAACTATGGCTTAATGATTTAATGAAGCAGCCTACCTTTTCCTTTCCCTCTTTCGTTCTTTTTTTTTATTTATTTCTTTTATTTTATATATACCCAGAACTCTTACGAACCTAACGATGATATTATTCCCGCCGAGCTAAAGAAGCTTACCCTCTTAGAAACATCGCTCTTTCTGGTCTTGTGCAAACTTATAGGAATTCCAGCTTACAATATTTCTGTAGTGATAACTCGTATGATATCATAATCATGAGCGTATCATACACAGACAATTCCACACGGAGACGATCAGACGCCGGACGCTGAACACACAATATATCCAGTTAGTCCCCAGTCCTTAACACAGTAACTCAAGAGAAAAGTCTACACCTACCATCGGTCTGATCAACTTCCGGCTCAGCCTGGGGAGCCGGGCCCGGATTTTGTTCCGTAGCGGGTGTCTCAGCGCGAGCAGCAGCCGCGGCCCGACTTTGCTCTCTAGCCAATGCCACCGCGCGACGAGCATCACTCGAAGCTTGGAGATCACTTACGAGGACCGTATTGAAATCAAAAACGGTGCTGGGGGTTGGCACCCCAGCAGGCAAGGGCTCTATTCAAGCACCAAGGTCAGAGACAACAAAACCACCAACGAAAAAAAAAAAAAAAGGAGGAAGAAAAAGAGGATGTATATAACTTACGATGACGCAAGTTGGTCTCAAACGCAATATTGCCGTCTGTTTGAACAGAGACAAATGTTCTGGCGTTGGGCGAATCGATTCCAAGAAGGGAGGAGAGAACCGCCGATGAAACACTGGTTACGGTCATCACGACCATGGAGTTCATCACGAAGCCTGTGCGAGGCCTCTGGGGCGCAGAATTGGGGGTTTGGTCGGCCATTGGTGTGGAGGTATATGGGTGTAGAAATTTTGAGTTGAACGAAAGACGTAGAGGGTTTATGATTTATACAGTGATGAAGGGATGATAGGAGGTGGGGAAAGGATGATGAAGGGATGAGCGAAGAAGATATGGATGGCGAGGGACGGAAAATTTAAGTGGGCGGAATGTGCGACTGTCAAATTTTCCTTCCTAATCATTTGGTCACGCATTGTGTATCTGATTCTTTTATGGTAACGCGAGGATCAAAGGTGTTGACGAGGGTTCAGTGCGTCGATGTCGGCCCTCATGATTACCCCACCAAACTCATTACAGATGACATTCTGCGACCTGTGGTGATGAAGAGATACAAGAACCTTGGTAATCTATTGGCAATAACCAAATTTAGATATGGTTCTTAGACATCTTGTAAGTAGTTTTGATTAATATCCTCATAGCGTGGCTAATGAGGATGAAATTCTCATGACATTGACTGGTTTGCATATGAGATTACTAACACGATACTCAGTAACTACGCAGATAATCGAAGAGGAATTTTATTTCTCTTCTTTACGTGAGAGGGGGAAGTTTATCAGATATGTTTACGCTGGGGTGTAGTCTTGTCACCGTTGAGTTAATGAAATACTTAGTTTGGCCCTTGGTGTCAATGCGTTTACTTGTCAAGGCACACACTTGTCGAGGGATTCACTGACTAGAAACCGAAGTATGACACTTTAAACGAGAGTTATAGTCACTACGACTCGGGGAACCGGGGAATAGACAACCAAGGGAAATTAAACAACGTCAATCTTTTTGGTTGAGCGTTAATTAAGCATACATATACTTCTGTAGAGACAAATTCACGACTGCAGAAGCTCTATGTATATAGAAACGGCGATAGCATATAGTGGACGGAGCATACATATCGCTAGCTCGATCTTACGAGTACAGATACTAGCTACTCAAGAAGCAAAAACGATGGTTGTATTCTTTTTCAGTTGAGTACAGCGGTGATGGAGTAAAAGTATGCATGTATGCACATCTTCGTCCAGGTTTCATGGCATGGACAAAGGCAAAATTTTGTACAGAACTCTACTTTAATCTTCATGACGTGTGGTTGGCCGCGAGCTAAAGCTCTTAAGACAACGAGCTTTGCTAGCCTGACAATAACTACTTTTATACTCACAATAATATTTCTATATTCAAGGAGCTTCATGTTCCTCCTACTTCATGAACTACATATCAATCACATGGCATAGTCTGTTATGAACCTACGTCCAGAAAAGCGGAGAACCACAACCAAGGTAAGCCTAAAGAAATCGTTTTATTTTATTAAAACTATGGCTTTTACTATTTACTTTCCATTATGCGTATACTCCTCACTACTAAAGCCAATTCAACATAGACCTAAGTGTAAATGGTCCTATCTAAGACTTTTTTTTCAAAGATTCAAAGAAATAAATGCTGCAGTGCCCTAACTGCGCATACATACATACATACCCTACAACAATACCAGACCACCCATATCCAACCCTCTCAAGCTACCTTCTCCAGTACCTCTCGCTCCACTGCCTTCTCGGCTCCCTCACCACGGCATTTTCCATCATCGGCAAGTCCTTCACCTTTCTACCCCACCCATTCAGCCCAGCGTCCACTACCCGCTCCCTATCCACCTCACGAAATTGTGTCCGCCACGTGCCACGATTAAACGCCGCGATCTTCTGTTTGTAATACGACCGAACCAAGGAGACGGTGACGAATATCAGGCTTAGGGGGAGCCAGCCGCAGGTTACGATGTAGAGGATGGGGACGTAGATCTTTTCAGCCTTTTTTTGTTTGGCGGATTTGGGCTTAGAGGAGTTTTCGGCACCTTCGCGTTTGGTTAATACCTGCGGTACCGGAATGTTAGTATCTTGTAGGTGTGCCAGGTATGTCGAAAGAACCCTGTAAGGTTACTCTTGTCCATTCTCTACCACCACTGAGAAAGCTGATATATAGTCTAGCAATCTTGCCCAAGCCGGACGGGTGCCGCATATATCACCTAGATAGGCGGTAGAGAATGGCCAAGAGTACCCCTACAGGGTTCTTCCGCCACACCCAGATTCGCTCGCCTGTGCCAAAATATTATCGGTACCGTGGTTTGGCAACTTTTAAAAAAAGAGATCTGCACCATGCATCTCTCCCTCCATAGTTCACAAATGCCAAGCCACGTTACCTCAAGCTTCCTGGCACTGGCCGGCACTGTGAAGATACTACACACATACACTTGTGGAAGAGATATCGACGCAGTAATTGCCCTCATCACTGCGTAAGCCGTGCTGTCCAGGTAGACAACAGAACGGCTGTCCTTCGCCCTCGCCCTTGTCGCCGGTGCCGAAGGCCGGGGTCCATGATGTGTCCGCACATCCATCCTCGGTGCCTTCGACTATTGCGCCATGCAGGCAGTTAATTCCTAGGTCCATGTCAGCACTGGCAAAAGGAAATTCGTTTTTAAAAAAAATAGTTATTACCATCAGGGCAACAGATAAAACGCCCTGTGTTTTCAGAAGCTATGCAACTGCTCTTTGGAGGGCAGCAATAGCTCTGCGTGGATCCTTCATGTTTTTCCTCAGTGAATATAGTGCTGATTTCGTTGATACATGACACCAGCCTTCCTGGACAAGTCGTAGCCCGTAACGGCCAAGTCGCGATACTGTACTGCAGAGTCAATAACGCATCCTCGTAGGGTTCGCCGTCAGTCGGGCGACTGCTGGCAAACAAAACAACAAGCCAAACGGCCAAGATGAAGAGATGGAGGTTTTTGAACCACATTCTCGGGGAAAAGAATGTTTATCTCCATGGAGAAACGGGCTTGACTATATGGACGATGAGCAGTTCACAGAGCCCGGGCAAGTTTTCGCTATCGGGGGCTGAGTACATTATGCCTCGTTGGTTGACGCAGCCGGGATAAGGTAGGAGGTGTCACAATGTGGTCTGTGTTTTTGGGCGACCACTGACATTGGTAGGTTACACTCACGTGCAGACGGAGACAGCCGGATCATGGGTTGTCACTCGGACTGGATCAGCCTTGGTAGCCTGATGCCTACGAACAGATCCCGGTTCAGAGGCCTTGTTCCATCTGGTTGGCCGAGAGTTTATACGTTAAAAGAGGTACATCTTTGCCCACATGCCAATCCATTGTCGATCTGGTGGTGTATGGAAACTTCATTACTTTGGCGGTCCTGCCCACATGGATGTACTCACACAGCCAGCCCAAGATACCTCCTAGCTGTAAACCACGAATAACTACTACTACTACTACTAATAAAACATGGATATACCAATATATCCTCCGTCCCCAACACGACTCCAAAAATTAAAATCGTTACAATAAACCAAAAAAACCACCTATCCCATCTCCCCACCCACTACCTCCTCCACCCCAAAAACGCCTTCTCCGGCGCCTTCACTTTCACCCCCCCTTCCTCTTCCTTCACCTTCACTCCCCACCCATTCACCCCCCCGTCTCGCTGCGCGTCCGCGCCCCCCTTAAATTTCGTCCGCCACTCACCGTCTTTCCAGTTAGAGCTCCGGTGCACGCGCACGTCCATGCGGAACCCACATACGCAGTAATGTCCCCTACCGTAGCGCCGCCTACAGTTCTGGAGCCAGCGGCGCAGGCGCGTGCCCGGGAGAGTAGCCATGCCAGCGATATATAGGACAAAGCAGGGGGTGACGAAGATCCAAATTATAGCGTTGAGAGTCTTTGTGGAGACGGCGCGCTTGGAGAGGGACTAGCGCGGGGTAAGGTTAGTATGCATTGCTCTCGGCGAAAGGTGCGAGGGGGAGTGAGGTTTATATAGAGGATTGGAAGGGGGGCATACCTTTGTAGCTGACGGTGATGCTCCCAATGATAGTTCTGATGGGATTACTGGTGATGATTCGGGGCTAGAGCTAGATTTTGCGGTGTCTTCAGAATATCATCAGCAAGGGACTCACAAAACCCCCACACAGCAGTGGGATGTTAATTAAGCTGATCAAGAGTCATATATCAGTATACGCACCGACGTCACGTATCTCCCACCCAGCAGTGCTCGCGACGTCTTCTAGACCAACACCCGCAGCGGCAGTATCAGCTTGTAGATAGACCTCCCGTCCCGCACCCGTACCCGTCCTTGCAGGGTGGATATCCGGGGCACCGGTATGGGTAAGTGTATGCAACGCCTCGATCTCAACCCCAGGCCCCGACGGCAGTGGACGACCAGCAACAACAGAACACAGCAGCGCAATAAAGAGCACAAGCACGTTGATCATAGAGTATAATACTGCGGCGAGACTAAAGGGCGTCTGTAGCTATCCTAGATGTCTCCAGCACAGCAGCAGCATCGTAGCTAGCTGGGTAGTATAGTCAGGCCCGTCCTCCGAGGCTGTGTTTTATACACAGGATGGCAAAGAAGTGCAAATGTGTAAATGCAGTTTTTCAATGCGGCTGACAGTTTTTGGTTGGAGCTTGGGCTTAGTTGGCTGGTTAGGTTTTGAATTGGATTGGTTGCGAGTGGGTTAGGGTTGAGATGTCACGTAACGGTCACAGTATGGACGACGGTATGTCGATCGAAGAGGCGACAATGGATTGATGAATTTGATTGATTTATTGATAGACTAAAATGGCAAGACTGATGTTTGATGATCACGCAGCAAACTATACACATATAAACATCGTTCATAAGTCCACTAAACTAGACAATATCCTCATTCAACACGCATCACATGTTTTGTAGCGAAACAGAAATTGGGATAGATTTGATCCTATGTAGATCTAAATCAAATATGAGAACTCAGGCTCAATCCATGATACAAAGCTCGAATCGAAGTGTATTGATGGCGACATGATAGTAGGAAAGGTATTCAAGAAAGGAACATAAAAGCAATAGCATTTGTCCTCGTGACCTATCCTTGTCCCATACCTCCAATACTGTCTATAAAATGGTATACGTCAGGAAATCACTTCTTCAAATTATCTACCAGTAAATATACCTATTCACCTTGCTACTATAAGTTTTTCCTGTGCCGGTACAACTCTAGTGTTTGTGCACAGTCATTTGGTTGAGAAGATTTTGTGATCCTCCAGTTAGAAATACAACGACATATAAAACTCAGCGAGACTTGTAATTGGGTGAGAACTCTTTATACTTACAATTCCTGCTCCTCCAAGCAGTATCTTGCTAGACCGTAGACTCAACGTCGCCTGGTGCAATTGCATTAAGTCTCTCATCAATCCCATAATCTTAGATCCCAGACCACCAGAACGATCTAGTAGATCGGTCTAAAAAGCCTAATTATCAATAATCAGTTCATGCCTAAACGAACTGACCACTAGATACCTTACGTTCTCAGGGCGGAATATTCCCACTCCTGCAGTAGTTCCCGTATTAAGCGTATTAAACGTATAACAGAAGAGCACTTGATGGCGCCATCGCGATGGGTGTAGTTTATCTACTTCATTGTGCAAGTCGATGATAGCTTCATCTGCTGTCCGGCTACGCCAATTAGTTAATTAGAAAAACTAGCATGATCCCGATTGGACACTAAACTTACCTGAGTGACATATGTTCCCGGCCGGACCATGGTCCAATCAGGGATCTCGTGTTTGATAGATAGAGGGAGAACCTAATCATTCACGACGAATATGGAGCAAACGGGGAGTATTGAAGTAGTGAACCAATGTAATTACCAAGATGATGATAAGGAACAGGAGGAGTGGCTAGAATTTACATGTAGCTATTTACATTATGTATACGCTTACCTCAATTCTGACCACGTGTTTCCGCTCGCCATTGATATACGTCTCCACTACATGTAATATAATACTCACCAACCTTATTTTACTGTCAGGTGGCTTTTATTCTGGTTCTCTGCACGTTGAGAACGCTTAATCCTGCGCTCACTCACTACCACCGTTCCTGGCCTCGCTTTCTCATAATCTTCCAAAGTAAAACTCATTCTTCGCTTTTACACGTGGACTTTCAGTCCTCGTAGTAATACTTTGATCTAGTCCCTAACCCTCGCTTGCTTACACCCAGCTACATGTGTGCACCGCCATAACTTGAAAAGCCGGCTATCTCCAGCCAGGGATTATCGCTCGAGTGATTTTTGAATTGCACCTATCTGCATCAGAAGTTCGTTTTTCGAGTAATGGCGGTAGTAACGGGATGCATGTGGTGCGTGGTTAACGTTACACAAAGCGTTGTATGGCTGACGTTGAGCGAGGCTGCCATATATCTACGTCTAGATGTCTACCTACGAATGAACAAGCTATCGGCTCTAGAAAGATACTGTATCGGAATCGCAAGATATTCATCGGTCGCCTTCTCCCAACACCGTTCTTTGCAATACGTCAGATCCTTGCAGCGTATCAATTAGTACAGCAGCTATAGCTAGCTAGGGACTAATCCTCACTGCGGCTTAGTCCAGTGACGAAACGGGGCTCTCAAAGCCTTATGCTGCGGATATGAACTTCTAGGTGGCGGACTCCTCCTCCCCATCCTCCTAGCCTACACCATCATCAATCACATACCTTATCAGACCTACCTACATGTAGCTACAGTCGGCGCGAAGCTACTTTCTAAGCCTGCTGGTCCAGTCAGTCCCCCTCGAAGACATGGCTTGTAGACCACATAGGCATTGCAACGCATCCTAGACAGCGAGGTTACAATATACTACGGCCAGAGGGAGGGCAGTGGCGACAGAGGGTTTCCCGGGATAACTACGTGGACCATAACCGCCCTTGCGGCCAGGTAGTGGGCAGGGCTCTATGGTATATATCTCCCGCGAGGCACTGCTCGAGGCAAACAAGGTTGAAATTATCTCTTCCAGAGAACCCACCAAGCCATACCAATCCGTAAGCCTTGCAAGGTCGTTAACTCTCACCCAATCCCGCGAGGGGGTGGTGTAGTGTCGTACTGGATATTTAGAACCTTGTGGACTGGAGGCTTGGATTAGGGGTTGTTCGCCAACTACGAATGGCCTACTTGGAATCAAGAGAATGGACTAGAATCTTCTGTTTGGGAAAGATGTTGGGAGTTTAGGATGGACTTTTGAGCGATAGGGTTTTGTGTTGAATGTTTGGGTCCCGGCGGGTTAGTCTCGTGCCCAAACTTTTGTCAACTCGTTCCTCGTTCAGACTACAAATCGCGCCACAGGCTAGGAATAAGACTACCGGTGGGTTAGCTATTCCTTCTTCTTGGGTTGATTGCGCTTGGCAAGATAATTGAAGTATGGGAGATGGTATGACGCAATTGAGCAAAGAGGTCCCAAATCCCGGGTGTCTGTGCATATTGACGCAGGAATAGCGGGTGGCTCAAGATAGGGGGCTGTTTGGCTGTTCTGGAGGTATCGAAACTCCGTTTAGTAACTGCTCCTTTATGCGAGAGTAAACAGAGCATTTTCAAAACAAAGTTTGGGTTTTATTTGGCCTCGCTGCCAAACCCCTGATTTGTCTACCTTGATTTTTTGTGAGATTTGGGTTGGTTGCGATGATGATTGCAACAGCGAAACGGTGCTGAAAGGTATGTAGGTACTCCCTACCTTTTAAAAACTCCGTTGAGTTTATAAAATTTAGCCGTCAAAACACAAACTTTCTTTTTGTAGAAAACGAAATTTTCGAAGGGAACGAAACGCAGGTTATGAGGTTGCCAAGACACAATTCTGTCTCCTATAACTCTGTTTCGACGGGTAGCCAAACAGGCCCTAATTGAAGCACTGGCAAGATACATACTCCCACCCTACCACATGGATCCCACCCTACCACATGGATCCCAAACCAATTGCAAGCCGGACACAAAACCGTCAAAAACGAAAACACAAAAGTCTATTCACCATTTCTCTAGGTATCTATAACATTAAATCATTCAAACAAAGCTACTCGGTACCCCCCACATCCGCGGTTGGGTCTTTGAAGACGCCGCCGAGAAGGAATGCTGGTTCTTCGACGTTGTGGTGGTTGTAGCTGGTGCCAGAGTCAGCACGGGACCATAGGCTCAATGGAAGAAAAAGAAGAAGGAATACTCACGTCAATGTCGCGATACCGCCGGGCTCCAGAATCATCTGGAGCGGGAAGTCGAGCTCGAGGCCTAGCCACCTCTTTGTGAACGCGCGCAGCAAATGGCCATGCGATATCTACAGCACCACAAGCACCATCATCAGCACCCACCACACCACACCACACTACTTGTAGTAGCCAAGAAAGCATCAACCACCACCACCGCCAGCACCTACCAACAATACATCCACATTCTTCTCCCCGTTCATATACGGCGCCTGCAACTCCCTAATCTCCTTAATCACATTATCCAGCCTCACCCGCACCTCCTCCGCGCTCTCCCCCTTCAGCCCCTCCGGGCCCTCACCATCCTCACACCCATCCCTCCAAATGTCGAACGGGCGCTCCTTATCCAGCCCCCTCGCCTTGCGGTCCTCACGGATCTGGGCGGGAAACCACCCCTCGTAGCGCCCATACCCCCACTCGGCAATCTCCTCCGTCACAAGCACGTTCACATGCTCCAGCGGCGCACCCGCGCACCCAGCGAGGAGTAGCAAGAAGGTGTTCTGCGCGCGGACGCGGGGGGAGACGTAGATGCGTGTGAGGCGCGACGGGTCGATGAGGCGGCCGGGGCCGACGAGGGAGCGGCCGGCCTGGCGGACTTGGGTCTCGCCGTGGGGCGTGAGGGGGATCTCGCTGATGCCGGTGTGGCGGCCGTTGAGGGTCCATGCGGTTTCGCCGTGGCGGGCGAGGAAGACGCGGGGGGTGGACATTGTGGATTGGGTAGGGGAGGAGGGGGTGGTGTGTGATGAAGGTGGGGTGAAGGTGGGGGGAACTAGGAGAAATATTCAAGGTGGGGCGGGGCAGGGTTAGGGGTTGTGTGGGGTCTCAGAGGTAGGGATAAGCTTTGGGGCGCTGCGAGAGCAGGGATTTAGGGCGAGCTGGAGCGTTTGTGTAGGCAGGTTTGGAGATCAGAGAATGAGGGTTTGTTTATGTGAATAGATGGACGGACTGAATTGTTTCCTCTTGGATAGATAGATAGAGACTCCGCCAATTGATCATTTCCCCCCCTTCTTTTCTGCCTGTGTGTGAGATTCGCGTTGCCCCGCGCTCGCTTATCTGATTGCGTGTCTATTCTTGGCTACATCTTCAGCCGCATTCATTGCCAAAGCTCCCCAGAGCCCTGTCTGTGTCGGTGACAACCTTTGAAGACCGTAAACAACAACAATATTCACCTCATATCGCATCCCATCACCACTCACAACTCCTCCTCCTTCACAAACCACACCCTGTGACAGCTCTCCACAATGAACATCGACGATAACCTCCCCCCCCGCCCCCACCTCTTCCCCCGCCGCCCCGCCCCCCTCGCCTCCCGCTACCTCGACGAAATCTACCCCAACCTCTGGCTCGGCAGGTATCTCTCCCTCCCCTCCCTCCCCTCCCCTCCTCCCTCCATCCTGTCTAACCCCTCTGCAGTCTCCAAGCCGCCGAATCCGCCGAGATCCTGCAAACCTGCGGCATCACCGACATCATCAGCATCACCTCGCACCGCCCGCGCATCCCGCCCAACCTCGGCATCACAAAGACGCACTTCCGGCTGCGCGACAACACGGACGCGGACCTGCTGAGCATCCTGCCGGAGTGCATCCGGCGCATCGAGGAGGTCATGGCGGCGCCGGCTCCCGGGGGTCGCGGGCGCGAGAGGAGGGTGCTGGTCCATTGTAGGATGGGGATTAGTAGGAGTGGGGGGATGGTTGTTGCTTATGGTTCTTCACTCTTCTGCCTCTCTCCCTTCTTTCCTCTCCTCCTTTCCACTTCCTGCTTCTACCGCTGCTAGCCTAGATGGAAGAATAGGTGGCTGATAGATAGCAGCGATGAAGCACGCCAACATCCCCGCCCGCCTCGCACTCGAGTTCGTCCGCTCCCGCCGGCCCATCGTGAATCCGAACAAGGCATTCATGGCGCAGCTGACGGTGTGGGGCGAGTGCGGGTACGACACTGCGCTGCTGATGCCCGACATGTCTTTACCGGAGGCGGAGGAGCAGGAGGAGGAGGGCCCGAGCGAGGAGGAGATGCTGCAGATGGCGCTGGAGATGAGTCTTGCTGCGTCGGAGCCCGAGTCTGGGGGTGCCGAGGCGCTGGCGGAGACGTTGGCGGCCGTCGGCGGGGGGAGGCTGGTGGTTGTGAATCCGGATCAGGCGTCGGAGGCGGAGGTGGTGATGGCGGAGGCGGAGGAGGGGGCGGGTGCTGATGTGACTGCTGGTGCGGGCGCGGGCGCTAACGGGGCTGATGCGATAACCGTCATTCCCGCTCCGCATACAGCACCACAGACACAGCTAGATATAGATATAGACATAGAGATGACCGCGCCCCCCAACCCCACGCTCCCCTCTCTCGCAGCACACCCCCAGTCGCAAGAACCAACAACGCCCGAGCTCCTATCACAATACGACATACTCACCACATCCAAACCAACACCCACAACCACACCGGCGCAGGCGCTGGTGGGTCTGCACCCTGAGGCGCGCATACAGAGAGCTGTCGTGGTGGCGGCCGCCGAAGAGGAGTGGGTGGTGGTTACGATGGAGGAGGGGATGCGGAGGCGCTTTGAGGAGTGTGTTAGGGATGTTGGAGGGGTGGGGCGGTAGTGGTGGTGGTAGTGAGGTGAGGTGGGGTTGGGTTTGGTGGGTAGGTGTGGGGGGTGTGGGCGGGAGAGGTTTTGACCCTGTGGAGTTTGGGGGCGTGGCGGGAGGGGGGCGGGGGTAGATTATATTGTGTAGAGGGGTAGAGGGGTAGAGGGTAGACAGCTAGAGAGAGAGAGAGAGAAATGGACGTTTTTAGTAGATGAGCTGGGTTTTATACCGGGGGGGGGGGGAGTTGTGAATTGCGATGTGTGTTGTGTGAGTATGTAGGTTTTGGTTTGGGTTAAGGTGTTTGGGACTCTTTGTGGGAGTTTGATCATTGGCCCCACAACCCTCTATCTAGAACCGAAAAACCGTACGTACAACCACCCCTCTCACCTCCTCCCACCTCCTCCCACCTCCCCCACCACCCCCAACGCCGGCCATATATACCCAACAGAAGCTAACCCCCCCCCCCCCACAGCTAGACAGACTCGGACCCGGAGATAGAAGATCGGCGGCGGTACGGCGTACATGTGATGTAGGTTTATGCGGGAGTGAGTGAGTGGGTGGCTGTGGGGTATGTGCGGTATGTGCGGTATATGCTCGAGATTGAGTAGCTTTTTCTTTTTATTTACAGCGAGGGTATGGATGGTGAGGGTGTGGGGCGTGTGTATATATTTGTAGCTCGAGTAGCAGTAGCTTGAGTAGCAGTAGCTTGAGTAGCAGTAGCTCGAGCATCAGTAGCTTGAGTAGCAGTAGCTTGAGAACCAGTCGACTCCCCGGCACCCATCCTTATACTACGAGTTCTTTTGAGGTTGAATTCAAACACTTGCTTAGTAGTAGTACTAGACGTCTTCAGTCGGGCAGGTATGGTGCTCACGGGGTATGATATGATGCAACAACTGATAGTTAACATCAAAAATGATAACAGGGATATATACGGTTTTCTGTACCAAATGTATTTAAATAAAGACTTCTATTCTGCTGTCTTGACTTTAATTCTTAATTCCGTCGCAGTCGGGGGGCAGCACCACAAGTACACACCCGTGATCGAAGGGGGTTTATTTTGACTCGCCCACTGCTGATGTCCTGCGAGATTTGGGAGTCGAGTGATGCGAAAAAGTCAATTTGCAAAGCTACATTTAGATATCTACGAAACACTTCATTATATAACTTTCCAGTTCAGAACTGCTCGCCTAATGTTTGTTTATCCGTCCTCTTAGCCTACTCGTGAGATCAATATACCCTAGTCTCCGAACCGCTGTTGTCCGCCGGTGATGTCTAGCCGGAGAATAGTGGTCGTTGGTGCTTGGCGTAGGTTGTGCTTCTAGAGTGTTGGCCTGGATACCTACCAATGCATGGGACTGGTAGAGTAGTCTCGTTCCGAGACTTTTGTCAACTCGTTCCTTGTTCTGCAGACTACGGGTCAATTCACGGATTAAAGAAAGTAACATTGGGCACGAGCCTAACTGACTCGGGCTGTGAGCTTGATCGAACTTTAGGCTCGAATGCTTCAAGCTCTAGCTCTCTTTCCTCTGGCGGACCCAATCCAGCTCGATCCAGTAATGGAGATCTAGAGGGCCGAGCCTAGGCTCCAGCGTTATCAATTCTTAGTAATGGATTGATTTTAATATCATAATGGCAAAATGGGATTGCATAATCGAAGTAGATCTCCAATGTTGGTCTTTAAAAATGAAAGTCATATCGAGATGGCCATTTTTAGTATAACAATAGAAACTCGAGACTAGCTCTTGAGCTCGAACACCTCGACGAATCTTTTTTCCGACAATCTGAGGCGCCGGCCCGACCCCCGGACCAGGCTCGTGCCCAGCACTAGCTAGAAGGAACTCGGGGAATTGTCATGACCTTATTGCAATTTTCTTTTTGTAAAAATTGATATAGTATTGTTTCCTATTTTTTTCTAATGTCTTTTTTTCCTTCCTGAACTCTCGTGTAATAGGATGCTCCCGAATTCAAATGAAATCGATGATTGTCTAAACGATGGCTCCACTTGTGTCAAAAGAACGGAGGAAGAGATGGCACGTCGGAGGCCGGGTTCGTCGACATGATGAAGCCTCTTCCGGCGCTGGTACCTTTGGTTGCTGTTTTGTCGTTGTGATGATACCGAAGGTTCGAGCTAGTATCGACCATGGGTTAGCAGGTATAATTTTCTCACAGAGTGTGAAATCTTTTTTTTAGGGGGGGGGGGGTAGTCTTGAGAAGAGGGTGTTAACAAAATAGCTCGATTGTGGCCAGTCAAAGCTCTCACAGCTAGATACTAATCCTTTCGGTTTCTTCTTTGTCTCTATCATATCGTCGAACATTTAGATCTAGTCAATATATCTGTTAGCAATCATGTTCTTTATAGGGCGCGGGGCTACCCCCCAGGGCGCTTGTAGAGATTTTTTTTTTTTTTGTTTAATTCATTAAGGCGCTTGTAGAGAATGGGTGCTAACGAAATAGTGTTCAATCATGTATAGGCCCAATCGAATCTCAAACAGGGCCATTTGATAGATATGTAGTGAATAGATGATATTATGCAGTCGAACTGCGTGAGTATGATGCTGACCACCATCTCTAAAGATATGCTTCTCGGGGAGGTCCACTTTTTCGGTTGGTATAAATGGTCTAAAAAGGATGCTGGGAGAAATAGGTGTTCTTTTGGTAAAAATAAATTTTCCTTCGTTTTCATCCGGCCTAATGATGTTGAAAAATGCATCCAAATTCCCACCGCCAAAGCCTTACGGCAAGTCATTCCCTGGCAACTCGTTCCCTGGCAGGTCATTCCCTGGCAAGTCCTCTCCCGGCTTCTCCACACCCGCCAGGGCCGCAGCCAACTTCGTAGCTCTCTTCACCTGGCGCCTGAACAGCCGCTTTATCGGCACACTTTTCGAGGCCGCAACCATAAACTTCCTTTTCTTGCTTGCTTGCAAGGTATCGCCAAACGCAGCTCGACCCCGAAGGCCAGGGAGAGATTTGGCGCCGACTATTTGGTCGGCGGGAGATTTGCTGAAGAGGGCGTTGAAGAGTTGTTGTGGTGTAGGGCCTTCGGGGGCTGGGACGGCGGGGATTTGGCGGTTTCTGCGTCTGATTCTGCATCTGAGTCGGCGTCTACGTCTGCAGGAGCATTGACATCTTCCGGAACATTTTCAGCCTCGGGGGCATTGGTGTCTTCGAGAGTATTGGCTTCTTTGAGATCATTGGGGTCTTCGAGAACATTGGGGTCTCCAAGAGCACTGGCATCTTCGAGAGCATTGGCGTCTTCGAGAGCACTGGTAGCTGCATCAGAGGCCACGATGACTGGGAATTTGTACTTGTTAGCAGGTAACTCAGATTGAGAATTCCAATGACAATTGAATCACCTTCGCCAGCGTGCTTGGTGATCTCTAAGTGGGTAGAAATGAGGACACCGTCTTTTTTGTCTGAAGCATCCTCCTGGTCTGAAAATAGAACTTGTTAGCATTCAACTAAATCCATGAAGCTGCCAATGACAAAGAAGGGTTTTACTTGCCTGAATCGCCCTGCGCTATAGGAACCTCTTTTTTGTCGCCCTCCTCACTCTCAGAGGGAGTATCATTCAAACCCCCCAGATCATCCAGCTCTTCGACCTCCGATTCGGATTCGACAACTAACTCCTCTGGAAGTACTGCTGGTAATGACTTGGAGCGGCTTTTCGTCGCCGCTTTCAAAACGTGGTCAGACTTCTTGATCCGCACCATGGCTTCCGCAGAGAAAAAGTATTGCCTAGAGAAATTCGGCAATGTGTTATTTCGTCGCTTTTTGGGTAGGGGTTGTTTGTGGGGATGGGAGAAGAATGTTCACTCCATGTCACTCGGTTGTGGCGTAGATGAGGCTCAACTGCGCGCGCGCCACACCCAAATGTGATTTCTGACAGGACACTAGAAACCCACAATCAAATATTACGCCAGAGGAACAACGGTTGGGGCTTTGTTCGGGTCTAGGAAGTAAAACCAATAGATCTCAGGTCTTCTTATTTGCTTTCCCTAGGAGGTCTTCGTACTCGACGCCAATGTCTGTTATCACCTTGTCTGTCGATGGTGCCCGGGCCCACTATATATACAGCGGTAGGTAATAAGTGATGGAACAGAGCAATACCTGTTTTGGTAGAACGCCACCAATATTTGTTGTCTGTACTCTCAGGGCGTTCCATCACTTATTACCTGTCGCGCTACATGTATATATACATACTTGTAATTGAGGGTCGCAATTTTTGTAACAGATCAATTTTATTGATAAGATAGGTGATATGTGAGTAGGAGTCACCCTCTTGGTACCAACCTTACGGCAGGCAGCACCTTTCCACAGACCAAGGCATGTCACAATCTCTACCACCTTAGGCAAAAAGACCGCTGGAGGACAACAGTAACTTTACAACACTCTTTTCCTTTTTGACGAATGTCAAGAAATCTTATGGACTCCTCTTATCTTGCTGGTCAATCTTTACCAACACCTCAATGGCGAATAATTGGTGGAAATTCGAGTCAAGGCTGAAACTTACCCTGATGTCGTGGACATAAAACGGGATTGATAGGTTATGAAGGATAATGAACCTGTATGCCCACATGCATTCCCAATTGCCGTGGTTCAGTACCTAATACTGACATTCACGGGATCTTTCTCGCGAGCAGAGAGAGAAGAGACATTGGTGAAATGCTCAATAATCCTCTTCTCTCTTTGCTCATCATGGGTGAAAGTTTCACCACGAATTAGATCAATATACTCCCTTTTGTGGACTCTTGCATTGATCCTTTGTCATGGTCTCAGTACCTTGTTAGTAACCCCCTTCTACTACACCTTTCATTATAAGCATGCTAAGTGATTTATTAGTCTTGTACTCGCGAATCCGCGAATTAAATCGCCCGTTGGCGAGAATCAACAAATCACGTCAATTTAAAACACTGTTACAGTCTCATCAAAGATGATTTCCGCAGACATTTACACAGACCCTTGGGCTGCAACCATAGAATGATTTTGAGCAGGACACGAGTATGCTATGCTACGCCATGTCATGATGGTTTTATCGTTGCGGAAGCTAGAGTGTATAATATTGTGATGGATTGAATGCGTTAATATGTGGTCTCTGCGAAGGAAGTTCGCAAGCGGCGCACTCCTTTGAGCCCACCCGATGTATGAGGGCATCTAATTGGGGGCTATGAAACTGTTATGTTGACTGACGGCTGGGCTGTTGTTATCATACCATTGGGCTGATTTTGAGCTCTGAATGACCAGGTATGTGCGGGCTATTTTCTTCCTCCACTAAAGCTTATATCATATTAACACTGTCGCTGCTAGTAATAACCGTTGTTTAAAATACCAAAATACTGAACACCAAAGATACTCATTGAGGATTTCTTAGTGTACGTCTACGACACCAAACAAGTTCAGTTGAACGCCATATTAGGTTATTACCCTTTTAGGTGCACCTCATAGTCAGGTTCCTTAATACCTCGAGGTACCATAGGAACATTGAAAAGCGTTTAAGAAATATATGTAAGCATCTCCCATGGTTATCACAGCGTAAAAGAACTCCCTTAACGGGGCGCTCTTTTCATATTTGTCATCTTCCCTCAGGCTCACGAATGAAGTTGGTGTCAGACCTCTGGAATTCTTATATCAGAGGATCCGACTCTGCCGTTTAATCTGTGAAGGCAGTTGCAGAGACTATCGCCAAATTCTACCGAATGTTATGGTGGTTCGACCTGACGTTGCTGCTCAGCGACAGTCATTGACGGTGATGGCAATGGTGACGCCTGAGGATAATGGCCCATATATCTTATTTTACTCCTTAAGATCAAAGCTCTATCAAGATTGTTCTATACACTTGTGTTCGGGATACAGGTGAGAAAGCACTCTAAATTTCCTAATTATCAATATCTCTAAGACCTCGAAAGCTAGGAAGATCGGCCCGCAAAACACCTACTATCCTTGATTATTTATTGCCTGTGGAAACACTTAGTAAATTCCTGTTAGAATGCGGAAAGTTTTGATCTCTATCCTGTCAATCCAAGGGCTCGAAAAACCACGGAGATCCGGATTACCATGCGATATTTGTGGAGCATACTAAACATGAAGACTTGAGCATGTTTTTGCATAGGAACACATCTTCTGTTGGATATCGTAAGCTCTTGAGAAACCTCTGGATATTTGTGTACTTTCAAAACTCAGTGTACTCAGAAAACTCCCGAAAAATGGAATCCGTGGTTGAAAGGGTTATTCAAACTGCAATTGTGATCTTCACACTCCTTGGTTTGGTCTTTCGCCCTTTTCAAGAGTAATGATCTCCTGGTTTGAATTGAGTCAAATCATATATAAACGAAAAGATATTCGACAATAAATTCTATCATCAGTCACTTTAGTATTCCATCATCAGATAAGAGCACCAGAACACCAAAAAAATATCGCATATTCTGACATCTACACATCAGCAAGCCAAAATACTATCAATATATCACCCAAACACAAATCAATTTTATATCCCAATCAAAATGAGTCTTTCTATCGGTGGAGCCTCTGGCGACGGAGCTGATCTTAGCTTTCCAGGAGTCGACCACGAAGAGATCACCCTCGGCGTTGAGCTGGAGCTGGCAATTTTCAATCTTAATGACGACAACCGGGACCATAGCCTATGGTTCTCTTATATCAGAGGGGCACTCATTGATATCGAAAGAAAGTTGTCTAAGCCCGGTAATAGAGTCATATTCACTGTCAAAGACGATGCATCGATTAATATCTGGTGGAAGGGACCCGGCTCGAATGTGGGGGTTGCAGTAGAGGTTGCAACCCCGATCCTGCTCGGCGATCAATTTGAGTGGGTAATTCCTGAGATGTGCACCGCAATTAACGACGCAGTCAAGAGGCAAGGGGCGACTATCGATCTTTCACCTGAGAGTGAATGCGGTCTTCACGTTCACATTGGTATTCAGGAAAGACACTATACTATTGGGGAATTGAAGAGAATCGCAAAAGCCGTCGTCATCTTTGAGGATGTAATGGAAATACATCATGCTGCCCATAGGCGAGCAAGCGCGGATTACATTAAGAGTAACCGAGCTGCAGCGCAGCTCAAAGGACTCTCGATAGTCCAGATGATCGAGAAGCTTGAATCGGCCACTACTAGTAACGGACTGTTGCACATGATCAACAGCGACCCAGACCATCCAGACAAACACTTCAAGTATAACCTTACAGCAACCAAAAAATTCGGAACCGTCGAATTCCGACAGGCGGAGGGATCAATTGATGCTACAAAGATTCTTGAGTGGATTCGTAACGTGGTCACCTTCATTATCGGCGCACTATATACCCCAGACGAGCGTTTCCCGGAATTTGCCTATTGGGTCGATCAGGGTTTTGCTTGGGACGAAGATATCTGCGCATACTATGGTCTTCCGCCACCAGACCGGCAAGGATTACCAGCTGATATTGATCAAGCTCCTAGAAGTGACGACGGTTCTAATGAAGAGGCAGAAGAGAGTGATGATATACTTCCTGATCTCGCAGATTTGAGCTTTGGATCTGATGGTGCTGAGGGGCCGAGTGTGATGAGAAAGCGTGACACCCTAAGGGAGCTCAAGGGAAAGGTATCCGCCAAGATACATTCTCACCACATTCGTGAGAGACTGACCGATAAGATACATCGCAAACATGTTCGAGAGAGATTAGCTAACAGGATCAAGCGGACCTTGGCCAAGATTTCTAAGCGTAGAGCTGCGCAATCAAACTAACAGATCTGGATCGATTGCTTAATATTCTGACGAATTATAGGACATTGGTTTGTGGTTTATCGAGACTAACATATCGCGTTTTGTTTTAGTGCTTTGATCTTTGATTTCTAGACTTGAGTTTTGGATCTGATTTATGACTAGGTATTTGTGCGCCGTTATCTGATATTATGTTTTGGAATTATGCGCTGTGTTTTTGTCGTTTGCATTTTTAGACTGCGAGTTCCGATAGATGAGTTATTAGAACATCAAGATTATTAAACTGCGAAATTTGAACCAATCGTTTCCGCTCGTTGTGATAACCCTCTTGAAACAGATGTTGAGAACAAAAACCCTGCGGCGGCTTCCTTCACAAGGAATCACTCGGGGGATCTCGCTTGGAAATGATAGTCTCAACAGAAACCCAAACCAACCAAAAATCCGACTTGTAAACCCCTGTCGATCGCAACCCGGCACTGCAGTTACCTCTATCACACTAGGACTCATCTCGCTTAGCACGCCCACACACACAGCGCAACTTCATAAACTTTATAAACAAAAAATTAATTCTTGTTGATGAAGACGGATGATTTCTTGTGATCCAAATACTGAGTGATGTGTGGTGACGAACATGTCTTCATGGCTTAGTTGGTTAAAGCGTCGGTCTCATAATATGACCAGTTTCATCAGATTCTGGATATCCGAAGGTCGCGAGTTCGACTCTCGCTGAGGACATATACTTTTGCTTTTGCCGGGGTGATGAAGGTGTTAGTTTTTTTATTGCCTTGGATTATGGCTGATGGGTTGCGCGCGGTGGGTGGGTTTTATGTTTTGAGGGTGGGGTTGGAGTGTGATTTGGTTGTTGGCGCTGTGGTGATTGGGTACGGGTACGGTATGGGTATGGGCAAGCATTGAGTTGCTCTTAATAGGGACATTGGGAATTATTGTTTCTCTATCTCGGAGGCCCGGTCGGGGGCTTAGTGTAATTGCCGAACGGATCGTGATTTTTCAAGGGATGATGATCAGGCGTGGCGAAGAATTTCAACCTTCATCTTGAATACCCTGGCTACGATTATGGACCACGCCCCTCAACCCCTCACTCCACCAAATACGCCTAAAAAGAGAACTGGCCGTAACCAATGTCCAGTGGCGATAGGTGACTATTTAGCTAAAGGAAACGGATGCGCTATCGGGAAGGATCGAGTGAAATGATTTTCGGTCATGGGGTATCACTCGGATGTTGCTGTTTGCTGTTATGGTTGTCTATTTTTTGGATTTGGAGGGGTGAGGGGCGAGGGGTGAGAAGGGAGAAGGGAGAAGGGAGAAGGGAGAAGGGTTAGATAGGTGTAAAAGCTTGCGGAAGCTGGTGGGGTTTTGTTGCTGTTGAAGGTGATGAATGGCTGGTTGTTCAAAACATTTTTCAAATTGATAAACGCTGCAATTGACTGGCTTAACTGGATCATCTGCTCCATGCAAATCTTGTATCACCGATTGTATTGGCGGGAGGTAGGAAGTACGAGCGTGCTGGTTGGTAGTTGTTTAGTTCGGTAGTGTGTAGGGATTTTTCCATCTTGTAAGTTATCCACTTTGCGGTGGTGGTGGGGTCATGGGATGCCACTCGGATATCGCAACTTCGCTGATTGACGTCTTGAAAAGAACCACCTGTGTTGAGCTTGTTAGTTTGCTTGGTTTTTTCAAATATTCCCGAGAGTATCTTGAACTACGGTAAGAGGATATAAGAAAAGAAAATGCGTCCACACCGCATCTATAACCCCCATCATATCACTATTCAGCATATCCGCAATATAAATCCACAAGAATCACAAAATAACACTTACCAATTAACAGAAACAAACGTACACCAAACACACCCAACACACCACCAAACCCACCAAAATGAAAACCTCCATAACCCTCCCCACTGGCCTCCCCCCGCTCACCCTGCGCACCATCACCCTCGGCCTCGAGCTCGAATTCCTCATCACCCACCTCCCGCACCCCATCGAAACCCACAACGAGCTCCTCAACGCCCCCAGCACCTTCGCCCTCATCAGCGCCGCCCTCACCCCTCTCTGCACATCCCTCCGCCTCCCACCCCCCGGCCACACCCCAATCACCCCCCACACCACCTTCGTCGTCAAGCGCGACACCAGCATCTACCCCTCCACCGGCCGCCCCGCGCGCCCCATCGGCGGATCCCGCCTAGCAACTGAGGGCGGCGTCGAGGTCGCCACCCCGATCCTCTCCTACGGCACGTATGCGCGCGTCGTGCACACCATGTGTGCGGCCATCACGGACGCCGTCGCCGCGGTCGGCGCCAGGGTGGAGTGTAACCGCTCCACGGGCCTCCACGTGCATATCGGCCTGGGCCGGCAATATACGCTCGACGAGCTGAAGCGGCTCGCGAAGGCGGTGGTGATTTTCGAGGCGCGCATGGACGCGCACCATCCGCCGCACAGGGACGGGAGCGCGCCGAGCGCGGACGGGAGTAACTATATACGGTCGTGCAACGGGAATGAGGCGTTGCGGCGGCTGGATATGGCCGGGAGGGTGGCGATGGTGGATGGTGCGGGGTCGTATCTGGCGCTGTGCGCGATTATGAACACGGGGCGGTTTGTGGGGGCAAGGAGGATTGAGGAGATGTCGTGTCGGTTCTATAAGTATAATTTTGAGGCTGTGGGGCAGTATGGGACGGTGGAGTTCCGGCAGGCGGCGGGGACGCTGGATGCGGTGTGGATTGAGGACTGGGTGGTGAGGGTGGTGAGGTTTGTGACGGCGGCGTTAAGGACTGAGGATGATGTTTTTAGGGAGTGGGCGCTGGTGGAAGGCGGCCCTGGTGATCCGGTGGTGCTGGAGAGATTTGGGATTGGCGAGCTGAGCGAGAGTACGACGATGAGGAGGAATCGGCGCAGGAGGGCGGAGAGTGATACTAGAGATTTGGGGCCTGGTATTAAGAGATCCAGACTGTCGGCCGTCACGTATCCTGAGATGCCAAATCTTGGGCCTTCGACCCTCGATCCAGAGCCCAAGACCACTCTTCCCCAAAATTCAACTCCCAAGCTACCTGACCCTTCTGCTTCGACTCTCCCTCTAAAGCCTAAAATAACCGCTCAAAAACCTGTAGAAAGAGACATTACCTACCCCGATCTCCCCGCCCGGCACCCCCCCAGAACAGCCACAGACCCCCACAAAACCGATCCCGCCTCCAGGCGAACCCTTTCCCGCGACGAATCCACCGGCACCACCACCAGACCAAAAGTGCCCATCCCCAAGTTCAAGAGGAGACCCATCGCCATCCTCGCCCCAAAGCCTAAACCTAAACCAGCTGTGCGCGCACCACTTTATATCCCCCCAACGCTCCCCGACCCCAATCGCAAGATACCGACAATGATCCAGCCCGACCCCGCAAGTGGGATTCCGGTGATAGTTCTTGCGGACCCCGATGAGACACCCATCATCGCATATGAGCGTGTCGATAGCGACGTTGAGTCTCTTCCGTCGGTCGTCAGTGATGATGGGGAGTCGATGTCTGGGGAGTCTAGGAGCGAGTATGAGCCGCCAAAGCTTTACGACGAGACTAGGCAGAGTGCGTATGTGCTTCCTGTTGTTACGGCGGTGACGCTGCCGTTGGCGATATTGGCACTGGTGTGTCTTAGGAATATGTAGAGGTGTTATGCTGTGGTGTTGAGATAGAGGTGTTAGTTAGCGGTATGGTTATAATTATGTCGGTAGTTAGTATGCATGTCGGTGAAGATATAGGAGGACTAGTGTTTGAAGTGTTTTGGATAGAGACTTAAGATGTGTTGGAGTTTTTATAGGACTATGTACATGTAGTCTTGATAACCAAACTGTAGTAGAGCAGCGCTTATGGGGGGAGACGTAGATTTGAGAAGGGCCAATTAATTGCAATCTCCCCCCCCCCCCCCCAAGATATAAAAGATCAGCACGAAAAGGAATTTCGCAAATGACGGGTGATGATTGGCCCTGCATGCACCCAGGCTCCCGACATACAATGTATGCCGGATCGAACGGCCCTTCAACAAAATGATTGTTCTGTTTACTCCTCTCGGGAAAGTACCTCCAAAGTCAAAAAGGTTCCAGGCCAGAGCAGCAGGGAAAAGATGGCCAATTACATATGAAATGATTCCGGTTAGTAACAAGAAAGGGATGTAGAATACTGCGGCAGACAGTAGTACAAGTACCTCTACGTACACAGTGCCCCACTCTACCAAGGGGGCTCGAGGAGATGGGGCTCAAAGTTAATTATTCCACCTCAAAAAGGCATGCCCTGGTAGTGTAGTGGTTAACACACCAGAAACTCAGCACGTAGGTTTAGAGCTGTGAGGAGATCTTGGGTTCGAATCCCAATCGGGGCAATATCAATTCTTTTTTTTTTGTCCCCGGCTGAATCTGATACTGGGATGCTGTTTTTCTTGATTTTGGGCCGATATCAACAACTTATAGATATAGATGAGCTTCCGATCGATGCGACTCGAGTCACAATATCGTCCATGAACGTGCGTAGGATATTCTTGGTCATTTCGCAATCTAAACCCCCCGCCGTTAGCTCGCAAAAGGCTATGCCAATGAATTGAAGCTATGACCTGCCTCCTCTGTGCCTCCGACGTGGGGTTCAGACGGGGTAGGGTTTTCCCTCCCCTTTGAGGGAGGGGAGACTTTTTGCGTTCAGTCGTTTGGCCTTCTCCCCCGCTTTTGAAGGGGAGGGGGCTCTTTTGCGTTGGGTCGTTGTGGATTCTGTGGGTTTGCCCTATCCTCTTCGTATGAGGCGGAGGAGGCTTTTTGACGTTAATTCGTTCTGTCCTTCTTGTGGGCTCTGGACGGTACCGAGGGTCCGAAAAAGAATGGAAGGGTTATTATAATCATGTCGACCTTAAGTTCTGCAGGGTGTTCCGCCGTTGCCAAGATTTTCGTCGAGTGAGCGATTGTGACGCGGGTTGGATGGCACCTGGGCTGAACCACGGCGAGATCTCGAGAACGACCCAAACAGAAGACGGTGTTACTCGGGGTTTCAAATTGTATTTAGTCGGGCTTGACGGGATTGAGGCATTGTTATGTCTTCGTAGTCGTCTCCGAGGCTCAGGTGGAAAGCAGGGAACGTGTAGGTTATGACAAAGCCTGAAGGTTTGTAGTAAAAGTCAACGTGGCTATTAGTTTGAGAGTTGAAATTATTAACAACACGGGGACAATGATTGGATTCTAGATTATCTTTTTGTTAACCAGGCCAATGATCGCGGTTCACGTAAATGCCAAGGCTTGCAATTGAGAAGTGCCCATGTAGAATAATTTAATAAATGAGTTCTATAATAAGAAGTTATAGCCACTGCCCCTCAATGATAGCTCTACTATCATCTCAATCTCGCTGGAATCGATCCTAACAAGAAAACACATCTCGCACAACATCCCCACGACCACAACAAACCAACAACCCAACTATAGTCCCAACAACAAAGTCCTCAAACAACAAGCTCCATCGGCAACTCATACTCCTCCTCCTCCTCTTCCTGAAAACTCAATGCCTCAAACCCACACGTCAACGCCTCCTCATCACCCTTCGAAACCGCCACACGTCTCCTCTTCACATACCTACCGCCAAGAACTCTCTTCCTCTTACCACCCGTACGCGCGATATCACACAATCTCTTTGCCCTCACGGACACCGGGCTCCCCGAATAACATACCCTCGTGGACCGCCTCTCCACCATGTGGCGGCTAAGCTTCTGATAGCCACCCGCACCCCTCGGCGTCATATCGCCGCCCGTTCCTGCGCGCCCGGCCCGCATCGGGTGTGTTTTACGCGAGCCAAGAGCGCCACCCACGGGGGAGTGGAGCTCGAGCTGGATGGACTCCACGAAGCTGAGAGTTGGGTCTACGATCAGAAGCTCGTCGAAGAGAGAGGGGCCGCCGGCGGGGCTGAGGTTGATGGGAATGCTAAAGGATGGGATTGATGGAGGGAGTGCGGGACCCGCGGGGGTGGTCTTTGGGATTTTGGGAGCGTCACAATGGAAGGGGTCGCTCTCGACTGTGTAGAAGCAGCTTGGCGAGCTGCAGCTGGTGTCGAGGAGAGTGGTGGTTTGGTGGATGAAGGAGCTGGGGACGAAGTGGGTGGTGGTGGGGATTAAAGAGCAGGTGGATTGGCCGGTGAGGCTGCGGGCTTGTGTGTGGTTTGGACAGGCGGAGTGGAGGGCGTAGGTGATGTGTCCGCAGACGTGGATTTCTTGGTTGAATTTGCACATTTTGGGGTTGTTGTGTTGTTGAGTATTGGGAGTTGAGTGCTGAATATAGAGTATCGAGTATTGATGTGTGAAGATATTGTAGTGCTCTATAACCTGGTGAGAGAAAGTATATAGGCAATACTATAACACTGTATTTATGTATTCCATGGAGCAGTGCATAGTCATACTTGAATGCATAGTATGCTGGTAGAGGTTTTCAAGTTATGCAGACGCAGAAACTATGTGGGCGCTTTGTCGGCTTTGAAAGAGATTTTACAGAGGCGTATCGAAAAATATACTACCGCATAGCGCATATTTACTTGATCTTGAAAGCATCAGGGTTAGGGTCAGTTAAATGGCCTTGGCAACCCGAATACTCTGAACGAAAACTCTAAACGAGATCAAAGTGATATAGACTTGTTTTAAGTGCTCTCGTAAGACTAATAGAGGGAAGATGATGCTCTTGAAAGATTGCTTTCGATTTGCGCTAGGTGTATTGTAAAGACAACAGATCTGGTTAGACAGCCTAGCTGCCAAGAGATAGCTATCAGTGCTACTGATAAGATAAGATGAAATCAATAGAGACTAACCACCAACAAACTGCATGGATGATGAGGGCTCGTCTAATTAAACATTTAGGTGTCAATCCCCCGGACACACCGAACCAGCACGATAAGTAGCTAGGTAGCCCGCTATGACGCAAATAGAGACCCGTGTGAGATATCTGTTGGTCCCCCCTTTGATCTTTCTCCTAACAGTGCCTCCTCCCCCCCTATAGCTATAGCTAACGTATAAACCCCCCCCCATAACACCCTTCCTCCTGATCCTCTCTCCCATCTGCATCATCATCCTCACTCCCATCTGCATCATCCTCACCAAGTTAACTGTCAGCTATCATCAACAAATTATATATACCCGAATTAAAACTATAGTAAAATGGACAACTACTCAACTACCACCACTGTTGGGCTCATGCCCCGTCTTCTCACCCGTGAGTTTTTTTTTTTTTTTTCTTTCTCTGGCCCCCGAAGCGCCCACCCACCCCTATTATATTAGGCCTCCTTCTAAAATTTCCACAGCTGCGACCGCTGCATGGTGCCTTCCCTTCGGGGCGTACTTTTTCCTTCTCTCTGGCCGCGTCGTATACATCCGTCTCACCACCGGGACGGCCCTCGGTGACCACATCGGGGCCTCATCCCCCTCGCCCGGCAAGGCCGAGATGGGCGGCGCCGGGGCGAACAAGACAGAGCTCGCTGGAACCAGAAAGAAGACCCTTGCAGACAAGCCGGATCCGCTGTACTTGGCAGTCAGGTGCTACGGTAACTTCATTGAGACTGTGCCGATGGCTGTAAGTGTAACCTAAGCGTGTGGTTGATCGAGGGAAGAAGAAGGAGGAGGTCGTGTCTGATCGTACGTGCGTGTGGTAGATGATTTTTACATTTCTCGCGGAGCTCAACGGTGCGGACCATAAGATGATGAGCTATGCGCTTGGGACGTACTTCATGCTCAAGGCTGCTCACATGTGAGTACTCCCCCCCCCCCCCCCCCCCCACGCCTTTGATTTTGTACACTGACGTGGATGGTCCGGCCATAGTGAATTTGGCCTCCGCAGTGCTGGAACTATGGGTGTTGGAAGACCGATTGGATACTACGGTGCCCAGCTGTGGTTCGCGGGGATGGCCAGCTACTGCGCGTACCTCACCAAGGACTACTGGATGGCTTAATTAAATTGGGAATAATCACGTAGAACGTACTGGAAGGGGGGTTGCTGGGTGATCGTGTTGAAGGGCCAAGATTTTGTTATTCTGAGAGTTTTTTTTTCCTGGTATTCTGTGGTGGCAGGGACGCCGCAGAAGCTGCTTAATAAAGTGTAGTTAATATTATGACCCATTGGTCGCAATCAAAAAGAAGTATCAATATTATATGAGACCTGGGTATCCCCCAGATGTTGGTGATTGATGCTACTTGTTTGAAAGATTCGATGGCGTGGCTGTGGTTGCGCCATTATCCTTCGGACCCGTACCTCGTTAGATATTCTATGAACTTATGAATTTGAACTAATATTTATTAGGCGCCAGTCGCGGGCGCAGCTCAAGGGCAAAGGAACGTTAGTCGGGGGGGTCGCTTTAGGAGAGTGAGCTTTCTAATGTTGTGAGATTCATCTTTGAGATAGCCCATCGTTGTGTTCTTTAGAAATATCAGAACTATTACTAGGATGCAGAAAGCAAGCAAGATACATATGCTGATCTACACGCATCTCGAAGATTCAGCCCACCACTATAAACGCACCCCCAGCAGAGGTGACCTGGGCATTGTCCCACGTAGTAATATACCAGCTCAGCCCCGCCTTATCCACGAGACCCTCAGATTCACATCGGACCCCATATTTGCCGCAAACCGATTAATCGCCAGAAACACCTTCACCGGCTCATCCCTGAAGCGCCCCGCCTCAAAGCCCGTCTCCCTCCTCGGGAGCGGCACCGACGTCGTCTGGAACGTCCCCATCACCGTATCCGGCCTATCCGCCGCACACGCGGCCCACGACACCTCCGCCGCAAACAACATCGACTCCATCCCCGAGGCCACACACAAGTCAAACCCGGCCGCAGACACGCCCTGCGCCCATGTCTGCACCCGCACATTCGCGCGCTTCTCCGCCTGGAGCCCCGCGAGCCACGCCACCGCCGCACCGTCTCGCGCTTCTTCTCCATCGCCGGGTGGTCCTGCGTCGTGCTGGAGGTGCCGTGCTGCAGGTCGGCGTCGTCGGGCGCGATCTCGAGCCACGAGGCGCTGCTGGGGCAGTGGGTTAGGGCGTGGATGGAAAAGTGTTTTGGGGTGATGTTGCGCGCGTGGGTGGTGGCGCGGAGGGTGCCTGAGCCTGCGATGCTGACGAGGCCGAGGCCGGTGATGATGCCCGGGGCAGTGGGGTAGGGCGGGGAGAAGGTGATGAGGTTGGTGGCGCCGATGGCGGCGTCGTGGGGGGGTGACCTCGGATGTGTGGAAGCTGCCGGTGCGGAGCTTGGGCGCGGCGGGCGGGCGGTTCGGGTGTGTTGGTGCTCTGGTAGCTTGGGGGGGGGGGTTGGGTGTTGCGGGGAGGAGGCGGGCAGGACTGGCGGTGGGTGGGTTGAGACTGGGTGAGCCTGCACGTCTGGCGGTGGGTGGATCGATTTGGCCGGGGGGCGGATTATCTATAGCTATAGGAGAGGATGTTGCTTTAAGCGAGTTGGCGATCTAGCCTCGGCTGTCAGTGTTCGTTTCATTCTTGAGATCAAGAAACGTACGTTTGCGACAACGCGCTCAAACACCAGCGGGGGAGCAGTGATGTATAACTCCAGGCTGTGCAGCAACCAGCCAGGTAGGTAGCCAGGCAAACGTGCATACCACATAGATATAAATCAAAAAAAACCATACCTAGAAAGCACCGCTTCAACTGCTCCTCGCTCAGCGACGAGGCCTCGAGCAGGTAGGGCGCGGGTTTGTAGCTGTTGTAGTTGTGGGGGACATGTTCGTGGGGTTACATATGGGTTTGTGCGTTGGGGGGATGATCTATGAGTCAGGGTGGGGGGCCGGGGCTTGGATCATGCGGTGTCACTCGGGGCGCGCGTAGGGTTTTTGGGGTTTTGAGTGTCTGTATTTCTATTGGGTTGAGGCAGCTATCGGCTAGGATTGGTTAGTACTACTAATAGGTTTCTAGCATCGCGGTTTCAAAGATCACGGGCGTGTAACAATGTAACCACTCGGCCTACCGATCATCAGCCATCACTCGGCCCCAATCCCGTCCTCGAAGCCACTTTTCACGTCATTGCAACACGCACAACACTCTTACCATACCGCCCTCCTAATCACCCTCCCTCCAGCAGCAGCCCCAGCGCCACCACCGCCTCCTCGGGCTCAGTATACTCACACGGCCACCGCCTCCTCACATACTCCAGCTCCACCACAGCCTCGCCATACAGCATCAACACCCCCGCAATCCCCGTCTCCACGTCCACCAGCGCCTCCAACACCGCAGGCTCTACCGCACCCGTCCGTAACTCGGCGACGGCGAACTCGGCGTCGACAATGTCGCTCATGAGTGTTTGCAGGAGAGCGCGGAGGTGCGCGATGTTGCGCTGCGCAAAGTTGTAGGCCATCGCGGGGCGGGTCTGGAAGAGGTGGGGCATGGTGCGGGATTGCATGGCGGCGAGCACGGCGAGGCGGGAGTGGGTGGTGAAGAGCGGGGAGGGGCGGGTGGGGGTGGGGGGGGAGAGGTGGGGGGGGAGGGGGATGTGGGTGAGGAAGGTGCGGAGGAGGGGGAGGTCGGAGGTGGTGAGGTGGGTGAGGTGGGTGTGCAGGCGGGTGAGGGTGGTGGTGAGGGTTGTGAGGGTTGGAGGTGTGGGGGTTGGTGGTGGTGTGGATGCCATTTTGGGGGTGAGAGTTTGGCGGTTTTGATTGTGCAATTGTGAACTCTGTGTGCCTTCAATCTAGTGAGAAACCGCAATCCATATTGCACCGCAGTTTAGTTTTATAGCCACAAGCCTTACCCATACCTACTGTCGGTGTTTTTCATGGTTCTGTTTTCAAAACGCACTTGTATCATTTCCGCGCCAAGCCTTCCCAATCACGTGCCTGCACACACTCCCTCATCCCTCCGCCCGATAAGGGCTCTCGCGTCGCACAGGGGCTCCTTATCGCAGCTGACAGCTCTGATCTATCACAAGGCCAGCACCTACCTGGGAGCTACCGAACTGCCTGCCTGCCTGGGCTATCTACAGCTACAGCTACAGCTACAGTTAGCTGCCTAACGAGGGATTCTGGCAACATAAGTAGCAGCCGCGATCCTCACTCGATCGACCGAGAGAGAGCCCTACACTAGCTCAGACACCAGCCAGCGCCAGCCAGACACCAGCCAGACCAACAGCCTCACCCCCCAACACACAACACAACTATACAACTAACCAAACACCCCCGCAGCCAGTAACCATGCCGCCAAAGGTCTCCTTCGTCGAGCCAGACTGCACATGTCGGGCCAGCGACCACCCCACCACACCAGTACGCACACAAAGCTGCCACCGCCACCACCCGCCAAACATGGACGAGATCCTGCCGGGGCTGTTTCTCGGAAAGTATATCTCTCTCCACCCCCCCCCCCCACCCCCCACCTCCCCTCCCCGCGCCTCACAAGCTAACCGTAACGTAACCAGCCTCACAGCAGCCGAATCAGCAGAACACCTCTCCAAGCACGGCATCACACACGTGCTCTCCGTCACGTCGTCGTGTCCGCTGGTGCCGCAGGGGTATGTGCACAAGTACCACAACCTGCACGACGACCACAGCGCCGACCTGCTGGCGGTGCTGCCGGATTGTGTCGATCGGCTGGCGCATCTGCTTTCTGCGGGGGAGGGGCAGGGGCAGGGGGAGGGGGGGGGAAGCGCGTGCTGGTTCACTGCTGCATGGGCAAATCGCGCAGCGGCGCCGTGGTGGTGGCGTATGGTTAGTACACCGCTGTCTTGTACCGATTCTTGAGCTTCGTGGTGCCAGTGCTGAGCCAGGGCAGTGATGAAAGCGCGCCACTACACCCTCGACGCAGCACTCACGCACGTCGTCGCGCAACGGCCCATCGTGCGGCCCAACAGCAGCTTTATGCGGCAGCTGCGGGCGTGGGAGGGGGCGGGCTGCTCGCCGTGGGTGCGCGAGGAGCTGGCGGCGATCGTGCGGCCGCGGGTGGTGGGGCGCGCGGGCAGCCGGCGGAGGAGGAGCGTGTTTGATGAGGAGTGGGTGGTGGTGGGGGAGGTGGGGGAGGAGTGTTGTGGGGTTAATGGTGGGGGTGGGGGTGGGATGGGGGGGGTCACTGGGGTGGTGGAGGCGGTGGGGGGCGTGGTGAAGGGGGTGTTTTTGGGGCTGGAGGGGGGCGGGGTGAGGGGGGGGAGGTTTGTGGAGGGGGTGTTTTCGTAGGGTTTGGGTTTTGGTGGTGGGGTGGGGAGCGTGTTTTGTTTTTTGGGGGGGTGGGGCGTGGGTAAGAGATTAGTTTACGCTAGCAGTTTTGATTAATACAGATTTCTAGTACTTATTTATTCTTTGATCGACGTGCGATGACCCACCCGCATGTCTACTACCCTTCAAACAGAAGCTTCTCTCCTATAGCTAGCACACAATGATCATTAGGAAAACTTAAAGCCGAAAAATAACACTCATAATCTAGATATTCCGCAGTCCGGAAATGACAGTTCTGCACAGGGCGCGGTCGAGGGAGTAGCTCTTGGTTAGCTCTCGGTATGATGTATGCTGTAGAGGCTATAGCATGAATCGAATGGAGGCACTGGCACATGCACACGGAGGGCCGCCATATATGCATGTAGGTACATGCAGGTGGTGGATTTCGCGAATCCGAGTGATCGTCTATGATTCTAATTCCCCCGGCCCGCGAGGTCCGGTCTGGCTTCTCTGGTGGAGGTGGAGGTGGAGGTGGAGGTGGAGGTAACCAAACAAAAAAAGAAGAAGGAAAAAACGCGACGCTATTCGTCCAGATCCATGTCTCTCGGCTGTGGCACTGGCACTGGTACTAGTAGCTGTTTGCTTGTTGATTACATGTACAGCGGTAGGTAATAAGTGATGGAACGCCCTGAGATACAGTTATACCTACAAACACTGTAAGTTGGTGGCGTTTTACCCAAAACAGGTATCACTGTGTCTCAGGGCGTTCCATCACTTATTACCTACCACTGTACATACTAGTTATCAATACCTGATCTGCCCCAAATCAAGAAAAACAGCACCCCAGGATAGAAGTAGAAGCCGGGACCAAAAAAAAAAAAAGAATTGATATTGCCCCGATTGGGATTCGAACCCAAGATCTCCTCACAGCTCTAAACCTACGCGCTGAGTTTCTGGTGTGTTAACCACTACACTACCAGGGCATGTCTTTTGAGGTGGTGTGGTTGAAATCGAGCCCATCTAGCTCCTCGGGCCCCCATTGGGTGCTGTCTGCCGCAGTATTCTGCGTCCCCTTCTTGTTCCTAACCGGAATCATTTTATGATTGCTCGGCCATCTCGGTTTGTGGTGCTGTCAATTCAAACCAGGTTGCAATTGATGAATGGAATATAGCCTTAAGCCCCCCCCCTGTTGCTCTGGCCTGGAACCTTTTTGATGACCCTGGAAGTATGTACTTTCCCGGCCAGGCAGAGCAAACAGAACAATCATTTTGTTGAAGGGCCGTACCTAGTATTCCGGCATATTCTAGTACACCCTTAACATTGTATGTCGGGAGCCTGGGTGCATGCAGGGCCAATCATCACCCGCCATTTGCAAAGTTTCTTTTCGTGCTGGCCTTTTATATCTTAGGAGATAGTATCGGGCCGCTAACGCTAACGTACCCTCAATCGTGGGTGTGCGTGTAGTTAGGACCACGGCGAAAACGAAACGAATGTGAGAGGTTGGGCGTTTAATTTCGGTTTCCCGACGGGTGCCCGCTGCATCTGTTACTATATATAGTCGCCAGTGCTTGCTGTCGCTCTGTTTGAATGAATGGTGGGGTAGTTACTGTCCACTTCATGAACTATCACTCGATGTGCTTTCTTCTCGTACTTGTTCAAACTGCCTTCTGAGGTGAGGATGATGTATGAGGTTGCCAGCGTGAACTGCGTATGCTACTGTATGCTGCTGTGGTGTTGACATTACATCATATAAACAAGGGAGTCGTCTGGTGTGCAGGTCTAGAGTTGATGATAAGGACAACATTCCTATTGTAGACAAGCATAGAACTCGAGACAAGTTTCTACCACTCATTTCCGAGTATACTTTTTAACAGTGAACTGTTGTCATCATTGGTATGTATTTGACGTCAACTTCCCCACCATTTCATATCCGTCATGTAGCCCGCATTCGTCTAAGAAATAAATCCTTTACTAGGTCTCACTTGGTTTCAATAGCCCATTTAGCAACTTGAGGGTACAATTTAAATCCACTGTAATATTTGTTTTTATGGTACGGGTACATTATCGAGCTAGGTTCGAACCTATCTGTCCATATCCCCGACTGAAGCTATATGTGCTAAGTACCCCCATATAAGCCGGCCATTATACTTCCTCCACATCAATCAGGTCCTGAAAAGCTTTCCGAGAGAACCCAACCGACACGCGAGCAAAACAGTCCGCATATCATCCCTAAAGCCCGGCTATGTATAAACCACACATTAGTAATCATCAATCACCAATGTAGAAAAGACATTACAGACCTTCGGGCTCTCCCCTTTCAGAATTTTCGTCATCAACATTATCGTCATCTTCAAGGCCCTCCTCCTCGTCATCATTGACCTCTGATATAAGCCTCCCCGCATCCCCAATTTCAAGGTCGATCACGTGCTCAGCGTCTCCCCCGGCCTCGATCAACGACCTGATTGCCTCGTTCCACTCATCGGAATCAGGCTCTCCCATAACTTGACGCTCCCAGATTAGGTCATAAGCCGCTTCAAGAGGGGTCCTACAAGCTTCATCCTTCGCAATAGGGTCCGCTCCATGCATAAGTAGAAGCCTCACCATAGCAGGATTACTGGTCCTCACTGCAGTATGCAGAGTCGGTTCATCCCAGAGGCACCAATCCTCTTCATTTCCATCCCACATGCAGCCTAGTTCAGACTTCTCATTGGGCGAGGCACCATGCTCCAACAGCAGTTTGACCATCTCGTAATGCTTGAGCTCAACGGCTTTTCTAACCACAGAGTCTCCGTGAAAACAGACACCAGGCTTCGGAGTGACGTCGACGCCGTTCAAGACGAGGAGCTCGACGGTTTCGAGGCATCCGCTGTCGACAGCGAGTTCGAGGACAGTGGGGCAGTCCAAGAAGGGTGGGTGGCGGTGGTTGACGTTTGCTCCGGCTTCGAGGAGGCGGGCTACGAGGTGGGTGATGCCACGACTGGCAGCCCAGAGAAGGATGGTGTTTTTATGCTTGTGGAAATAAGCAGTGATAAGGGGGCCGAATAGGTAGTGGAGTTCGCGGCAGGTGATGCTAAGAGAAGAAAGGGAGCCTGTTGAAGATGGGATAAGATATTTGGCAGTTTCGAGGAGAATCTCGTTAGGAAGATTGATGAAAAGCATGATTTTTGATGATGAAATTCTTTCTTGAATGAAATCCGTTCTTGAGGATGAAAATATTATTTCTTGAGGGTGGAGATATCCTTTCTTGAGGATGGAATTGCTGCTTGAGGATAGAATTCCTTTTTGAGAACGGAATTCTTTCTTGAGGATGGGATTTTTTGGTGGTGGAGTTTTGGGGAGAAAGAGAGCGGAGGGGGGCTGTGGCTGTGGCTAAATTTTTCTGTGAGCAATGACTGGAGTGCTAAGCTTTCCTAGCGTGGGAAAAATTGCAGAGTGAGGTAGGCTTTCTCGACTGTGACAGTCCTCATCTGCTTGTGGAAAGCCCCCCTATAGGAAGAGAATAGAACTGTCTCTGGCAGGACGTAAAATCGATAAAAATGACCAACAAAGTATTAGAAACTAGGTTTTGATATTCATCTTCATACTTGTGAATATTCCGTCTGTCGTTCGGCAGTCTCATACTCATTATTATCACCGAGAGTGACTACATATATCCTGATCCATTATTCTCATGGCTACTGTACATCCGCTCCCCATGCATGATGTAGCACACATGATAGATGAGCCAAGGGACAGAAAAGAAGGGTGAAAAGGGAGCAAAGGGTCCTATAGACCACGCAGGTGCCGCCTGTAGACCGCCGCCGTTATATTATCTATACTCCAACCACTTGGATCACTCGTTCCCAACTCCATTTGTGAAAAATGGCCTTATTTTTTGCCCGTTTCTTCATACTTTACATCTGCCTACAAAGATATCCTGGCAAGCCTGGCCCTATGTAGATCAGACCATGTAGAGCAAACTGTTTTCTAGGGACCTCTCCAAGTCTTTACAGATATTTCTCCTTCTAAATTTCACGCCGAAAGAAACAAAAGCTATCAATGATCGACTTTCCTCTTTTTTCAACCGACGCGGTGGTCCTACATACACAGAATCACAAATTCAAGCTACGTATACAAACCTGATATTCAAACTACAATCCTAGAATATGTATACAGAGAGAAAGTAAATATTCAAAGATCAATCGAGGTGCCCGCTCGAAAGGCAAGTGTACATCGGATGTTACATGGAGTAACACTAGGGAAGTAAATAAATGGGTCAATGATTTGGGGGCTGGTTAAACAGATGCCAATGATCCCAGAACTAGTCAATGATCTGTCCTAACATGAATAAGCATATATAGCTAGCCAACATCCCGTGACAGACCCATGTAATCTATTTTTAGTAACATATTTACACTTAATATAAAACAACTTGTATAAACAATTGCCTCTATTTATTTTTTTTCAGCAGTGCGTTTCATGCAAATAAGGATCGCGTGATAATAACCCTCTAGACCGCAATAAGGTCTTCTAGATCGCTCCCAATCAAAATTACCTATCCCTCGCTTTCCTAGTTAACCACACTTATCAGTATCTCCTGATCCATAAATACCAACCACCATCTCCGAAGCCAAAATCCCCACCAATAATACACCAACTCCGAGCCCCCTGCAGAATTTTGGGGAAATGAGAGTTTACGTAACCCTCTACTCGGAACCCGAGTGACGATTCATGAATGTGTCGTGTGACACAATTTACGCCAAGGTAACAACCCCCCCATCCCATTGTGCCTGTTATCGCCCAAGATAGTCAGCCTCCTCATTTCACAAACAACTTCTCCTCCTCCTCTTCCTACTTCTCCTCCTCCCCCCCCCCCCCCCCCACACAGCTTTTCTTCCTCGGTCTATCTCCAAGTCTGTACTCAATCCAAATTAGTACAGTATATCCATTCCACTCACTTGAAAGATCCCTACCATCAGAGCTCGAAGCTCCTCAACAACCGAAAAACCACACAATGTCTCTCCTCTCCCTCGCCAATGAGATTCTTCTCATTATCGCATCCAACCTCTCCACTCGTGACCTGATAAACTTTCAGGTCAACCACCGTTTACACTCTCTCCTCACACCCACTTTGACCCGCCTCATGCTCGCTAGGAAAGACCCCCTCCTTCTCTGGGCCGCGCACAAGGGCCGCGCACCACTTCTCCGGCGACTTCTCGCCAACGGCGCCTCCCTCGCCTACGTCGGCAACCGGCACGATTGGCCACGCAAAGAGCTTTACCAGCAGCGCACCGTCCTCCATCTCGCCTCGGAGTGCGGACACGTAGAGCTTGTAAAGCTGCTGATTACCGAGGGCGCCGACGTTAACAACGCACAGCACAAACCACAGCAGTACGCGTCGACAGCGCTGCACCTCGCGGCGAAGCGTGGGGATGTGGCGGTGGCTGAGGCGCTTGTGGACGGCGGTGCGGAGCTGGAGCTCAAGGACCGGTCGGGTGCAACAGCGTTATTTTTTGCTGTCAAGGGTGGGCATAAGGAGGTAGTCAAGTTTTTAGTGGAGAGGGGAGCCGACGTCAATACGACAGATTGCGCAATGACAACTCTGTATCAGATGGCTTCCACCCGCGGGTTCCCGGAGATCGGGGGGGTCCTGTTGGATGCGGGAGCTGTGCCAGAAGCGACAGATGAGGATCAGTGTATGCTTTCGCCCTGTATTAACGGTGTCTAATAAATTGACCTTTTGGGAACATTGGCTTATCTGTGCACACAAAAGAGATAGCCACCGCCGCGGATTCGAACCCCCCCAGAGTCGCACTAACCGCAACGGCCTGGGGCCTGTGGCCTATTTGCGCGAATTTGTTTCTCGATTCGGGAAGATTAAAGTTACCAGCAAAGTGGGGACGTATGATAAGAAGGGAGTTCGGGCTTCTGGCCTGTTATTCCAAAAAGGATTTCGAATCGTGTGTTTTTCCCCCAGACGCCGCCCCAGGACTGCGGGGCTCCCTCCCGGGGATGTTGATTGAGCACCTACAGGAAGGTGGAGTTATTAACAGTATCGTTATTTAATAGTCCTCAGTGGTTAGATGAGTAAGACATGTACATAGGACATCCAAAACCATTCTCAAGAAATCAATTAAGCCTCTAAACTTGCCCTCTGTGGCTAACTATTAGCTCCGCACCCAACAAGAAACGAGGGATGTAACACAAAACCCCTTGAAAAGATTGGACCACTTACGAGGCTGATAGCATCCGAGTGTATAGCCTGTAGAATCGCCAGTTGTGCTGATAGCAACGAATAGCAGCTCCCTGAGCCTTGCAGCCGGGAATTATCGGAAGCGAATAACGAGTGACAACCCATGATCACGAAACTTCAAAGCCTGCTCAGCTTTTCTTCTCAGCTTGTTCCTTCTCAGTACACAGATCGATCTTCAGATAAAAATCTTTGTGATAAAGTCCTCGTGTTATGAAATGCATTGCGGGGACAATCTAGAATTTTCGGAGGTGAATCGCAGTGGGCCTAGGAATGAAGCTTGCTTCCAGTCGGGGGTCCACGTCCCAAATGACAGGCCTGTTTAAGTGCTTTCCAGGTATCTAACCCCAGTTATAACGGAAAATCCATCGCACAAAAAAAGCCCAGTCGAGGCTGCCTGCAAAACGTTATAGATACCCTGGCATTGTAAGCCAGGTACGGATGTCGTAGAAAGCCACATGTTTTGGCAAGCACCGCGGGGACTCCTCCGGTAGATGTCGAACTTGATTAATTCTCAAAGTTTGTGTCTTCCACGGCACATAACCTTGGCCGCTTGATTAGAAGGATGGTTGGACTAATCCAGCTACGTTGAGGGGTGAATCCTAGAAAGAAATTTGCTCTATAGCAAGAGAAGCTGAGGAATAGACCCTAAAATTAGCACTTGTTCTGTGAGAGATGAAGAGAGGCATATATCTTGAAGGAATTATGGTGGATAGGCTAGGTTTAAGTAATTTCGCATTCGAAGGTCGAGTATGCTGGTGTCCGTCCCTGGTTGAGGTTTTGTCTCCGTCCCAAGTGGCCATGATATATATACATACCAAAAGCGAGTCCGGTACTCGCCTCCCGGTGAGCCTTTTTTTTCTCGCCGTAAGAGGGCTGGGAACGAGCCTAACCAGATGTCTACCATTTGGGGTCCGTAGCTGGTGACTGGGTCAGTTCGGCAGATGGAGCGCTATTCATCAGTTTGACAGAGGCTAGGAGTACCTACGTCTACCTGATAGATTACCTTACTCACGTCACACGATAAGACGATGTATTCTACCGCGTTACCCAGCGGGTGTGCGGTGGTGCCAAGCTAAGGTATTTGAGTTGAAGAGCGAAAAGCATACAGTGTGCTCTTCCGGGTCGAATAAAAGTTTTTGCTTCACGCTCCGAGTCAAACCTCGCTTAATTACTGTGGTGCGCGCAAGAACTTTGTGGTGTTGAACTAGAATTGCAGGGGGAGCCAAAAATACCGGTGTTAGGCTACCAAGCACTCCTTCATTACCTCCAAAACCATTTCTGATCTTCCCCACGGCCACCTCCCAGGAGGCCGCTCAATAACTCCAAGTAGTACTGGAAGACTCGATTGGCAAATATTGAATTCCAGATACGTATACGTATATCCTATCCAATAGTGACCAACCACCACTTTAAACGTATGCGCTTGGGCAGTTGATTAACATATTCGAAGCCGCAGGATTTTGGGAGCTCTTAATCCATCGTTTGCGGTGTGAACATAGAGGAAATAGGATCTGATTATCACAAATCTGCAAAGAAGGAAGCATATGCATGTAGCCACATTACATAAATTTAAGGTTTCCTTTGAACAAGAGCTCGGACTCGAGCACGTGTAATCATGATGGCTGGACACATGAAAAGAATAAAGGTATGCCCACCACCATCCCCACACAAAAACCATTGGTTTAACGCATCCCAAGGCAACCTCATCATCCCTAGCAGAGAAAGCAATCACGAGAGCAACACCAACAGGCTCGCCAGTACTAATACACGGTGATAGCGTGCGAAGCTCGCTGGTTGACCGTACAAAGGAAAAGATAGAGCTCTAGGCCTGCGGGGCAGAGGAAACCAAGTTGAGAGATAACGGCTTTAGGCCTTGATCCACCCATTTAGAAGTGTGAATACTCTACGGCATCCACCTACTACCAAGCCAGGTCATATCCACAGGAGCTCGCGAGCATTCAATCACTATATTGGAATACTACATTCTAAAGCTTGCCGGCTTTTGCTCTCCGAGATCAAAATTGACAAGAATAAGATGATGGTATATACATATATCTACAAAACAGTGATTGATCCACAAAATTTATTGATCGATAACGGCAGCACCCAGAAGCTCGACCAGTGGGGAGAAAATGAAGATTATGGGAAAGTAAGGAAGAAGAAGAGTAAGAATTCTAGCCATTCTATGTACCTGGAAAAGTTTTAATCCTAATAGATAACAGAAAGAAAAAAAGAAAAAAAAGGAAAAGGAAAAGGAAAAGGAAAAGAAAACTACACAAGTTCGCCGCCTACAAAATAATTATACCACGAAAGACCACAAAAAATCCATAAAAGATTGGAGGCAACTAAGTTCAGATAATATCCCACTTGAAACCCCAAAAGGTCCAAGAACCAGAGCGCCTTATCCCTTACCCCTTATCCCCCCCTTCCAGCCTCTGATTCTGTCCATAACCTTACCTGTCTTACCCTCTCGATATCTCCGGTTTTCACCAGATGCTTCACCATTCGGTGGGAGGTTCTCTGCAGATACTTGCTGGTCTACCAGTCCGGTTATTCGCCCAAATTCTGCATCGTTTACGGTCGCGGTGTCGGGAGATTCAGAAAACTTACTCCTCACTTCCCGCGGTATCTCAGCTGATAGCAGGTTCAAAGATGGGTAAGTAATGCTGGATTTTTGAATCCCAGGCTTCTTTTTCTTAGAATCGGCTAGCTTTTTGCCGATTCTATCACTCGTGCTTCCAAGCCGATTGATGATTGTCGACGACTTGTTCGACGCCGTTGGGCCCTCTTGTGTGGTGGTAATGTAGGTGAGAATTGTGGAATCCCTTTCTATCTTATCACTTTGGCTAAACGCGGCCTCTTTTCTTTTCTCCGCCTCCGAACGAATTTTCTTCCTCATTGCATCCTCGTCCTCATCATCAGCCACCTCCTTTGGCCCCTTAAACTTCTCGGCCTTCTCTATGGATATGGCCTTCACGGCGAGGGATTCGTTCTTCGGTTTTGGTAGTGAAGGACTCAACATCGAAGTACGAAGGCCCTCCCGCGACGGGCTTCCAAAATGGCCCAGAGAGGTTAAGTTTCCTTGACGAGCGCTCAGAATTGCCGATGATAGGGGAGAAATCTCTCGAACAGTGTTCAGAGGAGATGCATATCGTGGGTGTCGAGGCGTCGGCGACATTGGTGTTGACTGGTCTGGCCTAATGGAAGATTGAAATACCTGGGGAGGTAATGATATTGTCGATAAAGCCCTCGGAGAAGTGTAGGCGTTTGAATTCCTTGGGCCGTATTGGCTGCGCGTTGGAGATGACGGTGGCTCCCCGATTGTTGACCTGCCAATTTTGTGAGGCACTGGCTGTTCCCTGGGATTTAACTCAAGCCTGTTTGCTATCGTGCAGTTCTCCATATTAGGTGGCATCGCGGGTAGCTCTTTATCTACTCTCAGCATTGTAACGGGCCTAGAGATAACCTGCGCAGTCACACTCTGCTGGGCTATATCACCACCGACTCTACATTCACCAAACTCCTCGCGGGGTTTACTCTCCTCTGGCACTTTTGATCTTATCGGCGTGGTGATATCGGCGATACTGGTGAGCACGCCCCGCACCTTTTCAAGCTCGTCCCGCAACTCAACGATGATAGCCTCCTTCTCTCTGATAACAAGGTGCTGACTCTGAATGGTCTCGCATTTCTTCTGCAAATCGATGATGGTGGCATCCTTCTGTCTGATAAGCAGAAGTTGGCTTTCGATCTTCTCGGCTTGTTGATTGATGAGCTGCTCCTGCAGGTCAGCGAGTTGCAGATGTTGCTGCTCGAGGTTGATTTTAGCTTTGGAATATTGGTCTCTGGTGTGCTCCAGAGCGATGGGCGCATACAGGTCGATGGCGGTTTGATTGTCGTTCTCCATAGCTTAATGTTCAGGCTCGTAGCTTGAGAGTATTCTTGATATTTGAGCTTATGGATAACCAATATTGTGATCACAGCAATCAGCGTGGGGATAAAAGGAACTCTGTGGAGCACTAATCTTTATAGAATTGACTTCCTATCTCGATCATATTGATCGCGATCATGAGATTCTATGAGGGGCGTGGAAGATCCTAGGCAACTGGAGAGAGCTAAATCGGTCATTGAATAGCATCTATAAACCATGTAGAATGGATGAGACATTGTCCACCAGGCGTGAAAGAACATTATAAAGGCATAACACACGTAGGTATGGAAAAGAGACCTCGAATTCCATATACTATATATGAATTAACAAGAGTAATAATATAGAAGAAAAAATAACTTTGCATTCTCCAAATCCTCCGAGTGATAGTTCATGACTTACTGGCCGATTATTTGATATCTTTTATTTTTGGATTACAGGAGGCGGTGACGGACTTTATAAGGAAAGAAATGAAAGAAAAACTTAAGAAGACATACAAGCTTGCGCTCAAAGGAAAAAACTATTTTAAAGGAAAGTGATGACTACACAAGCTCTGACAAAGGGGAATCATAAGGTCGTTCTGGTCATTGACGCTGAGCACAACCGCCACAGTCCCAAGCCTCCCTTAAGCAGTATTCCAGAGAGAGAGAAACTCTCTTTGACGGGTATCTACCGCTCAGCAGCCTACACGCATCTAACCCGGTACGTTAATGCATCCATGCTCGCTAACGCGCGGACAACCACCGACAGCCACCTAGCTGGCCCAGCGTACATCCATACAATTCTATCTATCCTCCGATGTTTCTCGCACTTGCTCTGATAAGGGAGTAATACTAACCCATCTCCTCCTACCTTACCTCCTATTCAATTTTTTTTACTCTCCCAGCGCCCCCTAGCTGGGACTAGACTGTGCTCGTGTATCGTCCAGTACCAGATAAGCTGCACGGAGATCTGATCTGCACCCACACACCGCACACTCGCTAACCCGGGAAGGGAAGGGTAGGGCAGCAAGCACGGGTATCAGTTTTCAGATTTTGGCTTTGGCGTAGGCCACGTGGTGGTGGAGAAGCTTCTGGATTTTGGGTGGGGTGTGTGGGTGTGTGCAGTGGAAGTACCTACAGATGGGAAGTTTTTGGGTTTGATAGTCTTCCATGGTAGAGGTGTCGACCGTGACGAAGCGTGAATTGAATAGTAACCTCAACTCTCTCTCTACTCTACGTATCTACGGCGTAGATCTAGAGTGAGGAAGAGCAGTACACCCGGGCCCGGGGATCTTCCCACACGGGCCGGATGGGTATGTACGCTATGCTGTTCTGTGTAGATTAGATATTCCGAACCAACCCACCACATCTATGTCTATCTCTATCTATCTAATCTCTATCGAGCCCAAATCTGAAATACTAAACACACACACTGACCAGATATGCTTCAAACAACAAAATCAGCAGCAGTAGCCATCTCAGCACTCCAAAGTAGAGTAGATACATACAGTCTACATACATGTACCTGATTAGGGTAGGTATAGTACTTCCTTACCGCATCCCACCCACTCACCCTTCCCATATATCAACCCGCCCGCCCATCCGCCCATCCGCCCCCGGTAGATATTCTACTCTATCTCCATCCTTCACGCGCTCCCACCCAACCAAACCTTTTTTACAAATCCACCTAGAGCAGGTATGCACCCAAACACTCTAGATGTAGAATATGTAGGTACATAGATGTAGCGTAGAAATATCTCTCCAGCTCTACATACTCGTACGCCATACCCCTGCCTACCCATGCCTCCGCACTACCTTAACTGCGCAGAAAAAAATTCTTCACAGATGCCAGACGTTGTATGAGTTGTCCATGCCACCCTCTTCACCCCCCCCCCCCCCCCGCGGGATTTTACCCGGCGCATACCCACGCACGTCCCAACGTCGGCGTCTCTCTCTACCTTCCACCTCCCTCTACCTCCCTCTACTTACCTCTTCTTATGAGATGGTTCGCGCGGGTAATATCGAGACTTGTTACATGGGAGCGGCGGGCGTTTATCCAGCGAATCAGGTGCGGGGCGCTAAGGTTTGGGGTTGGGCTTTCCGCATGGAGGGAGGGATGACGCGATGGTACTGCACTGTCAAAAAAGAAAGAAAGCAGGCAGGCAGTACGGGCAGGTAGGAGGAGAGAAGAGAAGAGAAGAGAGGGAGCGGGAGCGGGTCGGGGCGTACAGTGCAGGCAGAGTGCGTGGTTGTATTTCCAGTGTCCTGGTGTGTGGTGTACTTTTTTTTTTTTTTCTTTTCAAAGATGGTAGGTACATAGGTACGTCGGTGTCGATGTCGTGTCGGGAGTGCCGTGTTGCGGTGAGTAATTATATTGGCCGAGCCTTTATTTTCATTAGTATTTGTGGTGGTATCTTCACTTCAATTACGAGTCCAACTAAGCTACTTAGGTAGGTACCGGCGATAGCTACTCTCGATACTCCAGATACGAGCTAATCTACTCTACGTGTTGTCCACCATCTGCAATGTATCTTTTCTTCTTCCGGGATTGCCAGAGAAGAAGCAGCAGCAGCAGCAGCAGCATCCAGCAAAAGAATAAGGATCGTGAGTTTTGTCTCAGACGCTATCTGCCTACTTTTGTGCCATTTTTGTATCTATCTTACCTACTCTCCTCTATATACTTGCTTCTTCCCCGTACCTTTTCACAGGCTTATTATAAGTGGGGGTGGTAAGTAGGTTTCTCACTGTCAGAATGTCTATATTTTCTTCTTCTCCCGGCAGCTGAAGACAACGAACGGGCAACACGATAGATAGAGTAGAGGCACTCTCTCGTGTGTGGGTGTGTGTGACATCTGCACATTCCCAGCAGCGTGGGGTTGAAGCTTAAATTCCAGCAAATGTACCGGCCTCAGCTCCTTGCCCTAAGTAGAGCACTCTACCTTTCTGCCTGCCTGCCAGCTGCCCTGCAGGGACCCCAATCAGAGTCGCTAAAGTCATCCCTATCGATAGTGTATTGGCCCTTCCGCTCGGTGAGACAGCATCCCGGAAGACAAGCAGAAAAAAAATTAATTTGCTTTGATGGCATGGCAGGGGATGTGCATTCCTGGGACCGTTAGATGTGTTTTTCTTGACCTTCTGTGCTCGTGCTCGAGCTCGGAAGATACATAGAGTGATGAATCATGACGCAGCACCAGCAGCAACCAGCAGCAATCTCTTATCTGAATTCAGTCCCAACTTCGGCAGGTACCTAGATAGCCAGGTAACAGCCCAGGGAAGGAAGAAAAAAACGAGAAAAGAAAAGAAAAAGGAAAAGAAAAAGCATTTTTTTTTCCCTTCCTTCAACGCACAGGCCCGCACACCCGCTGGCTCGGGAAGATGAGCCAATACGCATCGAGAGCTAGTTAGCTGGTAAAGAAGCAGCAGAGGCAGGTAGATTTCAAACCTTCTTTCGCGGGGCCTCATTTTGATTCTAGTTCGGGGGGTCGAGCAAGTAAAAAAGGGCTAGCCAACGGAAAGTGCTCTATGTTACCCTACTACGTCAGTTCAGTTTTTTTTTCTTTCCCCTGCGTGTCTCATGATCCTGTAAGCTGTAGGTAGGGTACATGTAGCTTCTCAAAGAAGCTGTGCTCCTACAGGTAAGTGAAAAGTTAGGGTAGCCCTCTGAATGGCCTCCTTCGCGAGCCAATGATCGATATTTCGTGCGAAAATATTCCGGCACGTGCACACTTTGAGGAAGCCGATGAACATCGTGGTTTACTATGGCTATCGTGATATATAGGAACGTCCTTATTTCTCTTTCCATCCCTCGCGCGCAGCTCCCGTACTCTAAATCCCCATCCTTACCAACAGCCCCCCCCCCCTAACCTTTCCTTACTTCCCCCCCCCCGCAATCCCCGCAAATTGACTATCCCCGGATTTTAATCATGGCGGGAGATCAGATCGAGGGTAAGAAGAAGCGGAACTTCATCTACACGAGATGGATGGTTGGTATAAACTGCCACGTTTCGAACGGCGGATGACCGACGACAACGACAACGACAACGACGATGTATTGTAGTTCTCGTCCCGTATCGGGTTCGAAATCGACGGCAGCAGCAGAGATTTACCTGTTGTCGTGACCCCTTGGAGCTTGGGTACGGGGGGACAAAGAAAAAAAAACTGAGGTATGATAGTTGAAGAGCAGACGGAGACGGGTAAGCTGCCAGCTCGAGACTATAACTGGGTCCCCCAATAAGTAACAATTATCACTGCTGTTACTACCACCATCCCAGGGATTTGCCATTCCCCCCCCCCCCCCCCCCCCCCCCCCCCCCCTCTTCTTCACGAACTGGAACTACCCAAGCTCCAGATTCCCGATATGAATTGGTATGAATAGAGCTTCACGATCGGGATGGACTCTTTCGTCCTCTATCAGAAACAGGTCTGGACACGCGACAGGGCTAGGTACCTCTCCTCTGGCTCGATGTGTTGTTGGGGGCGACGTCAATCAACGTGTCCATACGGGAGATCATTCTATTAATTGCCTATCAGAGAATAAATCACGTTCCGGTGGGTTTCAGATGTGCTGTAAGCACTCTCGGAAGAGAGGATGGGGATCTTGGATTGCACTGAAACAAGGGGATGGGATTTTGTAGATTCGTGCCTGCAACAGATATTTCATCTCTATCCCCACATACCCCCCTCCTCTCCCCCCTCCTCTCCCCCCTCCTTCTTCCCCCTTCCTACCTTGAAGCTGTAAGCAGCATATGGGTTAGAGATATGTCGTTCCAATTCGACCGTAGTACCAATTCGACTCAGTACCCCGAATATTACTAGAATCCTCCTGAACAGATATTCAGGAGTTATGACGATGTTCAAAGGTGACAGACGTCAAAAAGATGCCGAACCATTCGAACAACACAGAAGAAGCCGGGATGATTAGGAAGCTTAAGAAACCTGTATTTTGCTAGAGTACCAGGAACCATAGGTAGGCCCAGGGTTATTGCATCTCCAAAATAGGACCCGGTAGGCTGGCTCATCAAGCTATTGGAACGATGCGCTGGCCAGGGGGCTGGGCATGGGGCGTAATTCTCCGAAGAGGTTGCAATTGGTTAAGTTTTTTTTCTCTCTCTCTTATGCTTTGTCAGGTACTTGCAAGCGGAGAAGGAAGGAGAGAGGTTTGTGCGAGTGAAAAGAAATAAAGAAAAGGGCCAGAGAAAGAAAGCACATCTCACGATGTATGTAAAGTAGTTTGGAATTGGTTGTAAGATCAGTGTCAAGGGCTGTTGTTTTGCGGTAAAGCCGATCATTACCAATCTCCACGATAAAGGCGAGCAACAGAACACGGGGCTAACCTAACATCGCATCAGAATGTTAGTTAACCTAAAGTTTACCATAACCGGGTGCGATGCCCATTTCGTTAATTCCAGCCACTCTCGTGAACGAAATCCCGACGCAGCAGCCAGATGATCGATGGTTTGTGCGGGGTTCGTTCAGTGGAGTCTGAGTCATGCCATTGTTTCCCCTCTGTTTGTCTTTTTTTTTTTTTTTACTACCTCCTCACCGGCACCGTCTGTGGAGAAGCACGTAGCTTAGCTGGGTGGTGGAGTGTAACTACTGTTCTCGTGATACCTAGATCGATGGAGTGCTTAAAGCCCGTCCTCGAAACCGACGGAGAGGAGAGAGTGGATGAGAATGTGATTGGTCAAGGAACAGGAGCCTCAACCTCGGCTGCTAATAAACGATTTGTTCCAAACAAGCCACCTGTCGTAATTCCAGTTCTAGCCAACCGTAACATTCCAAACGAGCCACGGCCCAGTGCTGAGTGTACCACCAATGTGCCAAGCCAAGTGTTGCTGCACGTATGTCGCCCTGCCCGATCCCAGCCACGTTCTGCTGCTACTACTGCTGCTGCTACTCCTGAGGCATTCACCGGTGGGATTGAACCCTCCAAACAATGCAATTCACTTTGTTTGGCTATGGGCAATCAAACTATTACATTACACTACTCACATTAACAATGCCATTTACTGCTCGTTTCCTTGGGTTCGTCCGCCCTTGCCGCGACTAGCGTAACGCTAGACAGTTCAGGGCCCCGACCACAGGACACGACGGTCACGCACATCGAGGTCTCCATGGATCTGTCCATCTTTGATTGATTGATTGATATCCCAGGGATCTATTCGAGGGCTCACTCATGGCTGACAGCTACTCCACATGTACCTACTCTAAACGATGATGGCGAATCTTGTGGAATGTTTCCCCAGAGGAGTAAGGAAACCTTTTTTATTTCCATTTCCTTTTTTGGGGTTCTAAAAGTACATGACATATCGTGCGTGATACTGCTCGGAAGGAGACCGAATCGCTTTGAATTGTTTCGAATACGAAAGCAATGCATGGGGAGAGAGGGGATTTCTAATTGTTCGACACGGAGATAACTTTTGCCCCATGGTACTGTTAACTGCACTGGACGGTACCGGTGCACATACGGCCGTGGCTATGACTACATATTGAATGCCCTACACTACCAGCCTGAGCATGTTGAAACTCGATTTGATGTGCATCCGAACGTCTTCTGCGGAGCAATGAAAGACGTAATGTAATGGATGAGGAAAGTCGGAAGGCAATTCTCGCTTTTCGCCTTTTCGCTCTTTTCCATTCGGCGCGTCCGGAAGCTGAACAAGCGAAGCTGATGATTGATGGTGGAGGCGGCGAGAATAGTCTTTCTACATACAGCCATGTCTGTACTCTATGTAGACGCAATCCAAATCTCATGCGCAAACAAATCCATCACACATCGGGCTGATGCTTACTTACATCCACGTTGATGTTGCTTCCCACCACCCCTCCACCCATCCACCGTCTGTTCCGGAGAATATCACCATCATAAATTTTAGTCTTACCCATGAAGTAAAAAAACAAAAATACCAATCATCATAGTTCCAATGTGTATCTTGATAGAGAATCCATTCATCATCCACCCCCTCCGGCCCCGACCGACCTACCGATCATGTCAATGACGCCAGCACCCACCCTGGGAGATCATCAGTCATCATCCACTCTCCCTCTACCGCAATGATTAGCGGGATCACCGCCCTGGCTTCAACCCTGACCCTCGTTGTTGCGGAGACGCGGGGTTGCTGGCTTGTTTGTTTTGTTTTGCGCATCACAGGCCGGCCGAGAGCACCTACCTCCTCTGATGCTCTATCACTCTATCGGCGGCGGGGTAGGTATCATATAGCAAGCAGGGACCACTATGTACTAGCGATAATATAAAGTCTGTCCACTTTGGTACATGTGTGGACAAGAAAGTTTGGTGTCCTACCTACGTACCAAAGGGGACAGACTTTATATTCCCGGTAGTATGTATCTACGTAGCTAGACTTGTTCCATCGCGACACCCGACAAGTCCAGACATCCGGTGAATCCGTACAAATAGCTTCATTCGAACCTAGCGCGCACATCTGTTTACTCTGTTCAGAAGTGTCAAGTGCCTGCTTGCCTGCGCCTTCGGTGTGATTGATGAGGTGCTTCTTGCAGCGGGTTTGTGTTCGATAAGTGAAGGGAGCGAGTGAATGGTTGCGAGGGGAACGGGTGATTGTTTACATCAAGGGCCACGAGGCGCTCACTCGCTCGCCGCCGCCGCCGCTGGTGCAATTAATCGCTGTATGTACCGTACCTGGCTGGGCCTAGGCAAGTACCTGCCTGCTCTACTTTACGTACATACCTGTAATCCATAGTCGACATGTGGAAGCACGTCCACGAGGAGTACGTAGAGCACAGTACCGTCAATATGTATGTAGCACACAAGATGATGAAAATAGTATCTACATACTCTGCTCTTCCTACTCCGGAGGTACAAACTGCGTGCCAGTGCGAACTCCGCTGCGCAAACCATCCCCTCCACCACTAAGTCGTAATAGTTAATCTAAGCCTCACATATCACGACATCAGGGCGAGATGCCCATCCGTACCCGTACCGCGGCGTCGCTACCCCTCCATCGTCCACCCCTCAAAGCAGGAACCGGACGATAGGGACATCACGCGCAAGTTGGGTGGGGAAAAGGGCGCGATAAGGCTGGGTGTTGGGCGGTTTTAATGGGGGGGATGGGGGGAATTACATGGTTAGCTAGTGCCTTTCTGCTACGACTACATCTACACCTAGATACTCCACAGAGATGTCCTCGTCCCTCCAAGCACTCGGAGGTAACACGATGGATCAGTCACATGAAGTGATAGCACAGTCCAAGTCGGTAGTATCATAGCATCATCATCACCACGCTGCCTGCCCACCCCCATGTCCTGTCTTGACTGCCTCATATGCGATGAACCAACACCACCAACACCCAAAGAATCCTTTACCGAGAAACTTAAACTTGATTCATCCCCCGCATCATATCATATCTCACCTATTTTTCCCATCTGGAGACTGTTTCCCCTCTCCACGGACCCTAGCCAGTCCGGGTGTGCGCATGTTAGACAGTACCTAACCCTGCACGTAGAAGCACATCACGAGCACCCTACGTCTTCGAGAAGCCTTCTGAAGGGCAGAGATAAGTGAATTGAATTGGCAGGCGGGTATGTAATATGTAGTCAGGTAGGCCCCGCATTGACATTGATTATCTTATCCGCCCCCCGAATAGGGTTTTGCTACTGATAGGTGTAGCTAGCTAGCTAGGTAGGCTCGCACTGACTGCCTGCTTGAGGCGGCGGCAAACATACAGGCCAGGTGAGACAAATGTCATAATTGATAAACATCTTTTTGAATACGTATATATTTTCGTTTTTGCACCTGCATGGAGCATGTAGGGAGTGAGTAAGTTGTACTCACATATCTACATAGAGCACTGTACGCGTTCTACACTTTTCTGCTGGGTCCGTGGTTAATAATTCGCTGTGTTTGAAGCCGTGTTGATTATAATTGTTCTACTATCTACATATCGACTGTCTATCTATATGCTATACGCATCTCGAGAAGTATGTAGAGTACATATCCGCTACCCAACCAGCCAGCCTGAGTCGAAATCTACAACTGCAGTGCTACTCGGAGTACATCATCTACCAGGTATATACCTACCGCTGTTGTACTCTCCTTCCTCCAGGTGCTGTCCTACCTACTACCGGCGTACATACATGTGTCGAGCAGGTAAGTACAGCACTGTACTCTAGGTAGGACCAGCTTTTATATCCTCCCCCCAGCCAGCATATATCCTCGCGCAAGACGGCACCCAGCATCAAAGTGCATACCACCAGAAACTCGGCCTTGTTCGCCCTCCAGCCCCCCCCCCCCCCCCATATGTCATGTAACGTGCACATCTGGCGGCGGGTGTGGGAAGGGAAGGGGGAATTTCGGGGTAACTTTTGTTTGGTTCGACGTTTATTTAATTTTTATGTATGTTCGCCTCCCACCCACCCCCACCAACCCTGGAGATGTTTCGTTTTGACGGTGCTGGGTTGGGCGCGAATCGGCAGGGCTTCACTGGGTGCGGCATCTTGATGCGGACAGGGAGGTGCTTTTATGTAGGCAGGACAGGGCATGGCAGGCAGGGCAGTTGAAGAAGCATCATCATCATATGTATGTCAAAAAAAAAAGTCCATGTAGGGCATGTAGCTGTAGAATCGGTAAGTAAAGTAGAAGCGGGCAGCCAACCAGCCCTGCCGCTCAATCGGTCGCACAGCAGTTGCCATCCTCCCACGACCACGACCGCCGCCGCCGCACGCACGTCCTAACGTTGGGGGAGTGTTTTCGCGGGCTCCCTCCCTTCCCCCCTCGCGCGAGATGGGACGACAGACAGACAGACAGATGTGGTGATGACCGTCCGGGAACGGAAGCGTGCCCGGCTCGCAAGGGCCCAGAGTTTCTTTCTTTTGGCTTCTGGGTGGTTCCGTGCTAAGGCGCGGTGGTGTATCGTGCAGGGACCAGGAGGGGTTCTATTTGTGTCATTTGCGTTTCCAGGAATGGGTTAGGGACAAATACCCCGTTCTGTTTTTGGGGGGGCGCGCGACGAGAGGGTGCAACAGTAAATAGTGCCCGATTTGGAATCATGGAGGGAATGAACCCCATTGGGGATTGGTGGTTTTTTCTTTCTTTCTGTCCTGTTGGCTAAGCTGCTGCTGCCCCCGCTTGACAGTCGATGATGGTTGGTGGTTTGGTTTGTGGATGTGAAAGGTTGTGGGTTATGGGTTGTGGTTACTATTGTGGTTGCTGCGGTGGTTACTGTCACTGTGGTGGTGCACTGGTGGCTAGCGAAACTTACAGTTATCTAGCAGCAGCGGCCACCCACAGAGCAAATCCCACAAACCATAAACGCCCTGAGGAGATTTTATCTATGTTTACTGTATGTATGTATATGCGGTGAAGGCGTTGTACCCCCTCCCCCTTCCAGATCAGTGTCTGCAGGACCCGTTTTTTATGTTTTGTTTTATTTTTCGATGTTCTATTTTTTATTTTAGTGTTTTTTTTTACCTGGAGAGGAGCCTCCCTTCCTGGTTTTCGCACCCACCACCACCACCCTATGCGTAGATACTCTTCTCGACATACGCGCCGGGAACGTGGGATTTTTCCTGATTGGCTGAGATTGTGGTTGTGGGATTGTTTCCCTATCAAGTAGTTCGGTCGGGAAGAAGGGGAAAGGACAAGGACTGGATTTGGCGCCCCACCACCACCACCACCACCCCTGGGCCGCTTCCTGCTCGTGAGGAGATATTTTATTTATTTGTAGAGATGAACCTATTTTACGCGGCGATTTAATAATAAATCACGGGGTAGATGTGATGTAGATTGGTATGTACCAGTTTGTACCCTACGCAGGGAATGTTTGGGACCCTACGAGTACCTACCCAGTGGGGGGGAAGAAGGGGGGGCAGCGACGTTACGGAAGCCGCAAGGTTTGCTCTCTCGGGGGAGGGTTTAATAGTGGTGAGAGGTTTTTTCGCTTGGGGGAAGGGGAAGGGTGAGGGGGAAGGATGGGATACGGGGGCCTTCTTGAATGTTTTTGAACAACTCATCAAAGTGGAATCGAGATCATTTTTCTGGTGGTTTGGAAGAGTGAGAAGAGAGGGCAACAAGAACGGGTAGGTATTGAAAGTGGTGAGCCAAAATCTGGGAGTGACTTCTTGGCTTTGCTGGGGGGTGGTGGTGGTGGCGGCCATGAACCAGTGGGAGTTTGGGTACTTTTGGGCCCTTGCGTGTTAACTTGTCTGTCTGTAGACTGCTGGTGTTGCTGCTCAGTGCTTGTGCTTGCCTGAGAGCTTCCCTTCCCTGCTTTGGCGTTGCCCTGGCTGGTCGCTCCCCGCAGGGCGTGTAAGCCAATCCGCGATGTCCCCTGCCCTTTCCTTTTCATAGTGCTGGCCGGTGTTGCTGTCCAGAAGAGTTCAGTTGGACGAGAGAGTAGCCATAGCAGGAGCATGAGGAGCAGCCTTTCTTAGCAGCTAGCACAAGCAGCAGGCAGGTCTTGGGACATCCCGCTCTCCCCACCATCACGAATTGGACAAGTGATAATACCCAATAGCCTGTTTGCCTGTTCTGTTCTTTCCCTCGCCCATCATCATCGCGCCCTCACTCACTCACTCTCCATCCGGGCCACACACCCACACCACCACCCATACCCATACCCAGACCCCATACCCATATCCACGCTCAGTCAGTCAGTGAGTGTTCTCACCCACCACAACTGTACGCAGCTCATGTCTCTGTCTGTCCTGCTGCACACACACCCAAAAACACAAACCAGTCAGTAACTCGGACAACAGGCAACTTTGCTCGCAAAAGTGAATTGGTCGTTTCATCACGCTCTTCCCCCTACTTCTCTACCCTACCTTATTCTCTACTATTATTCTCTTCTCTTGAACCTCACCTCGAAATTCACCCCCCCCCCCCCCCAATTTCTCTTTTATTTCTCCCCACACCCACTCTCCCCCCCATCTTGCATCTCAGTTGACCTACACCCCCCTCCCCCTCTCTTCCCCGAATTAACCCCCCCTCTTACTACCACCACATCCCCGCTTCTATCTATCGGTCGGGCCATCATCCCCATTGCTCTCTCTTCAATCGTCCGCTCGGAACGAAAAACAAACTCCGTGCTTTCTCCATATCACTGAATCTTTGAATTTTTTTTTTTTACTTTCTTCAATCTCTGTCTGCTACTGTTCTATCACCAGTCCAGTTCCAGTCCAGTCCCACGTTGCTTGTCCGGCATAGACATTCATCCGTCCTACCCCCCCTCTCCCCCGGTTGCATTAACTTGCAATCGAAACAGCCACGACTCTTTCTTTCTCTCTCCTCCGAAACAATCGAAACGCCGCCCATCTGATTTGACTGCCCTTTTGTTATTCGAGAGATCAACTCGGCTGCTTTGAAATCATATCTCCGGGAAACGAACCTGTCAAGACAGTTGTTCGTCCCTATTGTCCAGCCACCGCGCTGTGTTAGAAACAGGAAGAAGGGGCCTCTTTTGCAAATAGACTCCGTCTTACAGGCTTAGGCTTGCCTTTCCTCCTACTACTTACTACTACTACTACTACTATCTTCTACTTCTGCTATTTACTTCTTCTACTTCTACTTTTACTACTTTTTACGCTTAACGTACTTGTTTCTCTTTCGTTCCTTTTCATTACCCGCTAGCTGGTATTCGTCATCGAATTGCCATCTGCGTATACAGCACACTGCAGGTTCTGCGAGCCACCACCACTGCTTCTACTAAGCCCCCCCTTTTCTTGAGAGCCATACTCTCTCTCTCTCTTTCTTCATCCTTCCACAGGAAAAAGGAACTCAGGAGCAGGCCCAGCCAACCATATTGACTGTAGACCGTCAATATAACCAACCCCCCCTCCCTCTGAATGCTATAATCGTTCTTTTATTTCTATAACTCATTCACGCTACCATCTGGAATCGTTGCCTGGCTATTTGCAATAACTCAATCGACTACTACTTGCATATTATTCATCTCAATCCGGCGAGATCGTCCTTCGTTCCATCGACAGTACTTCTTCCATTCCGGTCCTGATCTAAACCACTCAGTCTTGGCATCTACTATTCCCACGCTACTCCATACTTGGCATCTACTATTACAAGTACCATTACCGAGTACACGTCGTTCCCTGTAGTAATACTCAAAAGTGGCCACTACTACTAGCGCATATTAGATCTCCCCACCTCCCTCTTCTTCCACCCCCCCCCCCCTCTTTCAACATCAACAGGACCCGTTAATCTTAATCAAAACTACTATTACCACCAGCCAGCTGCACACCTCTCGAGCAGAAGACTTTAACCACTAGTCTCTGCTCGTCTGTTACAGCCCCAAATCTACACACCCCCTATGGCGCTTCCGAAGATGACTACCGACCCCTATGCAGTCCTCGGAATACCTAACGATGCCGCCACAGCCGCCATCAGGAGTTCATACAAGAAGCTAATCCTGCAATGCCATCCCGACAAGGTGAAGGACGAGTCACTACGCGAGGAAAAGGCCATTCAGTTCCAGAAGGTCCAGGAGGCCTACGAGCTCCTGATCGACAGTCGCCGCAGGCGGAAATACGACGAAGAACTGGTGAAGCAGGCCAAAGCAGCAGAAGAAGCAGCAGCTAAACCACCACCACCACCCCCACAACCACAGCCACAACCAATGCAGACGCCCCACATGGCCCATGCCCACCCCCACTCATCACATCGGAGCGCCAGCGGACCCGGGCCATCCCCAGGAAGTGCGGAGCGAGCATCAGAGAGGACAGATCGACCGAGGAGGGAGAGGAGTGGTACTAACCCGTCGCCAGATGACAGACAGAAGGAGAAGGACCGGGAGGCGAGGCATGCAAGGAAGCGAGCAGAAGGACGGGGGGATAGAAAGTCGAGGGAAGAGTCCTCGTGGAGTCAGGAGGAGCGGAATATGAGGAAGGAGACGCAGGAAGAGCGTTATGCGTGGATAGAGCAAGAGGAGGCGAGGAAGTTTGAGGCAGCAGAGCGGGAGCGGTTATTAAGAAGGGAGTATGAGGAGGCTCAAAGGTATCCACAGCCGCAACCACAGGCCCCACCACAGTCACATTCGCGCCATCCCGATGAACAACCGACAAAGAAGGGATACAATAGATACAACCCGACGGTTCCCCGCGAAAATCATCATACGACCGACAATACGAAATTCCGATCCCGAGTACGAAAGTTCCGCCAGCAGCACCGATACCGCCGGTGGTACCCGACGTCCGACCCGGATATCTCGAAGCGAAGAAGGCTGAAGAGGAGAGGCTTGCCAAGGTCAAGGCGAAGATGAGCATGGCGGATGAACCAATCAGACCGCCTGTTTCAGAGGAGCGAGGGGATCTTAGAGCATCAGAAAAAGAGCAGGAAAGGCTACAGAGACAGGACAGAGAGCGCCGAGAAAGAGGGGGTAGAGATCGGGAGCGAGATCGTGGATCCGAGGTCCCGCACACTCGCGAACGAAGGTCTTCAAAAACCCCACCAATATTACGCAGAGGATCCTCTGTCACTTCAAGATGCGACGAAGTCCCTTCGACTCCGATGATGCGCCCCGCAGTCTACGGAGCATCGGCCCCAACCCACAATACCTCCCCATACTCTTCTAGCGGAGCAGCCAACTACGCGCCAAGACGAAGACACAGCAGCCCAAGTATCGAGAAACAGGCGTCCCGCATGCACCCTCGCGAGGGACCGGCACCGTGCGACTCTGGATACTCAAGCCCATCATCAACCGATACGCCAGTTCCCGACAAGAAAGTGCATACGTCTGAAACGCGCACGCCTGAAATGCGCACTACTACAGATGGGTAAGCACAGTAATGTCAATGATAAGTTTAACTTTTGCTGATTTTTCCCCCAAGCATCGATACTTCAAGTGGGACATGGAAGAGGTATACCTTCGAGGTTTACATCCACGAAAACATGGAAGCCGCCGCACAAGCCAAGGGAGGTGTACCGTCAGGGACCCACTACCGCCAACCTAGCTCCACCTCACCCTCAATACACCCCGCCGACCCCGCATGCGGCCCCGCACAGCCTCTCCCCGCCGAGCATGTCCGAAAAGCGGCGGAATTCTACGGCATACCATACTATCCTCCACCACCGGGCAGCAGCATCCACCCCCACTCGCCGCCAAGCAGTCACCACCCCCATTCGCCTCACTCGCCCCACGCCTCGCCGCCAAGGCATTCAAGCTCAAGGCACCACCACTCGCCCACGCTCTCGCCGAGGCTGGTGTCGGAGCCGGTGTTTGTCTCGCCAGGACTGTCGAGGTCAAACACGATGCCGACGTCGCACGCAGCTTACGCATCACACCCATCGCGGCCCCGGGAACGAGGGGATCACGGCGGGTATGGGTATGCGCCGTCACTGGGCCGCAATTCCACTTTCTCTAGTTAGTTAGCTTTTTCTTGTTATCATCATCATCATACCATGTGTTTTATGTTAGTCTAGATGAAGGGCAAGTGGCTGGTGTCTTTTTTTGTTACTTGTAGTAGTGGTGAATTGCGCGCGCGCACCCCCCTTTTTGTTTTTCTGGGTTATATGTGGGATGTTTTGATGAAACGGAGAATTGGAACCCTTTTTTTGGTTGTCTTTTTTTTTGGTCGGTGGGCTGCTTTGGTTTTGGGGACGGTACTAGGGGCAGGGGGTGCGGGAGGGAGTGTGATAAGGCCTTTTTTTGTGACTTTTTTTATCTATTTTTTTTGGTGGCTCCTTCTCATGGGGGTTGCTTGTTATTTTTTTGCTTTCGGATCTGTTTTTTCTTTTTTTTATCTTTTTATCCGTGGGGTGTTTATTGCTCGTTTTTTTTTTTTTTTGGTTGCGGTTGCGGTTTTTGTTTTATCGGATGCCAAATGCTACTTCTATAGCTTACCTACAATCTTTTTTCCGTCGTCTCCTCCTCCTCCTCCTCCTCTCTTTCATCTCCCACATTGTGTGTTTATTTCGCTGTTTATTTTTTGGGTGCCATTCCCTTTTTTTTCTTTGCAAACTGCCAATGATCAATTGTGGGGTTTTATTTTTTGGGAATTACCGGCCGTTTTTTTTTTTTTTTTGGTGACTGCATTTTTTGCGCTTTACTTGCTACTAAGTTACTAAGCTACAGAAGCTACAGAAGCTGCAGGAGCTACTAACTACTATACCCCTTATTATGTGGTATATCAAATCCTCCGCTTTTTTTTCTTTTTACTTGCTTTTTTTCTTTTTTTTCTTTTTTTTCTTGTCTCTATGGCAGCGGGGCGGGTATGTGCATTTTGCATTTCAGATTTTTTTATTTTTTTGCGGGGATGGGGCGGACCGGGGGTAATTTTTTTTTGGTTGACTCCTTGGAGTCTTGCCGGCCCCCCTCGTGCTCTATTATGCATGCATGACTTTTGATGTCTTTACGTCTCATGAATAACTATATACCAAAGAAAGAAGGAGAAGGAGGAATTGAAGGAAGGAAACGGAGCCAAAAAAAAGAGGATATACCCTACTATACCATTTCTGTTTTTAGCAAGATATAGCAACAATCATGGCATGTCAAACAACCCACCGCACTGACCCACCGACCCACCGACCCACGGGCTCACCGGCCGATTGGCGAGAAGAAACAAAGTAAGAAAGAAAGGCGCGATATACATAGCAGACACCAGGCAGCAGGCAGACAAACTCGACATTGCAGACTACAGTCGCTCACCTACCGACGGCGGATCCTGTCTGATGGTTCTGTTTGCAGTAATTTGCCCTTGGCGTCCAAAACCTAACTCTTTTATTGGCCTCAAATCCCTGACCGCCATTAGACAGGATCCGCCTTCACCCCGTGAGTGACTGTAGCTAGATAAACTCCATACCCGGTTTACCCGCCCATCGAATCGAGTCGGATCGGATCGCACGAGTCAGCCCTGTGGGGCCCGTTCGTTCGCACCTGCTGGTCCGGAAACGGGGGTTGGCTCAACCACGGTACTCTACCGGTTTGCACATACGGTTGGAGGAGGGGGAGAAGGGGGGATGAACGAAGGGTAGCTACACGGCACACAGCACACAATGGACTTCGGTGTTTCAGCTGCTGCGTGCATAACCTGGCGTTTCGTTCCCGGTGGCGGACCGACCATTCTTTATCTGGTGGAGTTTTTTTCAATTACGGGGAGGGTTGCTGCATGGGCTGTTTTCGGGGAGCGAGGGGAGCGAGAGGGATACATACCGTCCGTACCGTAACTTGTACTTGTTTTATGATTTTTTCTCCGTTTGATTTTTCCCGTTTGGAATCAAAGTGTACTATGTACTCCCCGAATTGTGTTTACTGTTTGTTTCTGTTGCATATTTTCCTGTGTTCCCTTTTTATGATTTCTCCTACCCCATTTTATGCACCCCATGTTTTCCTTTTTCTTGACACGATATGATGACGGTGATGATGATCTTCTGGTTAGTCTCTGACCAGACGAGCTGTTTTCCTTTGACTCTGCTCTGCTCTGTGACATTTGGGAGGTTATTGAGACTTGCTAAATTGTTTTTTTCTTCTTCTGATGTTGTGATGATATTGAAGACAGGGATGGGGTTTGGAGCTAGGGATTTTCCCGGGGTACAACTTAGTTGAGGACCGATGAGGTTGAACCCTTTTTTTGGACCTAATAGTAACACAGATTGTAACAAACGAAAAAAGGGAACATACCAAAGAATTATTTCTAAAGAACGCCGCGTTCCTACATACACACCTCGTGCACTTGATGAGATGGCGAAGGGCCTTCCTATTGCTGTTGGAAATGATTGGAGAAGGATTCGAGATCTACATATCTCCCTCAGTTCAGTTGGCCATCGAAATGTATTTTATGCAAGCTTCTTTTTTTTTAGAACCCGTGAGCGAGTGACATCATATTATCTCTAGAAATCTTCTCGAAGATTTCACTACAGGGCAGAGATAGATGATGACTTGGTACCGTATCTAAGCTGGACCGGAGCATCTGCTGCTGTTTCAGAGAATTGTGGTAGAGTATACCCTATTGATTATGGTGGAGGTACATATTCTCAAACATCGACGTCTGTATCTTAGTTGCCGGGTTTCTTGGCGGGTGTTTTACTTGGCATTTCCTTACCAATGGTTCCCATTCCAGTCAGCATGTGTAACCAACGACAACATCAGGTTCGCCAAACCTCCGCGATAGCTCCCGTTTCGTTTGGCTGGCGATCGAGGGAGGACAGTGAAAACGCAAGATGGTCGAAACAAACACCTCCTCATCTGCAGGTGGGTGATATAACCATGACACGCCAGCCTTCTCTTTCTCGCTTCCTCCTTGCTCCTGCAGCTCCGTCCAGTCGGGCCAAAAGATTATCTCCTATGCAGAAAACCAATTAATCGCTTAATTGTGCACATACGCCTTGGGTGTATCTTTATCCCAGGCGAACGAACCAGCTGGTCTGTTTTCCGTTTAAAGGGAGGGGGTGATGTTTTTTTGGGAATACAGTGGTGCATGCGTGGCAGTTGATATTTTTTTCCATTTGACAGCCGCCACACTAGTTGACATGGCGCATCGGAATTGGATGGATGGGATTGGGATGGTCTTCGTCTTGATTCCTGTTTGCCAACCATACATCACAATTTCAGAGTCGAATTTGTATTTGATTCCCCCGCCGACACTCTATAGAGCAGTGTGGAACTCATGCGTGTGTGGTCCGGTTGAGAATTTCCAGCGCAACCCAATGAATAAGTTGAATTTTCACTCACACACCCCTTTTTTTCCTTTTCTTGGTGAAAAGATGAGGGAGGATAGTTTTTTTTTGCTCTGCTGTTTTAGCTCAGCGTCCTCCACTGTGCTCCTACACACATACCAACTCAAGCTAAACAGAGTAGGTACATGGTACATAGATTCGTAGGACAGGTAGGGGTTCATCGTCGATCGGCGGCGTAAATTATTAAATTCCGGGGAAGAAAACCCTTGTCACTATCCATATACACTAGGTATTTTGCAGGCCTGGTTTGTTTGTCCCGAGAGTCGACAGGTTACAAACGTGTTTTTTTTCTTTTTATATTTTAGTTTGGGCGTTGATTCTTTCCTCGGATCGAGAAAACGTTTGACGTGGTCCCCGGTTCCGGTTTTCGGGAAGTCAACGGCGTCCGGCGGGAGTTGGTTGCGTCTTATGTAACTCAGGCCCGCCCCGCCCGCCGGGAACGATGTTTTTTTCTTTGGTTTTTCTGAGGAAGGGGGAAATATTTTTGTTGAGTGATTGGGCTTGGTTTGGTTCTCAAGCCGCCCACTTGGGCTGAGTTTTTATTATTCCTTTTCCCTTTGGTACCTGAGCGAGTGAATGTGCTCATACGTCTATCACAAGTATCTAGTTACTCCCTACATGATGTAGAGCAGAGAAGTGCGTAGAAATTGTAATGAATTAGACGTCTGGTGCATGTATACGCACCTAATTGACTATTTGTATGTAGATTAGTAGTAGATACTCTAAGGTACATAACTGGGTCGAGTGCATAAGCAACCCTTGTAACATTTACGTCCCAAGATCTGTAGAGTAGAAAACTGTGCAGCTTATTGAAGACTAGAAGATATGCACACGCTGTTTCTAGCAACTGCGTGTAACGGTACCGCTACATAGTCTACTATGCGGCGAATTATACTCTATCCGGCCGGGCTCTGCGCTGCCATAGAGTAGAGTAGACCAGTCTATACACTAATCTATGTAGGGCACCTTTACATTAGTATGTTTTCTTTTTCCTTTTCTTTCTCGGTAGTACCATTAGTTAATCCATCTATAGTAGGTCGTAGTATGCACTAGAGCCTCAAGGCGGATAAAAATTATTCTTTAGCTAATTAGGTAGAAGCAAACTTGGTATGGGTTATGATTGGTGAGGCCCGACATAAGAGATCACTCGCTATCGATGACTCCGTCAGCCTTCTGCACAATGCATAACATACTAGCAGTTTTACTGAGTGCAAACCACCCGCGATTGGGTAAGCGGGTGAGGGAATCGATCAACCAGGTCTCAGGTGAAGACACCGAGTGATATATGGTGACTCACTTTCGTAACTCAGGCAAACTAGTTGCCCAACAGAAAGACTAATTCAACGACTACGTTGTCGTATCCCCCAGTCAGAGTCTCCATAGACACTATCAAACAACGCAGAGATCCAAACAACGCAGAGGTCTAGGATGGCAACTAATCCAGTCGGCGGCCTTGTTACTCAGGCGGTAACGAAATAATCCATATGATATTTCGTAGATGCGTGTGGAACACAGTTCGAATATGGTGGCTCCAGTCGCCGTAGTAGATAAATCAGCTGCCTATTGTCTAGGTTCCAGCTCCAGCGATGTGTCTGGAGATTGGGGCATTTCCTGCATGTTGTGTGACGAGGATGCTGTCAACAGTTATGTAGATATGCCATGCTGTAGATCTATTATCTGCATATTTATTTCCTGCAGAGGAGCAAGGTATACCCTGCTGGCCCGAGAGTCGGGAGGTCGGCCGGAGAATTGGAGAAGGATGTCTGTGATAAAGATAAAAGCATGTGCCCATTCATGTATCGCCGAAACAACTGGGAGGAGACTTACAAGACGTAGCTATAGAGAATGAAGTTAAATCTAGGCTACTTCAGGGCTGACTGCATGCAGCAACGGTGTTCTCAACTGGGGGCTCAAACGCCTCGCCGAGGAGACATATGCAGGTAACATCCCGGGAGAGATGGTGATTTTCGGTAGAACCCTGCCATGACTCAACTAGAGAGGAGATCCATCACGTAACCTGTCAGGCCCAGATTTCGACGGCTGAGGCAATATCACACGGAATCACAGTTTGGGTGAGTAAGCTCGTGTGCGGTGCATTATATATTTGATGCAAGGCACCGATAATCAATTTTGCAGGCCGAGAGTATGTAGTAGGGTCTCGAAGGCAGAAATTGTCAGCCTCATGCATGCACGATTAGCCTTGTGAATACGACGAGGATTGTGTGAAGACGTCTCGATCTCGGGTGGTGTGACAGGTGTAGTACATACCACGGGCCAGGGTTAGGTGTATATTTAGCAAACGCAACCGGGATTTTGATATTGTAGGAGATGATATGATATATTTGAGGTCACAACTATAGATGTAGAGCATTAAAATTATATTGTTGAACAACTAAATTTAGTGAAGCGAAGGATGGTTATTTGGAGGAAACTGGCTATCTATAGATTATGACCTTCCATCTGATGCGTGTCTTCCTGTTTTATGTGACCGTGTCCTCTAAGTGTCAACCTGAATCCCTATGAGTACATGTAAGTACTACTTTCTGACCTATCCTTATACGCTATGATACCTTGTGGAATCGTCTAACACTCGAGTCTTCATCTCCCTGGGGTTTCAGCCATCAACTTCTCAAAGTATCTCTACATAAATAAGTGAACAGACACCTCAAATAGGAGGGAAATAATAATTATTTACTTCTTGTATAGATATACGCTTAATATTGCCGGTCCAAGTACAAAGAACCCCAAAATTACTGACCGTCTTATTATTAGCGGTGCCGAAACATACAAACAGTCGGATACTATAAGCTAGGGTGAGATATCTACTAGCTTATAGTGCTTTCAAGTGAGTTGCAGAGGTCGAGAAGCTCCGGCGACATCGGGCAAAACCAGTAATAAGGGCCGATTCTCAGCTCCGGCCACCGCTCACCCCTTCAGGGAAATCGGGATCAAAATAGCCTCCTAATTTATCCTACCACAAAGAAGAGGAAGAAGATGATGATGGTGACATTTACCTAGACCTGTGTCATCTTAGACTTTTCCGAAATAAGAAACCGGCGTTTTTTTTATTTTAGGAGGAACAAATTTGTAGGCCACATATCTCGGCCTGTAATTGTGATCTAATTCTACATGTGAGGGCCCATCCCCATTTTATTCTAACGTATAGCACTCATATAACCTAGGGCATGACTTGAGGCTGGCGCTGCCGTGGACGCCGCCGAATCGAGTGATAGGTTATGATTTAAATTACGGGGAGATATTTAGCCAATCCCTAATTCGAGTCTTCTTTCGTGCAACATGTCCACAATTGAAGGAATACCTGCTCATGGGTAGTGTCCCCAATGACGCGCGCAGATAGACTGTGGGGTTTTGATTTTCTGCTAACGGTCTGTTCTGGGTCTGTTGACACGCAAACTAGCTGTGGTCGCTGGGGCCATGCGCATGCGGGTATTGGGTATTCCATAGAAGTGCAGATTATGCTGAAAGAACGTTGAGAAAACGGACCCTTTGTTCTGTAGACCGAGCCACTGATTAAAAAGTTTCCCACAGAAATAAAGCACTTGCAACGGGAGTTCACTGGTTTTGTGGTTCTAGTGCCTGGCGCGATGCACTATTTCAACATCCACGAGCTCCAATAAATTAACAAAACGAGGCCATTCTGAGTACATGCAAGAGGACTGAGTGGCCATGTTACGTCCAAATTCTGGGTAGGGTTATGTCAGATTCGCGCGTTGGCGCCACCATAAATAATTCGGACCACTATTCACCTTCTTACTACCTTTTGGTGTATTCGATTATGGATCTAAATTATCGATTAACTACGTCAAACAAAACTTTTATCGGCAGCTACATATAGCACACCCAACCATCACCCAACTAACCAGCCAGGGGGGCCAACAAAGGAAACAAAAAACGAAACAGCGAGAAAAGAAAAAAAGCAGTCGCAACAACTCGCAGCCCCGCCTTCACCCGAACACCATATACGCCAATTTCCATCCCCGCCTCATCACACCCCACCACACCCGCAACCTCCCACTCGCTGCAAACACGAACACCACTAATGCCACCCCCGAAACTGTATAATACCAATCCCACTCGAGCTCAACCATCGCCAGCGCACACCATCCCACCAGAAACGTAATAATAGAGATCACAGTCCACCGCCACTCCCAGAGACAGGCTGGAGAAGGCAGCTCGAGGTGGTACTCTTGCAGTGGGGAGTAGATGTTCTCGTCGCTCCAGGAACCTTGACCAGGGGTAGGGGTTTGATACAGATACTCAAAGGGCTTATACCCGTGCCAGCTCTTGCTCGCGCTAGGGGTTACGCTGGGACGAGGAACCGGCAACGGCGTCACAAGATCCAACAACTCAGATAGATTCTCCTCATGCTCGCTATTTCCACTCGTACTGGGACGTGCAGGGACACGAGGGACTGGCAGCGGTGTCTCAAAATCTAACAAATCACCATACTCCTCACCCGGCGATGGCGGGGCCACTTCGTAGCTACTCCGTGCGTAGAGGAGAGATAGTACCTCGTCACTTATATCTGCATAGCTATAACAAGACTCTGCGTATTCGCTGCTTTCGTAACCTGAGTACGTATCAGCTCTGTCGAAGAACGGGTCGTAGTCGCCCCGCTGGAAGGGCCCGACAGTGTCGAAAGCTTCGGAGGTTCCGAGGATGTGTTGGGAGGGTCTGGTGGTGTCGTCACTTTCTGAGCTTCCTGGAGAGACGGGGTATAGCGGCGGTGGGTCGCGAGTGATGGGTGGTGACGCGGGCGCGGAGAGGAAAAGGCGCGGGAACGATAACGACCAGGGGGAGAACTGGAGGGTTAGTTTGTAAGCCATAGGGGCGGTGGAGATGGGGGTAGGCATAGGGATCGATTGTGGTGTAGATGAGTCTTCTGGCGTTGTTGTGTGCGATTAAGGTTGCAATTGTGCTAAAGTTATGGTTGAGGTTATTGCTGTGGTTTTTGTAGTACTTAATGGGGGAAGTTTCGTAGGTGGAGACAGGCGAGTGCTAGTTATAGTTATAGGATGGCGATTATCAAGATGGAGCCTTGGTGGTTCTGAAAGAAGGTCGTCTTCAAGGTACTGTTGAATGCGGACATGCTGAAAAGACTACCTCGTCTTGAAAACCGAGATGAATCATCGCCGTAACCCACCGGTTTGACTGCATGCACCTATGGCATGTACTCTTCTTTGATTCCCAATGCCATCTCTAGTAATTTGGTGTACCCTCAGCTCTCTACTGCCGATAGCACTCTACTTTAGCTTGGCCATACATGTTGGGAGCAATACCCTGGGCGAACCACTCAACTGGTCGTTTTTTGAAGTGCACATCGATGATATTACAAGCGCAAACCTTGCTTCGCTATTAGTAACACCTGGAGACAGGGTCGTTCGGGCGTGGCTACTTGTATCGATCGTGATTGTATTGGAACGCTTGCGCTTGAATAACTGGTGAGTGGTTAGCTTCTAGTTGTGATCATGGTCAAAAGCGATAGAAATACCGAACCCCATTCTCAGACATCATTTTCAACCGCTCACACTGCGCCATGCCTGGAGGCGTAGTTGTTGCCGTACCCTGACTTCTGACGTTGTTTCTTGTTGCAACATCCACGTCTTGGCGCGCCTCCGTTTTATCACTTTCTCTTAAAGAATTAACAGCGCCGAGACTTCACGATTCAGTGGTGTAGGGGTATCACGGGCGCTTGCCATCCTTGCAATGATATGCGCCCGACCCGGGTTCGATTCCCGGCTGATTCATAATAAGGGCAAGTTCCTAGATTTTTCTAGTAGATCCAAAGTTTGTGTCTCTTTTGCTGTGGTTATTATGAGTAGGCTCTTGTAAGGCGGAGGAGTATTTGTAGGATTTACTACGACTTGGTTCATTACAAGTCAAAAATAGAGGCAACTCTAATGATAATAGCAGAGAAATCCTATTAAGTTGTAGCACTATCCTCAATTCAATTTTTCAAATCATTTTTAAGGGCCCGTTTGGGAAGGGGCCCAAGATGGAGTTATGGGAGCTGATCAAAACTCCGTCCTGGGTAAAAGCTCTAGATAGTTCGAGAAAATAATTCTAGATAATACGTACATGCAGTTTGGCGGGGGTCTGGAAAAACAACATTAACTCTGCCAGAGGCGGGGTTTTCAAATCGCCCCTTTTAACACTACCATTGACACTATTGCGGACGGCTACATGATACATACGTGCTTAGTAGATCCAATGCGAGGTTGGTACATTCTTTGTTTCTCCCGAGTGATTGTCTATGATGCGACGGGCTATCGGGAAGACAAGGGGTACTACTTGCTTCCTCTTCACCGCCCCATAATCTCTCTTCCCTCATACCATCCCACCCACCACCCATTCACCCAGCTAAGAAGGATATAGCCCACAAACAGCCATCGCTTCTTTCTCTCCTATGGGGATGGAGTCTGGACACCAATCACTATACACGCCATCGGCCTCGGATTCACAACGGTGAGATGGAAGAGCACGAGGAAAGGGTTGAAATTCATGTCTTCGTGTTACCGAAAAAGCCCTCTTAACATCGTTTGGCCTTTAATGTAGCATGATCGAAGGCCGGTGTTGCGGGTGAGATTCGACCATGAGAAATAGGCAGTATTGTTAATTTTACTGCTGCTAGATTTTCGCTACTCCTACGTTCAAAAACTTCACCTGCGGTTGCGAAAAGTTGGAAAACTGCTATTGTCAATACCATGATACTTCAACCACAACAGTACCGCAAGGATCTCTAAGAGATTGAGCCACGTACCCGATAGCTCTCTCAGAACTGTTACCTGGTGGTACCGCTCTTTATGTGGAGTCTATAAACGGGTTATGCATGTATATGTAGGTACTCCTCTCCACTACTCAAAGTTTATATGATCTCTCCTCCCAATATGTATGTATAGGGTAAACATCTGCTAAGAAATCCCTCCCTAGTTATGTCGATATGGATTACCGCTTCTTATTATTCTTCGCTGTTCGCCACCATAGATCTAGAACCACCTGCTCCCGCTAGCTCCAGAAGCCACAACCCTGGTATAGGGCTGGTCAAGAAGTATAGATTGGCAACGATTAGTAGATCCCTTTCATCATCATCATACCGGGATACAGGAGGGTGATTTTCAGAGTCACAGTAGGTTTCGGATCACCTCTTTACAAATTCCTTTAATTCCTTCTTTGTTTTTCCATGCGCAGATGGAATTTGACGTACCCTTCCTCTTTTGTTATTTCCCGCTCCCGCAAACATTTTCATATCACTAACAAGCATTAGCAAAGAGTGCCCCCGCTGAGAAATGATCATGCCGTGTCACAGCAGCAGGGATACCACCGAGTGATAACCCAAGTAGGAACATACCAGCTCTAGGGTTAGGGTTAGCTACCTACTTCACCACACTGGAGCTGAAAAAAAACAACCTCCGAGAAAGAAAAAAAAACCTCGTTCCGGATAATCAGACACTTCGAAACCCGCCCCGTTCTACCCAAATCCACCCCTGGCGCTAAAACCTGCCCTGTTTCTAGAAACAAAAAGGAAAAAACGGGCTTATATATCGCCACCTACATACATAGGGTCCGTGAAGTGGATCAGTAGATCGTGTTGAGTAAATATACCTACATCCACATAATCGCCATACTAAACAGTATGTACCTAAGTAGAGTAGAGTAATGGAGAGAGCAAGAATAGAACCCGCTGCCGCCCGCCCGCCAAGACACCAAGACACCAAGCCAAGCAGCCAAGCTCCCAAGCTCCATGTGCAGCTCACCAATGATAACTCCACAACCTCGTGTCACCATCACGGTGAGACAGCAGTAGCAGCTTCTAGGCGGCTAAGCAAGCAAAGAAACACTTTTGAGCGCTACACAGAAGAACGGTTCTGGGATACCGCTGCAGTGGGGAAAAAAAAAGAAAACCGGTAGAGGACAGAGCGGTAGGATGCGGTACCTGGCATGGGCGGCGGGTGGGGGAGTAATCATTGGTAGGTACAGGCAGTAGAAGGGGCGGTAAATGATTTGAGGAGCAGGAGGAGGGTGGAGGTCAGTGGGTTGATGTGCTCTGTGTAGAGCACTTAGTGCAGAGTGCATTATACTCGGTAGCTAACCGGCCGGTACCGCAATAGCGGTAGCACCATCGATTTCCCACCGGTTGGGGGTGAGTGGATCAGCAACATTGAAGGTTAATTGTACCTACCTGCAACCCGGGTAGGTATCGGTGGGGTGGTATAAGTACCAACTATCAGGCCACTGCTGGAGTACTTTTTTTCTTTCTCCATCAGTAGTTCTATGTCTGGCTAGCTTGTTCATTCTCTATCTTCTCTCTTTTTCTCTCTCTCTTTTTTTCTCTTTTCGTTCTTTTTGAGGTTCCTTTGATAGGATACCCACTCATAGTTACACTCATTGCTTGCTTTGATACCTACGTTCATTCATTTCATCCATCCATCCATCCACTTTCCGTCTTTCCAATCATTTCCACCCCAGTACACCACCCACCCACAACACCATGCACTCACCCATCCTCCCAGCAGCAGCAGCAGCCCTCCTGCTCTCCCTCCTCGCGCCTGCCGCCCGCGCACACATGATCTTCAACACGCCCTCGACCTGGGGTCTCGCCACGCAAGGCGGTGACCTCGAAAAACCGCTCAACGCCGCCTTCGGCCCTAGCTGGCCGCACCACGGCGCAAAAAAGGACACCGAGGAGGTTGTAACCTTCACGCCGGGCAGCAACCCATCGTTCCCTATCACGTGCGGCGAGGCCGCGGGGGAGCCCGGGAAGGCGGCGGGCGTGTGTAAAACTGAAGCCGGTATGTCACCCCCAATTTCACTCCCCTCCCCCACAGTCTGATTTAAAAAAGAGAAGAAAGGAAGGAAAGAAGGAAGTAGGCTGATATGTGTGTGTGTGTGCGATAGATTTCCACGGCGGCGGCGGCTGCGCATTATCGATTGCGTATAACGCGGGGGGAACGCCCAAGCCGGAGGACTTTGTGGTCTTCTCCGTCACCCACGACTGCCCGACGTTCAACAAGTTCAATCACAACTTTGCCGTGCCCGCGAACCTGCCAGCGTGCGAGAGCTGCGTGTGTGCGTGGCACTGGGTCCCGGATCCAGATTTTGCTGCGGACGAGTCGGTATGTTCTTCCCTCCCTTTTTTGTTGGTCTAGCGGTGGGGTGTGGCGGGATGGATGGGGTGAATGATTGCTCATTGCTGACTGGTGGTGGGTGGTGATAGTACATGAACACGTTCAACTGCGCGGTGGGCGGTACAACGAAGGGCAAGATCACGGGCGGGAAGACGCCGAATTACTTTGGTGTGAGCGGGTACGAGGGCGGCGGGGAGCGGCCCATGTACAAGAGCACATTCCCGGCGGGGGCACAGAAGCTGACGGTGGGCGCGGCGGGGAAGAGGTGGGTTGCTTAGCTAGGAGGGTGTGGGTATGTGGGCGGTAGAGTAGGCTGTGGAGTTAGATAGGCCCTGGTTGGTCACTTAATGTTTAGCTTAGAGTATATATATATATGGGGATGTTTTGAATAGAATATATATCGGTTGATGCATGGACCTATGTGATGTTGTGTGGACGGGGAAGAAAATAGAGGCGGTGATGGAAAGGTTGTGAAATGTGCAGATATCGTGAGGATTTTTTTTGGTTCGCCCGGAGAAGCATTGGTCTGTCCGGGTCTGAATTCAAAGGCGGTGTCCGACATGATGCAAATATCAGCCGTGGAATTGCTTTGTGTCTACATATCTGCACGGTAGAGTACGGGAGGGATGTCAGCCAATCGCAAGCCCTCCACCCAGAAACTCCAGTATTACACGAGTAGAGTAAGAAGTTTAAAAGCTGCCTTTCAAACTCAATCATTCATTGATATACTGAATTGACCCGAGTGGTTAGATGCCACTTCCCTACCTAGAAGGTAAAGTTTGCATCTTGGCCCCATATCGCAAGACATACATATCTCGACAGTACCAGTGTGCTCTAGAGTGCTCCTCCTGTGGTGGTTTGCATAAAGCTCAAATCCCGTAAGCCCGGTCAGAGCCCTTACCAGACCGGCCCTTGGTAGGTGGAGCTCTTGTATGTGCCTAGCTCCTGCATCCGCTTCATGCCGCGATGATGTTGAGTTTGTGATCCGGCAGCTGTGGGAACTGCCATAATTGAGCGCAAACATGCAACCGCAGTTAGTTTGCTAAACGAATAAATCCACTGGGAGTAGAGAGAGAGAGACGTTGTAGAATTGAAATGCTAGGATGGATGGAGCCGGAGGTGTTCAGTGGTTACACACACACAGTGGTTGCACAAAGCGTGATAGTCCGTGCGGTGTGGTCTTGGCAGCGATATAACATCAACGCGTCTCTCTCCCTTCCTCTCTTCCCTCCCCAGACATCACGGTACGTCCCCCACAGAACCCCCCCCCCCCGATCCCTCCCCCCCTTGATTTCATATCTAACAACCACCAGACACGGGGATCTCAGTGACGACACAAAGAGAGCACACTACCGCCGTCGCTCCCTCCCCGGAGCGGAGCCGACGCACATGGGTGACCACGAACAGAGATCGGAGAGCATCCCCATCGTCGCGATGTCCATCCGCCTAGCTCGAGCTCGCAGCCCCCTCCCCACGCCACCTCCATCTCCTCGATTCCTCACGGGGTGTGCGGGACGGCGGCAGATGAAGAAATAGATAGAGGGCGCGAGGGCATGTGATGATGACCCACAGACCTACGGAGACCGATACTGCTGATGTGGCCGTGACTAGTGGGTCCGCCGGGTTAGGGCCTGGCTTGGGCTGCGAGAGTAGACCCGGGCTATGGAACTGGCGGCGGAGACGGTGGCGCGGCTGGTGGTGAGGTATGGTTGATGATGGGGTGTTGGATGTAGTTTTCAATCTGATGCTGGTATGCCCCCCCCCCCCCCCCCTTCTCTTTCTTGACTGGCTCCGCCGCTGACTTGGGCATTGGATACACAGAGCGTTTCTCTCTCTCTGGCTTCCTCTCTGTCGCGTCTCGTGTATGGGGATTGGTGTGTGCTGTGTGTGTGTGGTGCGGTTGCGGCCCGAGCGACGCACAAAACTTTGCCTGGTGATGACAAAAAATCAAAAGCCAAATCTGACCCGTTAACCCGGGCGCCCTCTTGCGCGGATCTGTTTTCTTTCCTTCGGGGAGGGAGGTGGGTCTGTGTGTGGGGTGCTCTGTGGTTGGCGAATGATCAAAAAAAATTGAGAGCTATAATTTTTATCTGAAGGCCCCCTCATCCCTTTGCCCCTTTTCGTATGAACTTGTTTTTTTGTACCTTGTTTGGCAATTTGATGGGTTCGCGAGTCATGTAGACAATAATTTAAACCTTTTATATTCCTAACATGTTGACTTCTACCTCTCCTCTACAGCTAATCCAGATTCCAATTGACCACTCTCACCAGATTTCAATTGACCGCATCTCATCTCTAGCTACCCCACCACATCACCACCCAACACCCTCCCCACCCTCCCCCAGTCCACCTTCTCCACCTTCTCCGGCCTCCCCCACTCCCTCCCCACCTCACCAGGATCCTCCCGCCCCGGCTCAACACACACCACCCTCCGCACCCTCACCTCCGGACACACCAGCTCCCGCCAGTCCGGCACACCCCCGCGCACATGGTCCCACGCGCACAGCAGCAGGAAGAATCCATACCCGAGCGCCAGCCCGGCCAGCGTCTGCGCGAGGAAGGTGTAGAGGCGTGCGCGGGCGGCGGCCCAGTTTATGGTGGGGGGTGGGCGGCGGCGGTGGAGGCGGCGGGTGCGTTTTGGGCGTGGGGAGGGGGTGGGGGAGGAGGACGGGGAGGGGGCGAGGGGGGGTTTGTAGATTGCTTTGGGGCGCATGGTTTGGTGGTTGGTGGTTGGTGGTTGTTGGGTTTTGGTTTTGGTTGTGGGTGTGGGTGTGGGTGTGTGTGTATATGTGGATAGATGTGTGTTGGTGAATGAAGAAAAGAAAGGGGGTATATATATACCGCCGGATTCAAGAGCGTAAATGGGGGTCTTGAAATACATATACCACTACCTACACGCATAGATAGCAGTTGCTACAAGAATTTACCAAGTGCATGTGTCTCTCTTGTATCAAAGCTTCATAACCATGAAAACCGAACCGCTGCAGTGACAGTCCCCTCACCATTGATTCTTCTTTGGGCTCTTGGTGTCCGTTGGTTATGAATGCCAAGCTCTAATGTACTATTCTCGAGACGCCCGACATCCATGGAGCTGGGGTGGTATGATGCTTGGGGGTGATGCTTTGTGAGATCGGCCCGAGAGTTCGTGGGCGACAGATCTACATAGAGAAAAGAACCGCACTTCTGCCTCGGGACTTGAATCCTGCGGTGTGTGGATTTCCAAATGAGAGCCCACCGCACCCGGCCTAGCTAGTTGCATCAGAGCGTTTGAAAACGGCGCGGTACAACTAGGCCCAACAACTCACCACCACCTAGCAATTCTCAAAGCCTAGGTCATGTAAGTGTGCAGTGTGCTTCCTTGCTTACTTCGTTTCGATATCGTCAAGTAGTATAGTGAAACCCGTCTTCACCGTCAGCTCGCGAATCTGCTGTTCGTCATCGGGGAAGGCCCTTGGGCTAAAACTCGGGGCCTTCGAGGGAGAGGTTGTATAAGGGGTGCGGTAGGTTGCGGGGTGGAACGAAATAAGTGTTCCGAGTGACGTGTTATGATGCCAAAGAGGTGGAAACCTAACCCTGGTATCCTAGCTTAACGGCGAATGGAAACAACTCTCTCTGAAATGCATGGGCTTATATGTACATAGAGAAAATCTGAAAGCCTAAAGATACTATAATCATTCACCCCCCCACTCCAGCCTCCCCGTCCGTCCCGTAGGGGGTTGCGTGCAATTAACGAATTAAATAAAAACAAACACATAGTAGATACATAATAATAAAAAAAAAACCCCGCTCGACATCAATAAAATTTTACAAAACAAAAAAAGAGCAAAAGTTCACAACACCGCCTATAGGCCTCGGTTGCTACGTCTTTCTACGTCCGGTCCGGAGGGGGGTTGAACGCTCACGAGTTCGGTACAGAGTGTGACCTCTATACCGCTGGGCCACGTCCAACCCCCATGTTCACATTGATTCCTTTAGTACTCTTAGCTGTATGGGGGGCTCGTACATACACTAGCTTGGCGATGTTATCCTTATCAGGACCCGGATGGGCTCCGCACCTACATCATGTAATCTATCTTCACCATGTACTTAACTAAGATGACGATCTCCTGCCACCCTGAGGAATATCAACAACAATAATTCTAATATATGGCCTTTATTTCATGAATACAGGAATGAAGAAAAAGGTCAATTGCTACCATAGAAGCTCGTAATATTTGGCTTGTTTTCTTGCTCGCGGAAGACACATAAACTCGAGCTCGGGTCCACATCATGAAGCATGTGTCCTCAATTGCAAAGGACTCCAAAAATAGATGTTTGAACACGTACACTAGTAAACAATGTGGCCTTTCGGATCACTTCGCCAGCGTGTCATAACGTTACCCTCCTCTCCCTCCGCAGCGGTCAAAACCGTTTTCGCGCCATCTCTCTTCCTTTTTCTTCTCTTCTTTCCTTGGGGGCGGCGGTGGTGAGGGCCCTCACAGAAAAAGCTTTGTTTTTATATTCTAGCTTTCCTTTATGGGAGGTTTACCTTTTATGAAGTAAGTGTTCTTTCATCTCCGTCATTTAAATTTACTACCTCGTTTCTGACGATCTTTTGTGTGTTGTACTTAAAGGGATTGAGCTATCTTTTTTCTTATTTTCTTTTATATCAATCATTTTCTTTTTCATTTGTAAGGAACACTCTTTTTCCCACTGGGTTTTTTAATGAGGTTCCTGTTGTCTTCATGTCTTCTCGTTTTTTTTTCTTTCCTACTTTATTTCTTTTGTGTTTCTTACTTTTTTCCTTTACTTGACATTTCTACTACATTTTTATTTCCCCCCTCATACCATTATCACGTCTTGTGGATCACCCATCTATGATACATGGGGTTCCTTTTTTATATTTCTTTTATATTTTTATTTCCCCCCTCATACCATTATCACGTCTTATAGATCACCCATCTTTATTGGATGGGGTTCCTGAAATGTATTTGTTGTGGCTTTGTATATCTCTAGAAGTCGGTTCGCTCTTTTCCCACTGGGGTTTTAACGAGGCTCCGTTCTTTCTATCTTGTCAATATAGAATACAAGTCACTTTAAAGTCATTAATTTGCCCGGTACTATGAAAACTGTTATATTGTAAGACATCGCGTACCAAACCCCCAATTCCCCGCGCTGTATATTCATTCTGAATATTCCTCTTTGGCCGTTTATCCTGTTTTCACTTTTTAGACTTGTGAACCCATCAATCAAGTACGTAGATGCAAAACCTCGTTGGTGTTTAAACCGAGTGACAGCTCATGATCCTCACCCGCAAAAACAGATTAGCGCCAACTGCAACCCCACGAAGATCCCAACTTCTCTTTATCACCACTCTCCGCTAACCCCCCCAGACAGATGACGAGACAATCCCCATCCATCCGCAAACTCACAGCCTTAAGCTTACAATCACAATGACAAGCAGCATCGCGTACATGGGCCACTCAAAGCTGCAATCACCAGCAGCAGCACACTATCCTCCCAGAAGAATATACCAGAAACTAGGTGAGCCAGGGTTGAAGATATCCGCCGGCCGCACTAGTCCAGCTACTCTGAAGACACACTCTCCGGGAACCCATTATACAAAGAACTTAACATATATCTATTAGCTTCACTGACGTATGACGGTAAGGGAGCTAGAAACAGGAGCCGGAGTACGGTATCATTGTTTTGAATACTCCTGAGTTGTAGCTTTGGTCTTAATGGGGCCGTGGATGGAAGTACGGACGTGAGGGAACCTTTGTGGCGGAGCCAGAGCTTGGTAGACGGGGAGGGGAGAGGGTATTGGGTGTTAATACATCACGGCCAAAAAGCTTGGGGTATGGTGTTCTCTTTTAAGAATAAGAATATCCGAATCTTGTGCGTGTGGCCTCAAGTGCTGGTATAGAGGGCTACAATTACCTACAAAGTCGAGTGGCCGGCGTAGATACGTATACAGTATTCATTGGCCTGTGATTTAGCTACTCTCACACACTCTTTCCCTCTGAATTTGCTCATTGTAGTTGTATGACAGCCAGGCAGGATGAAGTTAATGGGAAATGTATTCTTCAAACGATTGAGATCTTGTAATCGTGAATTGATTCTCTTCCTATTCTCTAAGTTAAAGAACTAGATGATTGCTTGCCACACCCCTCAATCCCCCCCCCCACCCCCCCGGGTCGTACATCGACAAGCGGGATTGCATGTTGAGGACCCCCCTCGCTCCTATAGAAGCACAGTATAACCGGAAAGAAAACAGAACGAAAGAAAAAACTCTAACACAAAGCGACAAGTTGAAACTCTCTCCCACAATGATCTAGCTAGATGTGGAGATTCTCCACCGTCTTCTCCGCCTCCTCCAGCTCTTTGGAAAACACATCCACTGGTATAGGCGCTCCGAAAGCTTCAAGAATAAAAGCATCAGTAGTTCTACCAATGCCTTCTTTGGCCCAATTTTCCAGCATCTCATCCGATGTTGATACAGCACTGATCACAAACTTTGCGACCCTCTTGATCCAGTTGACCGCCATTTCCCCGTTGAGAGTCCCCGCTGCCTGCCGAAACTCAATTGTATCCAAGGTAGGGATACTCGTAAAACTGTAGCGATAGCCCTTCCAGTGTGAAAAGGGTGTATGGTTGGCGTTGAGCATGAAATTGGGAATCGGGTTGATCGTATGGATAAGCTCGGCGCTCGATGTTGTCTTCTCAATTACCATCATCATATCGTAGTCACTAAGTCCGTTCAGATGCCCGCCCTTGCGGCAGGGAAGAATATGAGAACCGATTAGCGTGTAATGCGAGTTTCTGTATAGTGGATGCAGTGTATTCATGGCATCCTCGAAAAGTATAACTGCCTTTGCGACGCGTTTAAGATCTCTCAAGGTGTAGGGCCGTCCGATTCCAACGTGAACATGAAGAGCTGTAGTGCGATTAAAAGATATGTCGAAAGACCTTTTAAGAAGTGCCATCATGTCCGGGACGATAAAGGTCCACTCGTCATTTCTCATTATCGGAGTGATGACTTCGACCCCTGCAGAGTTTGATGGTTCCCAAATAGGAGTAGAAGTCTCAGCACCATTAGAATCTTGTTTTATATCTGTCTCGATGCTCAAGTCATCAATAACCTGAAAGAGCGTGTTGGGAAATGGAATATCTGGTAGTTTTAGGCCGTACTGATATGAGACACTTGTTCCTAATTCCTCGGCCAGCGGATATAAGACATCTGCAACAATCCTATGTACTTCCAAACAATCTTCGACTGTTAGGTTATCGATGATCGCTTCTAGCTCAACGCCAATTGTGAGGTCGAGTCGCCTAGGTGAAGTAAAGATCTCATGGGGATCTTCCGCGGTCGCGGGGGACGTATGACCATCGGTAGGAGGTACTTCAGCTGAGCTACTAGTGTCTGATTCGGACGATTCAAGTCTGGAGTAGCCATATAACGTAGGTGTGGGGGGTGCTGTGAACGTGGACCCCAGTGTGTTACTATCGGTGGTACCAGCTGCAGTCACTGCTGATGGCTTATCCGGTGAGGTCTCTGGCTGTGAGGGAGTGGTGGTAAGTTCTAGTTGTTCGAATGTACACGGAGGTATACTTACCGTCTCGACGAAGAGTAGATTACTATGCGACTCAGCTAAAGCCTCTCTCAAGCTGGTTATCTCGCTCCTTCTCATCGTTGATAAATGAAAACAATTTAGTGAATAATGGTGCTGAATGGCGAAGCGTAGTGTTGAAGGACTGCGAGGTATGTGATTAGTTACACTTAAAGTAGTTGGAAGTTAAGGCTACGAATGCGGTATCGAAGTGGTATAGGTGGTTGTAATTCTTAATACAGAACGACAGGTGTTGGAGAAAGAGGCGTTTGCTGCGAATGAGTGTTCTATTAATTGAAAAACCGAGTCCCTTATCTCTTATGCATTGGGGTATTTTGGATGAATCATAATTGGATACGGAAGGCTGCTTGGTGTCTCGCATAATGAAAGAAAAAGACAGGGAGCAATGAAACGAGTGATATTACATGATTCTCAATGTAAATTTGCGTGTAAAATTATATCAGGAACAAGACATCCAAGGGAGGTGTGAGTTACGTGTTTACTACATGTGCATATACTTATAAACTCCATACGCTCGGTGTTACAGTGAGATAGGTTGGTAACGTCCGATGAGTGCCGGCCCGGAATCAGAGCCAGCTAGCTTGCTTCAGCGCTGGAAATATCGCTTGCTTGGGTATATTATGTATTATATACATGCATGTACCTCTCTAAATCCCTCAATTCATCACCCTCCCGTTCGTCTACCGCTTCAACTAACTTGTACTTGGAGAGCACAGCAGCATGCCAACCATGCACCCATCGTACGTAGGAGTTGGATCAGTATCTAACAAAAAGGGTGGTGGAGAGTATATTGCTGATGCCACAGTTGCACCACACGAAATAACCTAAGTTCTTCCCAATCATAAGATTTGTTCAGGCATTATCCTACTTCACCGTTTTCTCCCCATTTTCTTATGTTCAATGCTCTGGGAAACGAACTCGTCACCTATAATTAACGACCGTAATAACGTCAGGCTCAGTCATAGAGAGGGTTATCCTCGGCCTAAATCATGTTTATTCCGGCCAGTCACACACAGTGACCACTCACCGGTAACAGAATTCGAATATATATACGGACCCTGAATATGCCATTGCTCATTTGAATGACGGAAAACACCCCCCATTATCGCTCATAAAGAGACTAGATTGTGGTAGTAGACTACTTCTTGGCACTTCCGGTAGTTCTCCTCGTGAAGTGGACTCTACTGGCAAGCATCTTGCTGCTAAGTAGGGGATGGTTTTGAGACTAAGCCGTGCCTGTCGTCCGTGGATAGGGGGCATCGATAGTTGGATCAGAGAGCTTCTCATCTCAACAATAGAGCTGAGGTAAAGAAGAAAAAAAAAGTGTTCTGTTGGAAAGTGGAATTACTAAGCGGGATTCGAACCCGGTATTCGCTGTCGTCATAAGTTTCCTAAACCGGAGGCATATACCGCTAACAGAACTTCAAGGGCTGCCTGCTAGGGAAGATCTTAAACTCACACGCAGACTAGTCCCGTACCAACATGTACTTATCTCGTACCAGTCCCCTACCAGCAGTAAGCTGCTTGCCAGTAGGTCTGTAACATTATCTCTCCGACAAGTGTCGGGGCTCAGTTCGGCCTTCTGTATCACAAGTCGGGCCTTTATATCACATTGTCCGCCTTTATATCTCAAGTCGGGCACCTACATCACATTTCAGGCCGACATGGTTTTTCCCGAAAGCCACCCTGACAGCTAATACCCCATACAAAAGGATCTCACCCAAGCTGGAAAGATATAGAACCAGCCCGTCCGCTGGAACCATGGAAGCAGACGGATTGGGGATCGACGAGCCTAGGCCGAACCATATACTATTCCCTTGTGACATGCAAAATCTGGATTGGAAGACCTGAATACATACCGGAGTATAGCCGGGGCTTATCTGAGTGTGTTGAGTTTGTTTAGAAGGCTCTGTATAGCCATTATTCCGAGTGAGTGGTGTTGATAAATATATCACTCGTCTTGAATAATTATTATAATTAGTCACTAGGCTCCAGAGGTTAATTTATGGCATAGTTTAATTTCGGTTTTCACAGCACATTTAGTGAATTTTCGTCTCATGAGCTGGGAGATGCCAATAAGCTGAGGGACTCCAGACATATAGAGGTAGAGCCCTTATTGGATAAGTCTTTCCGGCGCACTTGATCCTAGTCAATGGTGTCGTCAAAACACCTTTCTTGGGTTACTCAGTAACGAGACGGTTCATACTCCTATAAATTCATTGATATAAACCCGTGTACCACATCGGGCAGGGGTTCTTCAGGGCAGGGTTAGATCCCATATATCCTTTCCTATAATCAAAGATTAGAGCTCATCACTCACATGTCCACGACATAATAAAATTCACACCTGGTGACCCCATGATAGGCTTCACAACACTTCTAGATCTCTTAATTCCCGGATAGATCTCGTTTATATCTTCCGGAGGAGCTTCCCAACCACTTGGAAACGCTTTGGGCTCCGGTAGGACTGCACCCGTGCAAACTAAGAGTATTGGGTCTAACTGTGGGCCCTAAGAAGCCATCGGTTGATACTAAGTCGTATATCGCAATTAAATCTCTAAGAATATCGCTTTATAAAGGTACGACCTCTTGGTTCTGATTTGCTGTTGACCCAGGCCTAGGCCGGGGAGGTACGCTACATGTACTTATAATGGCGCTAGTCTCCAGCCCTGAATATACCTTTCTACGGAGAATCGACTGGACTAATACGTACTGCTGGGCTAGCTAGTGCTACACGCTATTCTCTGCACTAGCCATCCCCCAGCTCAAGTATAAGTTCCCGCGCTTGTAAGTCATCGGCGAGTGGTCAAGTGGATAATACACTCTGACTGCTCGTCATACACCGAGTATTTGATCCCTAGGACCTGGGTTCAAATCGGGGGTGGGAGTAGTGCAGTACGGGGCACAGTACTTTTTGTTGAGATGAGCTAGATGGAGGGATAAGGACGATATTATTTATTGTTTGGATACCGCAGTGGTAGTTCCTGGAATTTCGATTAGGGTTTAGATCAAGCACATGTAGTCAGGGCTCGCAGTGGTACCTATTAAATCGTTTTATACCCATATAATGTCCCACTAATGTACCTCCGGGCCGGGGCTGTACTGCTAGTTGATAATTCAATCACGCAATATTTTAAACCATTACACGTTGAATAAATGAAGCAATCAATCAACTGGTGCATGTTAAATGATGGAACCGAGTGGACTTTCATGCCTTCGTTCGTGTGATTACTGGTATGAAAAAGAACTAGGAAGGTCCCCAAAAAACAAAAGAGAACAGCTGGAAGGAGTGTAGACTCCCCCGGATGAATCAATCCTCCGGCGCTAAGCAGGTCTTTCCTTTGATGACGAGGCAGTGCTCAAGCTGTGCTGCTTCATTACATCTATCTTAATTATCGGTATATTTTGCTCCGAAACGACTTGATGGTAGAGATTACGCCATCCCCAATGATATGTATGGTTTATTACCCCATCAATTCCGTTGTGAGGTTTATGTTTACATCACCAATCTTCTGGTTTAGCTCGGCAACCTCCATTTTCGACTCCTAGCTTCTGAAGAATAGTATTCTGGGCGTAAAAGATATGACCGTAGCTGCTGGGCCCACAAATTCGCGAGAATTAAGGGAACGAATCTAATGGGCGTGTACGTGAATTGAAAACATTGTTTTATTTAATGTCCCCGAGAAACAAATCGAATCAATTGATTAATTAAAAGGGCTTAGAAAGTCCTCATTTTAAGATTTTCATTGTCATCAGTACTCTTGGCGGTGTGGTTTGGGCTCTGTGTGTGGTTGTCCGGGAGACAGAAGCAGTGTTTTGGGCCCTGCGCTCAACACCCGTGGCAAAATATCATCCTCATCGACGTCCTGTGATTCCAAATGTTAGTAGAGAAGAAGAGAAGAGAAGAAGAAGAAACTGACCTCTGTAATATGCCCCTCTCAAAACTGAAGTTACCATAGTGCTTCCTCCACCACATCTACCCAACCCTCGCTCCAAGGTTTTCCGAGTGACACTCCATGATTCTAGAAGCCCACTGTTTATCACCTCCACCTGCAACACCAACTCCACGTCTCCCTACCACCAGCTCCTAGGTAACCCCCACAAAAGCCTGTTACCCATTGTCATACCACACAACACAAACATGGACGACTACATGTACGAGGATGACGGCGAAGCTGCTGTCTATGACGAACGTAATACTGGCGGAGCCTTCGAGTCCGCCATTGACCATGATGCTCTTCTCAAAGCTGAACAGGATGAAAGCATCCGTCAGGAAGAAGCCGTAACCCACACCTTCCTCCACCTTCTTCTTGCCCCACTAACACCCCCCACAGATGAGCAAATTCATGAACAAGCTCCGTGACATGATCATCTGGGAACCCTTCCTGCTCGACAACACCATCGACGACCTCGAACTCGTCACCAAGAGTAGCATAGCCCAGCTCGAAGAGCTCGCCTACCGCCCCCACACACCCCCACCCCCTACCTCTGGCGCCATCCTCCCCACCGGCTGCCAGCACATTCAATCCGCTGCCGTCCTCCACCTCCTTAGCTCCTCGTCTGCCAGCCCGCGCACCGTCTTTCTCCGCCTCAAGCGTGATCTTGCAAATATCGATGAGTTTATGAGCAGCGTCACCCCCGCGAGAGTCGAGTCCGTCTACTGGAACGAGTTGGGGAAGTATGCGTTTATCAACTTCCTCGACGAGGCCACGGCGAAGGTGTATCGTGACTACATGAGCTACCATCCGAGCCATCCCTACAACTGGGAGGTCAAGGACACGCTCATGAACAATTCTGTGCGTCCCATGCGCCCCGAGATCGCTGAGGCCGTAATTGTCAATGGCGCCACGCGCATCCTCAGGCTGAATAAGGTGCCAATCAATGTTCCTTATGGGCGTGCGTGGCGGATTGCCGAGACCGGCCATCCACGATTCTGCCATGTGATTCGCATCAGAGAGGGGCCCGTAGACAAGGACTTTGCGATCGAGTTTGATGATGTTGGAAAGGCAATTAGCGCAAGGGATAGATTGGCGGCGAGGGCGGAGATGAGGGGTGTAGGATTCCTGTGGATGGGGAATGAGCTGGATAGGAAGATTGAAGAGTTTACGGAGGAGTTGAATGGTGTGATGGAGCCGGTGAAAATTAACCTTCGGGCTTGAGGAAACAGAAAGGAGTAGCGTCTCTTTTGCGTGCTATGGCTTGATGAGGAGCAAGTGTGTAACATAGTTCGATTCCAATTCTACCGTCTGCGACATACGGGCTTTGAAAAATGTTTGTTCCTTCTTATGCCGTGGTTATTGTCGTTGGTGATGAAGGAAAACGAAATTCAGTGTGTTGTATAAGTACAAGAAAAGAAGAAGGAGAAGAAACTGTGCTAATTTAATGAAAGAAACAGGAAAGCAAGATACATGTTCTTAGTAGGCTACGTATGCTTGTGCATGTTGTATCACCTCCCACCCACTTACATGTAGGTTACAACTTACTTCAATATCCGCACTTTATTCACACTTTATCTTTCCTTATTTTTTATGACATTTTAATGAGACATTTATTCAATATAGCGATAATTGAAATGTCCCAAGTCGGTTTATGCCATCAAAAAATCAAAGGGCCGACGGGCGAGCAATATAAAAGCAGCGTACTAGCGTGGGAAGGTTGCCACCATTGTGATTTATCGGGGAGGTACTTCATTTACTGCTAGTCTAGGGATATTCTGGGATTAGCTAAAGTACATCTAAGCACTGTACATCTCACGACAGTGGGTTCTTTCTAAAATCATCAGGCGCAGTCAATATATCGGCTGGTAGTTCTAATTTCTTAACCCGTCTATTTTAACAGGACTACACACTCCTTTTTCCACAGCGATATACAGACTCGGTATCCCCTACGACGCCGCTCAAGAGGGGGTAAAGTCCAGTACTACCCCGCTTTGATCTGGAGTCATTCGGTCGGTCAATCGACTTCTCTTGCTCATTAAGACAGGCGAGTGACAAATTGTGAACCAATACTCCCAAAACGCTCAACAAGGGTGCGATAACAAATAGAGGCTCAGGTAAATGAAGTTTTAAGTGCACTTAGGATTAGGGATGTTACGGCTCATTCACGAAGGCAGTTCACTCGCGAAGTCTCGTGAGTGAACTAGTTCAGCCAGGAGGTATTGATTATTACGGATGATCATATTGGGTTCTTAGATCTGATCTCCCTTCTCAACGTATTGTCCCTGAGAACAAAGGAAAGAAAGACCTCCAGGGACTGGATGAGCGCTGCAATACCATGTATGAGTGCCTGGAAGCATGAATGAACATGAGGTGGTAAGCGACAATGGGCAGAGGCTTAGGGTCAAATAAATTCGGGTTTTCTTTTTGCTGGCACTTTACCGCTGACTTTGTGAATGGACCGAATTATTCCTGACTCAGTTGATAAGTTCCGATATATATCTCACCTCCTGGGTGAACTGGTTCACTCCCGAAACTTCGTGAATAAACCGGCCTCGTGAATGAGCCGTAACAGGGACACTTGTAATCAGCTAAGATGATCGAAGGCGACCGCCATATTTCTTGTTCCTAGAGGAAGCTATAATAAATGTGTGCATGTTGAAGTACTCTCAAGACAGACACAAGGATTCCTTGGAAGTCCACCAAGAACTATACTCGGAGCTGTAGGTTTTTGTACTGTTGCTATGCAAAATGTGTTTTTGCTTATTTACACACTAATCATGCAGGAGACAAGCATCAACCGAGCGGGTTTCTTCAACATAGTGGGAACTTAGTCTCTATTCGCTAAGCATGACCATCCTAATACCTATTCTGCGCAAACAAACAATTGAGCTTGGAATATATCTGGTAATATCAGTGTGAAGGGCTGCCCCACGGTGCTATTGTAATGATCTTTACACCGGTTGTTCAAAATTGGAAAGAAGTTTCTCTCGTAAGCACATACTTTGTACTATGATTATTATCCTGTGCGCCCTTATTATCGAGGTGGGTAAAGATCCTAACGTACGCTATGGATGACGGTCTGCCTAGGGATAGGGTTATTTCAGGGCATTCCTGAGTGAGCCGGGGGCGGTCTACTGAGGAATGACTGTGAAGAGAACATAAAGGTTATCTCCGGAGCCTGGCAAAGTAACCATTCCTGGCTCCAAACGTTCTACTGAACGCATAGGAGCCTGATAGATCACACCATAAGCAATTCTTCTTCCAGCCGTTGGGTATGATAGTTCTTTCTCTAGAGTAACTCGGGCCATGACATATCGCTGATATAATAAGCACGTCCCTGTGTCAACGGTTCGTTTAGGAAGACTTCTGAGTGAGCCGCATCTGAATAACATGCAACGATACCTGCATTAGGTATCCTGTGGATGAAAGTTATTTGGAGGACTCTGAGAGCCTGTTCGGACCGCCTAATCTAGCGACTAATGCTCTCTAAGGAGGCTATGAGTCTATATTCACGATAAAAATCGTTGATTCTCATGAAGCGCAAGGCACTGAAGAGTCATAAGAGTTGAAAATGGGACAAGATGGTATGGCAGAGTGCCTGGGGGATTAAATACAAACAATGACGAACTAACAATATGATAAGTTGACTGATGTCCGCTCAGCAGCAAAAATAGTAGTTTAAAGGCGCTAGGAGAAACTTTCGAGCGAATTTGAAGCGCTGTGCGTGTGTGCTCCTCGATCCGTAAGACCTCCATGGCCTTGATTCCACCGGTACAGCCGATAGAAGCTCGGTCCGAGCTAGGAAGCACCCGGATTACTTTTAAAGCATAGGAGAGCGCCTCTGACAGGTCGGGGTACCAATTTGAGATGGAAGTGTAAATTGTGATTTCCAGCGGTCGACAGAGTGATATATCTAGGATCGCTGAACCCTAAACCCTAACAGCAGGGGGGGGATGTGGCACATGTGGACCCCCTGCAGAAAAAGGCCAGTCAGCAAAATATGTTCCCCGATCAGATCTCATCAGATTGGCAGCGGGTCATTCGGAGCGAGGAGGTCACCCTGTTATAAATGGCGCACGTTGTGCCCATTACGTGAGGAACTTGGCGGAGGGGTTTTTGTTATCAGGCAGGAAAGGAAAGGTGGGAAATATCTGAAATAGGAGATGGTACGTAGTTTTAGAGGCTTGGAAATGTTTTTTCTCCCTAGGGCCTGAGTTCTATCGGGACACGGCGGTACGTGTAGGTGCAGTGGCGCGCAAAAAGTAGTAACCCTAAGCCCCAATTAAGGTTGGGGCGGCATGGGCTGCTGCAACGAAGATTATCATCGGTGATTTTCCAAGCAACACCACACCTTACTCACATCCCGTTTAATATCCACCCACGACGCTCTCTCCCATCACAATTTCTTCGTCAAGCCTTCCCATCCCGCAGCGACCCTTGTTGTCTGTTGTTGCGCGAAGGACTATCGATACCAACGGAACCTCCTAACTGATCTCTCGACCCAACGTGACGTCACTTGATCAACAAAGAACGGAAGGATAATTGCAGTTGGGAATAAAAGCAGAAATGGTGATCAGAAATAAAGATCCGTGCCAGCCTTGCAGGCAAAAAAAAGTACGTAAACCTCTCAACTGTAATTTCAAGCACTTCCCCTGACCCGTGCAATTGTTATCGAAAAAGATAAGGTGCAATCATAATATACAACAGACCCCTAGCCCCGCGCCGGTCGTGAGCCCCAAAGCGTCCTTGACGCCCAGGAAGACGCGTCAGGCTATGGAGAAACCCTCAACCATTAGTCTTGGTAATATTCCGGTATTTGAAAGCCAGGAGGGTCTTGATGCGTTAGCCACGATCAGCAACAACAACCTTGGGGCTAGAGACAACACTCCGGACTTGCTGGAAACCTGCAACACAAAGCCAGTGGTTAAACCACGCAAAAGAGGCCTCTTTAGGGAGTCTCCGCCGGCAAAGCTCACAAAAAAGCAGAGGGTGGATAGTAGCCCAACAGACACATTCGAAGCAGAAATGAATGTATCGGTCCCGGCGTGGATGACTGAGAAACTTAAAAGCATCCCTGATTTCCGGGGCCCCATGGGCTCCAAGAGATCAGGTCTTAGGAACTGTCGAAAGAACCTCAAAACCTTCTTCGCCAATACCCGTGACTCGGAGGACTCGTCTAATGGCTCTGTGCAAAGCGCGTCAACTGGCGAACCAGAGAAAGAAGAGCGCTTGAGGATCGCCAAAGCCAGTTTAGATACCAATGCTTCGAGAAGCGGGTCTTCAAGGGCGACCACATCAATTGTGGTAATTGATGATGATGATAACCCGTTTCCTTCAATCAGCGAAGACTTTGAACACAACGAGAGGGTAAAAGGAGGAATTGGGGCATTGTCGCTAATGAGTCCCCCGGCTCCTGCCTTGATAGAGACTACTCTAGAAAATCCAGAAGCTGGCAATCCCGTAGAGGCTGAAAGACATAGTTCACTATCCGTCCAAGCTTTAGAGGAAGAGCCAGAAAAATCCATGAAACCTGGAAACGCGGGTTTGGGAATGCTCCAGGAAGTGGAAAGCAAGTTGCCCGAATCTGAACCGAGTGTTCCAGGCTCTTTATCAAGCGGTAAAAATCTTGAGAAACAGGTAAACGGACCCGTAGAGATTGAACCGCACCAGCAAGAGACGACAGACGATGTCGAAAATGCGCCTTATGGTTGTAAACCGCTGAGCACAAAAGAACTTGTACCGATGATCAATGGTGCGGTGGATGGCAAATTGTCTTCTGAGGGTAATGATTCAGAGAAGGTTCCTGTAGTTACTGGCCTTGGCGAACAAGGCATTGAACATCGGGGAGAAGAGCAATGCGTTGCTAGTAACCCCGATGACCCCTCTTCTGGAGAGCCGGGTCTTCAATCTATCGTTACATCAGATGGTTCTATTGATGACAAGGTCAATGTTGAGCATATTCCTCATCTTGGTAGCGCGGGTGATTCGCCACTGGACAAAGCAGGTGTCTCTGAGAAGAATGTCTTCAAGGATACGGTACAAAAGGATTTGGTGGAGGTCAAGAGGGGAGAATCAACCCAAGCTACTCTCAAGGATGTTCAACAAAGCCCAGACGAATCATCGGACCCCGAGGCAAACATTTTGTATCCTGATATCGTGTTTCCGCGGTATCAACTTCCAATAGCACCAATCCACCCCAATGGAATCGTGCAGAGTTCGGGCCTCAACCCGTGGAATAGAGCCTCTCGGGATGAAAGTTTAGTGTCTTCAGAGGGATCTATGGATAGCGACGATGCAAGACGAACGTTGTGGAGCAAAGAACAGGCTGAGAGCCCCTCTTTATCTACTATTGACAGGTCTCGCTGGAGGGATTTGGACGCTGGGCCAAGCCGTTTTTCAGGCCCTCGAATTGTTACACCGCTTCGCGCCACCCCTCTTGAACCTGGAATGGGCCTGGTAGATACAAAACGTTACTCTCAACATGAAGGGCTGTGGAACATGGTCACCAATGATGTAAGCATCCAATCTATACACAATCGCAGGTTATAGTTGCTGACTGTGGTATTAAAAGTACCTCGCAAAGTTCAAGCGCGTTTCTAAAGATAAAGAGGAAGAAAGGTTGTGATGGAATGGCTCTAGAGAGTGTTGATTTTGGGGATAATTTTGGGGATACCTTTGTGGAAGTCCTTTAAAGGTTCTTCATGTTGGAGTATTGAATTTACCCATCCTTTCTGTCAAGCGTGTCACTTTTATTGATCCAAGGGCTGCAATACTACCTGCGGTACATCTCAACATAGCTTTCTATATACCAGCACGGTAACTATCACATCTATCCTTCTACCTAGCTGGTCTCGGGGTATAATGTTTTGTATAATCATACTTCAAGTTTCTTGCATTGCAGTCAGGGGAACTACACCGGGCAGCTGGAGCCAATGTTGGAGCGAGATCTCTTACTGTCGCATAATACCTGTGTTGCGCAAGGGCACCGAGTATCGTAAGACCGCCCCCTTCAGGCAAATATAACCACAGTCCTACCGCCATAGCCTCTTTGCGTGAATACGGTGCGGCAGCTACAGTAACCATTATAAGTGGAGGTTGGTCACTTACTCCTCGTAACTCGGTCTGTTTGATTAGGATACATATAGGCCCATTTCAAGTTGCTTGGGAGCTGCATGAGGTCGTTTATAACATAGCACCTTGACCTCATATTCAACTAAGGCGCCTTTCGTGATCCCGCTGGCCAGTCTACGATACTGCCGAGTGTTAGCGATCCTGTAAAAATGTGAAAACCCCACAGCCTCAATTAATGGGCACCGTATCGAGATCAGCCTAGACGCATCCTAAGTTCATTGTGATATAACTCGACTTGAGTCCGGTCCGTTGAAGTTTCCCATATTATAGGGCGCTCGGCTCAAAGACAATCGGCTCGGCTTCAATACCAAGGTGTATGCGTGCAGGAAAAAAAAAACGTCAGGTCTCATCTGAGCGGTAGTAGAGGAATCTATGGCATTGCGGACGAAGGAAACCCGTTCCCATTGCGATCACCCACGAAGCTGACAAGCGTCCAACTTGTAATGCCCACAACTAGTACACGATGTTTTCAACTATCACCCAAACCGAAAGGTTGTAAACCATATCCTCCGCATTCTCCAGTTCCACCAACACATAAAGAATACTTATTCTCCCCTCCTTATTTTCGGAAGCAGTTATCATTTTAGCACCGCCAAAGTGGGGCCAGGGTTAGGGTTATTTGTACAGCAATCTCTGGAACGATCTTTTTAATCACGAATACTTTATCCCTCTCTCCTCTTTCTTTTTTGGTGCTTTTTTTTTCTTTTCTTTCTTGGATATGATGAATTCTTTTACCAGCTGCTCAAGCTTTTTAGGGGTGAGTTGGAGAACCCACAACAACCCACAGATGACTAAACAGGTCTTCTCTAGCATATCGTGCTCAAGGTCTCTCATCCCAGCGGACTTAAACGTCAGTAAGAGTATATCAAGACCAGTAGGGTTAGGGTTGTAGCGAAGAAAAACACTAAATACGGATGTATCTGGCGATTCGGAGTTGTAGGCCCTGTCATCTTCTTTTTCAATCATCGTGGAGCAGGATCAACTGGATTACATGTAGTCATGGCGCCTTTTGGTGTGGTTGGTGAGAAAGAAGGTGGTAGTCCGTAACCCTTTACTATTTTGGTGGGTTTGCGGTTAAGAAAGATTTTATCTGTATATTCATAGAGGGATTGGAGAGAAAGTTTCTTTGGATCTCTGGTGCTGTATGCTGACCGGCCAAAGGTTGTGCCTCCTCATAATTGGAGGGTTGTTGAACAATGACAGCGAGAGGGTTAGGGTTCTATCGTGTCTTGGCGCCAGCTGTGCGCATCAAGTACGGCTTCCGGGCAATGAAAAATAACAACGAGTCATCCAGTGGATGAGATATTGAGACCCTCGTCAGGCCATATACAGTCCCAATTTCTATCTCTGCGCCACTCCAATCGACGTGGTTGTGGTTCTTCCTGGCTCTTTAGAGGGCCATACAACGCGACACTACAACCTCGTCGTCACAAGATCTTGCGGCAATCAGATCTCTTGCGGCAGGCAGATGTTTCATCTAGAGAGTTATGGTCGGAGAATAGGTAAGTTGGTTAAGGTAAGTAAGTACCCCGCTTTCTGCCTGTGGTATCATTTCTCATATTAGTCATTAGTAGAAATTTCAGAGCCTTCCTCAGCTACGGCCAAGTCTTCCAGGACCATCAACGAGGTTGGCCAAGGCAGTCGGCGGGGATTCTTCTCGAGATGGAGGTCGATTGATGCTCTCTCCCCTCTTCACCTCGATATCTCTTATGCACCACACTGCCTGATTACTTAGGACTATAGTTTTTGATAACGAACCGCTACCAGTCCTCTTTCGAAGCTATTCCCCCCCCCCCCCACTTCCTAATGCGACAGAGGAGAAAGTGGCTCCTGTGTAAAGCAGTGACTATGGGTGAGGTCTATCGGTGATCTTCACCGACGCGCAAAGACTCTTGGTATATGGACATTCTGGTAGATTGGACAATCGAAAACTTCGGCAGGACTACAGGGCAGGGGTGGTTATTTTCATGACTTCGCCAAACAGCCTCCGAGCTCACCTCTTCATCTTGTACCTCTGATTTTCCGCTGTCCGGATCAACCCTTGCTAGAAAAACACAATATTGCTAGCTGACCGGTAAACTGGGGATCGGGGCCTATATTTGGGCTTACGTTTGGAGAAACGTTTTATGAAGGTAGAGACGGGCGATGCTCGTCTTATCTGCTAGGATAGTCTTTTCTTCCATGAGAGTTATCATACTTGTTAGGTTATTTAGCTTGTTAAGGAACTTCCTCTAGAGGGAACAATCTCCACACCTTCATGATTCAACTCATCTCAACGGAAATCTGGAATTTGTATGCTTATTTCGTCCAACTTTAAATCGTTTCGTCTCCCTTCCAAGGCGCGCGGAACAAAGACATGGCTTCCAAACGTTAAAAGAACTCTCCAAACGCTGGATCAAGCCCCCGGCAGGTTTTTAACTCAATCATAGGTTATCACTCGTCGGGGGCCTCTCATCACCACCACATGAGGAGCCTTCCTGGGACTGGATAATCATATATCTAATCGATATTACTGAGCTTCGGTGTAGCTCCTATTCTTTCTGGAGCTGTAAGGCTTGCCTCATAAATTATATCACTACCTAGTAGGGGCACGATGTACTTGGTACTCAATATACAACTTCCTCCAGAAGACACGAGGCAATGATCAAGATATACCTTGTCAATATCTTGATAATAATTTTGGTATCCGCTCGCGAGAACACCACCAATTCACGCCCTTCACGATTTGGTCAATCAAGGACACAAAGGAGAGCGAGACTGCCCTGAAAGCGTCCTACAAATTCTACGAAAGATATAAGACCCATAATATCATTACTAAATCTTTACCAAGATTATAGGATTACATACAATAAGCCTTCTTATCAAATCAAGGCCGGAAAAAAAAGCATAAAATAAGGCATCAAAGACAACCTATGTATCTGCCGAGAAGGCTATTATCAGTCTAGGTCCGAAATAAGGTTTACTCGTCGTCATCATAAGTTGAGTCACCATCAAAAGGTCAACAAGCTATTCTGCTTCTGGTTACATATTTTCAACAAAAAGTACTGTGCCCCTTACTGCACTACTCCCACCCCCGATTTGAACCCAGGTCCTAGGGATCAAATACTCGGTGTATGACGAGCGGCCAGAGTGTTTTACCCACTTGACCACCTGCCGATGTTCTACAAGCGCGGGAACTTATACTTGAAGGCCAGGGGCAGGCGCTAGACTAGTGGAGGGTCTAACCCTAGCAGCCCACGATATCAGTTAGCACCAAGTACATGTAGTAATAGCTGAATGCTTCGCAGCCACAACTTCTATGATGGACGCTGTCCCCGACTACTTAGATTCACAGTCATGCCGATATAAGCTCAAAAAATATATAAAGTAACAGCCTATTCCAACTCCTCGCTGGTACACCATCCCAACAAAAAGTACTGTGCCCCGTACTGCACTACTCCCACCCCCAATTTGAACCCAGGTCCTAGGGATCAAATACTCGGTGTCACACCTGGCGAGCAGTCAGAGTGTATTACCCACTTGACCACTCGCCGATGATTCGCAAGCGCGGGAACTTATACTTGAGCGGGCGGCAGGTGTGGAGGCTAGTGGTGTGCACCAGGGCTAGCGGTATTGGAAGCTTCGTAAATGACACCAACCACTTGACGCATCAAATGGCTGACTTCTAAGATTTAGAGAGGGTTGAAGGCTTGACAAGATCATATCGGAACACTAATATCACCTCCGGAGTCGTGCTGCTGAGGATATACACTCCTTCTGGACTTCCCGGGATAGCTCAGTTTCGAGCAGATGGGTGCATGATGTTGAGCGTATAGGACACACTCAAATGCAGAAAGATGTTTCAATGATGAGCGGTATAGCCCACAGGTCTACTCCATTGGCTTTTCTACACTTTGAAACTCCCTAACAACTATTTGGCTAACCTGACGTCTCCTTAAGGCTGTGGCCATGGGGGGAAATGATCTTGGTTGATCGCTCTCCTAAGAACATTGCAATCTATGGCAAGAGATGGAAACAAAGCCTCTTACTCTTCCTCACGTTCTCACTCCCAGGTCTTTTCTCTCCGTCACTACCGAGGATCCTTCATATATATGATGCCAATCATTAGGTATTACTCGGATATCTCAGCTCTATTCCAGTACTTCAAAGCAAAAATTCATTTCACCAAAGGCACATTACACTACATCATTCCAGCATTAGCACCCACCAATCCCCCAACCGCTCGCCCGCCTCATCCAGACCGCCCTGAATCGCCAGCCACCGGCCGCCCTTTCCTGCCGCGCCGAACCGCCCCCTCGCCAACGGCTTCTCGCCGGTGGTGACAACTTCGCACCACTCCGCCGCGGCGATATCATATGCCCAGATGTCTTGCAGGTACTTGACGACCTCGCCGCCGCTCTCGCCGGATTCGCCGAAGGCCGTGAGGAGGTATTCTTTCTTTGTGCCCGGGTGCAACAGTGGGACGAGACACGATGAATAGCGCGGTGCGGGGCCGGTCGAGGGCGGGTACTCGATTGTGCGCCAGGTGTCGTGTTGGATGTCATATCTACCCCACCTGTCAGTCCAACTCCCCCCTCACAAACACACTCAATCATTAAACCAATCATTCAATCCGTCAAGAAAGAAAGAAATAACTCACACGCCCACCTCCCCCCGAGAGCACCCACTCCATCCCACCCCGCAAACCTCCAAATCTCCCTTCCGCCCGTCACCGCCATCCCTACCGCACTCCTCTCACCCCCAGGCGCATCCCTCAACCTCACCCACCTTCTCTCCGCCACTACAAACGCCCACAAATCCCCGAGCATCCCACTCTCTGCTACCCCCGCATGCACATACACCCTCCCTTCCGCCGCCACCAGCGCATGGCCCCCCCTCGCACTCGGAAACTCCCCACCGTCAACCGGATCAACAGCCTCCCAGCTCTGCGCGCCCGCTGTGAACGACCACAGCCGACCGCCCTCTTCGAGCGGACTCATGTCTGCCCCACCGCGGCCGCCGAATACGTATAGTGTGTCGTCGAGGGTTGCAGCGGCGGCGTCTACGCGCGGGGAGGGCCCGGAGGGGGAGGCGAGAATCGTGATGGCCAGCGGGACGGTCGGGTCAAGGGGGAGGAGGTGTAGTTCGGCGCCGGAGGGGGGGCGGTTGTCGTGGGATTCGCCGGAGAAGTGGTGGAGGGTAGAGTGTAGGACTGAGAGGGTGTGGGAGGAGCGGGGGACGGAGGGAAGGTGGGCGAGGGGGTGCCATTTCGCTGAGAGGGGTGCCATTGCGATTGTGGGTGGAGACTTGTAAGAGGGAGACTTGTAAGAGGGAGAGGTGGTGGTGGGTGGGGTGATAATGGGGGTGCTGACTGTGATAACGGTTCTGTGGTCGTACAAGATCGCGGATCTTCGACAGGGTTTGCGGATGTCGTCTGCAGTGTAGACTAAGACTCCATAACTATATCAATCATGGAATAACAACTGAAACATCATAGGATTACTAGCATACGCACCGCGCGTAAAACCTAACGAGACACGCATGACCGATAATGGTAGCCTTCCTAACTTCTGGGATCTTGATAAACTTAGCCCTAAATCATCGCAAAGCCAGGAATCGGTGGCCACGCTCGCAGGAAGCACATTCACAAGCATACTATCAACCACCGATTATACCGCCATCACATCAGCTGCCACAATCGGATTCCATGATATCTCCATCACGCCGCGCAGCGACGAAGCTTTCCTGAAATATACTTCGCAGGGCCTCTAACTCCAGTAGTTGCTATTTCGGTCATTTCCTCGGCCTCTAACTATAGCACTGTGTTTGGGAAAGCGTAGGACTGTTGAAGTGGCGACAGACTGGCGCTGACTATTAGTCGGGTAGTAGATAAGGCGATTTGGCGGTTGGCTGGGTCGCAGCAGCTCTTTTGAGCTCTATTGCACTTACTTTAGCTTAACATGCTTTTGTGTATATAGTCACCTCTTCGAATTGAATTGCTTATACCTGCTAAAAAGGATTCGTAAGCCTTTAGTGCTCTATATAACTTCAGATAGCCTTTACGCAATAAACATGGTCTAGATAGCCAGCTGTAGAGTAGTACCACCCCTATATACAGCACTGCCGGTATGTATATGTATGGGAAGAACATCGCTATCAGAGAGACAAAGGACAGTGCGGTCTGTTGATCAGGTCACACGGAAGAGATTGTATGATTGAATTAAAAAAAAGTAACGAGAGAAGAAGGAGGAGGAGCAGGCTCCTTTTATAAGTGACAAAGTCGTGACAAACACGTATCATCAGGACAACTAAACCCGTTATCTTAACACAGTACTAATAGCAGACAGCAAAGACTATCGAATCAATAAGGTCTCACCTTACTGCCACGTTATAAACAGATAGAAGCGCATTTACTCTCAAATACCCCATCTCCCTCATATACACGGGGGCCTAGCTCATGAAGATGTGTTACCATTGACAGGGTTAGGGTTCCGAGTAGTCTTGGCAGATATATGTCTATATCGTTGATTTGGTTTCACAACCTTTTGATTTTATGGAACGCCCCAATAGAGTGTTTATTTCTAAGATGAAAGGCTGCATCTTATGGCATAAGGTTTTGTATTCATGTACCCCCTACAGGCGCCAAAGTTCATGTACTTAGACCCCGTCCCGACATCGCTGGCGCACATACATTGACGGTTTGAATTTAATAATCATAACCCATTAAATAAACCTATGAAGAAGCCCATAAACATTTTTATAGAAGAGAAGACTAAGTACACTGTTTCTTGGTGTTAACGACTTGAAAAAATTTCCTTATCAGAGTACACCTAATCACCGTGTTCCCAAATTCTCACTACCAGCATGTTTTCTTCCAACGGATGATTTTTCCCACTTAGTGCATCTCGGAGTACAAACTTAGTGTTATTACTCCCACACCTCCATCCCCATAAAATTCGCAATCCCTAAACTCCTAAGACTGGGCTTCTATTAGCGCCCCGCAAACAGCCCAACAGAAAAAAGGAGAGTGGAGAGAGGGGAGGTTACCTATAACGTAGATTAATATAATACAACTCTTTTAATACTTTCTTTTCTTTCCGGGTAGGTTAAAAGTGGCCATTTTTGGGGGCCTGGCTGGTACTTTTGATGTCTTAATATCTCGCAAGCGTGGGAGATATGAAAAATAGAGCTTCTCGCAATTGAGAATCGGTCCTTCATCATCCAGGGTGTTTTTTAATTGATAACAACAACTGCACTAAGATTAGGGTTCGGGCAAATGTCATCGACGAGGAAGTATTTGTCCAGCGTGTCGACAATCTTGGGCACCTCGCCCACAGCATTGGCTGTCTTGGAGTCTTCGCAGCTGGTGCTGGACGTCGTAGGACCTAATGTATATATACGTTAGCATTCCCCACCTCATATCACAAAAGATATAGAATCCACCCACTGTTTGCTGCGCCAATAAAGTACCCCGCCGCATAATCGCTCAAGCACCCCTCCCCCATTTTCGCCTCCCCCGGCAGCCCCTTCCCCCCTCTCGCCTCTCCCCCCGGGACTCTCCACTTGACACACCAAATATTAACCTTGACGGCCGTCCCTCCATCGCCGCCGCCCACCAGGGACGGCGAGAAAAGCGCCTTCACCTCCTCCACTGCACCCGTCACCAGCTCCCGCAGGCCCTTTGGGTAGTCCTCCCCAAACACCCTCGACATCTCCGCATACTTCCTCGGCCTCCCGCGCGGTCTGGGCGGCGAGTTGTTCTCCGAGATATATCCCGTCTCCGTGATGAAGCGCTTGTACAGGTTCTTCAGGTTCGCGCAGCCCGCGGAATCGCACGCTTTTAGTGCTTCAATGCCGACCTTCCAGCCTAGCTTGTCGACAGCGGACTTGAAGGCGGCGCGGAGAAGCTCCTTCATGGGTGCCTTGACATGCATCATGGGGAACGAGGCCAAGAAGACGTCATACGCTGCTAGTAGGGCCGCTTTTGTGGTGTCGTGGAGTACGAGCGTGATGTGGCCGGAGACGATGGTGGAGTTGCGGATGGAGCCGGTGTTGATGTTGGTAAGGCGGCATGTGATGCGGTCGAGCTTGGAAGCGGGGCCGTAGATACTGGCGGGCAGGGGGATAGAGGAGGTGATGGTTATGATGGAGGTCGGGGGGGTGAAGACCGCGGTGAGGGCGGTGTTGACGTGGAGGACGCGGGAGTCGGCGGGGAGGGAGAGGATTTCGAGGAGCCAGGCGGGGGTGGTTACCTTGGTCGAGCGAACGGAGAGTGAGGGGGTAGGAGAGGGCCAGGAGGTGGTAGGGGCGGGGGTTTGGGACATTCTGGGGGTGAATGGAGTTGTGTACGGAAGGATATTGATGGTTAAGGTTGGACGATGTGAAGAAGGATATTGTCTTTAGAGTACGATTAGTGTTCAGAACGATATGCGTAAAAACGATTGACGTGTAGAAAGAAAGTATTGCTAGGTCGAAGTTGAATTGAAGTGTAGAAAGTATTGTGTCGTCCCTCGTTTTATGACCTTATACCATTCGATGGCGTACCCATGACGCTCATGATGGACGTCAAGAGAGCTAACTCACCTCAACCTCAACGACCATGATATGACGTCTAAACCCGCCCAACACCTTCGCCCGCTTTCCGGTGCCATTGCAGTAATATGTGGAGATAATCTGCTGGATTATTACAGAAGTCAATGGTACAATCTTGAACCTTCAACAATTCCACCTTACATGTAGTTGATATAAAGCTATGTTCAGCAATCAGAACTGTGTATCTGATATATGCACAGTCAAGTCTCTCGAAGGGTATGTAAATCCCACGGTATTGTTCCGGTATAGAGGAGTCACCCGTAAGGTTCAGGGTTAGGGCTCAAGTCGAATTTCAGCCGAAACGTTTCTCCCGTCGTCCTGTGTTGTTGTGTCAGCCCCTCGAAGCTTAAATCCGAGTGATGAGTATACGTACCGTTCAGCTCTCAAGAGGTGAGGATGATTTATTACAAGTTTTGGAGGTCTGGCTATGTAGTTAAACAGTGATAGGATCTACATAAAGTGTAGCACCATGGTCTAGCTCTACATTAATTATGACAGAGTGGCTCAACGTGTCAAATTGACTGTACACCTAGCCCGTTGTAGGCCCTGAATTGAGCCGCTAGCTGCACTGTGCAACGATCTGGTAAAGCAAAAAGCCAGCGGAGCCTTTCTCAATGCTCATGAACTATCACTCGTCACACATTAAAGCAATCTACGAAACAACCTTTAGGCCATCTTAAGCGTGCTCAGCTAAGACACCAGAACTACATGTATGTACATGTACTTCAAAGACCCGATATCTACACGTATGTACGCAGTTGGCTCTCAGGAAACTTATGATCGTGCAAATGCGACCAAAATTAACCATGCTGCTCGTCGAGCATACGTATGCCATGCGGCATATCAAGTCTTAGTCTCAATAGCTCTCCTCTTTTTTGCCGTGAAGAGCCAGAGCCAGCGTACGCCTGAATGTCCCACTGGTCTCGCATATATAGCAGCTATCCCCTATACAGCCACGTTGCAAAATCCGGGAAGTAAAACACGTATACTACTGGATTCGTGAGTCAAGCTTTCTCTTTTTGCCTGGGACCTCTTATCGGCAACAATTTGAAGTTGCCGCCCAACAGCGGCATAGTACTATAGCTAAGGACGGATGAAAGAGCTTTTACCGGCGTGGAAGCGTACACCAAGGGCTAGGTGTGGCTTTATTTGTCCATTTCGTTTTTTCATGTCCAGTCAGCCGGCCCGCCCGGAGTTAATTCTTTCTTGCTATGAGTCGGGGGAATTAAGTACATGTTACCATAGTAATGTAAAGTCTACAGGCTTTTAACGACGAGGGTCTTTGGAAATTATTCGGCGACTGATCACATACTCTCACTCTAGTAATAAGAATTAGCAACGTTAAGCGGTTGGTTTTTGATTAGTTTAGCCATTGGATGTAACGTTAAGGAGCAAATAAGTGAAAAAAAGAATTCTATACAGACCTGATGAGTCCATTTCTGCGTTTCTCAAACCTTATTTTAATTTCGAAATGACATTATATTCCCTTCGGCACGTCCTACCCGCCTCCCCCTCCCCCCCCCCCCCCCCCGCCCCTCCCCACCCTCTCCCCGTCTCTCCACTCCCGCTCCTAGATCCTCATCGTCACATGTATGCCCCCCTTTCCCAGCATATACTGACATAAAAAATCGCCTGATTTTTTTTTTCACTCCTGGGACATCATCTCCACAAACGATTAATCCATCAACTTCCACATCGCCTATGACTTTGACAAGAACCTCTAGTCACATAGAATCAGATATATCAACGTCAAAACTTTTGTTGGTAGGTAGAAATCTTCTCTCCTGCTCTTTTCAATCTTGAATCTTTCTCTGCCTCTCTGCCACCGCAGTCTTTCTCCTCATTTATAATTATACTAGTTGAAGATAATTCTCATTCTGTTCCGGTGATTAGTCTCTACCGAAATTTCTGCCTGATCCAATACCATACCAAACCACTCCCGTGCCACGTAAACAATATGGCCGACACTGATCCACCCGACAATATTGACAAAACCAACCTGTGTGTGTGGAATCCACACAGCGTTTATTGGCATATCCGACCGATTCGCGCCCCATCTGGACCAATCTCCGATACCCCCTCCGCACCAATAGATATTATCAAACCCCCGGCTCCTAAGGTAACTCCTAAAGATCAAGAGGTGATTGTCGGATCACCTCCAAGAAGAAAAACGTCCGGGGCCCACCCTGCCCTTTTAGGGTCGAGTTTGTTGTTCAACCAGTGGAAATGGTGGACAGCAATCCAGATGGGACTAATGGGACCCTCCAAGCGTGATGGGAAAGATTCCAAATAATGATATTTCTTTAGGTTTGAGCTTATGGTTCAACGTTTAACCATTGAGCTCCATAGGAGTTGCAGTTTCTATATTGAGCGTATATGTCAACGTTTTTATTTTTCAAATACATGCACCGAAGGGCCAAACTCACTCAACATTGGCCGTCAATAACGCACCATTCTTCCATAGCTTCCGATTCTTGTTTCTTCGATTGTGGGAATGGAAAGGCCCGGTTTGGTCCGTTCGTTGTGCTGGAGCTGTTTATTGCCAGGTCTGTCCCTATCCTTCTCGTAACATCTGGGATTATATTTTGCTGACCAAAGTTAGATAAAATTATAAATCTACAAAAAAAATGTCTATATGGTGAAGCTTATATTACCGATACTCTCCTGGTTAATATTCCTTCGGTGAGAATTAACGGTTGAGATGATGCTAACTGACGACTTTCTTAGCAACCCAACATTTATCTCTCATGCATCGCGTCGATCATCTCACCTCCGTTATATCTCAACCCTCTGGAGTTTTTATTCGATGATGGCTATTCTATTCATGGCCAATTAGAAGCCATCATCTGATGTTCAAGAACCGATCAGAACGTTCCGCAACGATGGGCAAATTCGATAAATGCTTTTCAAATACTGGTTGGCAAACCCAGTGGTGATTTTCTTTTTTCACAACCTGGTTGTTCTTCAAAACCTGGTTGTCGAATGCACTGATAATTGTTTCCAAATGCTGGTTGTCGAATTAATTGATATGAAGGTATTTCCCCTTTGCTCGGTTGGATGTTTTATTGATTCGAGTACTAACGGAGCTTATCGAGTGTAGTGAAGATATTGTGGGAAAGGAAAAGGAATGGGAAAGGAAAGGTTGCTAAATTGTTCATACTTGAATGTGCCGTATCATGTGACACGGCTTATGATATCCTTTTCGGGATCTATACAAAATTTGTATGCTGGGAGGATAACGTCATGTTGATTAGACAGCTTGGCTGCCGTGGCTTGGTATTACGTGGATATATACCCCCCTTCTTTCTAAGGTTGTAAGGTATATGTTTTGTTATATACTAGTCTCAATACTACTCCTCCGCAGATAACAACGCATTTCGTCTGAATTCGTCGTTCTATTTTCAAGCGAAATTTCTTGCTCCCGTTGTTTCCTTTCGACTCCGACTCATGATTACGGGAATACCATAGGCTTCCGTTTCATATCCGATTCAGATTTCCTAACTGAGGATGAAAGGAAATCCAACCAGCCCAAATATCAATGTGGCTGTTGGCCGGAGCACTCGTCCACCCGATACTTTTGCGAGCAAAGCGATAGAGAGATGCTGCCGGTAACTTGTCATAGAACTACCATACTGACCGATGAACGATTAGATTAAGATAAATGGCTGAGAATTCTAGTTCATACGTATTTATAAAATCTTCTCCCTCCATTAAGGTTTCTTAAGTGAGAAGACTTTTGTTTATAAGGAGGGTGTAACTGGCAATACGTTCTATCTCAGATCAAAGCTGATATTTTATAGAACAGGCGCTGGATACACGGCCACGGGTGACTTTGAACGGTCCATACCAGGTTTCTGTTTCCAAGGTGGCATCAAGTCAGGATTATAACCTCAAGTGACTGACACCAACCGTGACTTACATCTAGTGTTCTGACAACCATTGGGGCAGATCAAGTTTTCATAGTGGAAGTTGAAAATATTGGGTAAACAACGTTAAATCATACGTTTTACCAGATGATGTGGAAACCTCCGAAACTCATTCAAGATAGATAAGTTAGTCCTACCCTTTAATTCTTTTTTTTTTCTTACAGAACCCAGCACCCAAGCCACCCTGATCGGTACGTTGACCAGCTGCCAGCGATAACGTCCACACCTAGCTTAATCGTATATAGTCTTACTTACTATAGGTGGTTCTTTGAACCATAATTTCTTGGTCGGAGAATGCCTTTATTTTCTTCCGGTACCTGGGTAGTATTCATCTACTACCTGTCAGGAGGTAGTCTATATTTCGGACCTTGCACCTTCCGTAATCATTTGATTTTCACTGCAGTACATCGGGAGATGTGCACCGTTAGGTACTCCCATCCATAGAAGCAGTCATGCATTATCACTCGATATTCATTGCCAAGAACTTACGGAAGAAGGCTTCAACTCATGACCAAGAACCACCAGGGCATCTACTCCGGGTCCAAACGGAGAAAGAAACAAATATGAAACATCTTCCGACACAGAGCTGAGCATGAATACTGATTGTGTAGGCAGTTGAAGTGGGTGTGGTAATATTATCGATTAAGACCGTTGGTTTTCTGTTTTGATACCTAAGACAAGAATGTAGTACAAGAGTTGAAAGTGTTACGGTCATGAGCCCTTCAAGAGCATATGATGTTATGCGACCGTGGTAATAAAACAGAATGCGTGCCTTTAATAATTCTCGGGATAATAATTGTGACAGCGTTGAGGACCTGAAGGCCTTCTTCCTCTACCCAAATACTGCACTCCCAAAGATCTCGGACGCGGGTCCTTCCCCGCAAACTGGAAGTCTCCGAAGCTAACCGATCACGAGCTCGGGTAAATTACCGGACCACCCAAAGCAACGCCTGATCTACGGTGCACCCTCTAATTGGAAGACGAGCCCTTGCTCGTGTGATCGGGTGCAGACAAATCTGCATGCATGGGAATGGTGCAGCCGCAGATGAGCAGGGCCCACACACTTTTTGGCGGGGCATGTCAGGGTTAGGTGTCGGCGTAGGCTAAAGAGGTAGCGATCTTCACAACACAAACAAACCCTGCGACGTACAACATGTACCTACTCCTCCCCTCAACTTATGCCGTCTGCGGTATTTCTTCGAACCTCGTTCACGGTATCGTGACTGAGGAGAAACTACGGAGCTGACGCTTCTTTGTCCATCACATCCAACTGTTCTGAGGAGTTGAGAAATTCAGCTCCTGATCATCTTTGGCCCCGCCCGCTGTTTCGTGTAAGCTTCCGTTCAAGGATCCGGTTAGCTCGAAAACCACTTTAAAACTGACCTCTTAGCTTCCCCGCATCTTGCTCTCCTCGGTCCATTTCGTTGCAATCAGCGCCAGTCGATTGCTCAACTCTTCAAAACAAATTGAATACGACCCAAAGAATGAAATCGCTCTTCTTTCTGCTTTCAGTAGCAGCTCTAAGCTCCCTGTCGGCAGCTTCATATACCAAACCCCCAGTACTGCCTCTCTTCGTCCGGAATCCGTACCTCAGCTTGTGGCTTAATGCTCGACACAATCCGTGGGATAGCTGGCCAATTTTCTGGCATGGACAGGAGGTTTGATTTCCGAGTCAATTATCCACTGCAGAATGAACTGACAGAAGTGTCCGACAGATTGGGTTCGGGGTGATGGCCCAAATACCCGCCACGAACACTGTTTACCCTCTCGTTGGGCGCCCGCAAGACGCCCTACTCCCAGCACATCCAAAGGATGGGTACACGGTTCAGTTTCCGACCTACACGGGCTTTCAATACGACTCATCAACTACGAACTTGACTTTCTCGCTTCCGAACCCATTGTCGGGAGATGTCCTTGTGACGTTGATGTTTACCAGCCCGATTACTCCAGAGAGTACGGAGAGACAGGCACTCCCGGCAAGCTATGTGGAGGTTATTGTGGAGGGTCAAGTGGACGTTAACATTTATGTTGATTTGAACGGACGTGAGTACTCTGGCAAACCGGTTTGATTTTTGTGCTTCGACGCGCTTCGTTTGAGAACAAAAGCTGACGTTTACTTCCTATAGTTTGGGTCACGCATGAACGAAAAGCAATCATTCAATGGGGTCTCACCAAGGGCAAAGACCTTACAACATGGTCGATTCACAAGCAAGATCAATGGACCTTTGCCGAAATTAGCGATCGAGCTGAATGGGGCGTGCTTCACTTCACCGGTCCTCAGGTAACTTTTATACCTAAATCTCTTCCCATTCCTTTTACTGACGTACATAGGACCCCACTGTCACATACGAGGCTGGCGTCTCTGGACCTCTGCGACGCCGATTCTCACGAAATGCAACACTCGCAAATACTTACGATACCGGCTTCCGCGAGGTCATGAATGAAGAGCCTGTTTTCTCATTCTCCAAGCACTTTGCACTGGGTAGCAAGAAGAATCATACCAGGACAGATTCAGTGCTTTTTACTGTGGCGCTCATCCAAGATCCTGTTACGCAGTTTGCAGCTGCTCGCGGCCTTACTCAGATGAGGCCATTTTGGAGGTTCCAACATGCGACAGATACTGATATGATCTCCTACCATTACTTTGACTATCCCAATGCTTACGCCCAAGGCAAGGCATTTGCGGACAAGGTTACTGCTCATGCTAGAGCTGTGGAGGGTGACACCTACGCCGATATTGTATCAATTTCGGCGAGGCAAGTGATGGGAGCAACCGTTTTTGCGGGCACTCCCGAGGATCCGATTTTGTTTTTGAAGGAGATTAGTAGTAATGGAAACTTCCAGACGGTGGATGTTATCTTCCCAGGATTCACATTCTTTTTGTATGCGAATCCGAAATGGCTGGCCTATCTGCTTGAGCCGTTGTTGGAGCATCAGATGGCCGGATTGTACCCAAACAAGTTAGGCTTCCCCGTTGGCTGATTAGAGAGACCAATACCAGTCCAAATTCATGGAAGTGCTAACAGGTATTTAATTTTAGGTACTCGATTCATGATCTTGGTGCTCATTTCCCCAACGCTACAGGGCACCCTGATGGCAATGACGAGCCAATGCCTGTGGAAGAGTGTGGAAACATGTTGGCAATGGCTTTGGCATATGTACAGACGTTGAATGATGGATCAAAGGCAGGGAAGAAGGCGGCACAGAAATGGATAGATAAGGATGGAAGATATGCTCTCTGGAAGCAGTGGACTGGGTACTTGACGGAGTTTGGATTGATCCCTGCTTATCAGCGTATGTGTGCCTCTTTTTCTTTTGTCTAAAGCTGTTGTAAACAGCGGTAGTTCTTCACCCTAAAGACCTTTACTGATACAGAACAGTGTCTACTGATGACTTTGCCGGCCGACTGGAGAATCAGACTAATCTTGCACTGAAGGCGATTGTCGGTATCAAGGCCATGGCAGAGTTGTCATCGGTAATGGGCAACACTGAGGACGCTGATTATTACACTAAAGTCGGCGATGCTTATGTCCCAGCCTGGATTAAGTTTTCCACGTCACGAGATGGATCCCATTTGAAACTTGCATACCATCTTTATGGTTCTTGGGGCACGCTATACAATCTATATCCGGAATCCCTTCTTTGTTTTGCCCAAAATGGTGATAGCGGTTATATTCCCCACGATATTTACCGTAAGCAGTCACGCTGGTACTCTGCCGTTCACCAAAAGTACGGTCTTCCATTGGATACCCGTCACCTCTACACCAAATCTGATTGGGAGGTCTGGGCTGCTGCGATCTCTAGCAAGCACACTCGTACGCAGATCTTAGAATTGATGGGGCTCTGGCTTAATGAGACAAAAACAAACCGTCCATTCCCGGACCTGTACGACACCGAAACCAGTGACTTCCCGGGAATCTATTTCATGGCCCGGCCAGTCGCCGGTGGTCACTTTGCTCTTCTGGCACTTGATGAAGCATGTGGTGGTACTGGGCTCTCCTTTTTGGAACAAAATATTTTCTCCTCGCCCGAGGAAGAGAAAGCCTTCTCTGCTGCTATTGACCCAGATGCATCTCGCGCCTATGATTATGAGCTCACCGGTACCCCTGTTCACGGCAGTAATGTTCAATTCCCACCATTCCCGCCAGGCGAGGGATGGCCAGATTCATGCAAGGAGTGGGACATTGAACATCCACCTAAGACACCCGAACAAATTGCGGATAAGGAGAAATGGCATCCTAAGATGTATTTGACCAAACAATATCTCACCGACGGTATTGGTTGTTGGTGGAAGGGAGGTTGCGGGGATGACCAGGTGGTCTACACAAGGCCGAGCGAGTATAGATGGGACTCTGTGGATGAGGTTCAAAGAATTGACCAGTGGCTCAAGACGATGAACGATCAGACACCGCTAAATTAGAGATTGGGCGGGGCCTTGCAGGACTTTTTATGGTTGATATGTTCATTATTTTTTGTATTTACTCCGTGATTTTCTTGTTTTGTTTACCGCATGGCGGGATATGGGGCTCAATGTGCGTCTGGATCTGGCATCAGGAGGTAACGTGGGTTGTATGTAAGGGGCATTTTTTGATGAGACATGTCTTAGAACAATCAATATATTAAAGATCTTCTTTCGGGGGAGTGACACGAAATTGTACATGACGGAGGTGATTGATCAAATAGAGCTGATTGCTACTATGTGAGGGTAGTTTATATCAGTTGATGCCGGTCACAAATACTCGACAGGTTCGACTTATACCGCATAGGGTGTTTATGTGGTGGGACCTGCTTCCACCGGGGATCGACGAACTGAAGTAAAAAAAACCGTCAAGATTATCTAAGAGAAAAAATAGTATTGGCTGATGTGAGGAGAAACGGACTGCTTAGTATATCTAGCCTGGTATACGGATTTACCGCCATCAGGGATACAACCAATGAAGTAATTAATCAATATCACCATCAGGCGAGACAGATGGCGGTAGTCATGTGATATCACTCGGTCTTGGCATTTGTGTGAGCGAGGGAAAGGGAGGAAATTTATCCGGAATGGAAATCAGTGCCTCGCGCGCTGTAGGAATAGGTTTATATTCTAGCACATAGCTATAGTCTAAGACTATGTATGCTAATAGAGTTTGAAAGGGGACTTACTGGGAGAGTTGGTGGGGTTATTTTCCTCGCCGGGTATCCTTACCGGCTAGAGTATATCTGCGGCAGTGACAGATGTGGAAGAGCCCCACTTCGGTGGTATAAGTTTCTCACTTAGTGCTCGCTGAAAAAGAAGTAGAGCCCGAGAGTGAATTTATAAAGATATACACACTAGTAATTTACCCGCAACAGATATATACACGATGGGCCAGGACACGATAGAAACCACAAATGCAATCAGAGTTTGGGTTGGAAATGTGAATAAATGTGTGCGGGTAATATCTCGTCATGAGCTTAAGAAATCTCTCGTAAATCGTTAAAGACGAATATTAGGCTCATATGAAAGGAGTGGATTCGCTGATGAGCAAGATTTGACCATCATCGTAAGTCCCCGCTGCGATTGTCTTGACTGAACCCTGGGATAACCTGGCTTGCACAGAGGTTGTTTTCTGAATCTTTGCTATATGCTTGTCGGGAGGATAAGTGTTTAACGCATTATCCACGATAAAGAGTCAATTTTCGTCCCTTTTTAACGGACGATTTGCGGGGCTTATCTTCCTTGAATGCTGAGTACTTTCTGTTCCTAGGAAAAGACTGGAATATCTCGTGCAGCCCGAGAATAAAAATTAGTAGTGCGTGCTCACCTGCCGACCAGCTTGCACTCTTGTTCTTTCCATGGTCATTGAAAATGCTAGCGGGCAGTAATGCTAAGTGCTTCTAGCTCCTCATACGGCGTAGAGTCAGGTACCAGCTGCCTAGGCATATTTATCGCTATGAAGACCGCCCTTATGGGGTTCAACTTCAAAGATTCCCATGCATTCGTGCCTGCTAAAGTTGAACTGGATGGGAGGAGTAAAAAGGTAGTTAGAGAAGCTCGGGGTATGGTAAAGAGTAATTATAAAAACTTTGTCAATCGGCTTATATCATCGAAGGAGGTGGGGAAGGGGTTGTTACAACGAAAGTACTGTCATAGTGAGCCAGTGTTTAGAAATTTGGGTGACTTGTCGCCATACCTCCGGTTTGGATGGACAACTTATTGGTGGTGACATGGGACAGCCATGGTGCTGCCCTTGCGCGTAATACCACACAGAGAAAGGACACCGACGGGTGCGTCTTCGCCAGTCCGAAACCCTCAGCGGCAAAAAAAAAAAAAAGACGAAAGAGCGTGAGTATTATAGAAATGATATATTTAGTATATATAGTGTAGACAAAAAGGACAAAAGGTTGCATTAATAGCAGCCCCCATGGCTACAACCTCCACCCCTGGATTAAACCATGGACCTTCGACAGGTACAACTTGGCACAACCACTCGGTGTATCCGGAAGGCGAGTGTTAACCGGTTAGCCACTCGCCCATGTGTGTTGTGAGCAGGAAATGGTATTTGAACGCCAGGTAAATACAGAGAAGGAAGTATAGTAGAGTGGGAAATATAGCTGCAGCTGGTCGACGGGGAGGGTAAAAAGGCGGGACTCTGGCAGGGCGGGGGGGCTGTGGGAAATTAGATACATACCGTTGGTGTGGAACAAATTCGAGAGCTTTTCCGATGTCATTCCCTTCTGTTCTCTCCACATTATCACCGAATATGTCTTTCACCTGACCCTTCATCGGTTTAAAAAGAAGTAAAACAGCTCCGTTGACCGTGGCCTCGACATGTCGGGGGAGTAAAACCTTGAGATGTAATTCAATGCTTCCTAATCTCTTCTGTCAGCCGGATCGCAGAGCCAGAACATCACCAGTAAAGCTTACTGAAGATTTCCTACCCCAAATAGAGCTTTCGCCGTTATCCCTTAGACATAGGCATGACTCATCGAAAGACTTTTTCTTTGCCGGAAAAGGGACTTTCAGTCTCGCTAATCGAAATCGCCTTTGAAAAGGCAGGGCCTTAAGCTTTGGGCCGAAGTCTCCTTGATTCATTAAATGTTCTCACTAAAAAAAAGGGCAAACACGGTACACGAGTGACCGGTAGAACGTAGCTTTTCCCAGCTGAAATAGATTTGGACCACCATTCATAAAGACATGGGTACTAGGGGATGTTCATAGCTGGTTGGCCGTATATACCGCAAATCTAGAACACCTTTAAGTTGCTCATCGGCCGAAGATCTGTAGGTGAAATGGGTGATGCCACCTACCAAGTATTTTATCCCCTCTTCCTCGCCGTGGCGTAGCAAGAAAAGAGCTATATGATGAGATGCAGGATCTTAAGATTTTACTGGATGGAGCAGATTGGCATGCATGCTCCCGTTGCCAAGAAAAAAAGATGGAATAAGCGGTGTGGATATATATAGGGATTCAGAGTAGCCCTCTTCTTTCGCATGGCTCAATTTACTAAGTATATATATACATAAGGTACATGGTAAAGAGACCGCTGGTTCGGATGTAGATTGTAGGCCAGCACGTATCTTGCTGCTTGAACTCCTTCAATCGCACAAACCTGGACTCAATAATGGTCGGCTCCTTGCGTTCAACTTGGCGGAAGATCAGCTGACTGGATTAAGTTTATGCACACTGGTCACGACATATAATCAAAGTACATGGATAGGGATAGATCCTCACGGCTTTCTCTTATCTATTCGAATCTCTCTTCCCATGAACTCGATTCCGTATCCTTGTCCTAGCCACCCCTGCGTCAGGTACTTCAATAATACAAAGAGTGTACTTTCCAGTATTCCAAGCTAGCCCGGGAGTGCTTATCGGATGTGTGTAGTCATTCACCCGATCTCGTAGCTATAGCATCTTTAACGTGTGTCTGGGTTGATAAATGCTTGGTGACGCCGATGACATTGCGGGTTGAAGACCACCTAAGATTTCTTGTTTTTTTTTAACAATGCGACCAGACGAAAGATACGTTTATTTCCTTTTCATAGTTACGGATCTCAGAGACAAGATGACCCCCATACATTGCGAACTGAGACACGGGGTACGTGGGTACCCGTCAAGGTATCACGGCGCGGGAGTGCGGATTGCTATATGTGCCTGGGTATAGGCATGCATATATCGTATGAAATAACATTCTAGAGTATAAGATGCTTAGAAATTGATATAAAGGTGTTATATGAGTGGATTGGGGAAAAACAAACGTAGTAATGGTAATTAACATTCGGGGAGAGCCGAGAGTATGTAGTACATTGTCGTTACAGCGGGTGAGATAAAGTTCTCGTGAGGTGATCTGTGTCTAAGGAGTGTATGTGTGTTTGAGTACATGTATCTTGTCCTGTTATCTTCTACGTATGTTAGAATTACCGTTTATACATTCCGAGTGATATATAATGATTCTGGTACTTCGTTGACTGTGTGGCAAGGGAGGGGTTAGGGGAGCTCGAGGGTGTTATAAGTTTGGACGCTCTACAATTAGAGCCATGAATTTCGTGTCACATAATACATTCGAGAAAACTAGAATGAAATAACTAGCAAAAATATTTTTCATTTTCCAGCACAAACTTTTCAATCCAGCTCAAGCAATCTAAAATCATAAGATTTTCAACAACAAAAACAGAAAATACAGAAAATACACGTTTGTAGTGATCAAGCAAAAATTGAAAGAGAAAGCCACAATCCTCCAATTAATACTTGACATATCTAGCATACTTTTTGGCAGCACAAGAGGCGGTAGGATCAACCTTGTTGATAACGATGTTATCGATTCCGAACCTTCCTGCGGGATGACCACTTGTTTGGTTCTTAATTTCCCACCTATTCTTCATATGGAAAGATACCAAATTGGTGAACTTTCTGTCAGGAAAGTCTTGGATAATCTCCATGGTGGTCTTTCTGACGGGCCTCTCGAAAGAAACAACTGAACCATCGATCCTTTTACCGGTAAAGGTGGTGAGGCATGCGGTGTCATTGGAGAAATAGCGGGGATTGACGAAACAACCAATCATCCAGAGAGAGACAACATCGAAGGCGTCACCCTTCTCGGCAACGGAGAACTCAGCGTGGGTGTTGTTGTAGTTGGGGCCGGTAACAAGAACGTTTGACGGAGAATGCGGGATGAACGGAATGTTCGGGCCAGCCTGAACGATGTTCCAGGAAGGATCGAACTTGAAGCCCTCGTAGAGGGTGGGAGCAGGGTGAAGAGCAGTAGTGGCGTTAAGATCGTCGAAGTTGACAGTAAAAGTATTGCGAACGCCGCCAGTAGGGAGGCAAACTGACTAAATAGTAAGAGTGTTAGAAGAGTTCTATCAGAGAAGAAGTTGATTTCTTACATTTTGAGCAGCAGCGTTGATAAGACTAGCAAATCCGAAGAGAATGAGAGAGGACAACATGGTGTTGCTGTGCTAGATGATTTATCAGAACGTGAAAGAGGGTGTGTAGATTAAGACGATAGATGATTGGAGATCGAGTTGAAGCTTGAGTTAAAGACTTGAGAGGACAGAAACTTCGGAATGCTGAGATGAGCAGATGATGGAGAAAAGAAGAGAGGAAGGGGCAGGTTCAGCCTTTTTTATAGCACAGAAAGCCTCAGATATTCCACAATACTGAGAATATATTGGGATTCGTCCTGTACTAGCAGAAGCTTAAAATGCCAAGTAAGTATCTTAAAATTGGCCGACTGTATGCCAAAGATGCCAGGTTTAAGAGAACCGAGCTTTTTTTTCCCGCCTACAAGGGGTGGAAGGTTCCGTTCAGTATACGTACGTAAGTCCAACCTACTCTATATACATGTGTGTACAGGCACCCATGGGTGAAAGCCGCATTCGGGAATCTATGCACTCTCCCGAAGGTTTTTGGTCAGAGTTTCCGGGATGAGTTATACATCTTCTCATGGCGTATCTTGTTCTAATATACATGGATGTAGATACGTAGAAGCAGCGAAGCGTCATGAGGTTGGATCATTTTTGCATAAGGTCCGGATAAACATTATTTCTTAACAGCGTATTTCAAATATTATAGATGAGAGTGGTAACTGTATCCCGTAAATGGTTGTGATAAACAATTCATAGACTTCAGAGTCGTTTGTTAAAGTGTATACATGTATTTCTAGATGTCGAGCCATAATCCATGCATCGGAAAGTTGAATCATGCTATTAATGGATAAAATGTCTTGGCACGCGTGTTTGCTTGAACGACAGAAGAACTGATTACAGGTTCATTAATTACGACAGAGGTACTGTACATGCATGCATGCTGTTAGACAGTTTGCGGTAATACCGCATATTTCGCATGCAAGATGTTCCCGAGAATCACATAAACGTTGCGTGTATTCCCTCAACCTGGACATGAACGCACGCTCGAGGGCATATAGAGTAATAGCGGTCGAGGAGGTAGGTTTTTGGGTTCCGGAAACGTGTCAACTAGTGTGAATGGGATTGTATGGGTTGAGAAGCGGGACATTTCCGTTCTTTCACGTACCTCCCTGTTCGAGATTCACAAAGATTGATTGGTGGCCAGCCTGCATTCGTGGATACGTACCCTAGAAATATTATCACCCCGCTATATAGTGGCAGCGTTCAAAAATAAGGACAAGGAGTGGGCATGGAGGCATACACTCATGCACTCAAATACACAGTAAGAATCCTCAATAATTGTCACAAGTACGTATACATTGATGGATTCTATGCGGGAGGCCAATGGGAATTTTCAACAAACTCTGATATTAGGCTCCAAGGTAATGGTAATTCGAAGCAGGTGAGGTACTCCGTTAATGGATTGGAAATCGATACTCATAATTGGAAGTCGCCAGCGAATATGTGAAACCGAGGTTACAGCTATCTTTTACGTATAGGGGTCACAGAGGTCTTGAGAACTGCCTCAGAAACATGCTAAGTTTTTTCAATTCCGACTTGTATCTTAATGCCATCTGGAACGCAATTTAGCGAAGGCATCTGTCTCGGGGCGTTGCCGAGTGCCTATACGAGAACTTTATCAATCGTCAGAGTCCGGATATATAACTTGCAAGAGAAGGGGCGGGAAGTGTTTACTCACTGATTAACCAAAAAGAGGTTATTCTCTGCTCCAAAGTTACGGTTCAAACTGCTACCCGGGTCGAAAAAAGAGCTACCAATATCCGGTTCCACCTGTCCCATGTCAACAGTACCCACACCACGCACCTTAAAGACACCACTTTTGAAGATGATCCCTCCCGGGAATAAAGGCATGAATCCCGGTGGCCCCGGAGGTCTTAAACACTGACTCTCGGGAGCAATTTGGCCTGTATATATAAGACTAAACCGTTCACACCGTATCAGATAGCGCAAATATTGAATAATATGATGGTGGTGTTGAATTAAGGTTATTGCACTGTCTTACATCAAACGTCAAACCCAATATGCTGTGACAATCACATCTTCAGGAACAGGAAAACCGAGGTTTTCATCGCGGGAGTACTGGGGTTACCGAGATCATGCTGTACGACTGGTCTTCTCGCCTCCTGAGACGAGGGGGTTGCGTTCACCTATTTAAGGCTAGGTGAATGTAATAAGCCTTTTGAGGCTTCAGTGCATGAGATAATGCCAATACCCATCTCAGGGGTGAGATGAGGGTAATGCAAGTTTCTCAGGCTGCTCGACAGTTCCCGAAATCAATACCTCAATTATTCTGATAGGATTCGTAGATTACTGCATGTTGAAATTTGGGTTACTATCCTCTCACCTTTTGAAACCTTCTTTGACTGACTGCAGCTACAGTCAGTGGCAAACGAAACTGGGCCATTTCAAAATATGAACGGGAAATGTGACAATGTCCGAAATGAGGTAGTGGAAAAAGGATACAAGGTGGGTTATATTCTATCCTGGCTGGTTTTACAACTGACATATTTCGGCCATCAGATTCTCTACTTCCTGGTTAGAAATTCTGTGGCGCAGGAGGCCTGATTTGACCTGGGTTAGCAATAGGCAATTAACCTAACCCTGATATCACGTGCTCACGGCAACACGAAATATCACTCGCTACGTTCATACATGTATTCAAATTTTTATTTTTTTTCCTTTTTAGCTAGGTGTACTCACTAATTATGTGCAACAGGGAGAGGGGGAATAACCCTTTGCAATGATTTCCGTTCTATGGGATTTCGCAATCAATGGTACTGCCGATCTTGCTTTCCTCCTGTTAGGGGGTGTGGCTCCGGGGTAGTTATAGGCGGCGAAAAACATACGTTGTGGGGAGTATGAGGAAGAGTTGCTCTCTCGCCCGTATGCTCCCACTGTGAGACCATTTGGTTACCGCCCTTAAGTTGGTCAACGACACGATCTGCTTGCCAGATTTCCAAGTGTATGACGGAACTGCGGCGGCGTCAGCGCCGTAACGGCGCAATGCACCACAATAAATCTTCAACGAAGCCCAACGCAATGGATTCCGTTCATTTATATGCTTGGTAATCATTGTTACCAATATACGGGCATTTTCCACCAACAAGAAGTATGGTTACGATACTTCTTCGGCATTGAGATGTTATATCAAGAGCGAGCACATATGGTTGCCACTCACCCTTCCTAGTAGTTCCGTCCTACACTTAAAAACTCGGCAAGTATCATCCTTCCTTCTTGTTTCCGTTGATATTTGTAGGGCTCGGAAGTTTGGAAGAAACACTAAAACATCGCGATAGATATTGAGAGGACTTGGGAGCGTCACCTTTCTATCAAGGAGAAGAGTTTATCTATCACTCGTGCATGTGGCATCTATGGACTTTGTGCTTGAGGGTATGATTTTTAATAATCAAGAAGTTATGCGCTATCTTCCGGGCTATGGATCGTACGTGAGATTATTGCAATACCTCGAGATACCATTTCTCGAGATACCATTAATTGAGTGGAAAAAATCTAGGCAAGAGCTCTTGAAAACCGTGATCTTGAAATCTTCTCGAATACTCCGCAATCTGGCCGTTTCCCAGAAACACATAGCACGTCAAAAGTTAACAAGCTTCTAATTCATTTCGATATTCTCATCTATCATTTCTCTGCTTTTCCTTATAACTCTCTTCTAATTCATTTCAATATCCTCATCTAATATTTCTCTATATTCTTCTCTCTCCGTCTCCTCCATCCACCACCCAGACCTCTTCCAAACCCCTACCCAGTCCCACCCCTCCTCTCGCACCCCCACGTATCCCCCACCTCCACCACCACATCGCCCAAAACACGATCCGCCATCCTACGAAGCGACACCGCCCTCCTTAGCGCCCGCAGGACCTTCCAGATCAGCGTCTTGCGCCTGACCTGCCATCTGCGCATCCTAGCCTCCGATTCGAGCAGAGACTCGGAGTTGAAGGTGTCGAAGCGGATCGATCCGCAATCTCGCTGTTGGTAGATTGTGGGGTCATTTTGGATCGGGAGTGAAGTGCCGTGGGGGGATGGCGTTGGGGGTCGTGGGATAGTTCGGCGGTGGGGGTTGTTGGTGTTGGGTGTGATAGGCATTTTTTGTTATGGTTTTGGTTTGCTTCGGTGATGATTTTTGTCCAGATCGTGCTAGTGGTGGGGGTATGCTTTGTAGTTTTGTATGATATGACGGAGTAGAGTGGTTGCAGGTTCTGATACTCATATCAGAGTGAGTAGAAATGGTTTATATATGGCTGAAAGAAGGTTCCAAGTTTCGGCGTCGGTTTCAACTTGAACATCGATGTTTGCCGTTTCATGCGCGCGGTGTGTGTGGAGCGCAAAGATGATACCTCGAGGGAGGTGATGTGTGATCAACATGAATCGTAGACCGTGTAGTGTGGTATCTGTTTCAAAGTAATATCAATATTTTCTCTGAGTACATATCACCGGCTTCAGAGGAGCCCGGGGGGTAGGAGAGCAGGAGGGCATACAAATATTTATCTATAAATAGAAGTTCCAAGGCAAGGTACTGCACAGCTGCAGCTTCATAGTACTGAAGTATCTCTAGATAGAAAGACTGAAGAAATATAAAACACTTTATCTAGCCGCAGAAACGCTGCCATACAATAAACGAACCACAGCGTCTTGGCAGATATTCCCGAGTGATAACCCATGAGTCTTGGATTCCAGTGCGTTAGTTGATGAAGATAGTCCGCTCGTGAGATGAACGTACATTATAAGTGAAGTTCCAAAGATGGTGGAGCTTCAGGCTTTCGGTGGCTTTCATTGTGCGGGTAGAAGTGCTGCAGCACCCGCTGCGTCTCCTGCGCTGACCGGTCCTTCAGGCCATATATCCTCACAAAGACGTAGCTAGCAGAACAAAGAAATGCGTTAGACTAAGAATGTCGACAGAGGGACTATCTCTTTATATTAACTCTAGTGACCTTCTGGAGGATAACACTCAATGGTAGGAGCTCCCTACCACAATTTAGTGGTCGTCTCAAGATTGATAGGTGTGCGTTTAAACCCTTCCCCAGTAGGTAGGTAGGTAGTCCCTGACGGTCTTTTAGCATAGTGAGTGGTATATGCCTCTGGTTTAACTAGGAAAATTACGATGATAGGGGATTGATACTGGGTTCGTTCGTATAGATCCCGCTTCGTAAATCTAGATCCACTTTCAAACTGAACACTTTTTTTTGAGTTTTATTGTTGCTGGACCATGATGAAAAGAAAATATCAAATCCTTAAAAATATCGGTAGAGTACTTGTACTTGTCGTTACTAGCAACGCTTGTTGACGTTGGCCGTTGACGTTTGCTGGTGCACGCATGGTGGGTGGTGCGGTGAAATGTTGGAAGGTCTGCGCTGTGTAGCCCTTCCCACCACCACTCTCTTTCCCACCACAACCTCACCTCACCACCACCACCACAACCTCCACCACAACCACCCAACCACCAACCCCTCCACCACCCCCCTGGAGTGTCCAAACCACCATCACCGCCGCCGCCGCAATGCCACTATGGTACCACCCCCCCGCGGTACCCGTCAACCTCGGCGCACCAGTCTAGTATGTACCCCACTCCCCCAAAACACCCACATTACTAACCCCACCACCCAACTCCAGCCCCGGCCCCCTCCTCTACCACCCCGCGCCAATCCTCATCGACCCCCGCCCCCAACACGCCCACGACACGCTCTACTGCGCCTGCCAATTCAGCCTCGGCCCCGCTCCCCCCGCCCACTCCCACCACTGGTCCTCCACCACCACTGCCCCGCTGCCCGAGAAGCTTCACACAGTCAAGAAACATGCCAGCTGGGCGGGGCCGTCAAGGGTCGAGAGAAGCACCACAGACGACGTTAGAGCCCTCAATATCCGATTATCCGGGGGCCATCTCCGCGCTCACTACACTCCCACGGCGGAGAGGGTGGTAGAGGGGGCGGCGAAGGTTGTCTCGTTGGACGAGGCGACGGTTGAGCGCATCAAGGCAGAGATCAGGAGGGATTTTGAGAGGGTTCGCCATGGGAAGGACGGGCACGCAGAACAAGTACCCACTGTTCCAGCTCAGCCCGAGCCCACCAGCCTGCACGACCACATCCACATCAAGAACGACCCCGCCCCGTCGGGCGAGATCTCTGAGTACGAGAAGGAAAAACTGGCAAAGATCCGAGACGAAGTCCGCCAAGAGCTGGCCGCGACATACGACGAGAAGATGAAAGCCCTTGAAGCCCGCGAGCTCGACATTCAGCGCCGGATGGACGCGATTCGGAAGAGGGAGGCGCAGTGGATCGAGAGTTACGGTGAGGGGGTCATTAAAGGAAAGCCTGCTGGTATGTAACAAAAAAGATCCAATTCCATGCCAGAATGTCAATGTCAATGTCGTGTCTTTTTGTTACGATGGAGTGATGGAGTGGGCGGTGTACGTTGTCTGTCTGGCTGGCTTTCGGGCTACTTTCAAAATAAAAATAATTACCCCACTATGTTTTCTCTATCATAGACAGCTATGACAATTCGAAATACCGCAATATCACTTCTCTTCCATCTGCCCTGCCTCGATATCCCTCTCCGTCGGAACATGTAGCAAAACCCACTCCATACACATCCCACTAACAACTCCAATCCAATCCAGTCTCCATCCGCCACCATTCCGCACCATCACTCGACGACCAGCCCTTCATCTCTGACCTCGACGATGCCAGCTCCAAGAACGACGCATCAGAATCCCCCGGCACCCCCAGCCCCAACGAGCGCCACCAGAACCCCCGCCCCATGCGCTGGCTCTTCCGCGACCACGAGCTCAAATCCTACCCCTCGCCCCCCCCACCCGGCAACGCAGAAGCACAGTCATCCACCGCCGGCGACGACACCCCCACCTCCCCGCAAAGCTCCACCCTCCACCCCTCCGAAAGCACCACCGACAGCGTCAACGCCAACGTCGCCCACCTCACCGGCGCCACAAAGCCGACCCGTTTTTTCGGCAAGGCCTCCCACATGTTCAACAGTCGGCCATCGAGCATGGTCGACGAAAACACCAATATCAATGTGTTCCGAGACGTTCCAGCAGCCGAAGGTTCTTGTTACAACTTCGACTTTTTCGATGCAGGCCCCTCCCGCCAGCCATGGAAGTGGTTCGAGACTGGGCGGGCCGAGAACATATCGAAAGGCGCAGTAATGGGGCCTACATACAACATCTCATCCCTAATCCCCAACCCAGAGGGGATAAGTCTCAAGCGCTCATACGACCCAGCCCCAGCAGATACTGGCACGGCCGGGAACACAAACCCCGATACCGCCTTCCAGCAGAAGCCGCCCTCGTCGTCATGTTCCTCCTCCTACGTCAGTGCCCTGCGCGACCTCAAGCTCGACAACAGCTCGCCCAAGCCAACACCAATGCCGCAGCCCACATCAGGGAGCAGAGGGCCAAAAACCTCGCCGCCTCTATCGCAGCGCACGTCGTCTTCACAAAGCACCGTGATCAAGACCCCGCAGACGTCGCCCGCAGAGAAAGGACTACCAAAGCTGCGCGACCATTTCACTGCAGCCGCATCTCCGCTCACCATGAAGGGCGGATATCCGCCCCGCATGTCAGCAGCGGCGGACGTGAAGCAGCCGGTGTACGAAGAAGCCCCTCTGGTTAAGACGGAATCATGCGGCAGCGATGTGTCAGAGGTGGCCGACTTGGAAGACCGTGATTTCTCGTTCCGTGAGCCGTTTTACGACTGGTCGATTCATGACCGCAGACTTCACAAGAACCAGTTCACGTTTGTGACGAAGGGCGAAGTCTTTGGTGGTGAATTACGGCCTGCAGTTCCTCCTCTACGTAGTGCGCCAGGTTCGGTCAATTTTGAATTTGGAGGGAATTCAGATCTGAGCACCAACTTATTCCAGGCCACGAAATACATGATGCGCGGCGCAAAGCTCACTACACGAGAGGATACCAGCATGACCGGCGGCGAGCTCAAATGGCCTCCCTCGCCGACCGTCTACACCCTCAGCAGCAGCACCTCCAGCTCTGATACTGGCGCACCTGAACCGCACCACGCCCAAAGCACCGCCGTGGAGGCCGACGGAGACCTCCTCCTCCCACCTACCAAGCGCCCACTCAACCCTCACCGCTCACCCACGAAAAGACCCGTGCCCCAGGAGCAGTCCCACATCCTCGATGAGCCCATCGTCTTCGCGCGGAACCCGTATCTACAGTTCCACTCGCCGCCGATAACACCCACAAAGCCCCATTCTCATGCTCACGCGCCTGTGCTGGATGGGGATGGAGCGGTGTTTACACTCCCGCCGAGCGCGACGGGTCATGAGCTGTGCATCACCATCTCACGCAGCGTCACGCCCACGTATAGCGGCGACGACGACGACGCTCCCCCTCCTGCCCAGCATTTCGATGGAAATGCAGACGAGCAAGGGAGGAAGACGAAACGGGTTAAGTCTGTGCACTGGGGTGCGGCGACTGATGCGGAGCGAAGGTTTGCGGAGGAGGAGGGGATAAGCTATTATGAAGTTGAGAGTGGTAGTGATGAGGAGGAGGATGAGGTTGTGTATGATTGGTCTGATGATGGGGAGGAAGGGGGTGATGAGGATGATGATGAGGATGATGATGAGGAGGGCGAGGAGGGGGAAGAGGAGGGGGATGGGGATGAGGAGGCTTCGCTTTGCGGGAGTCAGGTGTCCACGAGGGGGGTTGTTGATGCTGGTTGGTAGAGGTGGAGGAAATAGTGTTTCGGGCTTTGGGATGTCGAAAAAGGGAAGTTCTCACCACTTTCAAGGCTATTGGGCCTCCAACATCACCTCCGGCAAAAGGGCGTTAGGATGGTTCTCTTATCCATAATGATTTTTAAGTCCGGCGCAATTGATATCCTGTATTGTAGTATTTCGCGATAGGTCTTTGTATAGCTAGTCGGAATGGATGGAGGGAATAAAGTATGACTATCAATCTCGATGGAATCAATTGTGGCGGGGGCTTGTGGATATTAATATGAGTTTCTATCATATCTTTGATAGCTGGCTTTTTGTCAGCATTGGAATACGTTTATATTTTGACGGGATGCGTGTCCTCTGTATTTTTTTTTATCTCAAAGTGTTTTATTCCTTTCGCTCTTCCTTTAAGTAGACGCTACTTCAAGACATTCTCTAACCCGCGATAAAGCGCAATTTCAATCTCGGCCTCCACATTCTACTACATATGATCCAACTCAAAATCCAACTTCACTCCCCGCCCCCCTTCCGCCCCCCTCACTGCCCCCTCACGGCTAACCTCACCCCACCCCACACCTCCACAACCCCCCACAACCCATCCACCAACTCCTCCACCACAGCCTTCTGCTCACCCCCCCTCGCCTCCTCCTCCAACATCCCCATCCACCCCTCCGCCCACCCCAGCAGCTCCCTCACCTCCACACACCTCAAACTCCCCTTCGCCCTCCTCAGCACAATCACAATCCTCCACACCCTTGCCACCAGGCGGCGGAAGCGCTCGTCCGTGCGCTCGGCCGGTGGACAGTATACCGGGGTTGGGGGCGCGAGGCGGCGGATGAGCATATTTGGTGTTTCCATGCCTGTGTGGAAAGAGGGAAGGGGGTAAGTGTGTGCGGGGGGTGCACGGAAGGGTGCGTTGCCGGTGGGGGGCGTGGGGGCGGGGATGCGCATGGAGGTGCTGAGGTTGGATAAGAGGGTGAAGATGTCGGTGGTGCTGATTGTGAAGGGTTCTGTTGACATGTTGAGTTTTTGTTTTCTGTTTTGTTCGTGGTTTGGTATGGTTGATTGCTGTTGCTTTGTTCTTGTGATTTAGGTTGTTTGATACGATTTGTTTTTGTAGTTTCTTTGGGATTTAGATGGTTCGATATGATCTGGTGATTTTGTACGGAGGGTAGGTCGGTATATATAGAGATAAATACGTGTATATCAAACTATGATATCGATACTTGAATAAGGTTCTCAGGCTTTTACATGGAGAATCAAGGTAGCAGGGGGCAATAATTTCAAGTAGCGTCAAAGTTGAAGTATGATTTGGCGATGATGTAACCCGTAGATATCTCCCCCAGGAGCTTATTTCTCCACTGGTTTGAAAAAGGGCAGATGAGTTTCTATAGCCTATATTCCAGGCATTGTTGTTCAGGTATTCCGACGGATCACGGATTGTCACTCGTTCCGAGGTAGCGAGTGATTATTGGTGATCATACGCGCTATTTGCTGTGGATTTTTTTTGTTTAATTCCTTAATTGTATCATTGCTGTTGTTGGTTTTGACGTGAAGGAAAATACAGATCCTACCCGCCGAAACGTAAAGAGGAGATTTTATCGCGTTGGCCTAAAACTAGCTTCTACGAAGAGACGGATGTGACATTGTATTCACTTGGTGACTTGATGATAGATGGCGGATTAGCGGAGGATATTGGTGTATGTATCAAGCTAAGGCTACATGTATTTCGTAGGGACGTATCGGAACAGCGAGTTGACAAGAGATGGGGGTAAAGATACATAGACGACCTGTAACGTAAACTGTCACTAGGAATGATCAAAGAAAGCATTTGATATCATCTGCCACGAGCTCCCCATGGGGCTAACAGGAGCAAAGGAAACAAGGTGAACATGGGGTTGGACGTGGCCCAGCGGTATAGAGCTCACACTCTGTACCGAACTTGTGAGCGTTCAACCCCCCCTCCGGACGTAGAAAGGATGTAGCAACCGAGGCCTAGGCAGTGTTGTGAACCTTTTTGTTTTGTTTTGTAAAGTTTTGCTGATGTCGAGCGGGTTTTTTTATTTTTTTTATTATAATATTCGAGCAACAGCTATGTATGCACCTGAGGTTACTGGTGAAAGTATGATATATAGGTATGACGGGGTACTTCAAAATAGGACCGGAACTACCACCCCTATATAATATAGTAATTTTGCAGCTAGCACTACGTCTTTCACAATTCTCGGCCATAGTCACCAACCCATACGAACAATCTAGTATGTTCTCACCAAGCTGAATTAACCATTGTTCCTACTCAGCATTGTTCCTACTCAGCTAGCCAAACCAATCAGCAACCCTAATTTGCGAGATTTTACTCGTCCTGGTATTTTATATTATAGGGGATGGAGAAAAAGGAAGAGAAGAACGTTAAAACATGGCTTGATAGGCACCTATTCCGCGGAACAAGTATAATTTGACAGCAGTTCGTTCTCCTTATAAGTTCGCGGAGAGAGTGATGGAGCAACGATGTGACAAGAGATAGAGCTAAATGTGCACAAACGACTTGCAACGTAAACTTTGATTAGGAATAATCAAAGAAAGAATTCGATTTCACCAGCCGTGAAAAAAAAAAAAAAAAAGATAAAACATAATTTGTTAGTCGCCTATTCCGCGCAAAAAGAGTAATTCGCTAGTAATTCTCGATATAAGCGCGTCACAACCTTTCCTCGCAACAGGCAGTGTTCTGTTCTATTCCACCACTTCACGATTCGCAGCCCTCTTGATAATTTCACATCCATCCCCCTCCCCCGGCACTCTCCCCCTCAACCAGATCCTTCTCTTAACCCCATCCTCACCATCACCTTGCGTGCCCGCACTCTCCGCAACATCAGTGGTAGCCGCCGCCGCAGCCATCTCAACATCACCGTTCTCTGCATCCCTCATGAATTCCGCTATATTCTTCGGCGCCTTACCAGTACTATAATCCCAAGCCTCAACCTCCTCCGGCGCCTTTCGCTTATTCTGCTTAACGCGCTCTTCCAAGGCCTTGTTGGCCAGTTTTTGTTGCTTTCTCCACTGTTTAGAGGTCTTCTTTGGTGGTTTCGGCTTCGCCGCGGCAGCCACCTCTGTGGGCTCGTCAGTCTTGCCTCCCGGCATATTCGCCCTGCGCTTTTCGGGCTTGCCGCCGGATCCGCCTGGCCTCTCGGAGAGATGGCCTAGATTGACGGGCTTGGGGTAGTCTTGGAGCATATCGACTGTGATGATTGGAGAGAGCTTGCGCTCGGGGACCTCAACACAGATCCACTTTCCGTTAATCATGATATTCCGAGTAGGTAGTTGAAGTTGATATGGCTTCCAACCACGGTTAAGATCGCTGGGTTGGATAGCATTGGCGGTGGTGAAGCCGGCACCGGTGAAATCTTCAAAGTACGGCTCGTCAGGCTTTTCTTGATCGCTGTTCTTTTCAGAATCATGATGCGGAGAACCATCGCCCCGGCCATCGCGTGGAGTCTCTTCATGCGGAGAACCATCGTGGGGAGAGCCGTCACGCGGAGAGCCGTCACTTGGAGAATAGGTGGGTGAACGGGTTCGGGCTCTAAGGCAGCAACCATAATATGATATTTCTGAGTCTGAGTCTGAGTCTGAACCTGACTCTTCAGATTTGTTTCCCATGGCGGTGTCCACAGTGGCATCGGACATCTCATGGTCGTCCTTATGTTCTTCGGTAGATTTCGGGTCCTCCAGACGCTCCTTATCGTCGAGGTGTAGGTCTTCCTCCTCCTCTTGAAGACATGAGTCTTCGGGCTCACAGCTATCGCGATCGGATAAGACCACAGTGGAGGGGTATATCACGAGCTCAACACCCTGAGCCTTGCATGCCTTGTCTAGCGCGAGCCTGATCGTGTGCTTCAAAAGCTCTCGAATCCTATTTCACCTATTAGCGACGCGTCCTATACACACATAAAAAATGATTGAAAACCCACCTATCCGCGTGAGACTCCTCGTCCCACCACCACTTACAACTACTCTCGTGATTGAAGACATACTTCTCGAATTCGGCGTTGACAGCGCAGAACGTGGCCAGGTTCACATCCTGTATATAAACTGCATCTTTTGGGCGTCTCTCCTGTATAACGAGGGGAAAAGAAGGGTTTTCATCAATCACGTGCCGTTCATCACCGCCAACCGCTGCATCCGCTATCATCATCTCCGCATACCGCTCTGCAGCCGCCCACAGAACGTTCATCCTGAATCCCGAAAGCCCAGCGCTGTTACTCTCGACATATCGCGCCAGAGCGACTGGAAGAGCACGCTCTGAGAAGCGCCTGATTGTGCTCTGAGTTATGCTAACTTCGAGGGCGGCATCCAGGATTGTGACAGCGAGCGGGTGTTTTTGGAATCTGTTGCTTGATATCAGTTTCCATATGATTCATCCCGCCTATGAATAAAGAAAATAGAACTTATGTACAGATTATTCGGCTGTCTCACTCCCTGAGGAGACTCGGTGTAGCCGTTGTGCAGGACCCATGAGAGCAACAGATGATGCTGATCCTCAAAGCCTTCATAGAAACTCATCTCCTCACCAGATTCAGTGAGCGGAGGGGGACGGTGAACGTAGTCCATGGCTGCCATCTTGAGGATGTATTCTTGGAAGGGGTGCAAGTCGGCGCCTATATTGTTGCGGGGGATCGAGTAGGTAAGGTTATCCCAAGTGGAGGGCGGTGATGTAGGTTCCATCTTTGATCGAAATTGTAAATAGAGGTCTGGGTGATAGAGTACGTAGAATGTATGATGGTAAGGTTGAGATGTGTGGTTGGGGCGGAAGAGCGGGGTGGTGGGGCGGGTAGCAACCGGTCACCAGCTCTCACTCGGTGGCTGAGAAGCCGTTGCACGCTTGCATAAAGTCTAGTATGATCCCCGCTTCTAAGTCATCCCACCACCCTGCCCGCTTTTTGCCTCTTTATCACTATATCTGCATTCTTCTATCAGCATGCACGAATTTGAAGGGAACGCTGATAAATTATTTAGTTGGCAGACTCTGAAGCCTTTTGTTTTCTGTTCTTCATAGACTTATGCGCGTCTTCTCACTGCACCTTACGACGCGATGCCGATGCTAATCTCCACTGTAACATTCCACCTCCAGAGTGGGGCATGCTGACCGTAAGGACTTGAGTTCTCCGAAGCTAACCCCCTTATAGCTCACTAGTTATTAGGCTTTGGAAATCATATCGACTTTTTGTAATGGTAGATGTGCACTGATATAGAGAATGTCGGTAATGCTTGAATAGATAAATGCCGAATGATTCGTGTATTTAAATGTGCGATAGCTGTTTTCATACTTCTTCGGTTCCCCTTTTCTTTGCTGATCCATATATTATTTTACTTCCTCAACTTTCGTTTTTAGTTCACCAAAACGGAGCACCGCTATCATAGCTGGCCTAGACGTACACCAAGTTTCAACTATGGGTATTAGGGTTCTACCGGCAGCTTCGTTCACATAAAAACCCGAGATTCACCAGCAGGAAGGTATTATGATGAGCAGAGTTCTTTTATCAGCGGTCTGTGAAGGTCCAGACAACTGGTAGCTAACCGGATATCATAGGTCCAGGCTTATACTGGGGCAAAGACCAGGAACAGAACCACTTTCTTTCACCGGAAGAGACGCTATAAGGGAGATGAAGTTAGTACCGGAGGTCCAGAGGTCCTGCACGGTATGCAAAAGAGGATGTTCTGCTTGGAGCGGGAGAGAGCATTTCTGATTGTGCCATGTCCCCCGGGACATTTCCCTCTTCGTCCCTGTACTATGGTCCTACCACATCATGGGCGCGTCCTGTGAGGGTGTCCTAAAGTAGCGCGCAGAAACCGATTCCCTGTATATGGAGAAATGGGGCTTCAATTTGAGCTGCTAAGAGTTGAATAGTAATGTTTCGTCAGGTGAATGGGAGACATTTTATGAGATAAAGCTCCGAGGGTGAAAATAAAGTGTACCACAAATATGAGGATTCCAAGCTAAAATGATAGGAGATTTGGTGGGCTAGTTGGAAGGGGTCCCACTTCCTGATAGTGAATAACCGGTGGGTGGAAATTTGGACTACAAGTTAGAGGGGCCAGATGCTAGACATCAACGTATATAAAGTTGTTAAGGCCGTGTTAAGAGACGTGGTTATGCCGCTCCCAGTGCTTATTTTATTATAGAATGTCCCCCTGCGATCAATGAAATTATTATTGTTCCCCGTACGAGTCAAAAAGAAGGCGTTGTTGCCTACTCATGACGTAGCCATTGAAGAATTGCTGCGGTTGCATGGCTTCCTCATACAACTGGCAGCGCCAGATGCGCGCGGGTGGGGGGACTGCCGTGGTTCGGATCTTTTGCCAGTGAACCGCGCATTGCCGTTCCAACAGAGCACTTTTCACACCTCGGCAGCGTTGCCTATCGGCCGGCTTTGGGCGGTATGTAGGCAGGATAAGAAAAAATCAGTCATCCAGCATCCCGCCTACGTTACCAACTCGTTGCCTCCACTAGTACCTCCCACTTCCACACGTCTCCCTTGGAATTCCTTTACCAAACAACCCCCAAACATCCAACAACTCTGCCCTCCAAGAACAAGGACAAGAAATCTTTTTCTTTCTCCTTTCAACACAAGGCATGTCGACCCCCAACCAAGCGGAGTCATCAACCTCTGGCGATGGAGCTGTTCCTGCGCCTGTTCAGGTAGTCCCACCACCTCTGTCAACAAATAGATACACCATGGCCTCCGAGGCATTGCACAGATTGTTCGTTGAGAGCGGACTTTCTAGGGAGGAATCAAAAACCTTTTGGAATGTGATGAACGACTATGTTGTTGGTGAGATGCACACACTGTACTTCTCCCAAACTGCCACCCCAGAGGAACGTACTCTCTGTCGCATCAAGATCTTCAGCGAGATTTTGGTAAAGATTAGGACCTGGGCTAGCTCCACTTGCCGTTGGAGTGACGACATGTGTTCGGGTGATCCTGTCAAGATCTCTGCGTAAGTAATATGACTTATTTTTCTTTGGATTCCAAGTTGCATACTGATATTGAATAGCATCGAGCAGAAGGTTCACATTCTTCTGGGGCAAGCAATCACCTGCTTCGAGCTTGCAGTGACTGCCTACATTCGCACTGGTAGACACTACCTCTGGCTCATGCAGGATAGAGTATGTTACTATTGCATGAATTCGATAAAACAATGAAATGCTAACTCATCAAAGGTGACTGATCCTCCCAAGGAGTGGCAAAACTACTTTGAAATCCAGGGTACTCGGATTTCGTATCGTTAAGGATTATTGGTGATATCCTACGACGGTCGAAAGGCTCCAGAGGAGAAGGTTTTTAGGCTAGAGGTTTTTAGTTGACGAGCGGGTTCTTTTTCTTTTTCTTTTTTTCATTTCATGTGGAGCTATGCATCTTGTCTAAGAAAGGTTTCTTTGGCTATTGGGCGTATATATAGCAACGGTTCTATCACGTAGTAGATATTAGATGTTATTAGCCTAGCTAAATATGATCTTCGGTTTCTTGTTACCAAATCTCCCTTGGGGGTGGTGTGCTGCGCCACGGTTTCTCTTTTAGTACCTCGATATATCTGAAGATCAACGTGACCTCTAAAGACTTGAACTGTGACCAGGAAATCTTGATAAATATAGAGAAGAGGTGAGTTCAATATGATGGGGGACGTAATGGATGAGATTGGGAAGGAGATTGCTAGTGGTCTTATCGAAAGCATGAGATTAAGCTCCGGTAAATACCGAGCCTACCGTTATTGTCTTACCCGGCGATAAAATAAATTCATCACGTGACCTCCAATATTATTTTGGACTTCGGCTTATACTCGAAGCTCATTAAAACATCCAAATACAGCATCCTTCAGCAACTAATCTAAATATAGTAGGCGTCGCTTGCTTATATCACCTTTTTGTTCGAATCAGATTTCGCACCATTGGTACTCTGTGGCTACTTACTGGAGTTAAAATTCTATAAGCATGCGGCAATCACTGTTTCAACCAGAGTTCAGTTCCACTGATACAAAATGTGAGGTGCAGGTAGACTTGGGCTGCAAAAATGGGTCGGGGGCGTCCCTTCCACCGATGCTATCAGTAGCTATATGATATGATCCAGAACGGAATATACGGATTAGCTCTGTGTAATTAAGTGATATCTCCTTGATAAATAACCTGTTGTTTAACATCTATTGGTATATTATCGTTACTACAGCTGACCAAGAATATAGATCAAAAACAAAGACGGTGATTATCAAGACCTCGAGACGTGCCGATCCAAAGCTTACATGTATAGAGTGGATGCCACCGTTCACTTCATACCGAGAAAAGCTTGAGGCCTGCCTCTGCCTGAGCTGAAGGCATAGAAGCCGATGAGGCGGGAATGCTCGAGACAAACACTCCTCCGTGTCTAGAGGCGGGCCGTCTCTGTGGCAGGAGAGATTTTCATACGTTTAAATATAAATTGGTATTACCAGCTGCGTTCAGACAGCAGGAGTATTGTGATGTGGCGCCTCCCTACACGAGTGACTAAGTTTATATAACGCGAGAGGCAGAAACATCGCAAGCCTATGTATGTGCTTACTTCAAGCGGCAGGTGGCCGAGAGTAACGTTATTGCTGTGATGGCCGAAAATGAAGGAGCGGAAATTGACCAGCTAGATATTCAGATACAAAAGCCGTGCTATGTTGCACCTTGTACTGTGGATGGGAGCTCACGGGGGAAGGAGGGGGGACGTATAGGCACTAGGCTTAACGGGCATAGGCATAACTCTCTTTCCCTCTAATAAACAGCATGACCTTAGTCCTACACTATATTTTAATCTTTCTCTAAACCTAAATAAAGAAGAACGTCTACAAATAGGCTCAATACTTGGAATACTTCATTTTAGTGAGGTATGTGATGTTCTTCGTTAATTTAACATGATTCCTAGCCGAATATAAGAAATAAACCCGTTTCTGCATCACCGCAGGTCTTTCCTCTAATGTGTATCGATCATGCTATACCATTTATCAGTCGGCAACAGATATTTATTTTTTCATGGGTGTAAAGTTAAATATAGGCCCAGGTAGAAAATCTGGTGCAGCTCGGTGATATGGATCTCGGGGAAGAATACGTCATCCTTTTCATCCCAATGTTAGCAGTACGAATATGAAAGAATTAGTTCGTTGATGTTACTTTTACAATTCACTGCAGTTTTACTAGACTGGGAATTTCCAGTTACCATAAACAAAAAACAGGATGGATGAATATGATTATATGAAATTTGACTTATTAAGAGATCTCAATATCCCAGGTCATCTGATCATGATAAAGACCGCAGACATTCTATGGATGCCTATGATGAAGTCAACACTCATACCCCCAACCCTTAGTCCCTTCGCACTAAATAATTCCCTACATGTATTTAACCAACCCACATCCCTCTCTTTCCGTCAACTCATTCCTTAACAATTCCATACGCAATATCGAAGAGACAACCACAAAAACAGCTATGACGTCAAGTGCTAGAGAAATTCGCACCGCGCTTCGGAAAGAAAAGATGCAGCGCAAAAAAGACGCTGCCGAGCAAGCTGCAATTCCTTCCGCAGGTATGTCGACAATCCATCCAACTCAAGCAATGTTACTCATACAGATAATCATGACGCAGATAAAGACGTTGATATGAGCGATGGAAAAGAACCCAATGATAGCCCTATGAACCTCCTACCTCTCGGAGTCCTACCCCCAATCGTGACGGAAAGTCCGGCGAGAACGGCGATCCGGGCAAAGAAGAATAAAAAGAAAAAGGCGGCGAACAAGGCAACTGACCCGTCACCCCCCGGTGCGAACGAAGGGGGCCAGACAGGCGAGAAAGCTGAGCAATCCAAGGCACAACGGAAAAGGGTCAGACAGCAGAGAAGAGGTTAGTGATTCTTCCCGCCGTACTTGTGTACTCAAGCTAACTACTCGTAGAGGAATGGCGTGCAGTGTTGCTCCGCGTCGCCCAAAAGATTTCCGGCGACGATACTCTCTTGGATGCGGTCAGGGACTCTTACACGAGTGAAGGGCGCAACAAATTATTCAATGTCGTCGCTGCACTTGATCCCGGTGCTGGCAGAGATTCAAATCTCATTAGTGAGCTCAACGGCCTTTGTGATAGGCACACCCTAGAACCTCTCCGGCTAGCGCTGCAGTACCGACACGACGTGAAACTTCTCCGAGATAAAACGACCGAGAGAGAAAACGCGGAACTTCTGGCACGTCTCAAGGAGAGCGGATCGGTCGAGGAGTACGAAAATAAGAAGCTTGAGCTTGAGCAAAAGCGCCGGGTGGGACAGCGCAAATTTGTTCAGAACGAATCGGCTGCGGGTAGGTCAAGGAGAGATGTTAAGTTTCTTGAGATGTCTAGGCGTGAGAGAGCAAAGGTACAGAGTCGTCTTATGGCAAAGAAGAAGCGTGAGGAATTAGAGGCTGCTGAGATGGATGGGATTAGTGCTATCGTTGGTGGATTGAGGTTTGATGCTGGTGGAGTCGACGGTGACACTGGTTCAGGGACTGCTGCTGCCTCAGAGGTTGTGGATCTGGAGGGGATGTCTCTCCCTGATGCCTAGACAGAACATCTCACAGGTAGTGTAAGATGGGTGGAGCTCATTTTTGTTTGCCGACCTGGGTCTGTTGGGCACCACGTTACTGTGGGGGATTTCGGCGTCACCTATTTTAGTCTATTTTACAATTCGTATCTTGTGACATACTACTCCTTCTTCTGTGATTAATCGAGAGTTCTATTCTTGGCCTGTATCATTCATCATCCTGCTAATGATTATCCCATGACTAGGCTAGAAACGCCCCAGCTATTGTAGCCTCTAGGCCTCGCTATCGTGAAAGAAACGATGTAGTTGTTCATATTTTAATACAGCGCAATGATTTGTATGCGGGCATATTATCTTTCCGACCCCATTGAAACTTCCTGACTCTTCCTCATGCTTTCGTAAACTCAATGTACCTGTTTTAGTACCTTCTATCATCGTACTCATGTTTAGTCGTCAGAGGTGTAGCCTCAAAAATATGTAGAAAGAGAGAAGATCCACATCTTGCAAGTTCGAACTCTGCTGTGTTCACATGAAAAACACATCGCGGTCCATATTAGATAGCTTAGTCCCCACAAAACGAGCCCACCACAGCATGAAAGAATCTCGTTAAAGTTTCTATGAGCTCTTATACTTGAAGCATTCATCTAGTGTAATGTTTATTTTTTCGGAAAAATGACACAGTTTTCGGCAGAGGTGCTCTACAATAACACATGAATGCAAGATGACATAGTTCGGTATAATCCAAAATGAATACATCAATTAGTATACGTATTGGCTGAGCAATGATAGTAATATCGAAGTTCGATCTTCATCTTGGCACACTGCCAAGCTAGCTCAAGTATCACCTCGGGCACAGCATCTACTATGGGCGGGTGGTCTAGTGGATAGACTGCTCGTCGACACCGAGAGTACCCAGGATACAACCAATCACACATAAGGTCCTGGGTTCAGACCAGGGGTGGGGGTAGCAGTCGCAAATGTCTTAATAAGTCGCTGCAGTACCTTTTGTAGTTTTATAGAATGCTTTGTTCTTTTTTTCTTCTCCTTTTTTACTTGTAGTGACAGCGAACTGTGTCTTTTTGCATCATGTGTTATTTCGGAGCACGTATACATACCGAAAACTTTGTCATTTTAGGCCTTTTCCGTTATTTTTTCTACTATCTCAGTTCCAAGCACGAATGACATCTTACGATGACTGAATTAACGCAATGTCTACCGCTCACAGAGATTTCCACCATTTCCCCACGCTTACCTGCTACATTAAATAATTCCCAGGTCCACCTACCCCGCAGTGGAATTCTCACCATACCTGGGCGGCCCCCTCTCCACCCTTGTCCATCTTCTCATGTTTTCTAAAACCTGTTCCATCAACCCCCAGCACCCAGCAAAGTACCTACACATCTCCAGCACCTCTTTATCGAATCCCCGCCTCCTCTGGGCAATCAACCCATCCAGAAAATCATTTTTTAGTGCGTCTGGTATATGTGCCATCATATCGGCCGTTCCTGCTTCGAAAGCGTCCTCACGGTCAAGCACCTCCTTCAGCCCCCGATCACTGATAATCTCATAGTGAAGGAGGTCGGTTACGTTCTCGCGGAGGTCGTCAAGGCGTTGCTCAGTGGCGGAAGACATTGTGTATGAGTGTTTGTTTGTGTGTGTGTGTGTGTGTGTGTGTATTTGTGACTGTGTGTGTACGTATGAATCTTGAGTGCTATGAGTCCTACGTGAAGAGAGAGGTGGAATCCGCTTTTATAGGTGCTGATGGACTCTTTCAAGGGGATGGTTTGATATATAGCTAGTACTTTCATATCTCTAAAAAATGATAACTCGAATAATAAATTGAAGGTTACCGAGATAGTGGTTATGAACACGCAACGGACCAGGTCGTGTACGTGACACTGCCCCACCGAGCCAGGTATGTCTTCAGGAGGGTGCTGGACACATCCGTACGTCCAGTCCGATACTGGTGTATGGGGGCCGAGTTGAGGCCCGTTCGGTGTGCACGCTGTTTGGAAATCGTAGTGTTGCAACATGGCAACATTACAACCGAATATGTTATAATTAAAATCTGGTGAATTCCAGAATGTTGTGTCATGTTCTGCAAATCTAGAGGTCATGCACCTCAGTGTTTGCAATGGTGAAAACCAGTATGCAAACGTCACCGTATCGTACCACCAGTACCACCAGGACCTCAAAATCGTACTAACTACATGTATTTAACCACCTCTTCCAACATTGTTAAACCGGTAATACCATTTATACAAACGGTATATGGGTTAGGGTTCTTGGCGAGTGTTTCAGAACCGAAGGTTGCTCCGGAGGGGCAAAGGTTCTACCGAAGGCGGCGGAAAAACAATAGTCCGTGCTATTTGGTTAGTTGGTTTGTATCAGTTTAGGGTGTATCGTGTCTCAGCATAACCACCATCGTCTGAAACTCAAACTGTACTAACTGTCTCACTATTATCTAGTTTTTTTTACCGGTTTGTATCGCTAAACCGATGTCTCATTGCAAACACTGGTCATGGTGATGGTCACTTTTTATGTTGAGTACAATGATTGCAATCGGTGTATCATTATCGCAGTTCAAAGGTATGGGTCTGGCCCAAATGTTGTAAATCATGATATTGGGGCTTTTAACAGTTGTGAAATGGTAACGAAAGTGGTTGCTAGAATAGTACCACAAGATACAATATAGCAAAAAATTTCAATGTCGTGATAAAGGGTCGAATATCATCATATTGCGTTGCCACCGAACGGGCCCTTAATAGGCCCTCAATATCCAGTGTTTTCGATCATTTTAATCGCTTCTTCCTTTTGTGTCACTGGGCTTCGTTAGTTCTACTGGAAGACCATGCTGCTTCGGGGTGTGACGTATGAATTGGGGTTTCTCCCCTAGACTGAACTAATGAAATAAACGAAGTTATTTTATTTCAGGAGATTGAGAGGGTGGTTTAGATACTTCCGTTCTACCACGCCGTTCAATCGCCCACGCTTAGACTGGTACATCCGATCACCACATCTGGGGCTTGAACCAATAAAACAAGATGTTCTGTGAGAGAGAACTAAGTTTGCGACTTCCTCTGACTATAACGCCGAAAATATCCTTAGAACTATAAGATCCATGAAGTCTAGAAGCAACTCTGGTCATGTCGGGATATTAGTCAGCCAGTCCGTAATTGATCACTCGCTCTGGTTTCTTGGCAATTAGTCCCGAAAGGTCCTTCGGCGAATTGGGCCTGACCTCGTACCCAGTTTACTCGTAGTTTCATATTGCATACCATACAAAAAAGCGCCAAATCCACCTTTTTGTATGAATTTACGAGTTGCTGTGCCAAGACCTTCTTTCGTAGAGAATCACGTGACTGCCAAGAAGCTTGGGATGAGATCAAGCTCAAATTTGGCCCACCTGCGCGAATGTATATATATGGCCACAGGATTACTTTTGGTAAGTGCTATTTTCAAAGTCTTTTACCAACTCTTTTTACCTTCTAGTCAATCATTCATAATTTTGTCTCCCTCTCCCCACATGGTCAAAGCCGGATGTATGGTTGGGTCCGTTTAGCCAAAGCTTTCAGAAGTGATTCTTTATAGGATAGTGGATAACCAAACTATATACAGTTGCAGCTACTTAAGGTGGGGGGTTTAGGGAACTACTGCATGCGTAGTAAACCACCTTTTCTAGAAAAAATCGATACAATTCCAAACAATTAAAAGCTTGTGTCGGTCATACCACGTGCAAAGCATATACGGCGGTTGACGCATAGCACATAGAATAAAAACGGGTAATAAAGATTAAAGGTACACAAAGAGAAATTGGCTCCGCTGACATAAATACGCCATGGAGTCGCAAACCTCAACCCCATTCTAACTGGGATTGGGAAACCTTCACCAATACTTACGAAACTGGTGCCGCGCCGGTGATATCCCGTCAGCTCCGATAGACACAGGAGGCTCCGAGTCAGCAACCTGATCAGAGTTTTGTATCTTATCAGAGCCTAGGTTCATTGAGGTAAGTCTGTCTGTAATTTCCATCTCACCGTTCTTTGAACTACTACCAGAACCCGACGTTTGACCAGAGGTCGAAGCTCTGCTACCAAAACCCGACGTTTCGCCAGAAGTCGAAGCTTGGTTGAAGCTGAAATTCATTTGCCCAAGGCCGCTCAGCAAGTTCAGCTCGTCCTTCCTTACTCGATCCCTAAGATTGTTCAGCCTCTCCCGGGAATTGCGAAGTTTATTCATTGCGGCTGACGGCGGCGTCTTGAATCCATTTCGTCTCAGGAAGGCGTCATGCTGATGGGACATCTGGTGTGTTCTTTGATTACACTTCTTCAACTTATCGAAAGAACCTCCCCACGCGAGTGCGTCTAGCACTGGTTGGAGGTGCTGTTTACCTTGACAAGTGTTGCTCAAGACGTTTGTCAGCGTACCGCCCTTCACAACCAGTCTCGTTGCCTCAGGGAGGACATTAACGAGAGCGGCATGAAACGCACGATAATCAGAGATTTTATCTGTCCGCCGATATTCTCCGAGCTTCTGGATCAAGTGAGGGTGTTCAACTATGCTATTCGCTACACGCAAGTGGAATGCCGCACGCTCAGCTAGACGATGTCTGTTAGTCAAGCTCGCTGATCTCAAGAGCGGTGGTTACCTTTCTCGGCTGGTGGACAGGTACTTTCACCGAAGAACACTTCTTCTAAGCAGGCCACGGAATCTTCTCCAATTATGAGCATTGTAATTAATTATCTCACAATGTGATTCGTACCTGTGAGAGCGTGCATGGAAGCGAGTAATCCCGTAGCTGGTGGATCAGCGGAAGTGTGAGGAACGGCTGGTGTCCCCTCGGTGGTGTGGCGTTCCTTCATTGATTCGATCCACTCCGCAGCGCTTTCGTTGGTAAGACGATGGAAAACGAACGGTATCTCTGGTGTGGCATTTTGTTCCTCCATTTGCTCGGGCTGCGATGCAATTATTCCTCCATGAATATTTCCTGCTACTGTGCAAAATCAGAAAACATTCTCATTTCAGGAATACTGTTTCTCCACCGGGAGCGCATCTCTCACCACTACAGTACCCCATTCCGTTATAGACAGGGGGAACAGAGGAGCAGAAAGAATCATCCCCTGATTCAGCATTTGTTGGTAACCCAACACAGTGATCCCCAGGTGTAGAATCAATTAAAATAACTTTTCATACTTCGAGGCTTGAGAGTATTACCTGCTGAGGAGTTAACGCCGCTCATATTTTCTATCTCGAGTTATGCCTGTTACGCTTCGTTTCGATTGTTGACTTTGTGTCTATATTATAGAATAGCCGGACGTCTTCGCAGAACTTCTTGATCCCCTCCGGAATTAGTGATTTCGGAATTTTCTTTGTTGACTTTTGGTGTAGATGTTGGTATTATGGAGGGGAGAAGGAGTTGTGGGTAGAGGGCCTACTTGCTGTTAGTTGGCTCGTTGCCTATGCTACGAAGAATCTTACCCAAAACGTCATTGGGGTTTAGTGGCATCCGACAAAAATAGATTTCTCTTGTTACTTGAGGCGATACATCTCCGAGGAACTAGTTCGGGATTGGGGGCTCTCTGATCGCTGTCCCCCGACGTGGATCCCCAGGTCGAGGTGTTCACAAAATGAATATGAAGGATGACCAACGTATGATGAGTGATGTTGTCATACTATCGCGTGGTCTAGTCCATAAGAAAGGAGAAGTTTCTATTTCCCATGGAAAAGGGTTCATCTTTAGCGTAGAACAGAGTTGTGCAAAGCATTTAAAGAGGCCGGTTGGTCTCATAAACCATAAATCTCACTTCGTGCGCGGACTCTTCGAGGGTGCGGTCAGAGATTCCCTGACCGCGGATCTCAGCTTTTCTTGAATTTCTTGAACCAGTGCAATCCGAGAGAACGCTACGTCAGAGAGTAAAAATTATCATAGATGCAAAGACTCCATATTCAAACACTCGGAATGAACAGTATATACAGTACGAAAAGACGAGGTGAAATCAGTACTGTATGACTACGGGATTTAGCGAGGAATATGGGATTAAACCGGCATTACAAAAAGAATACCGTAGTAATGCCGTATTCTTGCTGCATTACTAGCGCATTAAGGGGAATAACGTAGCAAATCCATACCCCTTTTTGGTATTATATGCATCTACATCGAAAGCTATATGTAAGTTGATGTATGACCACACCTTGGTCGCTCTGCCGCATTATGAAAGAATGCTGTATATAAGAATGTCAGCGATGAAGGTTTTTAATATCGCCCAATCTATCTAATATATCATTCTTCTAATTAGAGTGACATCGCCGCTGGTCCGTATAGGTGTCTAGAACTATGGATATACCAACGGATTCCGTTCTTCACAGCTCACACCTCGGAAATCATCAATAAATCTGCGGTTAAACTTGGGCGTAGCCTGTATTTATAGTGATGAGAACGGCAGTAAAATAGATTCAAGTCACAAAGATCTTGTCCCATTTGTCCTCCAAATCGGGGGATGAAAACCTGAAGAAGCCAGATTTGTTCTGTCAAAGTCGCGAGATATTTCTGTGTGTATCCCCCGAATAGAAAAGCTCGAAAATTCATATAAAAATGATCGGAAATCACCGCATACATAATTTCAAAGAATTTTGAAGAAACCTGGAGGGACGCCCCCACCCGGAGAAGGAGACTCGCCCAGCCCTTCATTCCCTATCCGCTGCCAACACCCCTTCGCTTGCCAAAACCGTCAAGAAGACCTGTCTGGTACACATCACTACCGTAGTAGTTCGTCTCAGCGGGCGCCCACACTGACGTTGAAATTACTTGTTCTGGTAATTTGTCTTGAAAACGCCCCCTTAGTCTTCCCTCATATGCGCTATAAGGGGCGACTTCGACGTCTATGTAACCGTCCGCTAAGGGGAATTACTATAGTAGGTGATTGTCAAAGGCACCAATTAGCATTAATATCCGGAATCGCGACAAATATCGAGTCTCCGAGCGTAGGGCTGTGCTGATATTGTGTAAAGGGGGAGTCATATCAGGAACCACAATTGATCGTATTCCTCAAATCCCGTCCTAAAAGCTCGAACTTAATTCTTGGTCGTTCAGGCTTTTTGTATAAATACCCCTCCTCTATACCACAATTCCTACCACAACCAGCAGCAAGGTTCAATGTCTTTCCCTGTCCACATATACATCCTTCTCATCTAGTTGTCACGGTGGGGTGTCGGATAATGCCGCCATGCGCAGTAAGAATCTGGCGCCTGGGTATGTAACATCGATTAGCTCCGCCATAGAAACAGTCACCGCACCTATTCGATATCCCGGGAAGACTTCCGAAGCCGCTTAAAGGGGTGCCCGCATACTGAGCCATATGAGGGAAGATCATCCGCCCAGGTCCCCTTTTTGCTAGCGAGGATTTGATCTATACACGGATTACATGACTGGACGTTATGAGAGCGAGCCCAGCTGAATATCGAAATATCCACCGCCATCATAGCGTGATAAAATCTGCAAATGCTTACGGTTTTTCACAAGCCAGTTCAGACACAGGCTAACGTCACTGTTACTTCAGTGGGTCACCTACGATGCTTGAACCGTCCCCGAGATATTGATTTGATATAGCCTAGGAAGCGTTGAGGCATAGGGCGAGCTCGAGGTCTGATACCTTGGGCTCCCAAAGGTCTCCGCTCCCCGATGGGCACGAACTTCTGGTCGATCGCTCGGAGAGGTTGTTGCGGGAAAGGTCATTAGTCCTAGGCCCATTCGTAGAAATTGTAGAAGTATCTATTCTTACCAATAAAGGATACCCGAATGCGAATTCGGTAGTTCTGAAAATTGCCGGCATTCTGCATTTTTGATCCTCAATCGCGGAGGGTGGTGTGAGAGCTAAGCTAAATAAGAATAAGGCCCAAGATGAGCGACCGGAGTCTTGGCGCGTGAAACAGACTGCGAGTGATATGGTATGAAGCTGCGATTCGGCTCATGAGGAGTGGGTGGTACCCTAGGGCCCATGCGAAGATTGATACTGCGATACTGTGAAGGGAATAAAAATCCTGCACCTGCTGATAGACGAGCTGTCACCAGTGTAGGTTGTAGGAAGGAGGTCAGACTTAGCCCCAACCTCTCCATGAGGTTAATCATAATTTATTACAGGACAATAGTGTGGCCAGGAGGCAGTGATTCCAACGGTTGAAACCGGTTGTATTCGGAGGTCATACAATACCGAACTGAACTGAATTACATCTCCAACTGAACTGAACTGAACTGAACTGGATATCGGTTTTCTACACCGGTTTAAGAACTAGAATCTTTCTTTTGTTTGGTTTGCAGGTTCATAAACTAGATGTTTTTTCAGAATCTGTTTCTTGGTTTATTAGGTGCGATTGAGCCCGCCCAAAACCGGTCAATGTAAGGAAATACGTTGCCTAGCGAGTATGAATTAAACAAAAAAAAAAAAACAATACGTTCCCTATGTGACGGGTACCTGCATGATAGAACCGTTTAGTAAACCGGTTTGAACCGGTTTTTGATTGTGATGAACCGTTCAAACCGAATTAGCTCAAAGACAAAAACTAAACTGAAATATTAACTAAACGGGTTTACCAAAACCGGTTTGTTTGGTAGAACGGGTGAACCGTTGGAAACCCTACAAGGAGGTCATGATGTACATCGTGGTAGTTTGTGATCATAGGGTAGATATCCTCCTAATATCGATTAGATGCCTGGCCCGTAACCGCAGGTTGAACTAACCTCCTGCTAGTGATCTCGCCAATTAGATGCAGTCTCTCCCCTACCCATGGCCAGTCCCCGGTGTAGCATGAAGTTTGAGCAAAACCGCTCTATAGTATAGTTGACGTAGAACTTTGAAGTTTGAGAGAGGGTGAACCGTATCTCTCTACGTGCCCGTAGAGCCTAAGCTGGTATAAAGATCTATACACACTGGTTGGTGGTTAACCTACTGTCGTCGACCAAGTCACGTGGTATGGTTGGAAGCCCGGCAGGGCACACTCCATTGACTTTGAGACGTAGATCTAGATATTGTATAACCACAACACTCTCACTGTCTGTATACAAAGGATAAAGCCCAAAATGTCCACGGACCCCGCCAATCAATTTCCCTTCGAGAGAGGACTCCCTAACCTAAGATCTCCGCCGCCGCTCGCTGTTTCCGCAGAGGATAACTCAACTATCGATGTGACAACGTTCGCATGGCTCAAATCACCTGCTGCTGCGTCCGCCGCACCATCTATCAACAAAAGGTTAGCAAAGTATCATCCCGTCACGCCGTAGCGAGTAACCGCGCCCAAGGGAGTGCCCGCGGTAGGAGTGACGTCCGCAGAGCATTACGGGTGGCGGGCGGACCCGACGCCCACGCCCTTTCCCATGCTCCTCCCAAATTTCTCCAGAGGACAATCTCCCAATTTCTGCACGACAAAAAAAGCCTAATGCCAGGAAGCGTAAATCTTCCTTCCTACTTCGTTGGTATCTGCTAGGAGACTAACATGTCTTTTACCCTAGGTCTTCGCCGCTCCCTCATCTGGATGGATATCGTAAAGAGATTAACACGCAGTGAGCGGTTGCTGGGTCTTTTGAAGTACTATCAAGATGAAAGGAGAGATCCCGCTTCAAAGAAGGATATTGAAGATTGGCTCCGTAGTCGTATCCCGGGAGCTTCTGGGGTTGGTAACCTCTTGGAGGAGACAATCCGTATCCTTTCGGAGGAAGATGGAAAGAAGGGCGAGATCACCAAAGATAGGCAGTACTTGATAAAGGTTTAGGCCGGACTCAAGTACCGCGAGAAATTCTTAATAGGATCTGGTTCAATGGAGGGGGTGGAAGATGGTGCCCACATAGTCGCAGCGCAAAGTCCCGAGCCAGGGACAGAACCAGTTGTTCTTAGGTGGGAGAGGAAGGGGGGGCTTCAGTCTGTGGGGGCCTGTGAGGAGCTTTCGGGGCAGTCCGTTATCGGGCCTAGCACTGCGGAGTCCATTGGGCCAACTGCAGGTAAGGACGGCATCATGGGCGAAGAACACGTTGTACGAGGTTAAGGAGATGATGGCTGGGCGTAGATGGTGGGCAGCGTTGATAGGTCTGATAAATTCTTGGTTCACTATTCCTACATCCTCCAAGGCCAAATAATAATCGACTCTTGGTTTTCCTCGTCTACCGCTCCGCTGTACGCTTCGACTCTCTGTATAATAGATGTCTCTTCGTACACTGCACAGTAAACTGCGAGATAGAAAACATTCACTAACTATCAGCCCCCAATATCGTAGGATATATCTTGAGTACTGTATCTTGCGCTACATACCATTTTTGTTCACCAGCCAATTGAACCTTGCTCTTAGATGTGTCCTGCCTCGTCCAGAAATCTCCCGTTCGAGTACTTTACCGCGTGACGACGTGTATTTGTGGGTACTTGATTATCAGCTTGGTAGCTAGAATATAACTAGCCAGGTGATGAAAAGATAAGATTAAGCTGCAGGGGCATGACTCACTGCACCAAATCCCACAACAAAGAGATACAAGCTGGAGATGAGCATATGATGCTTTGAAGAGGGGTTAGGTGGCGGGTGGGGAGCTTTAAAGAAGTGGCCTTTTCACAATGTCTGTTATTGCGTAAGGTTACGGGATTTGGGGGGGAGGTGGGCTTTGGTGAACGGTGCAGGCGCGCTTGGAAAAGGTCGAAAGAGCAGAAGAATGTACTTGTTGGAGAGATCGGTTGGCCGGGATCTTCGGTATAACCTCCACCCCTCCCTTTGTGTATCCCCTTTGGTGTCGGTGCACCATACATCGATTTCGGCCGGTAGAATCGAGGACATATCTCGACGTGTGTGGATTCTAGTGCCTCCACCTGTATCTGGTTTTGGGAGTTATCTATTCGAGAATGATAATAGGGCTGTATTGTCGACATAAATGAGGTTTACTCTATTGTTGATCCCGGGACTCAAATGAACAATAATGTCATCTCCACTGGACTGTATGGCTCTAAGGCTGAGGAGATACTGCGTCTAGCCAAGGCTCGTCCCCAGCCCTCCTACTCACATGCTTCCAGCGGGAGATCTTGCAAATAGGACATGGATACGAGAATACCTCCAGCCGGTATGCCAGGCTAGCAGCGTCGTTCCCCAAGCCCTCTTCTGCCATATTCAAAGTCCTCTTCGAAAACGTGAGTAACGTTGCTGGAGATACTTGAGGCATACGATGGACGCGTTGACTACACATACTTGCAGTTAATCAGCGTATACAACCGTGCCTTTCGAGTCGTAGTAGACTATATGTTGCGTTGGGTGGGGTACATAAACGAAGATGTTCCAAAAAGTTCTCACGCCGGAATTGGCTAAGCGCCTCTGACTGTCCCTCGCGTCCCTGGGAGGCCACAATCATTTCCAGTCAACAACACACGTGAGCAAATAATCCATGGGTTTTCCGCTTTAATTATCTCTCAGAAAGCGCAGGAGCAGTAAGGCTGGGCAGATCGTAATGCGGTAACCGCTTGTTTTCCTTCTTTTGAATGATTGGTATCTGTGAGCAGCGATCGGAGAGCTGTACGGATAAACGATATAGATAACTCCATGTACTCATCGGTCCAGTCTATTCCCGTTGCACTATGCCTGCCGGAGATAGGTTTGACTTTGTGCTCTTACCATGTGTCCTGATTCGCTGATACTCTTTGAAGTGGTACAACCTAGTAAGAATATATTCAATCCATCTACTTGAGTTTTCTATTGGTATTTCCATATTACCAGATGAGACGTGTGAAGAATGCCCAGTCCATCTTTCCAGGTCTTGATAAATTAGTCAAGCTTATTAATTGTGATGTTTGGGTTTGAGGTCTAGGAGTCAGAAACCGGGGGGTGGAGACATGAGGGAAAGGGTCTTTTGTGCATCATCGCTCAAACCTATGGTTTATAGATTATCTAAACCTTACTCGGATACACTGTCATGGTAAATGAGGGAGTCAATTTGTTTATCACGCTAAGTAACGATTAAATTAGTTTTTTTGCGCAAACCTTTGGAAACACGTTCCTCCTTCTGCTCGTGAACAACACCACATGGTGGGCATGAGACTAAGATTAAATAACCTACATGTATTTTCTAATAAGAGTTCATCTCGTATCGTTTGGAGCATATCAACGGTATGCCTAACGTTGAACAAGATAGAAACTACGTTACAGAAATGATAAAAGTAGGAAACTGTAGATTCTCGTTTCAAGTACTCCTAAAATTAGGAAAAAAAGAACAGAGGGGGAAAAGCACTAGTAGATGACGTTTATTCCAAAAACCCATTTCCGATCCAGTCAACACTCATTTCGTCTTCCTTAACCGGCTCCTCGCTATTATTCTCCGCGCTCTCCTGAAATGACAACACTGACTCAAACCGGTCAACCAGGATTTTCGTTTCCTCAGGCCTCAATGTACCCCCCCTGGTCCTTTTCCGACCTCTCGGCGGCCTAGTTATCCTATTCTCGGTTCTGCGCACTAGAGGTTCTAAGGCCGTGCCTGGTAATCTCAAACCACCAACGGTCCGGTGCACCCTTCCTCCTGCTGGCCTAATGATTATATGCGGCGAGGCTGCCCACGGTCTCTTTTTCCCCTCCTTTATGCGGGACCGATGTAGCCTTCTCAAAAGATCATTAATCCCCCCCGCACTTGGGTAGAGCGAGATTAGGCGTAATCTTATCTCTTCGCCGCAGGTGGGGTCCGTCTCTGATCGCTTAAGAAGCTCATCGAGATCGGGGTCACGCATGACTGCTAACGTCATATACATGATCAGACGATTGTCTTCGTCATCTATATCTATGTTAATAACCTAGGGGTTTAAGGTGCGGTATCTGGAAGAATGAAGGGGAGGTACCAAGGCCACAGACAGCAGCAGCGTCACGTGAGGATTCGGAATGATAGATGCCAGTTTCTGCTGCGATGGATATTAGTATCCTTTCTACAGGAAAAGCGATATTCTGGGATTTTACGTGTTCTGGCGGGCTCTCGGTCGTCTTCGATCTCCAGAGGAATCCAGTACTCTGGCATTTTTCCCTTCTTGTCATAGTTTTCGTTTTCCATTGCGTGACCTTTCTGGGTCCTGGCTTTTAATAATCAAGATGTAGTCAGAAACGGTTGAAGGCGTGTTTGTGTTGTGTGGAACCTGGAGTCGTGGATTGGTGTTCAGGTAGAGGTGTGAAGGAGCTCGAGATTCGGGTCTCTTGTAGGTGTAGAAGGCTGTCCTATGCTTGCTGAGAGGTAAGAGTGATGTGAGTGTTCTTTCAGCGCGGGGTCTGTGAGGTAAGAGCAGCCCGAGGATGTTTTGTTTAAAGTTTGGAGATACATTCTACGACGGCATATGGCGCTATGGGTGTCGTCTAGGTGGTCAGTAGCACTAGGAAGTCATAGCGAGACCATTTTGAGAATGGTTTGGCAGAGACCAATCAGCACAAGCACCTAGAACATCTGTTAGTTATGATTGGATATAGTCTAGGCCCAGTGGATTAATCGGGTGGCTCATGATCTCACATTTGCCAATGTTTGGACATACTACTATGGAGTACTTCCGTGTGTCGAGATTCGTATCGAAGCTTGTAACTCTTCGGGATGGGACCCACCAGGACTAATTTGATACCTACTAGTTGAGGTATTGCGTGCGGGATGAACGACAAACAAACGACTAATAAGCTGTACATGTATGATCCCATACGGAGTGATAAAAACAAATCGTTTCACAGAGAACAATCAAAGAGCTAGAGGCATTAAATCATCCTTCTGTGGTTTCTCTTGCTTCAATTTGTGTAACACTGTTATAATTTATGGCGTGCCTGTGAATCCTTTGGGCTGATCACATTTGTCTCTCATATTGCTTTAATGTATAAGATAACTTTTCAGTTTCAACTGCTCCACCTCGCAGGGACGTAGGATAAAATTAAAAACAAAAAGTTTACAAATAAAACATTCCCTGAGAGATTTAACGCGCGACCCTAGAATACCTTGGTAAAGGTTGTCCCGAAGGGGAATTAACACAAGGAAGCTAATGTCTCAGCATGCTGTACCCAATGAAAAAGCCTGAATCTGGTCCGCCAGGGAGAAAAGATGAACTTGACTCACTACTTCTAACTACCCTATATTTTAATTTACCATTTCTGACCTAAGCCATTTCCTTAGGCCTGCCGTACACACCGAGAGAAACCAAATTTATGATCTACCAATCTATTAAAACTACATTAAGCCGAATTGGGTCTGGTTCAAGACAAGGATTGCACAGATCAGAGATTGACAATTACATGTATGTGAGATATATTTCATATATCATCCACTTCGATGAGGCTCTTAATACAGGCTAGTAGTTCTTGGTGATTGTCGGACATCCTTCGAGGGGGCCTATGGCCAAACCCATCCAAATTTACTCTATTCTAGGCCGACTAACGGCCAAACAAGCATATCACCATTGAACCTACCCCAGAGGAATCATCAAATCTCAGGAACTCACTGTTCAAGGCGTCACATCCCCACAAATCATTCACAAACATCCATTCCATGAGCAAGGACATTGGGAAAATTGCAAAGCAGACTCTCAATCCAAGACTTGACGCAGAATATTTATTAAAACAACGTTACACTGTGAGAACTATGCTACTAAGATAACTACTCCTCTCTCCTGTACAGGACACGTGAATAAGATTTCACTCCAAAGTATGCTTCTCTCTGCATCAATATCTTTTCGCATTTCTCATAACTCCTACAACCTCCAATTTTACACTAAGCCTCGCCATCCTTTCTCCCATTAATCAAAACACCAGATACAATCCGGGGACGTATTGATCGGCGGATTCTCATGATTGACGAATTTATCGAAATCAGAGTCGTACTGGCACGCGTTTTCACACGCAAGCTCCATCTTTTGAAGCGGAGATCTTGCTTTTGGGACATAACGCCTTTTCTGGATACCTCTCGGACCAGCACTGTCGGGACTGAGTTTAACCTTCTTCATCGCAGTCACTAAGGCATCTCGGGATGTGGACTGAAGGCCTGATGAGCAGAAGTCTTGGTAGTCTTTCTCATCCTTCTCATGAGGCATCACGGGCATCGTGCAGTCACGTAGCATGACCTTGTTGGGATTCTATTTAGCATCACATACCAATGTTAGTTTCATATACTATAAAAGTAGAAATTTTCTAAGCTTCAACAAAGAAAGGCACAGGAATCCTACCACATAAGCAGGGTGTCTGATACCACCGACTTTCAGTCCCAGAAGCGGTGTGGACGAGATCATCTCCTCCGGCTCGAAGTTCTCCTTTGAAGCCAGTCCCCTTTTGGCGTGGATGTTTTCTAACATCGTGCAATAGACACTGCCAAGATCAGTAAGAGTGCTCAGCAAGGCTCTCTCTAACTTCTTCCCCATGATACCCTTACTCAACCTCGATAAAGCTATGGTAGAATCAGAGCGATAAATTAAAACATTAGGTCCCAACAGACGAGCATTGTGAAAGTTGTGTTCGAGCATCGTGAGGTTCTCTGGGGAGTCACCCCAAGAGGTCTGGAGCTCGTCACCTCGCGGAGTTTCCGACCACTCACAAGCGGATGAGACGCGTCTAGTCTCAGTCGGAATGTCCTCCACATCAAGTTCGAGACAAATCCCGATGAGTTCCCGGACGATCTGATAAGCACTAGTAAAGATACATATGTCAATGGAGTCTCCTGATCATAATTATCACATAAGGAACTTACTGAGCGAATCTTTCTTGTTGGTTAAAATTTTGATCCTGCAAGTAGTTCCCCCATACAACCGGTATGATCTGTCTGGCGAACCTATAAACCATAGGTCTGCAGACATCCTGCTTAGAACTATCCAATAGAATTTCACGGGATTGCGACATGAAGAGAACTACGGAGTGCGTGAGAACCGCAAACGAGACTTCAGGAAGACAAGATCTGCCGATTAGGTCACTTGCGGCGAGAGGTACCCAGGCTGTGATCCTCTCATCGTCGTCAAGATAAAAGAACTGTGTATCCTCCGGCGCTGCACCAATTGGGGTCACTAATTCAGATTAGCGACAATCTTCACATTTTGGGAACTGCTGTCATCTTACGATTACATGTATGCGGGTCATTTTCCTCTCCGGTAGCTTTCGCGGGTTCTCCACCAGCTCGCAAGGTTCCTTCGGTCACTGCCATTGCAAGAGCGTTCTATACGTGTTACGAGTACTATGGCTTGCGTTATCTATTAACACAAGATGTTAGAAAGAGGCGAACTGAACCCTTCTGCTTGGCAGAGTTCACACTGGCCACCGGACAACACGAGTTCAGTAGGTTTGCCTGAAAAGTGAGGTAGGAGGAGGGGAGGAGGGAAAGATGATGGAGAGTGTTCAGGTATGAACGTACAATTACAAAAACTCCCGGACTAAGTGCGTGTCCGGATTTGTTATAACCTTCGCGGTGTTGGATTGGTGTATTCTTTTCTGGTGTTTAGGTTTGGGAGGTTGTGTATGAGCAGCTTTCTTTGGATAGGTGATCGCTTTGGGCGTTGCTTTGGGCTTTATATAAGGTGGAGGAAGTGCGGGTGTACCTGAGGCATGAGGTTGCAGAGCGAAGTTTAGCACCACTGACTACCAGCGATGACGTGACGAAACACACATTCGAAATAAAGAACACCTATCCCTAAGAAACAAATCAACTAAAGTAGGAAGCACACCCCAATAACGTCCACAAGGCGAGATCGCTGTCTGCAATTAATAGAACTGCGCTACAGAGTATGATGCTACAGAAGTAGTCCGACACAGACCGAACACGGTCGCACATCTAGATTCTCTGCTCACTTAGCCTTGACACGACAGGCACAAACCACTCCGTGACAATGTAACACCGAAAGAAAGCACCGTTTCCATTCGTGTAGGTTTGTTCTTGCTGGCATGGACTTAGTTACTTAGGACCCTACAGTAGCTGATAGGCCGTCAACCTTATCACCCCCACCCGTATGCTACTGAACAGAAACATCCACTTTAGGTTGCTGATACTATACAGCATACCATCCAGACCTTCCTGTGTGTTCTTCCCGTTCACAACTTACATTTTCAAAGGAGATAGCTACCATGGGAAGTCTTACTCCCGGATGAACTCAAATGTTGTCCATACGATACGTACACGGGTGACGTAGGTTACGCGTGAGATAGCAACACAAAGCGGGCAGGCACCACCTACTTCACCGACGAAGAGAAAGGAGCCTGGGGTTGACCTCTATTGACGTATTCTATGCCGATCCCACCAGAAGCTCCGCATGTTCCCAACGTGTGACCCTATAAACGGAGTCGGGTAAACAAAACATTATAATCATGGAATATCACTCGATAGTGCTACTACTGCCGATGAGCTCGGAAGCATAGAAAGGCGAGATAACAGGAACTTTATATAACCGGAGCTTCTTTTTACAGAGATACGGTGCGTTTCAAGCAAGTTTGCCGACATTCCCCGTACATAATGGAATTTAAGACGTTGGGTGTCAAGTGACAGCATACATTCAGAGAATTCTATAGATTACCGTTTGTACCATTTCTATTTAGAGGGGCATCGGTGTATGATACGACAAGGTTGTGGTATTGCAGACTCGTAAGAACATGCAGGCTTAGGGGTGGGGAACAGGTGCCGCCAAGAGAGTGATGACAACATGCAGGGTATGTGCTTCACGATAACTAGCACGGCGGAGAGATTCCAGATCACGCAACAGAGGAGTTATCGATTAGGGCCGAGGTCTCTACATCGATATAGTCTTATTAATGCTCGAAAAGGTAGAGCATGCATACTCATTGACGGAGGCGAGGTTATCCGATTCCCTTTTCTGATGAAACTTCGAAATCTTTAACTGCGGGGGTCCCGGTTCACTGAGGCAAGCCTTTGTGAACTGGCCAACCCGCTATGGATACATGTGCTCAACGGTTAAGTTAAAGCCCACCATCATAGAGTGAGAAAAAGATGTATAAAAGCGACTATCTCAGTGTTTGGCGGTGTCGTACTATTTCCGTAACACTGTTGTATACTTCGTGCTCATGCAGTATCAGCTCTACCCCATTTCTGATACTGAGCTTAGTCATCCATGCGAGTGATACTCTGTGCTTCCGCGAAAAGATGCCTAACTCGCTAAGTCTCCATGACAAGAATTCTGGTTCAAGTTGATAAATTAAAACCAATAACGGAGAGCGATATTTCTAATTCAGCCGCGTTGGATTTATCATATCCAACACTTATTCTTCCGTTAATTCGAATGTCCGAGTAATGCCGTGGGCCATGGGTAGGACGTCATGCGACGGAGCCGGTATTTATGTCATGATGTAGTATCGGTCTTCCGAAGTTTGCACATTGTTTCAGCGGGACATCAAGATCGAGGCTAGCCAGCACCTTACGGATGGAAGAAACTGGTCGTTTCTGACGGTCTAGAGAGGGCTTTGCTGTTCCTCGCTGCCACAACATCCTCTTCCTGGTTCTCCATTCACATCAACTCCGTCGCTCTTTTCTTTGTGTCTCAACCGAAAGTACAGTTTTAATTCTGGTTCCCGATCGCGAGCCGAACGTGCCATCACCTTCAAAGTGTTACCAGTAGACAGACATCAAAAAGCTACGGCTATGGCACGGAGGACTAGCTCCGGAAGTGCTATTATGACACAGCCCGTCTAACAAATATTCGATTACAGGCTGGGGTTTCTCCTTCCTCAGTGTTTCCAACAGTAAAACCGGTTCTTACTTTTAGCAGAGGTGAACTGAACTAAACTAAACTAAACTGAATAAGGTCCTGTTCGGTTACAAAAACTATCGGCTCAATCTGCATGGAATAAAAACTAGTGTTTAATAACCACCTATTTTTACCATCCAAAACCGAGTGAAATCACAAAAGGGCCATAATTTGAACTTCACCTCAGTGGGTAAATCTCAGATATTTTTGCATGGACTGAGCGGGTGTCACATATAAAGCCACAACAACAAAAGATTTTAAAATTTTAATTTTTGGGCAGCTATGGGCTTTCCTACCAATAGATCTCATAGTAAACAAAAAATTAAGATTGGAGTGATGGTGATGGAGTTGTGAGACCCTTTATTGTATTGAGGACAAGAAGCGATGAAGTCGAGATTGAGATAAAAAGTAGGCTCAGCCACACTTCCAGTTTTGGCTGCAACCCATGGAACGACAATAATTTTTCACGATCAACAGAACAGGGCCTAAAAATGGCCGACAACTAAACCAGTCGAATAAGAACCGGTTTATGCTGCAGAACTGTTCTGAGGTCTTGGCACTGGTCTGGCAGGGACTCTGCACTAAAAGTGTTCTGGGTTAGGGTTGATCCTGATAGGGTGTTCGTACTTTGTATGAGGGGTTCCACCTGCATACAAAACTGGTTTAGCCGAAGTCATAAACTGAACTAAACTAAATAGTGAATAGGCAAAACTGAACTGAACTGTTTCCTTAGACGGTTCTAGAAGACTGGTTTGAACTAATAAACCGAAAAACCATTAGAAACACTATCCTCCCTAGCCTACTAGAGTGACACCGCTCCTTATGGTATTGGATCTGTATTTGAAGAACTTGTAAACTTGAACCCCGCAAAGCCACCCGCGGAAGGAGTACCGATTATGCTCGAAGGGGAAGAATGGTACCGGTGAAGATGGAACAATATAAGAGAGTCTTGATGATGGCGTAACCGTCAGCCGGAGGTTCCAAGAGCCATCTGTAGTTTGGCGGATAATTTATAACGATATCAAAATTGCAACATGCTGGTAGCAGCAGTTCATAGTCGTAACCTGGGTGAGTGAGATGAGTTTTCTTGTTGCAATTTCTCATAATCGAAGGTTCAACGGGAAGATGGACGAACCAGTGTTGCCATGTCAAGTAAACCCTTCAAGGAAAAAAAGGAAAAGAAAAAAGAAAACAGATCACCGCTGGAGCCTGGGGTCATCGAGTGAAATGACTGTCACCCATATGATATTTTAATCCGATGAAACTCATTGAGGCCTATGGAAGGCACGGGGAACAATTGATCTTTTATTAGAAGAGAAACCGGTGAGAGCCGCTGAAGTAGAACATTGGTTTGCAAGTGTTTACGTAACCACATGTAACCCGAGCAGTCCCTACATGTTCCTCCATGCATATAGTCCCGACGACTATCAAATCACATATACGTTCTCCGCCTTGAATCAACACCAACTCGGTAAATGAGATCCAGAGAGATTGAAAGAAATCGAGTCAACAAGAAACTTAAAGAAAATGGAGAAGTAACTCCCGGACTATAGGTTTGCCCTATGTGTCAAATAAGAGCAGGAAGCTTATATAAAATCAAAGCAACAACATTATCATGCGAAAACGACGTAGGAAAATCGATTGAGAAAAAGTGTGTAAGTCTTCAACAACTGATGAAAGAGACCAGTCGGATTTTTAGCTTTGAAATCGGCGAATAACAGAAAATATTGAAAGAAAATTTAGCGTGTGCACTCTAGCCAGATGCAAGAAAGCGGCAAGATTGAGATGAGAAGGAAAATGACCGCCACCATCCTAAGGAACTATAACCTCCACTACCTTCCGTCCTCCTGAACCAACCCCTTTCCAGACCGTTAGCTGCCCGGTGTTGGTAGAATCGGTATTTAACTGGCCGATGGGCGCGGTTTTGACTTTTCGGCGATCGGGGGCGGTGGTATCGGCTCTTTTCTGGTTACCGGTTGTCCTCTTAGTGTCCGAAGGACAACTGGGCGGCCAATCAGGACGCAGAGGCTTATTAGTGTGAGGAAAGGTGTAATTTCGTTTAAAGAAGCTGGTGTTCCACGGTGTACGCATGTTTTGAGGTGAAGCTCTAGCAACGTCCGAGTCGGCACCACGAATGTTCATCCCAAGGCTTATCTTGGTTACCACCCTGCCTTTCTTCGGAAGGTCCTTCTTGGAACACACTCTGCCATCCGGCGTTGTATACATTGAGAACTTGATCTTTAAATATTTTCCTCTCAGTACTGGCTCAGTGATGAGATCACGGCTCGCTTTGACACTGATCCTAATTTTGTACTCACTTTACCACACATTAAATTAGCATTGACATTCGATACGATTGAGGTTTCACGGAGAGCATACATGTAAAGGTAAACACGTTTTCCAGATGTTCTGTTGAAAAGACCTTGGGCTAATTTTTCCTTTATCCAAGCAAGGATACTGCTCTTGAATGCCCAGATGATCACAACCCTTAACAACCACGGGGTGTAGACCAAACTACGGTCCACCACAAGGTTCACAACCCTCTGATGAAAAACAGTTATTAGAGTGGGCTTAAGCTTCAGAGAATGGAGGAGATATCATACATTCGAAGCCATCGTAATAGAGTATGGATCGCAGGAGAGAGAAATAGCTTGTTACTTGAGGATTGCTCAGAAAAGTGGAGATGACTAGGGATGAAGAAATGTCTTGGGCAAAATGGGAGATGTGGGAGTGTGGCACTCACCTCAGATTGAATGAAAGTCACGCTTATTAAGGATAGGGCTTTAACCATGACCGAGAAGCTTCATAAGCTTCACAGCACTGGTGGGTCCAAGCGTAAAGTTTAAGTGTGCACGAATAACTATTTCCGCTGGGGATAGAACACAAAAGAATTGCGATAATGAACATTGGGGCTTCTTACTATTATAGTTTGGAGAGGAAAGTAATATGTGCCATCCCGATAATTTCAAATTGATAATTAGGTGATTTACGACGTCACCTCCTGAAGACTACAATGTTATTTGGGTCTCCGATGCTAAAACCTACTCTGAGTTGCTTGACATACTACATACATGTAGTGAATAAACATTGTAAAGGCAGTGTGGTATACCGAGGGAGCTGTTGAGAATTTAGGTGTATGTTACAATTTCGCCTTAATTCTTGGTCCCCTTTACTCAGGCGTTCAGGAAAAGGTCGCGAAAAGTCGCCCCGTTGCAACGCTTATTTTCACGACCTTTTACTAAACGCCTTAGTACATCATCTGGTTAACACTAGAAAAATACAACTCCTGCACTATACGGTTGGGAAGTGAAGTATAACCTGCTAATCAAGAGCTGTATCTCAGGTTATCATATATAGCCTTTCACGACGTCTTGAACATGTAATGCTAATCCATGTCCATAGGTACAGCGCGAGGTAAAAAGTGAAGGCTGGCAACCAAAAATACACCAAAATTAGCTTAAACAGAACGAAAACACACATCCCAATTGCGATCGGGAATAAAGAAGGCTTTATAGAGTAAGAATTTGGGTACCAAATTTAATATATCTAAAAGGACACTCTCTCAGGTCAGATATGAAAGAAAGTACATGAGCTAGAAGTAGAGCAATTTGGAGATTTGGCTACATCCCATACAAATATGTGGTCTTGGCGTGTTTTTTGGCAACTCAACACAATAAAATCAACATAGCTCAGGCTAGAGGAATAATAGTTTAATTTTGAGCTAATAAGTCAATTCTTGACATGCAAGAAATATACTTCTCCAATTCTCGGAGATTATTTATGATAATTGGTGGTCTAGGGCCACGTTGAAAAGTAGCATTTTTGGTGTAAAATGGGTGCCCAGCCTTCACTTTTTACCTCGCGCTGTACGTATCTAGACTCAATAGAAAGTACTTCATTTCTATCAATTCCGACCTCAACCATCTGTGCTCATCTAGTACCTCTACCCCCTGGGGTAAACCTCATTCACGCCCGACTACTACAGACCTTCCAGCAAGAGATAAGATTCTCCTTAGGCCCCGCGCTCAACATATTCCACACCAAGATGTTATATCCCTGGATATTAAGGGTCACACACACTGATCCCGAGCCTGAGGCGGAGGCCCCCCACTCGCCCCCCCGGGGGGGGGGGGGGGGGTTGCCCGGAACGGAAACCGGAAACCTTCAGGATCAACCTTGTATTGCGGATTTGTTCTGGAGAATTATTATTGGGCCCGGGAAATGTAACATACTGGATATTTTAAGAATTGATATCGATTCGGGAGAAGGTTGGTGAAAGGACGGAGGAGTCTTAGGCATCAATTTTGCCTTTCCCATAAGTACTAGAGCGCTGGGCACATCTGGCAGCAAAGGAATGATCGAGCTGAGAAGCGATGAATCACGTCCGACAAGCTTCAGTGTTAGGGTAGAACGATGTAATTTATGAGATTTTGGAGACGGGATTCTGGCACGGCATATATATGGAATTAAATTCTTTATTATCGAGATAATTAGGGATAAGAACCAGAAGAACGATTCACGCCAAAAGAAGGCAGTACTGTACCGCTAAAAAAAATCGAAGATTATCGGTATATGTAATAGAAAGCCTTGAAAAGAAATTAAATGCTGAGCGCGCAAACTATAGCACTGATCGTTCATAAATAACGTGTACGCATGTTAACATTACCGTTGGCCATAAGAAAAGAAAGTGATAGCGAAAGTCGTACAAATGAAATAGAACTATTGATGAGGATAAAAAGCAAACAGAGTCAGAAAGAAATCGGCCAAAGTAGTTTCAGATTCATAATTAAATGGTAAGTGAAAAGATTAGTTATCTCGAAGCGAGTTAGGTAAAATAGACCATAGACATGAGCCAAGCTATTGTGATGTCCAATCATCTTGCTCTGTATATGGATAGAACTTGCGAACAACCACGCCTTCGGAGTTCGTTTCTTCGAGGAAATATCCGAAATCATTGGCATCTGGGAGTTCGGTCTCCTCGGCATTGTACTCCGGGAAACCCCAATCATAGACATGGAGGCCAGTTAAAGAACTTATAGTTCTTCCCTCGTTTGGGGGAGCATGAAGGGACATGTTAGTGGTCACTTGATTAGAGCCGCTCGCAACTGGGTCATTAATATCCATTGATCCTTTGAAAAATTCCGATATCTCTAATTCTGTTCCAACCATATCCGAAGCGTTTTCCGAAAAGAAAGCAAGGTCAAAGTAGCTAAATGCCTGCGGATCATAAGCCCAATCAATCCCTTCGTCTGCCCGAATTTCGGCTTCGATCATGTCATTTTCACTTGGTGGTAAAGGCTGTTCACCGTTAAATCTAGGCGTTTCCCAATTGGTTCCTGGTGGTAATTCGAAATTACTGCGTAATTTCAATTCTCCTGTCTTCATGTTACCTGCTCGTTCAGAGAGCCATGAGTTCTCCTCACGAGCACGGGAGAGGTATATATTGTCAAAATTGGGATTTTTGGAGAGAAGAACGGGATCAATACACCCATCCTCAAAATGCGGAAGCACCTCCGGAGATTTTTCTTTGTGATGCATGCGAACCGCTTGAGTGCTAGCTCCCTCGTTAAACTCACCAATCACTTCGGGCGCTTTTCCCTTGTCAATTTTGGGAGTTTTCCCCCCGGTCTTTCTCTTTACAGCTCTGCGGACAACGTTCGGGGCCTTACGCTTCTCAGCTCGGCGAACAACCTCTGGAGCCTTCCCCTTGTCCGGTACGGGTATTTTCTCTGGCGCCTTCCCCTTGTCAACTCTCAATATAATCTCTGGAGCTATCTCCTTGTCAACTGCGTGAAAAATCTCTGGACCCTTTCCCTTGCTAATTATTAGAGTTGCCTCTGCAGTCTCTTCTTCCGCAGCTTCAGGAAGCATCTTAGGATCCTTATCTTCATCGAGATTGTATACCGCGTCCGGTAACTTTTCATTCTCAATGCCATCAACACTAGTTTTTGAACAAGAGCCAGCTTGTAAGGCCGGAGTGCGTCGCTTTAACACCTCTACAGGTCCACGCCGGGTATGCCGGCGAGGAGATCTCCGTAATTCACCAGCCGCTTGTGAGGGCCTAGCAGAGGGCTCTGGGACGGGCAGGGATGGCGTAAAACTATCCTCAAACATTTCCCTGTCACCGTGTATGTCCGTCCAGGGGCGTTCCGGCACTTCCAAGTGTTCGGTGGGACTGGTGAGCACGACACTTGGAACAAATGGAAAACTTGGATGTATGACGCGGTCTTCGTACATATAGGTTCCGGTTCTTAGGTCCTCCGCAGATTGCTCGTTAACTGTTTGAGCAGATGAGAGATTATGCCTAGCTCGGATCCGGAGGATAAGTTCTTCGTCGGTGGAGTACTGCTCATCGAGATCAGGATCAGTGGCTTTACCGTCAAGCCCTAGCTTAGATCCAGTCGCTGAGCTCAACTTGCGAATCTCTTCCGTAAGTATAGCGGCCTCCACCACACGAATCTCTTCGGCCAGCGCACCTTCCCTTGGGTCTTTGCCTTCTACGAGTGTAGACATCTTGGGGGCAATCTCCCGCAAGGGGCGAATTGGTTTGTCGTATCTATTCTGACCTCGGGCGCGACGGCTTCTGGTGCGCTTTCTTGAAGAAGGACCAGGTTCTTGAGCAGAGTTTGAACTCATATTGAGATCTTACAGATGTTAAAGTATAAAACACAGAACGATAGACGTCAGGGAGCACTGATTTATTAAGCTCTAGTGAGTTCGATGGGAAGGCGTGAGGGAATCTGTGGGGCTTCTGCACTCTAGGGTTGAATAGGATTGTGTTGGTAGTAAATCCTCAATGGAATGCGTGGTCTCGGAATTTCGCTGTTATCAATATTCTGATGAGAATTTGAGCTTTCTGAATGTTGCGTAGTGCGTGTTGTGGTAGAAGTTGATGTTCTGGTTGTGAGGTCGGGGTAGACGCAATACATAAACCAACCTCGAGTTACTTACAAGCGTCCCATACACATAGAAGGTGATTCGCGTTTGACTGTGACCTGTACTCCTTCATAGGACGGTTCCTCTACTTCCAAGGGGTGTTTCATGATTATTGTAAACACCCATAGGGTATATGGGTTAATTCGTAGCTGTATACCTTGCCCCGACTCTGAAAAAGGTACGTACTCAGGGCCCTACAAAACAAGGTGTAGTTAGTCCATAGAATAATCACATAGTTTAAAGATTGGACTGAATATGTGACTAACATTTATGAAGTCCCTGGAGACATTTTCGATATTATTCTGGCCAGCCTATGGGGAAAGCATTTTTGATATTGTACATATGATCGACTTGAGCACATGAGCCTTTAGATTAGTTGAGTATAGTATGAGCGGGATCGCCTTTTCGGAGCTTGATCAAGTGATGATGGCCAAGATGACACCTCAAACGCGCGTTGGTCATCATCATACGGCGATGGAGGTATAGATCTGTCCATACTATTCCTTCAAATTGAACCGTAAGCTGTGATTTGTGCGCCTTGGGCTGTGTGTTGAGGAAAACGTATTGAATACTCTGAGGCGCAAGTCTTATGGTACTGTGCTTGCTGATCCAGTGAAAAGAATGAGTGAGATTTGCGATGAAGAGGTCCGCATTCGAGAGCATGATAGGTACACATTGAGTGTATTCACCCTGCTAAGGTGATATTTTCAATTTAAATAGAAGGTGCCCCTGAGTGAGCGAGGATATAACTATGTCCGTATGAGCTGGTAAACAGACCGATAGTGCATTAAGCTACCGAGGGTGTTGATTTGTGTGCGTTGTATGAACGTGGATGAGCTGAATGTAGCATTGTAGAACTGGTACCACTCCACGGACAGATACATAGCTTATAATCCGGGGGTGCTTGCGCCTCTATAAGACGAACTTAGGTGGGATAATCGGGCGAGCAGGGTCCCCCCAACAAGAGATTCTGGCTGAAATTAACCTCTATGTTTATTGAGGATACTAACTTTATCTTTTTGAGTGTTCTATCGGCATCTTCTCCGGCGCTGCCCTGCTGTTGTGTGCATGGGTCTCTTTCTGTCGTGCCTACGCAATTGAACCGGAATGCATGTTCCGGGACCAACAGGGGCGAGTGATGGGATATGAGTCTCCCAAGTCAAATCAGTCCGGAATATGAAAGCTATTATATTAGCCTCTGGCTATGATACAATGTTCTCGATACTGCAGCTACGATTCTCTACAAAATCTAAAGTTCTCTTTAACAAAACTAAAGCCTGGTAAATATATACATCCAATAAGTCAGCTATTTAAAACAACAAAAACAAGTACAAATTCATCATCCTTTAGTCTTACCAACTATCACAAGAATGTATGTGTAAGGTTTTGGAATATCCATTGGGTAGGTAAGAATCTTAATATACATTTGGTTACCTACATTTTCCGGTACTTCGTTTGGACACCTGGCAATTTTCTCGGCTGTTACGAAAGTATAAACCGATTCGTACATCAGTAGCCGTAAGGACACGATTATCATCCATCCAGTGTGCACAGGGTGGACCCTGTTAAAACATAGAAATAGTTCATAAACTCTTGTTCTAGTATCCTCGACTCCTTCTTTCCCTCTTATTATAGTCCTCTATCCAGATCTCTCATTTGTCTTTTGTTGGTAGTATAAAATACCGTCAAGATGTTTGATTCTCCGTGTTTTCTTGCAACGAGGTATCTACCTCTTGAGAAATATCTATTTCTATTTGCTGGATTTTCACCTCTCGAGGGATCGTATCCCAATTTCTCACGCCTTCTCATCCCTTAGTGTCTTATTTTTTAACTCGTGTCACGGTCTTTTGGATAACAAGGCAATATCCCGTTCCATGAGGTGGGGGGCTTCTTTCAGTATCCACAACTTAGAGGCTCCTTCCTTCTTTTTTTCCTTATTCCCTGGGCAGGAGACAAATAGGAATATTAGTTCCATATTCGCCGCCGTTGGGTGGGTTGCAAAACCTACCCAGAACGTCGTTGTAGTCGAGTATGTATTTCTGATTTTTCTTGCTTGAACAAAGCCAAGAAGATTCTTACATTTCAAGAAGGGCAAACCCTATCAGATCGTCCCACCCATTTTATCGGTAGCTAGGCTACTAGTTTAAGAGGACCAACATCTGAAGAGACCTCGAAGGCCCATATTAGGTTACAAGATATCGTGCGGTATCCATTAACGGGATGGCTAATCTCGAGAAGGTTTTTAAAACCAATGTTTGTTTGATCTTTCCTCTGATATTACTTCGTTTGGACTATGCTAATTGCAATCTTGACTTCTAGTCCAGCTATACACTTTTGTATGGTGGCTATGAGAAGCCTACCAGTAGACTATTCCTCGAGGCACTCAATCACTCGCAAAGGTTATATCCGCGTTATTCTATGCGAACCATGAACCTAGCGCCAGCATATATCGAATGAACAAATTGGCCACGGCATCCCTTGGCAAATCAAATCTTCGTCTGCACAATTGGGGTATCTACCTCAAGACGGCCTCAATAATCGCTTGATCTACGTGAGAAAGATATAGCCAGTTTCTGGGTGTGGTGGTTAGTCGAACCGGCCTCTAGTTCCTTCAATCACAGTAAGTTTATACGCCTGGCGATATCAGTTGTGAGATTCCAGTTATACTGACAAACCCTGGCTCCTACCTAGGCGTCTGTGGCGCATTCTGGCCCTCAACGGATCGCTCTCTTTAACAGACTATGTGTATTAGCCCCGTCGGTGGCATCGGCCCGAATCGGATAGGAGCTGAAAGGCGTGATATCACGTTGCCTTGCAGTAGCGTCCCAAGCCCATAGGTAATAATTGGTTCCTAATGCGCGCTAGTCGATTCCTTGCTAACCACATTCGACCAATATCTAGGCTTTACTAGAATACCCAGCGGGATGGCAAATCAAACTACCATTGGGTGAGGCGAATAGCTTGAGATATCACTGGTCGGGACTGGGTTGTTGTGGTGGGAGTTGTGCTGTTGGGCGGGGGCGCTCCCTACCAGTAGAAAAGGCCTAATGAGTGAGTAACTGGCTTTCTTAGTTTGGTCGCCACACATAAGAGATTTATATATTATGCTAACAGTCGGAGGTGTGAATCAGGCTGGTGCTGAGGTTCAAAGCATCATTGGGACCGATACGATTTACCTGCAGGATGTCATCTCAATCGGACTGGAAGAATCCATAGCCGGGCCAGAGGCTTCTAAAGAAGCTTCTCAAAGGATCTCTGTCCTGGGTGTGGATGGGCCACATCTAAGCAGAGTCCTTTGAAGAAGCTTCTCAAAGGACATAACTGGGTCTTGGGTAAATAAGGTTAGGGAGACGTTAAAGCCAAAAGTATACAGTGAGGCAGTTGCTCTGATGATCATACTGTCCTTGACCCACAGCCAGCGAAGGAACCGAAACAGGGCCAAGAGCTTAGCCATCAAGTAGAACAGCGGGGTCCCCAAAAAGGCTGGCCCAGACTCATGGAAGACACGTGTGTAAGAGAAACAAGGCTCCTGGCGTTGGACTACGTTTCGGGGTAAGTTGATTCTCCAGCTTATTGAGTCTTCTATGTTAATATGTTACCAGTTTCGCGAGGCTTATTCGCCATCTTGTCTCAACAGCTTCATTTGCCGGCTGGCTCCCCTTCTACCATCGATAGTGATGTTGCTTATCCAGTGAGTTCCAATCCATCATTCTGTTTTTAAACCAGTAGCCTGAGCTAAGACGCGGTTTTTCCACCAAGGACAGAAAGAAGGCACATTTGGCACTTGTTGCTCAATCAATCCTGCCTCTGCTTCCGCCCTGTAAGAGAGTTCTGGAGTTGTCTTCCACCATGACATGTAGGGGGCATGAGGGAGAAAAGGGTGGTCTGGGCGCCAGTAAAGCGTAATAAATATTATAGAAGGCGGAAGTATTAAGGGGTCTACTCCCTACACCTTCTTTGATCCAATATAGGACTATTAGATTTATACTTGAAAATCCTCTCCAGCCTACGGACTATAAGTAGGAGAATAGTGTCCTACTATAGTGTAGATAAGTACCTCGACTTCATGCATCAAGCTACTGCATATCACCAATTACAAGGCGAAGCAGAATCTCAACCCTTCAGTGTTAATACTCAACCACCCATCCATGTATTCATTCTGAATCATAACGAACTGTGTCACCTGTACCAGGTGTTATTGTGTCAATTTTTACCGAAAAACGCATCATTTAGCTTATTAGTTCGGTGGTGCTAAGCCGGAAAGTCAGCGATACTCCCAACTTGGCTTTTATTTCATGCGATACTCTCATAGGTGTATGTATTCCTGGTAGGATGCTAAGGTCCCATCGTATGGGATCATACGTGCTACACAAAGATGTATGTAGGGAAACAGATATACTTTGTATCGGCATACGTGGCAAGGATCGAAGATTCTGCCAACAATATTTTGTGAAAAATGTATTACTTCGTTTTACCCCATTGCTTATTCTAATAAGTACTCGTTGTCCAATCACCTCTTCTCGCTCCACCCCTCTAGTTATTGATCGCTGAAGAGAAGATTACTCTTCTCTCGTTTGGTCTGCTGGCTGACGAGATTCCCGGTGTATCTCGCGGCCATGGAATGCCCGGTAGATGAGGGGGCGGACTAAGACTTTGACGAAGTGCGCTTAGAAAAGGTCTTCCACAAAATTATAACGGAACTTCAGATTTAATTTACCCCTGGTGCTTTGACACTTTATTGCGGAGGTCTATAACCCCCGTCCCTGCGACCCTACGCTGATCAAATTCCATTTTTAACCTCAACTAACTAGATATCTGTGCCTACATGTAGTACTAGTACACTTCACTGGCCCAATGGGAATTCTACAAAAGCGCTCTATAGTATCGGGAGACGCTGACATCCGCCAAGATGATATCTGTCCGTGTAAGTTACATATTAGCGGAAGTGAGATATATTTCTATAATGAAAGGGGAAACTAACTCTATCATATCGACGGGGCTACGGAGATAAATTCTCACTACTATTTTGAAAACACACAAATTCTACTCTACACAGAGTCGTCATCGCCTAATAGAAAAGAATAGACCGATTCCATTATGTTTTTCGAGCCATCAGAACCTGTCTATTAAGCCAGAGGCTACAGAGCTTAGAGTTCGTAATGCCAAGAATGATTGTGGCCTTCTTCTCGTCCTCTAGGATAATGAGGCACTCGTTCATCTCCTCCACGTCGAGAATATCGGAATAATCGTCCGTGAGGATTGTAACAGCGCGTTCTATTTTGGTGCTCATTTGATGATCCGTTTTACCGAATTGCTCAGCCTAGGCAGGCCTCTTGGTTCCATCCCCCTCACCTTTCTTCGTTTCTTCAGCCCAAGGTAGAGTATTACTGGATGGCAAATTACTCCCTGGGTGTATGTATGCGTTCCTTTGTTGTGGTCCTTCAGAAGCGTGTTTTGAGGGGTGGTCGACCATCTCGATATCGTCATTAAATATGTCTAAATCGGTGGGCTTTGCAAATAGGAGGTTGAGCTGGTGGAAAAACGGAAGGATTGGTCGTGGAGAGAGGTTCTTCTCCTCCGTGGATCCCTACCAGCAACTATTAGTCTGTAATCCTTAATATGACCTCGGCAAAATACCTTCTCATTGAAAGATGAGAAACATCGCAGATGAGCGTCATTCCTGGCGCTGAGATGAGCGTTGATTATCCTTATCTTTTTACTCTGAACATAGTTGAGGTAGCCTACTCCCAACTATAAGAAAACTTTCATTAGTTACTACACATTGCAGGAAAGATTTAAACTTACGCTTTTATACTTATCGGCTATTTCCTGGCACGAAACCGAAGCACCGCTCCCGCTAATGAGCTCCTCTCGAATCACTATAAAGGCCGAATAAAGGTACATCAAACCTTCACCTTCGCCGGCTTCGCGGAGCATTGAGTCGAGCAATACCTGGATTTCTGAGTCCCGCCAACAAGCTTGATTGACGAACTGATTCTGCTCCATTTTTACGGTCTCCGGAATGCTCGCGTGTTGGAGTGCGGGGCCTATTGGTCTCTGATGGATGTGTTTATTATCTCGTGTGTTACAGCTGGCGTGGGGTGCGAATGTGCCATTTCTCGCTTAATTCTGGAATAACGCTAAGCGGCAAAAGGTACCTAACTTGATATCGCTTTGCCTTCGATTTCTCCTTCCCACATAGATTTATTTATCACTTTCTATCTGTACCTGAGATAATTAATGATTTTATTATTGCTTTTTTCAACCCTGACTCCGACACATATATATGATATGCATAAATATGCGGAGTTTGCCGTTGCCAAGTTATACTTGAAGTAGGGATCTGGTTATGATCAGCATCGAGTGAGAGCGCATGAATTGAAGATAACCGCTCACCGAGTACCACTTCACCCACATCTATAGTAGAGAAATAGTATAATTACCATCGTCTATAAATAGGAGAAGCTACACGGTATCGGTTTCTTTGTTTTCCATGATCTTCGGAGACATGTGCATGGCGGGATTGATGAAATTTTACAAATATATGGGCCTTAGTGGGGGCGGCAAGAAAATATGTAAAGTTGCAGAGCTAAAATTAATTTGATGCTTACTGAGTATGCAATGAGTGCTAGATCAGTGTGCCCTGTGAATACTTGGGCGTGGCTATATAATATCACTATTGTGCCCAGGAAATATCGCAAGCAGATTTCACCAGCGAAATCCCTGACCACTGTGTACAAACTACACAAGAAGACCCATCTATATATAAAGAGAGCCTCGAATAATTGAAATGGTATTTCTCGCCGAACCGTTCAGTTATTGCCTTCCACTACTCTCCCCATAAGAGGCATAGGGTGCCCGGTATAATTCAGACACCGCCGAAAACGTCTCATTACTCGCATAGTCCCACCAGGATCTGAACCACCAGCCGAGATGAACTCTCTCGGATCATGAGGGTTTCAGCAATCCTTCCCATGTATGAGAGGAGATGGTGACAACCACTTGAATGATGCCCTCTCCTACATTGATCTCGCCTGGTCCCCAATTGAAGTCTCTGGTGGAAGATGATCTTAGGGACCCTAAACGTATCAGCACTGAAACTTGCAAATTGAAACCTGCCGCGGAACTACATTTATGTCGAAGGCTACCGTTTTGAATCGAATTTTCATACCTTTACATTTATCCTTCCGGGATCTTAAACCGTAGTGGGGAGTGTCCGGGAGAAAATCACACCTGACAAGGAACTGATAAACACGACAAATTATTCGTCTTTTTAAAGCCAGTGTCAATCCCGTTCCAAGGTTCTAGGCTTGCTTAGTTGACCCATTGGGTGAAGCCCCCGCGCCAGGGGGGTTATTGAACGGCTCAAACCAGATTAGAGACTGCTTTCAACACGACATGGGGCGACATGGGGTTTATGTGACCGCTTGGTTTTGATATCATGTCAAGCTAGCGTGGAAAGTTCAACTGGCTCAGGCCAGGTTCAGGCCAGATGCGTGCCATCGCACTAAACCCCCACTCCCAACAAATCCACTCTCCACAATGATCCTCTTTGAGAGAGTCTATTTCCCATATCCACCGAATAGTCTCAAAGTAGGGCTGCCGCCGGGTCGTCTTCTCCTGCCGGCGGCTGAGTTGTAGAGGTAGGTGACTCTATTTTAATCTTCGACTTTGAGATGATGGTCTAATTATGATGCAAACCTATCAGGCTTCAATTTGTCTCAAGTTCAGCCTGACTTTGAAATCGAGTTAAATCGCCTTGATGGCACCGGACAAACTTGCGACATAGACTGCAAACGGCTCCGGGCGCTACAGAAGCATATACGTCTTCACCACCTCCCTGAAACCATAGAGGAGAGGCGTCCTCAGTTGCAGTACCTCGCGCTTGTCCCCGGTATTGGGGGGCATTTCCTTCATCGTACGGATTTCTCGGAATTCGTGCATTTGTTTAAGGAACGACCCAGAATCCAAAAGCTGATCGCTCAAGGTCAAGAAACACCCGTACGAAACCCTCGGAAGCGATCCTGTCCCAAACTAACAACCGACGTAGCAAGTCTTAGTCAGCGAGCATGGTGGCGGGGGTGTTCCGTCCGGAAAATGGGGCATATTACGGACGGCGATATGGCTGTTGAGCACGAAGTTGACGCCGCAGTCTACCAAGACATGGAAGACGCTACACACCCGGAGGACGGCGACACTGTTAACACAGAGGCAGAAGAGAGGGTGGATGGGCCTAAGGATAACTTGGACTGGTTGAGGAACCTCACTGATGATGAGGCCTTAGAGGCTTATGAGTGGTTTGGTCACGAGTATATTTAGAGAGCCGCCGCGATCTCCATGTTCCCCCAAACAAACCACATGTAAACGGTCTGTAATAACCTTCTTTGCCTGGTTACCAATAGAAAAAGACCCTTTAAGTCCTTTAAAGAACCTGAGTGTACTCCGAGTCAGTGAATAGATATCTTCCCTCATGTCATGGGTTTCATTGTTCTGTTGTCGTATCCGATTTAGGATAAATAGGTTGATATGTCGGGATATGTATTTTGATACCGCCGAGAAGATTCAGTTCGTTTCAATCGGTTCCTTAGAAAATCTTAAATGTAAAAGGATAGTAGGCTGCTTTCTTATTGTGTGATTCTTATCAGTCTAAAAAGAGAATATGAAAATGGCAGTTGTGACTATAATGTACTGCAGTGTTACTCGTGATGGACGCACAGCACTAGTGGCGGTAGGAAGTGCGACGCATTGTTTTGAGAGGGGAGTTGGAACTCTAAAACGTACATTATAATAGAAAACGCGACCACATTTCGCGTGAGGGGATTTCTGCTTATCCACGCGCACCTACCACCTCCCGGTCACGCGCGTCTAAGACAATTTTAGAGTTGGAGGAGAAAAATGGATGTAGGAAAAGGAATCCGCCCCAGCTTTAACGAAAAGCAGAAAGAGAGGCATTTTGCGCTGCTCTTTTCGACCCAGTCCCAGTGTTTCCACCAAGCCTGGGAGGTAGACGATTCGAACCGCCGACCTCGGTCCCTCTGGGCGACACCATAGTAACTGGGCTACGGCGGTGGATGGTATGTATTGTCCTGGTACGCCTATGTGTGTATCCATGATATCGATAGATCTATATCAGCAATCAGTGCAAACAAGTACCGTCATGCAATATCACTCGCCTCATAGATCCCATCCCCATCATAGAACGTCACTCGTGCCAAGCCGGTTTCTCAGGCTCATACCTGCTGCCCCAGGCAAATTCCACATAAATTTATTGTTTGCGCACAACTAAACCTACCGTTAATTTAGCACAGCCTGTGTCCTAGATAACCGTTGTAACCTCTATTCCGCTGAAGGAAAACGAGAGAAGCGATAATTATGGTCTCAAAATATATCTATCCCTCACTACCATGGTATGAAGTGTGTTGATTATATTTGGGGCGTGCTTCCTATGTGCCTTGCAATTGTTGAATTATGCACTATACTATAACCATTGGCGTTGAATTCAGTTGGTTCTCTTACCTTGGCACTCTGAAGTTGATGGTCTCCCCCGCGGAGGTGCGGTGTAAGGCTCTTGGCCTTAATGGGCCCTATAGGTCTTACTCCTACCATAGGATTCAGTAAAAGAGCAACTGCATGTAGTATAAATCTATGACACATAGTATATGAATCACTCCCGAAGCATGGTTCACGGGTTTTTCGATGAAAGAACAGGTAGCCTTCAAAGGCGGAGGTGTCCGTAGGATATCTGCCGGCTTGAGATGGTGATTTTACCTACGATGTCAAGCAGAGTCACCAACTACCTCAACAAAAAATAGGGTCAGAAATCAATAGAAAGTTTATTCGGATTCAAGTGTTGAAGTTTCCTGTGATTTTCTCATTTAAGTTATCTTCATCCCCTTGGTATCTGGTTACCATTCAAAGATGTGACTACCCCCACAGAGCGATATAACAGTAACATCACCCCCATCTTTTCCAAACCTAAAATATTCACAAAGATAATAGATTACTATCTTAAGGCTGCGATAATTACAAATTTCAGAACTCAAGCATCCTTTATCTCCAGAAAACCCAGATAAATCGAAGACTACCTGTTTTTCCAACCAAACACCGAACTCGACTATAATTATGCCAAACACTAACGTTCAGGTAAATGTTACTCTCAAGATAAAGATCCCAAAAGACAGGGAAGGGGATCTCACTGTAAGTAAATACCTGCCCACGTAACTACCTTTACTTATATTTTACTGTCTAGGTTGTTCCACTCACCGGAGCAGCCGGGATACAGTGCTGTAGCATGGAGGTAACATTGGACAGTGGAGAAATTATGGTAAGCTAATTAATGCTCACATAATTTACTCTGCTAACAGTAAACCATCTAGTCTGTGCCTCTCGCGGAGGTGAATAACCCACAATGCGGGTCTGCAGAAATATCTTTAAGTGCTGAAGAATGGGATGCTATCTTTGCTGAAGGAAGCTCCAGCTCGGACACCCCGTTTTCACCGGAGTCTCTCTCTCGGCAATTACAAGGAGGATCAGAGGCAACAGAGAGGGGGGACCCTACACATGTTATCCCCGATGTAACGAGTAGTACCTCCCCGGAACGAACTAGTGGGAGTGTTTCACAAGAGAAAGGCAAAGCGCGCGAGGTATTGGGGGCGAAAACTCCAGTGCAAGACAATATTCCACTCCCAGAGTTCAACTCTGCAATATTCTCCATGGCTCTGGAGGAGGCCGATCGGAAATATGCCGAGTTTTTAGGAAGCGGAATCAGTTTGGTCGGCATTGGGGGGTTAGAGGAGATCGGATTCCATGAGTCTGGCAACGTTCAAGAACCTTCATCTATGCAAGATAATGAACTTGGACCTATCCCGGGATATGGCTGGCAGAGCGACGAAGATCTCATTCAACTTCTACAGGCCACGCTGGAGGGTTCCGACGGTGGGGAAGTAGGACGAGAAAAATGCATTAAAGTTGTTGGCCCGGAGGAGGGTTCTGGCGATAGGGGAGCAGGACCGGAAGAACCCAATACAGTAGTTGGCCTGGAGGAGATCCAGACACCTCAACAAAAGCAGGATGCAGAGCTAAATGAGACAGAGGACTATGATTTCGAAGATGCATTATTGACTTCCATAACTGAGCCTAGCAGCTCTGTAGACGACGGCTACATTTTTTCACAGGAAGATCCAACATGGGAAGGATACTCCATTCGTCGGACACAATCATTTAGCTCTCTATTCGGTAACTCCCCGGACGCTTCTGAAGAAACGTCTCCGCCAGGTAGTTCTCAAACAGAGATATTCGAGCCATCGCCAGCGCCTAGCAGTGAAGCCAGACCTATCAACTCGCCCGACCACGATTCAGAAATGGAAATTGACAGTTCCACGGAATACGACGAGGATGCATCAGAGGATGAATCAGAGGATGAATGTATGGGAGTTGACGATTCTTCCGATCCTAGTGATGATGATATGGAGGATTCGGAAGGACTACCCAGTGACATGACGACAGAAAATGCAACATATGAGCCAACAGCAATGAAGAATCCTTCTCCTATACCAGAAACGCCACGCTCGATCGACGAATATGTGTCCGCACCCGCCCCCGCACGTGTTGATAATGAGATACGACTCTATCAGCGGAACTCGGTATACTGGGAAGGACAAGGAAACGCTGCGCACACAATCTATCCTCAGCCATGGGAAGTGGAGGTTAACGAAGAGGCTCGGACATTGGTGTATGATGGCCAGATATACCAACTTATGGATTTCTCTTCTTAGTTCCAGCCTGTGGCGTTACGAGAGAACGGAGCTTCGATTTCAACGGTTGCTTGAATTTGAAGGTGTTTTGGAAGATTGGAGGACTATGTCTTTGGTAGGAATTGTATTCATTTTCTACCGTTTCCTTATTTTCTTTTGTTATTAAGTTTCCTTCTCATAATAGTTGTCATAAAGATTTAAGGGAAGAAATGATAAAGTATTATACCTCTGAAAAGTGCAGTATATTTTAGTCCTCCACCGGGGATGTTGTGCGTCCATCAACTCGCAGCCAGAGCCTTGATATTGAACTCAAGCATATTCTACGCGGTCCGGAGAGCAGTAATGAATCATCTTTCCATAGTGTCATTATCAGAGTAATCCTTGAAACGAAAAGTTCAACTCAAGCCCCGAGACCGAAATTGTCATACTTGCCACTTGACAGCAGCCAATACACAAACTATACCGTCGTAGAAAATATTACAAGTTCACACCGAGAATCCATAGTCCCATCCAATTGTTGACTCGAATCTCTACTAACCCAAGGGCAAACAAATGTTGACCGGAGAAGCAGCACTTGGTGTATCCCACCTCTCCGCTGGCATCGGAGGTCTTGGCCCTCCGATTCCGAGATAACTGGTGACAACTCGGAGTCTAGATCGCAGCTGTCTTTCCCTTTAGCAGCCTGATACCACATGTTATCCGAATTGAGGCTTACAGAATGCTCGTTGTGCTATGGTAGCAGGATCCATGAAGGATATCAGGTCTCAATAGCTCTCCGGACACTTCAGAAGAAACACCATGACAGAGAATTTTCTTTCCAGGAACTTAAGAGAAAAATGTTTTAATTGGGCTTCATTTATTCTGTTAACTAATGGTCGTAAGTAAATGTGCACGTATACGTAGCTTTGTCTACAAGATGCTAGGAAAAATTACCGGCGATGAATAGCAAATAAGAATGACCGCCACCTTCAGACGTCTGGAGAGGGTTAATATCTATTAGATATCTGCCTTTTTCTTTTGTTCTGTGGGGGCGGTTTTCCACTGCTATGCTCCTCTTGGGAGTTGTCTCAAAGCTGCAGACCTGGTCTGACCGAGTTCAGTTGTTGTTACAAGAGTACTAGGCCAAATCGGGCTTAGTTCGGGATAACTCCCGCAAGATATGTTTTGGAAGTCCCGGCATATTATTCAAGGGAGACACGCCTTTGGCGATGGGAATGTCCTCAGTCTAAGAGCTTCACAGCTTTGGGTAGGATTAGGTTAACTCTGGAGGTTATTTAAACCAGTATTGAACACGCATATAGCTATAGGCTGATCCCCAAGCTACGTTGAACCTATTCATTGACGCCCAACAACTGGGGATAAAGCATTAAGGAGGAAAACAATAAAGAAATTTCCATAAAGAGGCGGAGACACAAGGATTTAAATTTATGACTTTAATAATCCCGATTAAAAGGCTGAGAGTATAAATGAATAACGCGTAGAAAGAAACCTGGGAAATGAAGACCGATGTCCTTATATTTAGATCAAAAGCCCTTAAGGGGAGATTTGATACTCGAACTCTGATCAATAATTTAAGAATATTCTGAAGAGAGTGCCTGCGCATCCTTGGTATCCCCCTGTCCTAGTTACCAGGACTCCAACGATAGAACCCATCACCAACACAAGTCATGTTAAGGTTCTTGCAAAGATTTCCAAACCGAGATTTCCCATAAGCGGGAGGAACAGCTTGCTTGACCACCTGTAACCTAGACGGAACAGGTTCCTCAAGCTCATCATCGTCTTGCCAGCTACCGCCAAGTGTCCATCCCCGAGCTTCAAATTCGGCATCAATATCTCCCAACTGCGAGCTCTGCACATAGTAACATGATTAGTATTGTTTTCCTAAATGAAAGTCGTTGACTCACAGTATTGACGAGTGGTACCTCTGTGGAGGTATCCTCATCTCCAAGAGAGATTACGATCACCTTTGGAGCATCAGGTTCATGCCCAGTAGCCGTGACAGGAGAATGCAACGAAGACTGATCGCTGCTGTCACTGTCACCCGCACAGACATACCCCTCAAGGCCTTCTACACCGTTACATCTATCAGGGCCCTCGTATTCCGACGCAGTGTCAACCGCCGGCGTGGGAGGCTGGGTGATTGGAGAAGGATGTCAGCATCAGACGGTCACCTACTTAACATGATGGGGCGAGTGGAGAAATACAAACCTCACATCTGACAGGAATGGAGTCAGGAAACAGTTTACAAATAGGAGCAGACGGCTCGCCAAGAACGAAGATAGGAGTAGTTTGGGCAAATTCAAGCTCTGGATAGGAATGGTCGTTTGCTGATTTCAAGATTGTCCCAACCAGATAAGTTTCACCGTGAACGATTTTACATGCTTTCGGGAGACTAATATCCGTGGCTTCAGACTGTGGGAGCTGAGGGAGACATTAGTGCATAACGTCTTGAAGTTGAGACAAAATTAGAGTTCTTACACGATCAAGAGCCATCTGAGGCGGAGAAAGAATCAACCTCTCTTCATTAATCATGACGTCGTCCTGGTAAGTTGATGTTAGCCTTAGAAAATCTTAGGACTAAGAGATGCTTCCAATCTGTACCTGCGTAATATCTGCTGATAACGATAATTCTCCCTCTGATAAGAACTCGCTGTATGGTACCGTTGTCTCTGGCGTTTCTTCATTCTCCATCAAATTATTATCTGTCACCTTAGTCACGCCGTTATTATGTAGGCCAGGGGTGTTAACTGGCACTCAGAAGTTATTATATTAGTGAAATGCGTTGGGAGGGAGGGGAGAGGTAAATGATTGACATACGGCAATCACGTCGTAGTCGAGTGGAGCACATTGAACAACCTCGTCAATCACGGGGTTGGAAGAGATACTATTGTCATTCCTTTCCGGTATGACATTCAGATCAAGTTTCTATATTACTCAGTCAGTAAAGGAGGAAACGGAAAGGGTAAGGAACTTCTCCACACACAATATCTTGAGCCAGAAGAGCCTCCCCGAGAGAGGCCTTCCAAGTAGAGGTATCATCACACATAAGATGTCCACACGGATCTTCTTTTAGGGAGTCATTATCTTCCTTTGAACAAGACACCTGTCAGTTCGAGATTCAAGGTAGGGGAAGATACAAGGCATACATGAGCTTTCACAATTTCATTCTTGCACCTAGGATCACGAACATTTGTGTCCGCTATAGAAGATACATCAACAGACTGAGATTCGAGGGATGACTTCAAAAACGATAACGCAGAGTCAACAAACATTCTAACCACGAAGCTTTGAATTCATTGTGTCAACTTACATGTTTGGGAAGCTGTTTATCGGAGGAGCAGTATGTAGTTCCAGAGCGAGAGTCTTCATTGTCAGAATCACTAAACACACTGGATGAATCTGACGCGTGAGATGTTGTAGCACTATCATCATGAATTGGAGTCAATGAAGAAATGTTAAGAGGTGAAAGCTGGACTAGGGGACGAGAGCGCTTAGAGACCACTCTTTTCGTCACTCGAGTTGTAAGTGCTTCGTTGGGCTTTGCCAGTTCCTTTCTGAGGGACTCGAGACTGCCCTTTGTCAGCTGAGCAGACAGCTTATCAAAGCTGTCGGGCTTCTTCTTGGATGACGCGGCGCCAAGATTTGGATTCTCGGCTTGGATGGCAGTCCACTCAATCTGGACCGCGGTAATGTCAAAGCTTTGTAGCTTGCGAGCGAGGAGAGACAGTTGCTCCTCGGGCTCGATATAGGTAGAACAGGGTGCATCAACTGGGTCGTAGACACCAAATGGAACCTTGAATTGTGGTGCAACGTAGGACCTGAAGAATAAGGCGGAAAGAAACTCGAGGGCCTCAGGGCTTGGAACGAACTTGGTCGGCTCGGAGGACGGGGGAGGAGCGGTGGAAGCGAAGACAGATTGGACACTATATTAAATCGGTTAGCTGCTGCTTGAAGGGCAAGGTTTAAGGAGAACACACTTGACAACAGCCTCAGCCGGCTTGGCTGGGAGCTGACGAAACATGATGAACGGCAACGCAATGCCATTCGCGGCATCGGTCTCCCGATGGATGTTTTGACAAGCCGAGCGCTTGCTCGGATGGCTGCAATCAATGATAGCACCAGTGGAAATGCACTTGGACGACATGGAAGCCATTTCGGAAATGATTCTAGAATCTGGTGGATGTTAGATACATTCCAGACAGTGCTGCTACATAGTATCTGACGGCTGATTGAAAGAGGAAGGTACAAGACAGGGTGACAAGGTGGCATTATTATATGTAGACTTACTTGGAAGGGATCAGGACTTGAGATGTTGAATGGTTGAGTGTAAATAGTTGATGGAGGTCGACAGAGCTTAGAGCAATCAGGCTTTGTCCATTGATTGGTGAAGGTTGACGGAAATTGGATGAATGAAGCTTTGTTTACTGATCGATGCAAAGAGATGTTTGTTTGTGGAGGAAGGTAGGTAGGTGTTTGTGGATGTATGAGATCAAAGGTAGGAAGTGGGCTATGCCAAGGTTGGTACGAGTTTGGGGACCACCAGTTACAGCAAGAGAGTGGTACCACTTCCCAACTGCCCTCTGCCAGAATTAGTCGCCGACTACACTTGAGTTGCAATCCCTAAGGACCCCGCTCCACCAACTTTCCATCACGGATGGAAGTGGCGGCGGAGGTCTCCGGCGGGTGACAGGGCACGACGTCCCTGATTGAGTAAAGACACTCGCCCCTCCTTCCACACGCCCAACACTTCTCCGGTATGTTTATTCACCGGATATCACTCGGACGTACCCAGAACAAGACTTCCACATCCCACCTTCCCTTCAGCAGATATCATAGGCAAAGAACAACGTGTACGGGTAGCATATCATACACTAGCCCTAACATAGGGATCTTGGAATACTAAAGGGCTAGAAGCAGTTATCTTACTTCCGACTTACTCGCTACTCGCCCCTCTCACGCACGAGCTGGCCCTCGCATGCTTTATCTCCTATAATATAGAATGTCCGGACGAGTAGAATTTCGCAAATGCGGATTGCTGATTGGTTTGGCTAGCTAGGTAGGAATAATGCTGAGTAGGAACAATTGTTAATTCGGCTTGGTGAGAACATACTGGATTGTTCGTATGGGTTTGTGACTATGGCCGACAATTGTGAACAAAGGCACTTCTGAAAGACGTAGGGCTAGCTGCAAAATTACTATATTATATAGGAGGGGTGGTTCCGGTCTAATCTTGTTCTTAGACTGTTTTGTTGTCGCACTGCGTGCAGCAAACACAGGCTGGGCACGAGACTAGTTGCGGTCCTATTTTGAAGCACCCGGTCATACCTATATATCATAATTTTACCAGTAACCTTAAGTACATACATAGCTGTTGCTGGAATATTATAATAAGAAGAAAAAAACCCGCTCGACATCAATAAAACTTTACAAAACAAAACAAAAAGGTTCACAACACTGCCTAGGCCTCGGTTGCTACATCCTTTCTACGTCCGGAGGGGGGGTTGAACGCTCACAAGTTCGGTACAGAGTGTGAGCTCTATACCGCTGGGCCACGTCCAACCCCATGTTCACCTTCTTTCCTTTCCTGCTCTTACCTCCATGGGGGGCTCGTAGGAGTATAGTATCTCCAATTGAAGTGTGACTTTTCATTTCGCTATAGAATAACGCTCTTCCGATCCATCCTTGAATTCTTCAATAATGATTTTGATATACTATTTTAAATTTCCGAACGATGGGGCCTGGGTTACCGGAAATTGTGTACGTTTCGCACTGTTCCTAAAACTCCTTTCTAGTGATGCGCCACATCTAGCTCACGTATCCCTTCTAGTATAGCTCAATCACTCTGTGTACTCCAGTATATACCAAACCGAAGCGGATAGCCATAAGCGAGTGATCTGTGATGATGCGGGTGTGCGAAACCGCTCGATAAAGCCTGCACTATGAATATACATGGGACCATTCGACTTCTATATCAACCAACGAAAGCATACTAGATACCCATATAGTAATATCTCTAACCTGTGTCCAAGAATCTGCTGGGTATACGCGTTTACTTTCTATTCTACAAATCCGTTCACATTGTTATTTTGTGAGTCCCGTAGGACGTAGTCTTATACTGAAAAATGCATACCACCCCAGTACAATAGCAGGCAGCGAACCTGGCCTAAGTGGCAGTGTGCTCTCAGTTTATTGTATTTATTGTTGAATACCAAACTGTAACCTGTGTTTGAGACCAACCCCAAACTGCTCTCGATCTTGCTCTTTGGTATAAGATACTCTGATTTACGTTAATCAGTTGATATGGGAATAATTCATCACCAGATAGTAACAATTCAATATTTTCACACCGATGTTTCCTTTTATTTCTTTTCCACAATTCAATAGAAAATAGATACGCTACGAACTCCCTAACAACAGGACCATGACGGTTGAAATCCCGATAGCTAGCCCAATGAACTGGGCGCCAAGTGTTTTTGTACGGCCCGGGCCCCGCGGGGAGTGTTTGATACTTCATTTGTATCTCCTCAAAGAATTGAAGCGGAAGATCAACCACCGTACGTTCTTGCGCTCTCTGCTGCCGAATGTAAGATGCGACTCCCGAAGAGCGGATAGCTACATCCCCGGGCTTCCAGCACCACACACTGTAGAGAATATAGGTTGTAAGACATTCTCGCTTAATGAAACTAAAAACATGTCATTCTCCTTTGGACTGCATCGAGTCCTCAGATTTTCCAGTTCAAATTCAAATCAAGAAACCCCATCATTGACCTCCGAGTGATAGAACATGGTTCATATTCTTTTGAATTCTTTTCAGTCCCTGTTACTATGAATTAATATTCAAATACGGTTAGGTCTCAGACGCATATATTGCGCATCTTTTGTATCCTCGATCTAGATATGTGTAACAGCTCTGCGTGTCAATGACTACGTACTGGTTCTCTCCCCAGTCAACGCAATTTGAAAGACGGGGGTGGTATGGGGCAATAGAAATCCTTCTCCTGAAGATTGTTTTATTTTAAAACGTCTTCCGCAGCAAACCCCACCCGGATATACACAGGCCAGTTATTTGCCTGATCGTGAAATACAAAGATATTTACTCCAGGAGCCATCTTTCGAGCTTCGATCCCTTCGCCTCTCATCGCTATGAATGAGTGATTTGCGCAGCGTCCCTCTGCACGCGCCGAGCAAGGGTGTGCTCAGTGGTGTGCCTAGAGGAGAGAAGCCTAGACATGGCTAGCTCCTGAGCCTATAGTCAGTACAGTAGGCGGGAACATGTGAGTCTTAACAACGGGGGAAGAGTTTGTGTATCTTCCATACCTGCCCCCCTCTCCACCCACCTTTTACCCCCCTTACCATTATCATTGGGCTATACATAGGCGGTCAAACCCTGTTTGGGGGGCGGCCAAATCCCTCTCTTGGAAGCGGCCAAATCCTCCTCTTGGGCGGCCAAATCATGCAATACCTGTCCTGAAGAAAATATTGTAAGCTGCCAAGGTTGTCTTGGAAATTGGGAGTATAAAAGACCTCCGTTCCTCCCCGTCTCCTTCTTTCTCTCTTCTCCACCATTCATTCTTATCCATCATTCTGATCCAAGAGACATTGAAATCTCTTTTCTGAGTATCAGTTCCTTCTCGTTTCTTCCGCCTCTCCAGACGCTTTAATTCATCATGAGAGCCCAAGGGAATGGGAATATCCTCTTCTCCATGGGACTTAGAAGAGTGAACTCCCCATACTCGGAATAGAGGTCTCATGCTTCTTCCGTTTAACCCCCCTCTCTCCTCTTCTCACTCCTCCTCACCCTTCTCTCCCCTCGTGTGGTGTATTACCTCTCCTTTGAGAGGGTACCCCATCTCGCACCCCCGGCTGCTGCGACCTCTCGCCACTGGAAGAGGCCGACAAAGGTATTTCTCCTTCTCTCTCAGCTTTAACATGACACGTATTAACTACTTTTTAGAATATGTGACTGGGGCCCTACTCACCCAGACACTCAGTGGCCTCTTCCACTCTGTTGGCAGAGCTCAAGATCGACCTTCTGGATGGTCGGTGCATACTTCATGCAAGCATCTGCAGGCCTCTGGTGGACATATCGAGTATGTCTCTCTCCCCATCCCTTCATCTTTGTGCCTTGGCTGACGTTTAAAAAGCCAGCTGTGCGGCACGCTGGGTTGCGGTGGTATGTGTGCATCGCTCGCTGCTCACGAGGGAATATCAGTCGCCCCTCGGCGACTCTTAATACCTCCTTCGAAGGCTTCCTGGCTTGATCTCTGGCGGGCACTTCACACCGCCATCTCATTGCCTCCTCCTAGGCTAGGTTGCGGCAGGCCCTTCACATCGCCATCTCATGGCCTGTGGGTTTGGGCTGTGGTAGCCGTTTCACACCGCCATCTCATGGCCTCCTGGTCTAGGTTCTGGAACAGCAAGGTAAGCAGGTGTTTCCCTACCAGTCTATATTTCCAACAGAAGCTGACAGTGAGAAAGAACGTTTCTGAACTTAGTGATCTTTATCACTACCACATCGGGAACGATGAAGACCGGTGAGACACACCGTGGGTGTGAGGTGTTGGAGGAATTTGGTAAGTCTTACTCTTCTCATAACCTTTGAAACATTGGTACTGATTCCGTTTGCATTCGTTCGTAGAGGTGGAGTGTGTTCCCTTAAAGTACGAAAAAGGATCTTGTGTCCTCGCTCCTGCTCGGAGACGCTCTGGCGTCTGCCGTGTAGGCAGAGATTCTCTGGTGCCTACCGTATAGGCAAGCTTACTACTACCTACCGATAGGCAATGCTTTTTGGCGCCTGCCGTATCGGTGGGTTGCCTCGCGTCTGCCGTGTAGGCAGAGCCTATCTGGTGTGTCGTTTTCCTTTTCTATAAATTTATTTATAAAACCAAGATCTCTCTTTAAGTTCTTTCGTGGCTCTGTGACTATCGTCAGTGTTATACATGCTTCTAGTGATTGGGATAGATTACTTTCTGTAGATATGTCCTGTGCTTGAGATACCTTAGTCGCCATTTGTAGTGATTCAACTCGCCCAGTTTCTTGCCTCCAGGATCATTGCAACGATAGGTGATACCGTAACACCGTGCCTAGCCCTCCAATCGTGTTGCGAGGGCACAGTCAAGACCCCTAGCTAGCATCGATGTTTGAGTGTGAACTATAACAGACCGCAGGTGCTCTGAGCTTCAAGTCATGTACCTATAAGATTTCCTTCAAATACAGTCGCATCTTGCTTTGGTTGGCGTACAGGCTGCTAGCCGTCTTAAGGAGTGTCGTTGGGGTGGAATGGTGCTCGTGAGACGTCATTACACCTTTCATTGATATTTCAACAAAACCAGGAGACACTACATGCAGTCCCACTACGAACAATCTTACGAACACAAAGAAATGGCCACTTCACCATTGAAACTCACGATGAGAATAAAATTACGGATATATTGATGCCCGCTTTTTAGGTGGCCTCCGATAGCAAGGGGTATTTATATCACTGGGAAGACCCCTTCTCCTCGATAATACTACTCTCATTCAATAAGACCTTTGATAATCTTATCACTTGTTTTACCTATAAGCCCATATTTTGCGCCATAAACTGCCTCGAACCTACGGAAACACTGTATGAACAAAAAGGAATACTTGGTCTGGCATAACAGGGCGAGACTCCTTGTCCTATTACTATAGTAATGGTCGGGCTCTGAGTGAAGCTATAGATAATACACAACTACCACTACAGCACACATCCACCACATCCCACTCCATACCGAGCTCCAGAGTATCCAAACCTATTCCCATACGCCAGTTATCCCACCCCCACCCCCATCCCCACGACCACACCCCTCATACCCAACCCACAACACCACCAACCCCCCCCGCCCTCACCCTTACAAACCAGCACCATCACCCCACCACCTCCGCCACCTTCACCTCAACCTCCACCTGACTCGCACCCGGTCCTTCAACCCTAACCCACGTCTCCCAATCCAACTGACAGTCCTCATCCTCGGGCTCAATGCACAGCTTGCTGCCCTTAAAGTCGAGCACCACCGCCGTGATCACCTGCCGCGGCGCCAGCCGGTGCTTCTTGCGCAGTTTCTCGAGCACCTCTGTGAATGGTAATGGTGTGAGTGTCTCCCCGCGGATGAGGCGGATCTCGTGGCGGCGCTCGTCGCGCTGCACGTAGGTCATGAAGAGGAGTTCGGCGGGGATTTGTGGTGTTGTGGTGGTGGTGGGGGCGGGGGCGGGGATGGGTTTGTTTGAAGAGGACGGGATGGTGGCGGTGGGAGCGGTGGGGGCGGCAAGTGGGGGAATGTGTGGTGGGAGGGCGGGCGGGAATACGGCGCCGATGGGGTCGAGGCGGAAGACGGCGTCGGGTGTGGGTTCGAGGGAGACGGGGCCGTGGGGGCGTATAGCGCCTGCCGTATTCCTTTTCCGGGTGCGAATATGTGTGCTGGTATCTGGCGGGGCCTCGTCTTGCTCCCTTTCGGCATTCGTTAGCAAGACCATGATGCGCTCCAGCCTTGGGTGCTTCTGGCTTGGCTCGCCGTCGCCTTGGTGTGCTGAGGTGTAGTGCAGAGACGCTGGATCTATCTCGCGCTGGCGCTTCTTGGGGAGTCCTTTCTGTGCACAGGGGCTATGGTCTTGGTCGATGGTGGTGTGCTGCGCCGCTGGGATCTTGATGGGCGGGTGGGTGCGCATCCAGGTTGTGCCGCCGCTGGGACCGCCGCTGGGGCCGCCGCCACCGGGGCCGGTGGAGGAACCGTTAGACTTTTTGCCCTTTGACGCCTATGGTTTTCAGATATAGTTAGATATAATGCCTGGTTCTCCCTGTGATCGGGGGTATTCTTACCTTGCGTGCAATCCGTGCCCGGTGGATGCGCTCCTTCTGAAAGAAGTTCATAAACAGCCGGCGCAGAAAGTCCTTGATCCTACCAGCCGCATTGTCAGCATCTGCACACCTAGCTATCGCCGGAGTAGAGTGATAAATACAAGACACGATCCCCCGCACGGTCTCCGGCCCACCACCGGCCCTTCATCTTTGTGCCCCAATGCCTCTCTGCATAGACGTCGCAGAGCGGGCTGAAATGCTCCTCCCAGGCTTTTGCCTTATCCTCATTCTCGAGCATGACGTCAAGGCCCGCGGGACCCCTCACGTCTCGGGCAACGCACAGACACAGATTCATCCACTCCGACTCGTCCAGCTTGCTCTCTGCGCGGAGCGCATTGAACTTCTTCGTGTACGCGCCAGGGAGGTAATTTTCCTCCTCCTCCGCCGCCGTCCCATCCATCGCTGGATCCTCATCGGCGTCAGCGCCCGCCATATCTGGCGAGTTTTCGTAGGGGGCCTCCCCGCCTTTGCAGCGCGCCTTACACTTAGCACACTGCCTCAGCACCCATCCCACCTCCTCGCGCGTGATGTGGTAGAACTTGTCCTTGAGGTAGTGGAACACCTTCTCCCTCCCCGCATGGCCGTACTTGAGATGCGACTCGACAATGAGCCCATACGCCTCGTCGTCGTTGATGACTGTTCGCGGCGGCCGGCCGTCCTCGGGGATGTACTGGAGTGTGTCGTTGTTGTTGAGACGGTAGCGCGAGCGTACGTGCGACTTGTTGCAGGAGGTGGCGTCGCCGATGTAGATGCCGCGAAGGACCTCGAGGATGAAGGCGAGTTTCTCGGGGGAGGGGCGCTGGCGAGAGCGGCCGTTGAGTTCTGGGTATTGCCGCCAGAGGTTGAGGGTTTCGTCGGTGAAACTTGAGGGAGGGTCGGGGGTGTTGGTGGACATTTTGGATGTCTGTGTGTGTGGTGGTGGTGGTGGTTAATATGTCGCTCTTTGATATGAGTTGTTTCCTAGACAGCGCGGGCCAGCGAGGGGATTCTCTGTGCTACTTATAACATGCGTGTGGCCAAGCCCCGCCGTCTGTTGCTGCTCGCGTACCGGGTCATGAACGGCGTGGGGCGGTGGCCTCGCCTAGCTGCGAGTGGCCGCGCCAACAACGAGCGAGAAATGCGACCGGAATAAACTGCGTCTGTGCTGCAGGACGCTACTGCAGTGAGAATCGAGAATCCGGAACAGAAAACCGATTTTCGACATCTGGGGGAATCGGGTGTGTTGCTGGGACGCTCCCATGGGGATGCTTACTCGCCTGGCACGCCATACCGGAACTCTCCCTCACACCCCACACGCCAACCCACCAACCGCTAACTCGGTACTCGCTTTCAACACCCACACAGCGTACTAAACGCCATATCCCCACACCCACAGGCCGATCGGCATCGTCTGCACTTGACGCATCGTCACGGCGATGTGAATGAATTGACAGCCGGGTTGGACGAGTCACTTGTGGGTCAGGCCGCTCCCCCATATCTACTCCAAGCCGTGCGTACTAACCAAACAATAGATCGTCCCAAGATGGAAATCCTGATATATGACCAGACCAATAACACGGCAACCCACAGCACCACCCCGCCAATCACAACCCGCCCCCACCCTCCCTCAGCCATGGGTAGGCAACTATTACGCACATCCAGACGTTCCCCAACGGCGCGTGGCTGGAGAGTAAGTTCTATCGACCGACTCCCCCATTCCAGTGGTGATATAGGTGGGTGGTTGCGCTGCATGGATGGCTGGACGGCCCCACACGCAGACAGGGCGCCTATACTTGCTGTTTCTGCGGCGCAATCGGGATGTGCACCCGATCGGTTACTACAGGGTTGGAATCGGGATTGTTCTAGCCGTCAGGCGAGAGGTGGGATCTTTGTCCAGGATGTGTATGGCGTGTGTTATGTACGGGAATGGACTGGACCAGATGTGGTGAACGGGCAACAGGAAGGGAAATGGGAAACAGGTGAGAGTGGGTTGGGGTGGAACGTTTGGATCCGAGGTATTTGGGTTTTTCAACGAAGATGGGGATGGAGAGTTTCGGTCAGTTCTGGTTGATTGGATGATCTGATAGGACCATGTCTTCCCTCTCCGTTTGCGTCCCTTTTATATAACCTAACAATACACATATTCTGTCACCCAGTTACTATCTGTCCCCACTGTGTCCCGCCTCTCTTCGCGACGTCAACTGTGTCTCTAAGAGGTCACACATAACGTGCCTGTTTGGACAGTATACAGAGAGACAGCGTCTAAAGGCGCATGAGAAGGAAGAATTTTAAACATCACAGAATTCAAAGTTCGGTTTAACTGGGCGTCCTGTTTTCCAGGGTATTGCAGCATTATGTAGTTCGAAGGTGTTCCAGGGCGCCGGAAGTGCGTCCTGCGGTATCACTCGCTTAGCGAATTGTCAACAAGGGAATTGATCAACAGCTGCGTAGGACATTGATGTATTTAAGTCTCCTCTTGTTAGTTTTATAAGTTTCAAGAGGATATAAATATAAAGCTTTACTTATTTCTTCTTTCTTTTTTTTGGACAGACAGGGTGGAAATTGGAAGAGTTGTGGTGGTAAAGAGCACACGATGCTTTGTAATGTAACTTACTGTAGACTAAGTTCCAAAGATTTTGGTTACGATTATGAACATGACCACTATAAACATGGCAAAATCGACTCTATACCAAATCAAAAACCTTGGCATGACCTATCGTATATTTCTCACAACTTCCTCCAGCTGCCGCTTCAGAACATCCCTCCAGCCATCGGAGGGAGCTCCACAATGTCCGGAGTACGCTGACGGTACATTTCGGCCTCGTCGACGTCGCGGTTCCAGGACATCTCGGTCACACCGCCCATGGAGATCCAGTTGTCCCCCACGTGCTCCCAGACGTCTTCGGTAAAGCCTAGGATAGTGTAAGTAATGTGAACCAGGGGTCCTTTTTTTGGTTTAATTAATTAATTGCATTGTGAACCAGAGGTCGGGAGTGGATGTACGTACTGAAGACTATGCAGTGGATCAGTCCTTGGGATGCAACACAGGCCTAGGGACACCGGGGTGGTCAGTAGGAGTGGAAAACTTGACTTTGAAAGGAAGATTTACCTTCTCGAGAATAGTCAACCACTGAGGGGTGCCCCATCGTTCGCCGGAGGCGTGATAGACGTGCACGCAGGTGGGTATAATCCAGACCACAGCCCACGCCAACGGATACTTCATCATCCTGAACGAAGCCTATTTCCCCGCATCAGTTCTCCTGTGTACACTCCACCAAATATCCATAAAATCAAAGAAGTGGCAAGAAACGTACAGCACGTAGATCCTTCTCCGTAGCCTGATAGTTCACCGGCGCCTCCGCAAAGCTCTCTCCCCCGCCCCGGACCATGGTATCGTCTCTCTCCCTGATGCGGCGGTGGAACTCCATGTCGTCGGTGTCAAAGTCGGAGGACTTGGTGATGTAGCGGAAGAGGGAGATGTAGATTGTCATGATGACGAAGACAATGGTCCAACGGGGGATGTAGTTGATGAAGAGAGACATTCCGTCATTTTGGAACCAGCACCCTACATGCGTGTTAGTACAGGTATATATATTTTCTACGAAGTGGTAAAATTTGTGATGTAGGGAGTCAAAACATACAGGCGCCAACATCACCGTATCCCACAAGTGCCAGAGAGACAGAAGCACAAGTGATGGAAAGCAGCCATGGGATTGCCCATATCACGCCCACACTGTCACGGATGAACTTGGCATATTTTCCACCCCAGCCCACCATAATCCATGTGTTAATTGCAATAGTCAGAGCCCAATAATCGGCTGTGGTTCGCCAGGAGTGCAAAGGTTAGCCGGTAGTCCCACAGGAAAGAAAGAAGTAGGAAGGAAGTCAATTACTTTGGACCACAAACAACTGTGTCAAGAACCCACTTGTAGAGCAGAGCTTGGGGTGGTCCTGCTGGTTGATAACTCGGCCACTCATCTGGAATGCCGTGCTGAAGAGGAAGTTGAGACTCAGGAGCATGTCGCTGGTTGCCAGGCCTGTTGGGGAGTTAACATGACCGCTTTGTCACTTTCTGCCAGAACGAAACAAAGACATACCTGGCAGGACCTTGTGCCTATAGTATCTCATAGATCTCATGAACTAACCAAAATCACCCTGCGTCAGCAACCCCACTAATTTACCCCTGGCCACTAACAGAGAGACACCACTAGGACAAAAAGCCCACCTTGCAACTCAAAACGATAACCAACGAAGCCAAAAACGACAGCAACGCAATCACAAACAAAATCACATTCATCGATATACTGGGCGTGTAGTGCTCTACATGGTCCATCATATCATCCCCGTGCCCGTGCCCGTACCCGTGCCCATGGTGGTCGTTGATATCGGGTTCAGAGTGCGAGTGGCCGTGGTGGGTGTCGAGGGCAATCTCGCAGGCTTCGACAAAGCTGGTGTTGGTGATCTGGGTGAGGATCACCCTTGCACAGTCGGCAGTGAGGTTTTGCATTTGTGCGAAGGAGGAGGGAGGTAGTGAACGTGGGTGTGTAATTGTTATAAAAGAGCGTTGGCTATGATATAGTTGAGTTGGAGGGGAAGTGGAATGGGAGAGTTTGATCGAGGGAGGAAATTTTCATTCATGAAGGTGGGTGGGGTTTCTCCTTTTACCCCCAAGGTGTTTGTTTGTTTATTGGCTATCTCAGTGGGCTTGGTCTTTGGGTGTAAAACCTCAGGTGGGTTGCAGAGAGCGGATCTGAGTGATAGTTCATGATGGTGTTTCTGCAATGAAGTCCCCTCCTGTGGCACCAGATCACAACGCAAAACCGAATGGTTTTTCATTTTAGATCAATCATTGACTTACATTGCTAAGCACGCTTCTGCTCTATTTTCCCTTCCACGAATTGTGATCTTTGGTCCTCGGCGGAGGTCTCCTAACATCAGATTAGATATTGGTAGAAGCGGCAGGCTCGGCTCTGCGGCGGGATAGGGATAAAACGGCCATTTTGTGCTCAGGTGCTCCCTCTCCTTCTTGCAATTCTCCTACTATGCTATGAGATTTACAATATTGGCGGCGGCAGCACAACATTTACGACCGAGTTCATCCGAATAGGCCCTAGTCACACTGAAACCTCGACAAGCTTGTTTACAGTAAACCCGATGAGCCCAGCATCGGGTTTGCGCTCCTTAGAGCGGAGGGAGATAGTTTTCCCACCAATGCTACAAAACCGGCAGCCGCGTCGCGGTCCTCCTGTTCTAGATGCAAGATAAGAATCTCAAGAAGTTCAGTGCAGAAGACGTAGAACGAACACATCTCCAGCCCATACCCGTCCTTCTTGATCATTTAATTTGCGAAAACATTGATAATGCCAGCACTAGGAAATGACCCAAACCACACCCCGAGTGTTCTGAGTTGCGAGGTATAATGTTGTTCTTTTTCTTCCCTCCATTGAAGATGACAAGTTTATTATTTCAGTCTGCATTATTGTTTAAATTAAACCCCGTCTGGAGAGTGACGTGGGAAACCCTAGACAAAAGCTGGCACACGCCGTTACCCGGCCACTGCAGTAACAGAGAGTGAGTACATTTATAGAGGGGTCCCCGTCAACTACACACTCCGATGGACGTTTGCAAACCACACCGCGCACAGCCCTCTGTATGCAGACAACTATCGTGAGATTTCGCTACTCGAATCTAACCCGAATCCTCTAGACGATACAGAAGGTAAGTACATCCGGTTGACGCCTCGCTTAAACCCCCCCCCCCCCCCTTCCGGTTCTTTACTGAAGAGAATGAACAGAGACATGGCTGCTCCCGATCAAGAACAGCCCGACCCACAGGCGATGGCCAGTCAGTTCACGGAGTTGGCTACGAACGTTCCGAGGTTTCGCGACATCCCCGCTTTCGACAGTGGGACATTGATACTTGCAGAGCTGAGGGCGATGCGACAGGAGATGAGGAACATGGAGCGGAGGATGACGACTCGTCTAGAGGCGGCTTGAGTATTGACTGCCGCTCACCCGAGATAATAGACACTGACGATATGTTCAGTGATTATAACGCGGTAGCTCGGTTGGCGAACAGCTCTCTGGCTGTGACGGTTGAGTCGCAACTGATTCCTTTACGGAAGTCCGACAACCAGGAGGTGGAAGAATTCGCGGTGACACAGGCAGATATCGATAGGCTGAACTGTGAGTGTCCGAGGCTCTCGTGTGTTATAATGGAGATTGGTTGACTCTTCGTGAAAGCGGCGGATCTGAACAGTTTGCTCGAGAGTTATGGCCTGCCGACGGTGGGCCAGATAGCTGTTCGACGATGGCAGTTGAAGAAGTACTTCGGCATCACGGTGGCCGGGATATAGACTCTGCCCTGGCCAACCTGGCGAGGATGACTTAAGAGGAGTAGCATGTTCTATAGAAATCACGCCAAGTGATTGCATCTCAATATAAAGACAGTCGATTCTAGAGAAGTTCAACCACACACCGTTACTCACGCATCTGAATACAAGTAAAATTCGTGAGATAAGTTTATTTTTCAGCTACTCTTCCCCATCGCTTCTTTCCCTTCATTCTCTCGCCTCCTTAATTCATTTCACCCAATGCCCGCCGTTCGTAACTTTATTTTTTTTGGTATGCGGAGAATGCAGGATCTTACACGTACAGTTTCTTTGCGGTATTATCCCTGTGCGTAAGGGAACACTCTCGTTAGTCATAACGTCACTTAGTAGTGGGGGAAAAAAGAAAGAAAAAAACGGAAAAGAAAAAAAGGAAATGTGGGACTTTGCACCACGCAAAACAGTTGCGCTTTTTCGGACACTTACAAGCGCAACCCACTACTGGCAACTACTTGCATTCGGTATCTTCCTTCTACCCCTTTGCCCCTCAACTCTTGGGAGACCTAAACGCCTCCCCCTCTAGGTAAGGGAAGCCGTCCAGGCTTCCTCCAATCCTTTTCAGATATGCTGCATCAAAGTATTTATGCTTCTGGACATTGATACCCTTGAAGACGGAAGTGATGGTTGAGCTAGAGACCGCAACACAATGCGCAATTATGCCTACCTCCACATTCATATCTAGAACCTTTGCTATGGCGTAAATCGCAACCCCCGCAATGGTGTTTGAGTTTCTTGCGCTGAAGTTGCTGTCCATGATCATTTTCTTGACCAACTCCTCCGCCAGTCCTATAAACATCATGTCGTAACCTAGCAGATTGCAGAAGCGTATCATATCCTTTGTAGTATTGGCGTGGGGTGTAGGAATATACGGCTTAGCTGGAGGTACTACAGAAGTTTGTTTCTTTGGCGGAGCCGCCTCCGGATCCAGGTAAGGAAAACAGTCTAGGCTCCCTCCAATCTTCTTGAGATACTCCGGATCGAAATATTTATGCTTATGAGCATTGATACGCTTAAACATGGAGGTGATGGTTGGGACAGAGACACCAAGGCAACTCGCGATCGTTGCTTGTTCGGCCTTAATCCTCAGAACCTTCGCCATTGTGTAAATCGCACCCCCTGCAATGCTGAGCGGACTCCTCGCGCAGAAGATATTGTCCTTAGACATTTTCTTGACTAGCTCCTCCGCTGCAACAGTAAACTTTATATCGTAGCCTAGTATGTTGCAGAAGCGTGTCATGATTTGCCCAGCCTCAGTGTGTGTTGTGGAGATGTACTGATTCACAGGGGCACGCGTGGTTTTGTTACCATCTTCGTCTGACGTGGCGGGTGCACTGGATTTAAGAAGAAAGTGTTCGATGCGCTTGAAGGTACGGCCAATGTCCTTCTTGGGCACATTGGTCAAGAGGAATATCTCACGGAAGGTTCTGTCAACCTTGCACTGACGACAAGCAATCAAAATACAACTCGCCACCACTGCCTCATGCACAGTGGACCTGTTGTTCAACTTCATGCCCTCGTCCACACTCTTGTAGATATGCTTCGCCACATCCCTCACATCGTCTTGAATCCCATTCTTCCCACAGTAGATCTCGATTTCAGCGTAGGCCCTAGTGAGAAACCTACTCTCAGTGGAGCTATTGATCTTTTTATGGGTTCTTTTCATTAGCTGAGCGTGTCTGTCACCCTGCTTATCGGCAATGGTGGTATCGAATCCAGTCCCACTTTCAAAGACGCTTTGAGCTGCGCCAACTCTGTTTGGATCTGCTTTACTGGAGTCGTCTCCAGTAGTGAAACTGCGCCATTCAGCGCGTTGATCAATCATGTGATCGGCCATGACAAGGCCACACGATCCGCAGATTGTATCTCCGGAAGAGTACTCGTCGATGAGATTCGGGGGATCTTCGCGGCAGTAGGGACAGACAACCTTGACGGCAACGTCGAGGGTCCACTTTGGCCCTTTCGGCTTTGCGGGTGGGGCCATTGCAGCGGGGGGCTGCTCGGCAGAAAGGGAAGATATGAGGCTGGAAACTGTTCACAAAGCAGTTAACTCTCTGGGAGCAACTTTCCTGCTCACAGTGACTAACATTTGGAATGTGTTATGGCAGCCCAATACAGTGTTTTTTTTACAGTCTTTGCAGGCAGAGGGTTGCTTTAGATGCGTCTAGAAGCTGCTTCTGCAGCACGCCGAAAAAAGAAAAGGGAGTTTTTTTCCCGCTCAATCTGAATGTTCACATTAGCTTGTTCCTAGGTCAAGTACATTTAGCTTGAAAGAAGAATGCTAGGGTCTGCACTCACACTTCGACACGAAAAATACAATACCAAAAGTGTATTCCTTGACGGAAGCGAAATCTCACTGTGAACAACTTAGGTGTGTAGGTATTTTCTGTGTTGAATACATGTACCTAGAGCAAGATGAAGAGGTGGGAGGGTGCTAAGCGCCGGGTAATTTGAACCAGTCAACACTTCCCCAGACCTGAGCAACTTAGAATGAGTAAATTTTGGGTTTGGGCGTTGGTAAATTTTGATTGGCTGAGCATTTGTCTAAATTCGTGCAACAAGTGAGTTTGCACAGAACATCTTTTCTTCCTATAAATAATCCGCCCCGAACTACAGACCAAAGTTTAATCCTGGTCACTGGTCCGCCAGTTCTGTCTACAAAGGATTTAGTCAGTGACTCCTAGACTCTTTCACAACATGAAATTCTTTGATCAACTAGAGTAATGAATATAAGGTAGTCAGGATATACCTGCGGGCGATTAAAGCACACCCCTTGTGTTAGTAGAAATATACTTTCTTATACTGCTACATGTGGGTTTATTTTCCAGCATATATAATAAAGCAAAGATACCTTTTGGAGTTTAGTTGACTTTCCCTATGGCAGAGAAAGTAGAAGCTCCCTGCTATAGGTTTTGTGGTGGGTATGCACGTGGATGGCCTTAATAAATTTGGGTGGGAAGAAAAACTTGATTCCCTCTTCATGTTTTAACGTGTGTAGACAGTCTGTACATCCGCAGGACTAGGTGTTAAGAGAAGCTTGTGTACAAGAAAAGAGAAATCATTATGAACAGTTTGAGATAACGCTAGCCATGTGGCCGTGAAAGTCCAATTCTGACCACTCAGATACGGAATATCACTCACGCATTCCTTCATTAATCAATCTCAACTCTTTTGATCTACCCAATTACCCTTTCTCCCCTTATCAAAGGTCCGTCAGCCCGACTCATCTCCTCATGCCAAGTAGCCCACTTGTAGTACAGCTGCTCAGCAGTGACCTGCTTGTTTGGGTAACGAGTACTGAAGTCACGCGCCAGCAGCCTGAAATGATCAGCATTTACCACGGTTCCCATCTGTTTCACTGCCCAGATAAGCCAGCGCAGATCCTCACAGTTGAATCCTGTAGGGGTTGTTGCAATGGCTTTGGCTGCTGCTTCTGACAAGTCATCTTCTGAGCAAGTATTTCCGAACCTGTTGACATATGTGGTGCGAAGGACCTCTCGTGGAATATTGTTTTCATCTGCGTAGGTAGTATGCTCTAGTAGTATTTAAACACACGTATATTGTTAGTCTTGAGAACAACTTCGTCAAGGCCTGAAGTGGTACAACTTACGATGAAGTAGGATAAGAGATAGAGCAGCCTCCCACTCATCGCGACTGACATGTATAGTAGGACTTTCTGAAGCTTTGGGTGGAGGGCTTCCTGAATGCAGTGACTCCTGCTCAATTGTACTGTCACTACCAGGAATATGTACTTCGAGATTCCTATTCGGGGGTGTGGTAGGCTCGTCGTAGGTAACGCTCTGACGGAGTTGAGACTGTTGAATTGGAGTGGACATGATTCGATGTGCGTTTGGGGGCACAATCGGGCCCTGTACAACTCTGAGTTTACTGGCAAGGTTCTTGTGACGCTGTCTGAGAACCTCTGGGCTTTGGTGGTTAGGTAACTTCGGTTGTCCCATGTGTTGCTGTTTGGAGAACCGGTGGTGATTATCATCTAGAGTGACATTTTTAGTAGGCACCTGATTTTCCGAGAGACAAGTCAACTTTGCTCACCGTTGCCCGACCCTCGGTGCCTCGATAGGCTCTCCACGTTATTTGTACCAGTTCCTCGGAGGGAACTCTTTGCAGCTACCATAAACTTTTCAGCATCTTTGCTGACTAGATTTTTGACCTCTGAAGGAGCATGAGGAGGATTTTTGTGAAACATAAATTCGATACTGGCTGGGCTCCGGAGTTCTTTGGAGTTGTAGTGGACAAGGCAAAAGTAATTTTTTGTACCTTGGGAGCGGGGAAGTACGATTGAGAGATCAATATAGACAGTAGGGCGGAATAGATGTGTTCATGTAGGTTTGATAACTTATACAGGTGTGCACTCGGAATGGGCCCCCTTGAAGGCTGCCGAGTACGTCAGGGATTCTGGTAAAAAATACTATGAAGAGGGGCCCGCCCGGCTTGGCTTAGTGTCTCTTTTCTGCCTCCCTGGCAGTGAACAAGGCCCCGGTACCACGGCGTAAGATCAAATTGACGATTGTCCACCTACCTACACATTCTGTACATGTACATGTAGTTTTCATCTATCGGTTTAAAAAGGTTTACGTAGATGAGAGTCTACTATTCCCCTCAAATTGAAAGGCCACTGTGGCTCTAACTGCCTCCATGTGAAATACGAGCCCCGCAAGGCAGGAACCTACGAAGCACCTGTCACTCCCGAAAACATTCCAAGACACGATATGATTCTTTTAGTTTCTGCATCGACCTTTCCTATCCCCGCTCATACTAAACAAGGCCTGTGCATCAGATTTTCGAACCGTTTTTCATAGAGTGCAGTACATGTAGTCTTTCTCTATGTTGCCCAATGGCAAGGTCAGCTAGCTGAGGTTGGGCAAATTGAACTAAGAGGTCCACCTAACCTTTTCGAGGGTGAACATACAGGAAGTTCACTTGAAATATAGCGTTACCACACCTTTCACATCTCATGTCATACATGTACTTACATGTACATCGCATTATAATTGCTTCCGTCTGCCTCCGAGAACACTTGTCGGCAAAGTAATATCACTACGCATACGCGAGGGGAGAGGTCAAGCCCTCTAGAATGGTCAAATGGTAAGATGTTTGAATTCGAGCGTATCAAAAGTCCTTTCGCCGTTTCCTTTATATTTAATTTTCTTACGACGCTTATGGAATAAGACACTAGTATCTTGGCATTCCTGTAGAAATCCGAACGCATGCAGGTACACACCAGGACACCTTAGCTCAGCTGAGAGGGTGGAGGTTAGCAAACATAATAAGAATTCAATTCTTACGTAACCTCCAAAAAACAAAATATCATCTGCATCAGAAGTTGGCAGGACGAACGCAGAGCCTTGGCAAGGATTGTTTAAAAAACTGAATATCGTTAGCCCGGCACCTTGCCAAGGCGTGTTCTTACTTTTTTCTGAGGCTCTACGGAGCTTGCCGGTAATAAGTTCCAACACGGGTTACAACAGTCAACCCAAGCAGCAGAAAGAGGAGCTGAGTGAATACTTAGGTCTACAATCATAGAGAGATATCTACACTATAAAGGTGAGAGCCCAGACAGCCCTTGCGAAACGCAAACAACACTATATGTCCTTCTCTTTCACACAAACAGGGACGAAAGAGCGACGACGAAACAACTGACAAGCCAAGGTTAGCAAAACATCCCTTCTATCATTCAATCCTAGATGATTCCGAGAGCTAAGGTAACCTGGATGACTCTTCTAGTAGGGGCTTCTATCAACTTCAATATAAGCGAGGTTACGACTGATCGTTCATGACCAACCTCCATTACAATAACAACGGACCTCGCACGCCGAGCGCAAAAGCGAGAAGGCAATCGTTCCCACCAATTCTACCACAAAAATTACAGTCTACGATTATCCCTTCTGCTCCATACGAACTGTACTCTATATTTGTCGGATTTAACCCTACGCTGGACAAATATCTGGACCTCAATGTGACAATGCTAGGTTTGGACACTTATTAGATACTTCTGGCCTCATATTTCTTCATGGTTTCGGGAAGTGCTTTGTCGATTGTGTTTTACGACCTTTCTTGGGGAGGCTCCTATCTTGTGGCTGCCGCGAGTGATAACACTGGAAGATGTATCGCAAGTCTTGGCAACAACTCTAGCCCACGACAAGGAAAGACATACGGCGAGCGCCGGAGAAAATTCCAACACACGAGGAACAATCGTGTTTATAGTGGATAGATCATACTAGATCCCCCGTCCATCATCTAGTTCGAAGAAATCTGCTCACTAGTTATATGGGAGGAGTTGTTGCTATTCCCGGCGCCATCTAGAATCCGGAAGATGGGGCTCAAGAAGAAAGATAGCGATTGAAGACAGCGACGATATGTAAGCTCCTGGGTCAGTAGCTATCGCCTGGAGATTAAGGCTAAGGAAGATTATGGGTTTTTGTAAAACCATTTTCCACATTTATTAAACCGCGAGTACAGTCGGATGAGGTGTGATTGGCATCAACTGTAGACATCAAGCGCAACCCAAGCCTCAGAGAATGATGCCCGGAAAAAAGCCCGTTTGGTATAGTGGAAGTGAAAGGTAGGTGAATGTATCATCGTTTCAATCACCGGTTGCGGTGATTGGAGTTGCCCAAACAAAGGATCTCTTTAGTGGGTTCATTGTTGCGGAACCACGTGGGAAGATAAATCCTTTGTTCTAAAATAGACATAAAATTCCAATCCTAGATATTTGATTAATGTGCAAATACTATAAGGCAGTCGCTTACCTCTACCCCCGCAGCTCCTCTTCACCGCTCTCCGAAACCTCCGAAACCTACATTGAAATCCAAATATTCGACGAAATGACGACGAGAACATTAGTAGCTACCCCTACGAAGGCGGCACTGACACCATACAAAAGACCATCCAAAAGAAAGCTCAGAGAAGAAGACGCTCTCCAGGAAGCCAGAGTAAAAGAGGCGAGATCCCGTATTATTGTGACGGGCGCGTTCATTCCCGAAACAAGCGGGGGCAAAGACGTGCCGAGGCCTGATAGAGGAAAAGGCCGTACTCTTGCTGACCCTCCTCCGCCTTTCGATGAAAACAGCCGTTACCTCCAAAGCAACGAAATCTCTCCTTACTTCGCCTGGACCGAGAAGCTTGACCTTGACCGCGCCTCCCTCCCATGGTGGGTGCGTGTTCCGACAAGGCCGAATATCACCCACTTCGAATATATGAAGCAAACACGGAGCGTCGCGCGCACAACACAACTGCTCAACGAAGCTCTGAGAACGATGCAGACCCCGGAGAACCGGCGCACAAAGGAGATGAATATGGGGCTGCTCCCGGCGTTAAGCGAGTATGAGCAGAGCATGCATGGGAATGGGGAGAAGGGCAAATGGGAGCTGCCAAGGTCGACACACGAGACCTATGATAAGCTGGTTGTTCTATTGAGCCAAGGGGCGCCGGAGTTTCTTAGACCTCCGCCGCGATCGGAGAGGGAGATAAAAAAGTACCCGTTTGGCAGGTTTAAAAAAGTAGTGGTAAAGAAGTTGCCGCCCTTAGAAATGCCCTTGAAATGGGAGCCAATATACCTTAGCGATTGGGAGGAGCACATGTCGTGGGGGCCGAAGGAAGTTTTGGAGAGTCTTAGCTCGAGTGGTCTGGGAGAGGAGAGGAAGCAGAAGGTACGCGAGATGATGAAAGGGATCGAGTGAAGACCGATTGGAATTGCCTCTTATGTATAATAAATCTTTTTGTGGTTTTATGACGCTAGTAACTGACTGTAGCGCTTTGAGCGGACAGTCCTAGGGAAATTTTATTGTTGAGTAGCTTGATCTAGCAGGATGTAGTTTGTATAAGCCTTGGGCAGGTGCATAATTCTCCCGCCCATCGTAGAAAACCTAACCCTATCACCGCTAGTCGTAAAGATAAGATTATCGATGCCAAGCCACAACGTTGGCAATGTCAGGGCGTGCAACAGAGGAACGGACCTCCTTCTTGACATTTTTCGCCTCTTCTGCGGGAAGCTCCCCGCATGAGACTATTTTTCATTCCGGATCGTTGGCGACGGTGTTGTGCAGCTACTCATTCTGCTCCGGTTAAAAGTCATTGGCTGCCAGCAATTTCCACTTCGCCAGGTTCTTGAATCTTGAAAAATGACAAAGGCTGTTGTGAGCGAGAACTGCCAAGTACGAAGTGGGGTCATAAAAATCACAGATTACCCTTCACAATCTATGCTAGAGCCTCATCGTACTAGATCAGTATGGTGCCCAAGACTCTAGCAGGTACAGGAATGAAAGTGGAACTAGTATCTTTGTTCATAGGAAGTACATGTCGAGAGGGTCGACAAGAATGCTACAGAAATTAATTAATGCCGGGTGGAAAGAACTCAACATGGAGAGGCCGAGTGTCTTTTTTCTCTAACAGATGTGGCGCAACACAGGTGTGGGAATCTATGGGTTGAAAGGTATGGGTAAGAGAGAAAGCGTTGACCCCTCGTAAGGCAAGGTTGGGCGGTGATAATGGTACATGTAGCAGTAGTTGTCTTGGAACGAACATCCTTTGGTCCTTTAGCCACATTGACTGCCCGGTGTCCTTACCCTATTACAAGCTGGCTGTAAGAAAACCCTTTTCCACCCACAAAGCAGTCCTCTAGAAAAAGCCCCACACAAAGCCTTCCTCTCCACTTCGACTCCCACATAAATACTTCTGCCAAACAAACAATCCCTTCATCACCACCAACATTCACTCTCATTTTTCCGTATCACCGTCAGAAGTAAATTCTAAACGCCCTCACTCCTTAATCAAAATGCAGTTTTCTACGCTCACATTTGGTCTCGTTGCTATGCTTATGGCTGCTCTCCCTGCCATTTCCGCTCCGCAGAGGTATTTCTTTTCCGCTCCAGCTAGTTTGCTTCTCTTGGTATTCTTCTGTGATTTTTCTGATCTGGTGTTCCAACAGTGGCCCCGAGTTCGACGATGCTGAATTCATGCTTCCTGATGTTCCCTCCGAGGTTGCCAACATGTTCACACCCCCTGAGGGCCTGAAAATCATCACCGACACTACCCTTCCACAGATGACCGAGGGGCTTGCTAGTGTCTTGATGACTATGGTCACCGCCATCGGTGTTACCACTACTCAACCTCCTTCCCTGATGCTGCCGACCTCCACCGGGGATGTGGTACCGCAGCATGATCATGATCTTGACAACATTGAGGACATGGAAGATATCGAGGACATTGCGCTGCCAACTCAACTTGTTTCCCTTCCAGGTATGAATCGGTCGCTCTAACGATTTTTATGGACGATAATTAATTTGTACACACAGTCTTCACTTACTCCTCGAGTGCTGCTACCGAGACCGCTTCTTCCGTCATGTCAGCCCCTACCAGCCAGGCCTCCAGTAATGGTACAACCGTTGGTCCCATTGATCTTGCTAACCCGGCAACCATGGTTACTAGTACTATTCCAACATCCATCAATGCTACCACTACCGGCAACGGTACTCATACTCACACCATGACAATGCCAACCGCTCTTGCCAACTCCGCCAGCGGTTTGCAACCTTTCTTGCTCTCCGCTACTACTCTCCTCGCCCTTGGTATTGCGATTTTGGCGTTGTAGGATGGCCAATGGGTCGAATTGAGTCGGATTCAGTAAATATAATTTACCACGTTCTTTTCTCAATTTCTTTTGTTTGTCTGGTCGTTCTGTAACATCCAAGAAGATGAGTTAGTGTTGTTTGTTTCTAATCACTTGTACTATTCCAAGCGATGGTTAATATGTTTCCTTGTTTTAGTTTGTGAATTGGGCTATAAACTCTCCTTGTTTTCTTCTTGTATTCACCGTTTCTTTAGAGCTTGATATTTGAGCTGGTTCACTCTGAATCTACTTATTCCTGCATTTCAGTTCGTCTATGGTATAGCTGTTCGTTATGTCTCAGCTCCTCTATACCGTGGACCTCGAAATAGCTATAGAGAAAGTCAGATACTTCACGTCTCTTATCGTCTTTGTTTTTTCCTACTCGGTGTGACCCCACATGCGGGGCCTCCAGGGGTGGGGGTGTCACCAATAAATATTGCGTTCTCTACAAATTCCTGTCTTAGAAATAGGCAACTGAAAAATAACTATGACTGTTATACAGCTTGGTATGTTGATAATGAGGCTGATCCAGTTCACGGGTTACCTGTAAGCCATTCTGTCAATAATCAAGTGCTTTATTCTCTTGATGTAAATATAGTATTCATATTACAGTCAGAGGTTAAGTTCTCCATGCTCTCTGAAAACAAGGAAGATCGCTTCAAATAAGTAAATACATGAAGATGGTGGGTAGAGCTAACGCTACATCCGTAAATTTCAGGTACCCTCTCATCCGCCGCTCCTTTTTCCACACGACCGCCGGGAACTCACGCATATCGCAGACCCCATCATGGATGTCACCAACACCAGTGCACTACTTTTAATGCTATTTTCCTGGGGGCTGCGTCCTGTCCGCCGGGCTGTGGCCCACGGGTGGGTATATATTCGATCGGCATAAAAGCGAGATTGTCAGCTTAGAGAAAGAAGAAGACCAACTGAAAAATAGTGGAGGAAAAGGAAGAAAAAGATGATTGAATAACGCCCTGGTCAGGAATCGAACCGAAATCCCCCAGAATGAAAGGCCGCTGCGCGTGGCGGACATTCCGAGGTACATTGTCCACTACATGTATGCTAACAGAGCTTAGATGAATGTGCCTTGGGGTGCATGTTGAAAATGGTTTTTTCGTCTGATGCCGTTGCGGCCTGAATCACCAGCACTAGCACTACGCGCGCTACTTCGTACCATCTTGCTCTCGGTGAAGCTACTTAGGAATTTGACTAGCAGTGCCGGTAGTGCGTAGGTGCTACAAGCAGCTCCTTCCCCCCACGCTGGGATCTGTCCCAAACTCCCAATTACAGAGTAAACATCTCCCAGGTATACCTCTCCGCATCCCAGATGACAAAATCACAATATTATAAGCACCTAATTCTAGACTGGAAGTCGACAACAATAGAACTGACCATTTAACTGCCATCCTTAACGTTGACTGTCGCTTGTTTAGCATCTGTCCATGTCGCAGCTCAAAAAAAATCAAAAAAATCAAACAATAATCTACCGTATTTCGAGCACTAAGTGGTAACTGGAAAAGAACACCCTGGCCCTTGGATAAGAGTAGAGTGGTGCACAGGGAGGTAAATTCAAACTGATATCAAATCCAGGTAGACAATCGAAGCTGTCGGGGTATACGCCTCCGCCCCTGCGTTTCTTGCGTGGAGGTTCAACGAAATGAAGGAAAGAATATTGAAGAGAGGGCAGGTGTTTTCAGCACATAGAGCAGAGCGTTTTTTCGAGTTCAAAAAGCGGGCCTTTGTAACTTGAACTTCCTCGATTGTGCTAAAGTGCACAGATTGTCCTATATACTAACTACATGTATCCAGCCATATTGGCCATACCGCTGAATGACCTCGCCTCTTTATGTACCGGGAACTCTATACACTATATTCTGCTGAACAGAAACTCGAAATCAGCATAGATATGCCCACACCAGAAGCAGAGTTTTGGTGCGCGTTGCGGAGGAGCGGGAAAAGGTAGACCCGCGGATGCATTTACCCTCGCAGCATTCCTTTCACTAAGCTGTCTTTTAATTTCACCGCAGGGGCAGTGATATAGAGCAGAATATGGCGCGTTGTTTGGCGTTACCCATACACTGCCTCCCATGTCCCGTATTGCATTCATGTCGACGGGGATGAACAGTCTCGGAGGTCTGTTCATAGAGTCCTTACTTCAGCTAGGAAACTAATAGGAAGGCACATATACCCAACTCACCCAAGTCTAACTCAGAGTACGCTTGTTTTAACACTCGGTACCGTAAAAGCAAATAGGGCCCGTGGGTTATGTTCAATCTTTGTAAAGTATTGACCATAATGTCGGGTGGGTACTCCGCAACCGTTGGGTGGGGACTGTACAATAAAGGAAAGAAATTCTCAAATCTTCTGGGCTAAAAACGATTGGTTTGAATGTAACAAATAACGACAAACAACGTGTTAAACCTTTGAATCATATCGTCACTCGCGATTACATGAATCATGGAATATCACTCGCGGCGGCAACCTAGCGCACTGCCTGATATCGGAGAAAGCAACACGCGGGGGACACAGATTTCTAGTCGGACTTTAAAGTAGCTTTCCAACACAAATTTCGTGTTTGTACTGGCTATCTCTGAAGAATTAATCGAACGTACTAGTAGATCAGTGCTGCGACCCCCCGGGGGGGTCATTCCGATTAGTAAGGCTGGGCGGTAATGGTTCGCTGGAGGTTTATGCGGCGTTTTAGAATCGCGCTTAAATTTTTACGTTAGAGTCCGGCGTTATCTCTTCGTGAGGAAAAGGGCTAGAGCCCAATTGATATTATAAATAACCTAAATATTCCATATTCGGTGGTATAAAAAAGAGCAAACACCAACCATTCGGTTGCCATATGGGTTCCCACTGTATCAATAAAGGAAAATGAACAAACCCCACGCGGTTTAAAGACAAGAAGACATGGCTCATCGTGAGAAAGAGAACCAAAACACCCCGGATAAAAAAAAGATGAATGAGATTTAAAGAAAGGGTATAGTGCATATCATTATTAAACTTGTGTATCATCAAAACATGAAGCAAGATTCATACAAGCACTGAAATTTGCAAAGACAGGCTCAAGGAAAAGCGGTGAGCAATGTTGCTGAAACAGAACAACCTGAAAGGAAAGACGGTTGCCAACAGAAGGAATGCGCCCTCTAATCCCACCCCGGATCTGGTCCCAACCCAACCCAGCTCTTCATCTTCCTGGCAAAGCGCTCAAGTTTCATCTGAAACTCGCTCTGCGCAAACCTCTCCATATTCCCATGGCGTCTCTCCAACTGTTTCCTAACCTTCCTCCTCTCCTTATCCCTTGCCCTAATCGCCGTCTCCGCCTCCTTATCCTCGGCTTTGAGTCTCTTACGCTCCTCCGCCTCCTGCTTTTTGGTGCGAATGGCAGCCTGCTTCTCTTCTTCCTTGTTGAACTTATCGAGCTCCGCCTTGACGCGGAGTGACCTCTTCTCTGCGTCGCGCCGTTCTTTGTCGGTCATGGCGGCGCGGGCGGTGAAGCGTTGTTCGGCGATGTCCATTTGCAGGGCTGTCGAGCGGTGGACGTCCATTGAGACACACTCACGGCTAGTGGAGGTCCGGATGGACTGCTCGACGCGGAGTTGGGAGACGAGGTTAGCTGGGGTGGAGACACTAACATTGTCCTCGGTGTTCTCAGTGTGCTCGAGCTCGAGCTTGTCTGCAGGGCGTGCTTTAGGTGACGGCTGAGTGACAGTGACCATTGGAAGCGCAGGCTTGATAGGACTTGGGATAGGTTCACCGGGTACTTGGATGTAGGTGAGGGGGGGAAGAACGTATGGAAGATCTGTAGGACCCGGCGGAGCAAGTAGCGCGGGAGGCGCCGCGGGTGGCTGGATGTAGGTGAGAGGCGGGATTACGTAGGGCAGATCAACTATCACGGGAGGGACAGTAACCTTACTCCTTCTCAGACTACCAAAAATGCTAGAGCGGCTGTTTTCAGAGGGAGCCGAGGTAAGCGAATCGCGGAAACTTGGAGTGCTGATCTGCTTTCGAATATCCCCGGCCAGATTAGGAGGGCGTAGGTTTACTTCGCTTCTCTGAACTCGAAGAATTGAGGTATTGATTGTGTTTTCGGGAGGCGGGGCAGCAACTGCGTTGAAAGTAGCATCGATGGAGCCGCTGATCTTAGTCTCGGTGTTGTTCGCCGGGGTAATTGTCGGGACCTTTGTAATGGCTTCTCTAGTTTCACCTATTTCTTGTAACTTGGGAGTCTCATCAGTCCCTTGTTGAGAGGTGATTGTCCCTGTGAGTCCTGCTGTATCTGAGTTGTCGGGAAAGAGATCTGGAGGTACAGGAGAGCGTGCCTGGCTGAGGTTCATATGCTCTTGAAAGCGGGAGACATAGGCCTGGCTTCCCACACTTGTACGGAAACTGTTGAAGTTGGAGAAAGATCCCTGGCTTCCTAGGCTTCCCTGGAGACTGGGAGGATTGGAGCCATAGTAGGATGAAGACTCTACAGGCGGCTGGGGATACGGGTAAGGGTTGGAATTGAAGAGTTTGCCGTACTCCGACATTTGTTAAAGGTAATGACTGTGGTTGTAAATGACAAGAAAGGACAGTGGGGGAGTGTAGTTGGGGAGTTGGGTGAGAGATTTTAGGGTGGGGGGAGGGAGGAGGAGACTGTGGGCGAGAAATTGAAGAAAGTGGAAGGTCCTCCAGATGGCAGCTTCCACACGAACAAGAACCCCAGCTGGACCCAACACAGTACCCGCAGTAGTAAGTAACCATTCCCCGAGTTCAGCCTGCGCATACCAACCTATGCTTGGAAGTAGTTGCCGAAGCCATTCCTTTCTTTGAATAATTCTAAAAATGCTAGTCAAACCTTTCTTCGTAGAGGAAGAGATAGATGTATATGCGCTGGGGTAGTAGGAGGTGATATGAGGCCTTCGAAGCCTCGAGATCGTTAGGATACCTTCCGGTTGCCACTTTGAGTAAGATAGAGAAGACGATATTTAGGAAAAGGGACATTTGGTAAACTCGTAGATTGGTGTGGTGATTTTCCTACCCGAACAGTTTCAACTTCACTCACTGTGCAGAAGCTAGTCTGTGCACAAGTATCCGAGAAAAGAATAATTGAGTTAGTGACCTATGCGGATTGTAGATAATATTTGGGGGGCTAAGAAAGTGGAAAGAAGTTGTACAGTCTATAAAGGAAGAAGTGCAGCTTTTGACAGATATATCCCATTACACAAAGTACATCTAGTCAGCTCTTCCAGAGTGCAGGGGGTAAGAAGGAGACTCCGACCACTAAGAAATCGCAACGACTTACTTTTTTATCATCGGAGGTTTGAAAAATTAATTTACTCCCGAAATTCACCGATCAACGCGGAACTGAGATTACATGTAGTCCGGGGGCCGTTCTCCGGGAGAGTGTAGAATCATCTGCTATAACTTAATTAATTAAAAACGGTAGTGCTAATAGCTTCCGATAATATACCTACATGTATGAGAAATTTTGAAACCGCGTTGCTAATTACAGAGTTTGAGCTACGGTGAAGCCCAAATATAGAGGAACAGATTGAGACTTACTATTTCAACTGCGTACACCTGTAAAATACTTGAGGTATCGGGCCCTATCACTTCCAAAATCTTCCGTTATGTTAGTTAGTCACCGAGATCGAGATGCTCAATTAAATATTAAGAAATAACCACTTTCCACCCCTGTCTCGCCAGTGCTCCTCCTCCGGTTGGTGGGGAGGTAGTAAGCCAAGTAACTCCGATGCCGAGCAGGATTGAGTTTGAAGATATAGTCGCTTATATATCATAGAACATAACATTGTTTGTCACAGGAATAATAAACATTAACTTAGCTTTGCTATATCATTGTATATAGGCTTTCATATGAATCCGACTGTAACAGATATAGAACCGGAACGCCACATTTCTTGGCAATGCCACCACAAACATCAGATACTGTGTGCTTGGCTAGCGGCACAGTAGCCGAGATATCTTTAAAAGATCATTCCTGGGAATCAGCTACAGCTGTTCACTTAAATCAATGAAGGACTCTGAACCTATAAAACTTCAGAAAAATATCACTTTTATTCTCCACGCAGTACGAAATATCCCTCCAAACCTATAGCTAGCAATAGATCCGAATTTCTTTTCCACCCGTTCCCAAACGCACTGCTAACAATCAACCATATAGAAGCCTGCATGGAAGCCCATTCCACCGACATAAGACGCCCAGTAGATCACTTAAGGATCATATGCTTAGCCACCTTCCCTGCTCTAGATCTCCGCCAGCAGCACTCAAACCTCCTCATTTTCATCGATATCTATAACTCCGAAGAACCCTGACAAGCTTCTGAACACCTTGGCTATGAGTCCATTGTCTTTGACAGTGTCCCTTACATCTTCACATCATCATGATCAGTCTCATACATATCCCATGTAGCTGTATCGAACATATCAGACTCACTTTGAATGACGCCAGGAGCAGACGACCCAGCACGACAAGCCTTGTCCCAGATTTCCCACGGGGAACCCTCCTCCCCATCCACCGCTCCAAAGTCCTGGTAGAACTCGGGACGATTGCGTGCCCTTGCCACTAATGGCAAGTTGGCATAAGGATACAAGTCCGCATCGAACATTCCCTCAGGACGCTTTCCCTCACGGACGTGAACAGTGTTCGCAGCGTGGTCAAGATAGGTTCCAGAGCCATAAAGCTGAAGCCTTAAGGGAGGTGGCATTCTCGCGATGTCGTCCTTAGTACGTGTGCAATACGTATAATACTTGTAGGGACACTGTTCATAGCAGTGATACGGTTCCTTACACTCATGGCCGGGAGAGGAGTGGAACATATAATAGTCGAGGATCTGAGCGAGGAGTTGATTGTTGGATTGATCGACACAGCGGGTGTAAAACAACGTTTTGACTGCCTGCTCAGCGAGGTAGTTATGTTTGCTGCGGTCATCGTCGGTGATTGACATCAGGCAGGCAGTGCAAGGGGACTCGCTGTAGTCGTGGGAGACGACGTTGTGGATAGTCTCGGAACAGTCCATGCTGGTCTTTGTCGACGTGAAGACCGGGTGGAAGCAGCTGTGGTGGGTGAGGATATTGAGGCACATATTTGTGTTTGATTTTGAAATAGAGGATGAGTGGAAAACGAGATAGAACTACTTATGGGAGGGTATAGGAAGTTTGCTGTTTGCTATTGATGGATGATCGATTGAAAACGGTGTGGGAAGAAAGATGTTTGGTTGTGGGTGCTACAATGATTATATGGCACGGGAAGACTCGAGTTGATCGCTAACGGCTTGGCTCGAGGGATGAAATACGGCTTTTGAAAGGAAAACGCTAACCAAGGGGGGGTAGGACATTTGATCTGTTTATTCAGGTGCTTGAGAACAGGCGGGGAATCCTCTTTCGTGTAGTCTCTAATAGTATTTAGTTTCAAGCAGTCTTCCCTGCGATTGTTATCCCACCGAATTGTACAATGACAGATTTAAGAATACTGTCCATTGTCGACCACAACGCGCGATAAAAATTTCATGACTGATATACGGATTAATCATAGGCGGTACTTGAATAGATAAAATATCATTTAAAATAGAATTGGATTTCATCCAACGCTCCGTAGCAAATAGCTTCTGTGACGCAGATCCTCCGCACTCTTTACGAATAAACAGACTATGCGCTTAGTAGCCCACTTCCTGCATATGCTTTTAAGAGGGATTGCACACTCGCAAACTCTAGTTAATTACCATTACTCTCCTCGTCCTTCATCCCGATACCCCGGTAGAAGGATAGAAGGGGGTAAGATCTACGCCTTCAAAGTAGAATAAGATAACCGGACATAGAAAACAAAACTCACCATAATATCCGCCACAACACTTCAAATGTATTAAGAACCGTTCGTGGGAATCATTGAAAACACTATTTAGGTCAAGTGTGACAACCAGATTCATGAACGATCACTCGAACATCGAGCGAGAACCTATGACTGACTATGTTGTGATGGCGGTGAGCATTACGAAGAACCACCAGCGAGTGTCCTTAGAGTCCTTAGAGTTTTAATAGAAGTTGGATGTAAAAAAAAAACCAGGGAACGGCCTTTTTCTGTGGTGCCTCAACCAATGGGGTAGGGGAAGGTCATGCGGGTGTTTATGTCCTCTCCACCGAGGAAATAGTCATGAAATTAAAAAGAGAAGCAAGCCCAGTAGTGCGCAGCAAAAGGCACTATGTCCTACGTTCAAAAGACATAAAATACTGAGGATCTGTCGGCTGAAGTAACATAAGAACAGACTTAACTTAGTTTTCCTATACGTCCAGGCGTTACACTCTTAGTTATGATATGAATCCGGGGATATGTCCCATATATAAGATTTATGAAGAGGATTTACTGAGATATAAAGAGAGTGATTGTTTGTGCGGTTGTCTTCTCTGTATGCGACAGCCAACTCAATCCCCACTTCGACCTGCGCCGAAGGGCATCCGCTCCTGCAGCCAACAACTTCACCTCACCTCTCACATACACGACAGCGTTTGACTGACCACAAGAAACTCATCAAACCACTGTCAACGTTATCTCCTTCGCATTCTGTTTCTTCCGCCTTGCATCTAGGTGCATTCCTTTTGTCATCTACACTCTCTACCCCCAAATCATCGAGCCCGGTCTCCTGTGTTTTTTACACCGGTTTGCTTACTGATGTTGCAGACGCACCAGTTGATTTAAAAACGTATTCATCACAAACTCCTGCCAGTAATTTTTCTTATTTTCCATCCAAGCCTAACAAACCCCAATAGCCATCGCACTATAACTTGGCTGGGCCTTTTTCATTCGAGCGCATCCCGAAAAGATTGAATTGATCACAATTCTGTCTAGATCTCGCGTCATCAAGTTTTCAATCAAGGTAATTTGCATCACTTGTTCATGTTCTTTCTCCCTCACGTCCTAACTCGCGATACGTGATTTTCAGGAATCCTTTCGTAAAATCATCAAAAATCCTCCTTGCAAGACCCGACCAGGATAGAAGCGATTCCAATGGTGGCTACGAGAACAGGTCCGCGTCGAACACTTCGCCGTGTTAAACATCTCCAAATCACGAACGATTTGCGGGGTGGGCGATCACTAGAATTTGGTCGCCAGTATCATTCGAGCCCGTCCGACGTCAGACGCGATGTAGTGCCCTCAAGCAGAACACCTCGGCAGTCTCCCCAGAGCCCCCGCCGATCACTGAGGTCCAGGCGGTCTGTACGCAGTTTCAGCTCATTTGATTCACTATTAAGTCAAGATATAACACCACCCACTCCAGGACGACCGGTATCGAGAAGCACGCCGACAATCGGAGGAGCCTCAACCACCCCTAGCGATGGTGCGACCAGAAGACAATTCACCGGAATTCTTGAGCCATTATTCACACCGGCACAACGCTCATCAGTTCAAAAGATGGTCAGTTATTTGGAGGACGGGACACAAGTGACTACCTTTGTGATGACCTCACCCACCAGCCATGGGAGCGCCGACTCCGATGGTTTCCGGAGTCCTTTTCAGCGTGATCCGAGTCCGCCACTCACACCCAGCGATGCCGACAGTATCTGGCGGGAGAATCGGAGGCACTCAATTGAAATTAGAAACCAGATTTCGCGCCTTTTGAGCTTCGACTCAACCCTATCAGAGGGGGATGAAACCACCCATCGTCAAATATTTTCCGTACGCTCGAGGTCAAACAGCCTCGAGAGTCGCGCGGAAACATCATCTATACTTTCCATCATATACGCTTCCTCCAATAATGGAAATAACGAGGAGGGGAGTGTTTCATCACATCAGTATGTGGAGGATACAGCCGGCACCTCGCCTGTCGAAAAATCGCGTCGAACTGCGTCAACACCTCCATCCAATTCAACTGAGAAACCAAGCATTGAGATCAGGTCTCGCCGGAACAGTTCCGTTAGCGTGATTGCAATGTTGGCCCCATCATCCAAGAAAAATCTCGCATCGGCGGGAAAGACAATGACAGCTCGCTTCTTCATTTCCGGGTCGAAGGCATGTAAAAGATTGGTTTCTCGGATTGGGATATGTGATATTTTTGCCCGTCGTGCTACAGGTCCCTATACGTCAGCTGGGTCAACAGCATCTTCCGAAGCATCAACTTTGTGTACCAGTGTAAATAATCTCACCGCAAGGTCCGATGGGAGAAACTATCTCCTAAACTCGGGCAGTCACCTGGAGTCAATCTGGAGTGTTGAAAGAGACGAGACCGTTGGTGCTTGGTCGCCACGCGAGGGAAGTCCGGCGGGTGAGAGCGAGAAGAATGCAGATGGAGATATTGGCGGCTACGGCTGTTTATCCACTAGTGAGGAGTACTCCCGGGGCACTAGTACAACGCACGAAACCACTATGTCAAGCATGAGCTCAGGTCTCAAAAATTCAGGATGCGATCGCTACCTGCGTCTATGCCATACTAGCAGCAGTGAAGAATATCAGAGACCACCAACTGCAGCCTATTATGAAGATCCTTCCGATCCGACCTCGTATTACCGCCCAGAGCACACTCAGTCCGATATTGACAATGACGTGCCAACTCCTCCTTCCGGGCGATGTGTTCGACCAGCATGCTATACAACAATCGAACCAAACACTTCGTTATCAAGGGCATGGACCGTCCTTCGACCTAACTGGAAAAGAGAATTCAATACTGCCAGTAATGAGAGAGAAGTGGACGATCAAATGAAGGGGAGATGCCAGGACATATCGTATCTCTCCAATGATTCGTCCATCTCCATAGGAAGTACTGCAACCGTTATCAAAAAAGTTCCACTAGAGAACCACGATAAGCAATTGGGGAGCCAAGCAGCGGATCAGATGGCTACGTCACGTTCCCAGCTCGAGAGCCTCTGCTTCGCAGATGCGACAGATGAGGATGAAGCTGCAAATAAAAGCGACCGTAGTTCGATAAGAGCGATTCCGTCAACACCAACCACCTTGGAGCAAACTCACGATCTACTCCACGTTCTCGCACAAGCTACCTCTCAGCTTCCCACAGTACCAGATACTATGCACCAGATTATCGCGGATACACGAAGCTCTAACGTCTCCAATGAGACCGTTTTTCAACCGGGACAGCCAGGAGCGGTCGCTCTTTCCGAAGCCGCGAAAGCCGTCCCGACCCAAGATTCTCTGGATACCGAAGGGAGTAAGAGCCAGTCTTGGCTTAAACAAATTTCTCTGAGAGTTAAAGCCAGCGTGATGGATCTCCGGAAACGCGACCTCGGCAACAATACAGATCGTCGAAGTCGCTAGTTTCGAGAACGTCGTCATGTGGATACCTGTTCTCATTTTTCGGCGTTTTCCCAAATGATGCTTTCTCTCGCTCCCCAGATCCCCCAATAATGTTTAATCACCACCTTCATTTGAATCCCCAAATCCTGTTTTCATTCGTTAGGCACACTCTTCCCTTCCTCTAAAAGTTGTCATTCCTTTCATCGTGTTTAGAATAACCCCCGCATATCTGCGCAGGCAATAAATGCCCAATTACTTTCTTTACCCAGGTTTTCTTTTTAACAGGTCAAAACAGTTATCACATCTTATTTGGCGCTTTCGCGGTGAGGTTTTCATACTAGTCGTATCATTTATTTCATCTTGGCGAGTTTCTATTCGGGTATCTCTCAAAGTCCGAAGCCTTTCCGTATTCTCACATTTATAATACGTTGGGAGGAGAGTTGTTGAAACAGTTTCTAGAAAGTGTAACACATAACGCCTAGATAAAGGAGTGTGAAAGTGGGGGAGGAATATATATCCATTTTGCAACCAAGACCTTTGACAACAGCTAGATGATTGTCCGATGAGATTGATGAAGAAAATGGCTGAGAGGGCTTTTCACAAGCTTTGTAGGGGAAGATTGACTGTCTATCTAGGAAAAATGTTACTGGGGCCCAATATAATACCCATAACATGACACACATTAAATACTGGTTATGGCTAATATATAATTCTATATTGGCAAATTGATGACAAGCTAGGGATAGATTTACGCCCTTTCTATACCATGGAGTTAGAAAGTAAATCTTGACCCTCTTGGGGTAAATGATCTAGTGATTCCTGTCCGAATAAATCACATGATATTGAGAGAAAATCGAACCGTAGCAGCTGGATAGAAATGGCAACTTCCGCCTTTCGATACTTTGAAGACATGTTTGGATATAACAAATATCGCTGTAGTTAAGAACAACACCGTAAGCCTACTCAAGTTGCATGTATATGGGTCTCGGAACGTCGTAAGGTCACAATGTCAAATACTAAAAGGACCTTCTGGTAAAAGAGTTGGCTATATGTACATCTCACTACATGTTGGTCAGCCTTACAGCCTCCGTCTCTTATACGGTGTGGCATCATCTCAAAGACCGTATAAGACTCGTGAAAGTTCTAGTTTCCATAACCGTCTGATGAAATGCGAGTGATATTCTATGACCGTAATTCCACACGGAATGTGGTATTGATAAGCTAATATAAACCATAATACTAGCTGGAAACTAAAGCAATTCAATAAGGCTATATGGTACAACCTGTAGCCTGGCAGGAGGTATAGCCCTCGCCCCCCCCCTCTCAGGGTAAACCTATTGCCCGAGGTTACTTGAATTTGACTATATCACGAAGATAACAAGGCATTAAGAGAACTACGACCTATAAATTTATATACCGAAATAGGAACAATAATATAAAGCTATCTGCCACCTGGCAAGGTTTTAAAAAGCATAGGCGCGCCGAAACCACAAGAAAGCAAGAACAAAGGAGCCAAGACGGGGTTAATGTTACAAGGCAAGATCCCCATGTATGATTGTCCCCATTTAGCTCTCATGGTGAGTTGGGGAAGAGGTATCTTCAAGCTACTGGGGTGTATAAATTGTTCTAAATAACATTGAAAATAAGGTTCCTGGGTGTTTGGAAACTAAAGATGGGATTAAGTTATTAAAAGGAGGAAGAGTGCGTACTACCCTTGTTCGGGATACTCTGCTGCTCTGGGGAGTATTACTGGAATGGAAAAGATAGATCAAGATTATTGCATCATCAGCATTATTAAATCAGGATATACCCGGAATCATTCATCAATACCCAATATCACATGAAAAAAGGCGTGAGTGGTTGAAGACAAAAGTGTAACTCACTCTAAGTTTTGAAAGAAGATTTATTCTGATCCAGACTAAGCAAAGGAGGGAAAGAAAAAGGTAAGAGTGAAAAGCCAGTTCCTTCCTACAAGACTGAAGTGAAAGAATATGATGCTGACATGAAATTGGATTAAAAAAACGTTGCTTTAAACCAGGAAAAAATAGAAACCATTGATAACTCTCATACGCTAAAACAGAACAAGATTCTTATTATAATACTGTACAGCCCCAGTATCAGAATTGTAGAGGACCTTCATCGCGCACTTGAACTTCTCTTCAATATGAGAAAGTCGCACCTGAAGCTGGTAGCTCTCCTCCTCCATTGACATCGGGTGCCAGATAGCTCGTGCAAGCATCACTTTAATTTGATCATTTGACTCCTTCGCTCCCTGAGCCGGGTCTTGAACTCCAAACATTCTCTCAAGTGTCGCCTGTGCCGCGAGTCTATGATCAATGATAGCAGTCTCCCTAGCACGATAGGCGTCAACAATCATCAAGGAATTGTGCTCTATAATCCCCAGCGGCTGACCACTGTTGAACACCGGAATATCTGAATCCACGGTACGCATATCAATACCATTAAGGATTTTGGAAATGAGGTTGTTGACAGGCACTGAGAGTGTCCAGCCTATATTACTGTCGGACATCGCTCGGGAGATTGTGTTGAACTGAACCTGAGTGATGGACGTCGGAGTTGATGCATTTTGCTTCAGGATAACATGAGCATCACGGATTGAAATTGTAAGGCTATTGACCCAGTTGGTAATTTCAACAACTTGGGCGGCCTCGAGCGTGACGCTTCCGATCATGATGAGTGATTGATATATATATGATATTTATGTAATGGGCTTTTAATTTGGTTTTGCAGAGGGATGTGGTGATATGGTCTATGAAAATATTGAGTATTATGGAGGGAGGAGATCAGAGATCTGAGGGTTCTTATAGTGAGATTCGAAGGCCCCAAGATATCACATTGAACGGCTGATTATAAAGTAACGTTCAATACATGTATGTTATCTAGAGCCTCTCTCAAAGTATAATTTTAGACAATGCTATTATAGTAAAGGGCACCAGGTACATGTACCTAGAATACAATGAAGTATCTCCGGTAGTAGCATGCGCAGCAGGGGTTCATCTATCTCACATTTGGGTTCTCCAGATGCTACAGGTACCTCTTGCGAAATACCTCTAGGCGTATATGTGTATATCCCTTTTTTGACTAATACGTACGGAACGTTTTCATATGCTCGGCAGTTATTGTTCGAATAATCGTATTCCACATAGAATGTCGACGGTGGAAGCGAGGTAAAAGTGTTGGCATTATATGATACATGTTCAACAAAGTTCTCGTTTCGATATCAATATAGAATATCGAAAGTGCAAGTCACACTATATACGTGGTATTGTATACATGTAGTCTAACAGGTTACTCTACGATCAACTATTCTATTATAATTACTCATATGATCAAACACAACAAAAACCTGATTCCTCTGGCCCTTATGTCTGTGCGGTAAGCGATAGAGTATTCCTTATGGCGATATACTTCAATTCATGTATAATATATATATCTTGGAATGATTGAAGTCCGCATAAAGTTTCGAAATTTATCAGCCCGAATGAAATGCAACTTTACATACGAAGGAAACAATAGAGAATATGTAAGTATGAGTTACTACGACCAGAACAGGAATAAAGAAACTGTGTTAAGAAAATAATCTCGTAATACGTAAAGGAAATTAATATGTTTGTAATCTCTACCAGCCCCTAACCACCTCAGGCTCGCCAGTCAAGCCAGGGATGAAGAACTCAATCATGCCGAGCTCGGGATAATAAATTGTTTTAAAAGAGCTCTTAACTTTAAACTCTATATCGGAGAGATGAAGATTAAAATTGCGGCGTTGAACGTTGTCTTCCGCGGAGGTGTATATTGCTTTGGTCACTCCTGCCACCGGTTCTGTAAGCTCCCTCTCATCATAGTCTGGATTCCGAACGCGAAACTTCTGATATGCTAATGACGCTAATTCAGCCCTTGAGGTCACCATGTCTTCTCTTATCTGTAGATGTAACTGGCAAATCAATAAAGCGTTTCGTTCCATGATACCAAGAACATCTCCGTCATGGTAGGTCGGTTCGACATTATTGCAGGTTGACGGATCAACACCGGTTGGCTCAACTTTTTCGACAAGCTTGGGGAGCAAGTTATTTAAAGTGTATGAAATATTGCTTTCCGTTAAGGCCCTGATAATCTTTCTGACCTTGTCATTAGCGTAGTCCTCTGGAGGGCTCGGGTTATCTTTGATAATTTTGATGGCGTCGTGCAATCTCCCAATTATTGCGGAATATTGAGTATTCAACTTTGCCAGCTGTGTAGCTTCAATACTGATGTTTGAGATGACCATATTGTCCTCGAAGTGTTGATGGAATAATCGGCGTTGACACGAGATGCTAAGGAGTAATCAATTTGGCGATGTTTTGGTGGCGTACCGGTGTTGAATGGACTATGGCAAATGTCCTGGAGATCGGAAGATCCTATTTATATCAACTTCGAGCTATAGTGGGGGTGGTACAGCTGGCGAAAATCTCCCTACCTTTTAATGTACATCGGCAGTTCAGCTGAGTGTATTGGTAGATTTGACTTTAGTCACTACATGTACCTACATTCCGAAGTCCTACAGCCTTCAGCTTTGTAGAACCCCCACGCAATGTCTCTTGAGTGACGTCGGCATATGGTTCCATATGTTACATCTGCAGGTGAGTATCCTGTAAGTGATACAGGCGTAACAACATCTCGGGTAAAAGAAAGCTAAGTTATAGCTAGTTTGCGTTCCTTCCGATGAAGCAATGACAGGTTTGGGTTCTAGAATCTATATCTGGAGTCTCGCGTAGGTCAGCTTGGTTTACCAATACAGGATTGAGGGTCTACGTACAAATGTTTGAGGCCGTACGACCTATATGTTTTTCTTCGCGTTGACGGGGATTTGACCAAGTTCAAAAAAATGTGAATATAAAAATTGTAACGTACTATTACTATGGTCTGAGCACGTGCTCACGCCCGTTCCGAAGTTGAACCTGGGTGCGGCTCTGCGGATGCAGTGTAGATCACTTTAGCGCCTTGGCCTTACGAGCTCAACGTCGCGACCAAGAACAGGTGCGCGCTCAGACCTAAACTCATCAATCCATATTACCGCTACCTTTTGGTCGCAGCTTGCCTCTTTGAACTGAAATTTCGTTTGTTCGGATTCCGATGCATCGAATACAGCTACACGAGTTAAGCTCAGCTCGCACAGGCCCATAGTGGAATAATTACCGCACAGGGATTTATGCAATTAAAGGTAGGTCAGCTAGTTACTGCCCATCAGAAATATTATTTTCTTGAAACTGAGGGTTAAACCTTCCCAATTATTTTATGTTGATATCATCTAAGCAATTTTACCGCATCTCTTGCCGGGCAAGCACGCTCTTCGCCGCTAAGGAACAAGAATGATCCTGTCAAGATATCTGACTGACCAAGAGCATGTGACAAACAAAAGGCCTAGATCACGACGTCGACCTTGAGTCAGCATATATTTTGTTATTCTACTCCTTGGAACGTAAGTTCCTTGCTATCGCTTATGTTATCTCCTCATGAATTTCGTCATATGAATTGACGTTCTAAAAATTCGCACGATTCCTTGAACAGGGCACTGCGAATGGAAAACGAACTGTGTGGCTCATGGTTCAAGCAGACCCATAGACATCGTTGCTTCTTTCATATAGCTTGTTTTGCACAAGTACTTGCTGTGGGGCGGCCTTTCAAACAATATAGTAGGCTGGATATGAGGTGGACGTGTATATAGATCCCGATAGAGTGATAAACGTTCTCAGCCATGATGGATCAATAGTAGCCTGGGTTTGGAGCCAAGATAAAAGTGTATTACTGGCCAAGGGCCGTTGAGACCCATGGATACTCCATCAAAAGGTGAAGGAACTGGCACTATTGATCCTTACACCTTGTAGGGAACAGAACTAAAAACCCATTGAATACACCCCGATATGTAAGTAACATTTATAATCTTACGCACTGTTGGGGTATGTTTTACTACCTTAGAAAGCATGTTACTTCCTCTTCCTCTACTTGCGGTAAATAGACTCGCTTAGAATAAAGAGGGTGGGTTTCGTAGGTTATAAAGATAGAGTAAGGATTATATGAAGACTCCCCATAAGGGATTTAATTTAGATGGCGAAATAGTATTCTGCTTTATCACTGCCAGCACATCAATGCATCCCAAGGTACTAGAGAGCTCTGAAGCCCATCGTCGGGTGAGATGGAGTGGAATACCTAAAAACTCCACACGATATTCGGAGAGCTCATTAGTATAGTTGAGGAAGGTGGGGGGGGGGGGGGGGAGGGATGGAGTGAAGAGTTGGCAGAAAAAAATGTATATATATCTAAAATGGACAATCACATATAGAATAATTTCCGAATCCAAACAGCAGTAACTTGTGGTTTGGCGTTATCGATGTTCTTCCATTTTCTACCTACAACTCCAGATTTTCTAAGATCGAATATATACTGGGGTAGAAGGGGAAGAAGGGCAAAGGTAGATACATTTCACCTCTGCGCTTCTGCAAGAGTGACCTGTAATGACTCAGGCCCAGATCAGATTAGTGTAACATCCATCTTCAGATATTTTATAAAGTAACATGCAGTGCTGAGTGATGAATAATTGAAATGTTGATCAAGGAGCTAATGTTTGAATGAAGATATAAATATATTTAGCTTGAAGAACACCCGCAAACCCCTCGATCATGTACAATCATTTGTATAGATAACCAACATCTGAAGGTTGAACGAATGAATTCACACGGAGAGGAATAAAGCCACGATATGATAGTTAGTAAGCGTATTGGCAAACCCTGTTGTTCCATAAGTGTGCCACCAGGAGGGCATAAACCCCGATCATCTGCCCACACTAGCTAGGTTAGACGCGACTGCTATACCCTGGAAAACCCACAACAAACTCAGAGATAAACTTCATTGGATAATAGACTCAATCAGAAGACATCACTCGACCGAGTGATAGCAAAAGTGGGCAACGGCACATTCAGTTCTCTGAATTTAACCGTCAAGTCTACGGTACCCATTAGTCGAGGTCCTTCCTTTACTGCAAGAATCATACTACCCTAAACGATTCAAGTTTCATCCCCCACCCCCCCACCCCCCCCACTCCTCTCTCACACTCCCCCTCAGTAGTGTTTGCAGCATCATCAAAAGAAAGTTCCACGATTTCTCATTGGTATAAAAGACCAAAGGATTATATAAAGGTAAATGTTATCAACGCTGGTAGCTGTTTGGGTGTTCTTTATTCCTTAGGTTCTAACTAAATTGAAAGTTTCCTACTGTTCAATCCAGCAATATGCCCCCTATTCGCCAGGCCGCACATCCCCCCGCCGGAGTTAATGCCTTAGCCAATACGAAGACCGCCCAAGAGGTTCGTCAAGCAGCTGAAAGGGCCGCTGCGTTCCTCGCCCAGAGGGACCTCCATAGCCAACCCGCATCTAGTGTAAACGCGGGAAATAGTGCTGATACGAATACCTCCTTTGAGTTTGCTTCAATATCTGAATACGAGGCAAGCTTCTCTGCGCGTGTAATCGACGAGATGGTTGAGCGTGGACAGATTGGTCCGGAATGGAGGGAGCTCGCTCGGACTCGAGCTATCCAAAATGTCTTAAACAGGGGTCCTCTGGCCGAGGCTAGATCATCTCTTCTCAGCACATTGGCGAATAGTACGAGTGGTAATGTAGGGTCACTTGGGCATTTGGACAGGCCGAGGCTTCCAGCGGAATCAGAGATTCCTCCTCGCTCGCGACTAGTTCGTGGACGAGCGCGCAGAGCAGCTTTACCGCGTGGTGGAAGGCATGCTAACCCCCCTCGTGCGTTGCCTGTTCAAGGGCCTAAATTAGAACCCTTCGATCTTGAAAAAAGCCGTGAAGGGTTAGCCAGATGTCTTGGAGCGTACATGGACAAGGTCATGCCTGGCGTCAATCCCTCTTCTCTGTCAGCTGATGACACAGCAAAACTGATAAACGATATGGAGCAAATGATTATCGAAGGTACTGGATCGATAAATGGCCTGAGTGCATATATGAACACACCTGGAGGTTCTTCAGGTATCCCTGGCAACAGCGGGCAAGACGAGATCAGGGGTGATGAACTTCCACCACTTGGGTGGAAAATGTCCAAGGAGCGATATATTTGGCTGGTTACCTATATGAAACGCTACATGCCCCTTGACACTCCATCAACCATTAGTGAAGATGAAAGGGCAGAGCACATGCTCCTTTATGACCAAGCCATGCCTAAGGACAGCCTCAACGTTGACGTACCTAAAGTGAAACAAGGGAAGAGCATTGCTCACAAACCCAAAGATAATACAACACACAGTATTTCGGAGGATGTGAATAGGTCAGACACAAAAACTCACTCGGCTGATCCCATTTCTGCCGTCCACAAGCACCTACCATATCCTCCAACACCATATACGGAGGAAGACCTGAGCCGACTGGCTAGGGTGTCTTACGAAATTGCCATGAAGAAAGTCCGCGAGGCAGGCGGATCGCAGCGTGCTATTAACCATGGAGATGAGGGCCAGGATGAGTGCGATACTGATCACCACCATTGCTTGATTTCTGAAACTTTGCACCAAGTGTTGCTTGAACAGGTCACAGGTTTTATAGGGGATAGTCAGGTAGACACCCAGAACACAGACCTTCTCAAACAGGAAAGTTCAACCCCTACCAAACCTGATCTCACTTCCCCCGGACCTCGTACAGCTCGCGAAGCAGTTACCCGTCCCAGAGGTGGGCGAGGCAGAGGCCGGGTTACAGGAAATGAAAACCACCAAGGCCAAACTAAACGAGCAGTCAACTCAAATCATCACATTGTACCTACGTCGAAAATGGCTCCCGACGCTTCCACCATGACTGAAGACAAACGTGAAACACTTGCTTCCTATATGGAGAGAACAAAGTCCATGAGAAATTCCTCTGTCCCACGTGGAAAGAAAAGTGGAAAATCCCGCCAGATTGAGGATGAGATTAGAGCGGCAGTGGCTGATGAGCTCCCGGTTTGCACCAATCCTCATTGCCAATGTAACCAATCTTTGCCTCTCGAGGGCTCTGTCAGCGAAGCGGGTAGTGGATCGGGGCCGAAGCTTTTTGAGCCGGTGCGTCCTTTCACCACTCTACACCTCTTGCAATCTACTGATCACTTGATATTTAGCCTACCTCATCCAACGGTGCCAATTATGGTAGTGACAGTGAGGCGTCTAGCCCCGCACCCTTCAGGGAAACCTTCGAAAAAGCCCTTTTGGCTACCTCCGCATTTTCCGAGCGTGTCAAAGTCACTCCACGCAGTGAACGCCAAACCACCCACATGTCTGGTGTCGACGAGTTGCTTGCTAAAGCCCAAATGTTGGAGCACGATCAGTGCCCTCTGGAAGCCGAGAAATCGGGTTACGATAGGCCGGCTGCCGGTGGCCATCCGCCGGGAGGACCAGACACGCCTCTCGATAACCAGGCTGCCGAGCCTGATGAAACTTTGACCGAAGCCAGAAAGGCAGAGTTGGATTTGTTGGTCAAGCAATATCTCAACTGCACATTGGAGCCTGGACGTATCGGCGACGTGGTTGGATGTCACTATCGTCAAAGCACCATCTCGTCATCCCTCAAGGAGCGCGACCGCTTATTCCACGCCATGGATGAGTTGAACGCACCGCCGCCGAAACCAGCATGCACTCATAAGACTCGCCCCAAGCGCGAGAAGGTTAGTGCTTGTGGTGCAACAAACAGCGAAATTTACTCCGGCTTCCGAGCCGTCGTCGCTGAACAATTTAAGGCTCCTTCTAAGACCTCGGAGGATGGACCTGGTCTCAACCTCCCGGCCTTCCTGCTGCCTGGTCTTTACGACTATGTCATGAGTCAGAAGAACGATGGTGCCCCCGCTCCGAAGCCTCGCCGCCGCCGTGTCAGGTACAAGACCGTTGTAGCGCCCATCCCTGCCGACCTCAAGAGGGAGATTAACCACTGGGAGACAGAGTTCAAGGAGTTGGGGATCCCGGAGGAAAACTACATGAAGTGGATGACCGGGAGGTACAACTCTTACTGCAAAGGCCTCGCCAAGCTTCAGCAGCTGGTTACCGACATGAAACAGGGTCCCTCTAGCCCTGAAATCAACCATATCCTCCATGCTGCTCAGGGTGCGACTGGGGTGGCGGCCGACACTTACCTGTTGAAGTCTGATGCGGAACCCTCTTCTTCTACTAAAACTCCAACCCGTAAGAAGTAAATGTGGGAGGGGGTTTATGTCACAAACTGAGCGGTGTCTCGGGGTGGCCTCTAGATGTGGAGGGGTGGGGAAAGATACCAAATGGGTCTAGCTGTGCGTGGATAGCTGGGAAAAGGGTGGGAATAATCAGTGTAGTCTTGTTGAAGAGCACGGGCTTCATTTGTCTTGTATGGCGGTCTCGGTGGTCTGAAGAAAAATCTTTGAGGAAGAGTATTAGTGTATCCAGTAAACAAAAAGTGGAGAAGGATTTAGTTTAGTCACCTACCGTCACAAGAAATTGAAATGATCTAGTCAGCTAGCTGATAATATCCCCAATGCAACTTGATAGCATAGTTTCAGTTCCTCCTCACTCTATATGCAATAGTATTCCTGTTTTGTTAAGAGGATGTGATATGCATATGAGCAAGAACTGAACTGTGGTTCCTTTCCCAAAGAAAGTATTCAGGTGACAAAGAATTTTTATTTTCTTGTTAAACCGACATTTTGTTCGGAAAGAAGATGAAAAGAATAAATTAACAAGCTCGGAAACGTAGGAAAGAGGATGGAAGAAGAAGCAAAATAAGTGCTGATTATGCTTGGCTGGGAGCCACATCTCTAGATATATCTCAAAACGTATCATCAATAACATTCTGCCTACATCGTACTATAACAATGTCTCAGAGAAACATCGGCTTCCTTCCTGTGCTGGTAGGTGGCGCGGTGGGAGGCCCGCATATATGTATCTACACATGCTCTGGAAGCCACCTTGAGCCCGGGAGTCATCTCGAGTCGTAGCATAAGACCCCATACTAATGGAATACTTCCACTCATTTCCTCATCACAATTCAAGTATTGACCTTGCCCGGATTTCAACATGCTCGGTACTTCCACCCCCTTTGAGTAAGATATTTTTTTGGTCTATGGAACAGAAAGAATGGTCCCACCACGTATCGACTATGCTCGTAATCATCGACATATTTTGCGAGATTGGGACTACATAATAATGGAGATATCGAAAGGTTGTAGACACCTATCATTAATATAAAGACCCCCGACTCGTATGGTATAGATGTGTACTACATTTTTCCTTTCCCCTCACAATCCTGTCTGCCCCTTTTGTTATTTTTCTTTTTTTGGATGACCTTTCTTCTCTTCCTTTCTCCTCCTGCCATTTTTCTGTCTTCCTCGGAAAACCTTTCTTTTTTTGTCTTTCGTTCGGCAAACCGGGCCCGGACGTGAGGGCACAAGGTCATAGGGTTTTTTTTAACACACTATTTATAGAAGGTTTCACTGGGGATGCACACAGTGGGACCTGACCCTATAAGCTCAATTATGGGTCCCTGGTGATCTATTTCCGATAATATAATGATTACTCTACCACCGCTCGTTTTGATATGGGAATTACCGCGAGGTACGATTGGAGCGATAGCATAGGGTTAGGGTTACAAGTAAAAAGAGGGTTTTTCTCTTCTGTTTCTGTAATCTATTTTTTTTAGGGTAACTATGTTTCTATTTAATGAACTGGTTTATGATGATAACCTGTTTTCCATACTAGGAAAGTCATTTTAACTTGTTTATAATTTCAATTGAGTATTCCTATCATATGCACTGAAAATCTATGGGCATAGACCAAGCTTGCTACACAGTACTAAATGTGTGAGGCTATATTAGCAGCGAATGTGTTCTCTCCAGTTATCTAGATGAGTCCCACCATATTAACCATTAGTATTTGCTGTTGCATTCAATGATATATTGAACTACACGTGCCGGAAATGGGACTAATCATTGACCAAAAATCATCAAATATCAGATATCATAGCCGCAATATAATCAGAAAGAACGAAAGAAGAATCCGGCGACTTAAGAAGTAGTGTTCCACTGTCCGGGGGGGCTTCTGGGCTGATTAGGTTGCCGCCGTTCAAGGCTAATTCACTTCGGCGGTATAGGTTATGTCCCCAATTATGGGCCACCTTCGTCCAAACCAGCATGCCCAGACAGAAGACCAGTTCGATAAGTCTGTGCCCTGGAAAACCACATTTTACTCCCGCACCTCATCGGGAGCAGTACTACACCCACCCTTCAAGTTTCATCCTGCCATCATCAAATTTGCTCCTGTTCTCTTTCCTCACGTTTTCGGGTTCCCACAGGCACAAAGGGATTCTTTGATACGGCCACTGCATACCGGAACTCCGGCACATGAGAGAGAGCTTGGGGGTCCAGGCACAGAGAGACGAGTATTTCACTTGCTACTGTCTCTATCCTTACGCACTGTTTGTATCTCCACTAGAGATTACTCAGTACACTCGAGTTGTGTTGAAGAGATAGTATGTTCTCTACCCCCAATGAATTTCAAATTTCTAACTGTCTAGGAAGTAGAGACCCTACTTGACGATGAAGACGGTTCACGGATCGAGTAGACGCTTGCTGGGTGGCCGGAGTGGGGGAGTAGTATCCGAACGTATCTCAGGAAGAGAGGGAACAGGTGTAGGTATATCATACGCATTTTTTCGCCTCAATTGCTAATCCTAAAGTAGGCAATTATTCCCGCGGTCTGGAAGGGGTTCACAATGGCAAAGATGATTGAAACTCCCGTGCGCCATGCATTCATGCGCAGTACTGATAACAATTTGCAACAAGAATATGGGGGGACGGAAAGGCCTACAGGGCGGTCTTCTTCTGAAGTTGGGGAGGCAATCAATCACCCATCTCTAGGGGCATTTTCTACTACCGCTGCCGACTTTGATGATACAAAGACACTTGATCCACGACTGTCAACGGATAGGACCCGTTCAAAGCTTGGTGTAGCTATCCCTTATCCAATGGAAGACCAGCCTTCGTCGCCTCCATCTTTGCCATTCATTGCTCCTCTGCACCTTCAAAATACGGAAAACTATGAGCAATGGGTTGAGCGAGAGAGAGCAGAGGCGATTGTAAAGAGACGGTCACTCAGTGAAATGGAGCGATTAAGTCCCATGAAGAGGAGATTGTATTCTCCATCTTGTGCATCTGGAGTAGGCTCACCACCGCGATACCAGCAGTATATCAACCCGGACAAGGATTCAGATATTTGCAGTTCACAATATCTTCCGAAGTTGTTAGATGAGCCTGAATCGAACATGGAGTGTTCTAGGATTAGGATGGGGAGGGCTCGATCTAATGCAACAGCAAGCACTACCTCCAGCAGCCATGACATTCCAGGATTGACCTCATCAAAGGGAAAGGAGGTTGCGGATGCCACCGAAGCCGATTTGGTGGAAGATGTTTGGTTGGATAATTCCTACGAAGAGAACTTGGTTAGGTGGAAGGAGGAATTTAATGAGCTCAGAAATCGATTACAACCACAATGCAGCGTTGCGTCAACATTGACGGGTGCATTCACCACGGTATCAGAACCCGAGGAATCGCTTGCTCAAATTCTGACACGCCTCAAAACCGCTGGGGCTGCTGAAAGAACTGAAAATGAGTCGTTTGATCTAATCGATCAACATATCAATTGTGTCAATGTTGAGGCAGGTCAAACTCATCGTGCCCGATGCAGGATGCCAACAAGCGACCCGGTATTTGATGACACACCAGAGTTTATATTTTCTCCGGACGGTCAAGCCCAGATCAATGCGGAACTCGAGGAACTTCGGAAAGAGGCACTTACGTACCAGAGCGTGCGTGGTGTATGCACTAGTCCTCAACTAGGTTCTCCAAATACGCAGCGCATTCGGTATGACCCTGATAAAATTAACTACGGTACCTTCGAATACGTTCCTTTCAATATCAACACGACCTCAGGCTCTACGGCACCTAAGATGTCCGTGACAATTCCAGAGACACGAGTTGGAAATATCACGATCCAGTCAAGGCCTCCTGTACTGGTGCCAAAGCCAAAGAGAAAACGGACAAAACCATTTAACAAAGCTTTTGACTGGATATATGAGAAACTCATGAACCTTGGCCAAAGCGTCGTCGTGGTTCGAGAGAAACGTTGGCACATTCCTACCCAGAGGTTCGTTCCTCGTGGCTCATCGTTGCCTAGTTAGAGTTAAAACTCAGGTTACTGAAGTCCAAGGCCAGTATGATTCGGCCAACTCTTGGCCTGTAGCTAAACATACTACATCCACTACGGAATTTGCTGCCTTACCACATTCTTTTACTACTTTGACCCCAAACGAGATATAAAGGGTCCAGTTATCTTCACCTCCTCCCAATAACTATATCCTATCGCTACATAGCTTCAGCAACTATCTTATCTCGCTTCTGGCAATTAGGTTCCATACGCGTCGAGCATATCTTGTACTCATCGTACATACGGAAGACCTCGAATTCTTCCCTTTTACTAGATTTCGACACTCTGTTTATAGATATAAGCCCCCTCAACCTTTTCGAGTGCCATATTGCGAAGTTTCATTGGCTTTGAATCATTCCCTCTCGTTCCAACCTCTTACGTTCATTATATATCTAGCATGGAGTCAATCAATTTAACACTCGTTCTTTATAACTAGCCTACCTATATTTACATTGTTTTAGGAGACCAGGAACGGCCGACAGCGTATAGTACGTCAGGAAGCAGGGTCTCTCGAGATTATTCGACCCAAATAAGTAGAGTATGATTTAATGATTTTCTTTGGCTAGTGTCAAGGGCTTCGCTTTGATAGAACACTTAGCGTCCATTGGTTTTCGAACTGGCAGGGCAGCCAACTCACCGATGTTATAGTACGGTCCTAACCATGTTAATTACTAGTCTTACCAGAAGAGTAGTGCAATCTGGTGGGGCTATGGGGTACTCGACCTTTCTCTTTCCTATTCTATTTCTCTCCCTATGTTTGTATTTACGTTAGCAATCCTAGACCCACCTAGTTCTCCCCAGATAAGTCTGTATCTCAGCTTGGGAAGAGGGCTGAAATATTGTGTCAAGATGGAACCGCTACATATCTACAGTCTTTAAGATTCTCAACGTTCCATATTTTCTCTCGTAAGTTCGTTGCCAGCCGCATGGGCGTGAGAGGGGCGTGAAGTTGGTATTAGGCAGCCTCATGATACGGCACCCGCTCACGGAGAAATGCCAAACAATCTTGTATTTCTTTATTACAGCATAACCCCGATGAGGATCTCACGTTGCATTAGACTAAGTAGGAGAGAATATATTCCAATGAGCAAGATAGAGCTGGAAGTGAAACATCAGGGACAGCGCAAGCGGTAGGCCGCGGCGGCACTTGTTCTCTGATTTAAAGCTTCATTTTGTACCGTTCTTCTGCCCCAATTTGGATATGGTACAGATATATTGATCCTGAGCTTCTTTCTTGGATGCAAGATTTACAATTTCAAAGTTGTTTCTTTTCCTCTTCGCTGGTTTAGTCGGACTTTTGGATTATTTTTGTTACTGATGTGTCCGCAACATATCCCGATCCCCTACCAGGAGCTGAGGAAGATACACAGTTATAATCATGGACTAGCACTCGCAGTCATGAAGCATCACTCGCTGATTCATCACTCCACCACCTCGAGTGCAATCTACATTTCTCCTCATCACCGAGATATATCATTCAGTAAAATACATTCTACTACCTGTTTAACAATCCTTAATTGAATATATATCTAAGATCAGAAAAATGGGGAGTCCTTGTGTGCTATGTTTTGCCGGGAGCCATGTTTAACCTGTGAGTCATCGATTCTCACTCGCAGTACTGTGGCTCGTTTTCCGGGGTAACCAGGATGAGATTTTCGCAATGTATAATCGGTATTAGCTAGGTGATAGTAGAAAGAGAGGAGCTCAAAGTCACCAGGAGAGGGGCTTGGGCTGGGGGACATTTAACGAAAAATGCAATTGGAATTGTAATGTATTACTCGTTCAACTGGGAACTGGGTGGGTTTCGTTTATTGTTTTAGCAAGATAACGGATCAGAATGGGTGCACGTCGCCGGGTAGATTGGACAATCTAATAGGAGAAAAAAAGAAAAAAAAGGATCGTGTGATTTTCACTTGTACTAGTGGAGCTCTAAGTATCTCATACGCGGCAAGATCCATAGATTCGTAAAAGCAAATAAAAGGTTGAGCCTGATATCCTTCTTCTGACCCCCTCCCTTTCGTCTTTCTGTGTGATATGGATGCGAAAACTGTCGCACCAGACCTTTAATATGCCGGTACCTTTAGTGTCATTGGATACTTATAGCTTATCCGGGAGGGCCAATCCAACACTGGAAGTGGTCGGTACATCAGGGAACGATGGGGATTAAGATTGAGGCCAATCAATATCACGAGGAAGAGTGTGGGCAGGCTAGCAAGTATTACCTCTTTCGTATGATTATAGCTGCCGCCCGGTTGCACCAACATACATAGAATGGTGAAAAGTCTTACTACAGGGAGAAAACTCACCTTATTGGCTGCTGACTTGCTGTTGCAATCCTTAGGTCAGTAGCGCAATAGTGGCGGTTCACTGGTCGCCCGGATGGTTGCGGTTGCTACCATAGTGAAAGACCCTTCATTGTTTACCTCCCGACCTATCGTCTTAGCAACCAGACCCTCTCGACGAATCCACTTTCCGTTGCTCCCACCACAACAAACCAACCAACCCACCTTCTCTCCACTTCTTCTCAAACCATTGGTTAAAATCATAATTTGCGTTTCACTCCGAAGCATAATTACGATCTCGAAACATCCGCTACGTTCCGTTCAAACCTTCGCCCCCTCTTCAACAATCATCGTCTCTTCTACTTCATTCACTACTTCCCTCTATCGTCTCTTTGCATAAGAGTCATTCTCATCTGTCTATGGTCTTTGCTTTGACCTATTCTTCTCCTTTCTTCGTACTGCTGTTAAAAAGAGTATTCTGTGTTTCGCCATTCTCAGCGTGTATCATCTCGGACAAGGTGGTCGCAGGTATTTGAAGCATCGCCATCTCGCTTTTCATTTACCTCTACTAATTTACCATTAGCTTCAACGCTTCAAAACTTCAGCAAGATCAACATGTCCGCCAACGTCCAGCTGCCCCGCGCTATTGGTAAGAAATACCCCCTCTCTCAATGTGAAGAAAAGCAAGGGCCGACTAACATGTTTTTACAGCGCGGAAACCCAAGCAGTTGGATTCTCCAACTGAATCGAAGAGCCCAACCTCCAACGGCTCTCGTAACTCGTCCAACTCTGATTCTTCATCCTTCACAAGTGTTGAAGACTTCAACGCTGCCAAAATCCCCACCCACATTTGCGGGCACACTTCTCCCATGAAGAACAAGTTGAAGAATATTCAATCAATTCACCAAGCGGTCCCTCCTACTCCTTTATCGAGGATTCCCAGGCCTAGCTGCCACTTGCACAAGAAGGTCGTCCTAGAAGAGGACCTTCAAGCACGGAAACTCAAGTCCTCAGTCAAGCGTGCAGTTCCTGTCCCTGTTACTTGCCCTCACCGTAACCTCAATGCCAACCCGACAGCCGATGAACACAAGCCCATCAGCAAAAGCAAGCCAATCAAACCCGTCTCCGACATGGAAAATGCCAAAAAGGAAGCCACTCAAGTAGTGGTCAAGCAAATGCAGGCAACCGAGACGAAGCCTCTCACCAAAGGCGAACAACTCAAACTCGCCTTTGCAAAGGGAGGAGCCGAAAAAGAAGCCACTCGAGCAGCCAAACGAGCGCAAATGCCGTTTGCACTGCCGACAGCAGAAGAGATGCAGGCGCAGATCAAGCTTGAGACTGCTGCACGCATCAAGCAAAGGAATGAAGAAAGAGACCGTGTTGCGCAGGAGGAGAAAGCTAAGAAAGAGGCCGCAAAATCTGTTGTCCTTTCTGAGCAGTCAACCTCCGTAGGGTCTGCTAATCCGCCGCTCACTAATTCTGAATTGATAATATTGAGGATGGCGAATGATGCCAAAAAGAACGAGGAAGAAAGGACAGTAAGAGAGGCTGATAGGGAGGCTCTTCGTCGGCGGTGCGTGGATAGCATTGAAAATGCCACTTGGTCGCCTCCTACATCTCCTGCCAAGCGATGTGAGCGACGGATCCAACCTGCCATCTCACCGCAAGCTACTCCAGAAGGGATCCGTAGTGAGGATTACCTTCCCAGGGGCCTACCCCGTTCCCTTCAGTCTGCCATCCAGGTTCAGGGGCCTCCAGAAGAGATCCGTAGCGAGGATTACTTGCCTAGGGGATTACCCCGTCCTATTCCATCTATCTCACAACTTCAGGCAGCTCCAGAGGAAGTTCGTGGTGAGGGCTATCTTCTCACAGATGTACCTGGTCCCATTCAACCAGCAACGCCCAAAACCACTATCGTTACTCGGAAGCGGTCCAGCTGCACCATCTCTATGCCTGTCCCACGTCAAAAAAAGGTTGTTTTCGAGCTTGAATGTTCTGGCGACGACGAGTCCGATGAATCTCCAGACCCTACCTGCATCACAATTCCAGAATTCCCTAACAGCGATGAGCCCAATAAATCACCCCTACCGCCATTTGTCGCGCATTCTGAGTCTACCGGGTCTCCTGTGCTTCTCTCACACGTTGAGCAGGTTCAGGAAAAGGATGTCGAAGCAGAGAGGGCGCAGATCCTTGCAGACCTTAAGACGCGCGTCCAAATTGAGCTTGACATCTGTAAGGCTCAGCAACGCAAAAGGTTTGGGTGGGTGGACAAGGTTATTCCTCCCCGCACGCGTCAGATATTTCCACCTATCGTCACTGGTTTTGAAAACCTTGGCATCTATGTTCCCGATCCCAGAAACGGAACGCCAGATAGATGTGCTACATCTTGGGGCAACTACCTCACATACCCTCTTGACAACGTGAACATGGATCTGCATAGGGCGAAGCACCAAGAAATTCAGCGTTGTCTCACTTACTTTGCAGAGGCGAACAAGATCCGGATCAAGAAGCTTCGCTTTAAACATGAGTATTTGCATGTGCCATTCGAACATCACAGAGCTTTTAAGCACGACCAGCTGTGCATTGCGAACACTGAGGGCCCGGTTTATGACCATCAGAGAACAATGTCCTACCGCAACTCCCGCTTTAAGCATGAGCCTGAGAACTGCTGGAATTGTCACCTTGCCACAGTGCCTGAGGTTAAAACCATCTGGGAAGAGGAAGACGAACTTCAGGAAGAGGTCTACGAAGAAGAAGAGAGCTGCATGATTGAGCTGTACGATGAGGATGGCTTTTTGATCGAGGAGAATGTGTGTGGGTTTGAGGATGGTTATGAAAGAGAAGAAGACTTTTACGATGGCGAAGTGGGAGTTTATCAAAATAATGTCCACTCTGAGGACGAGAAGTCTTTCGAGATTGGGAATATCTTCGATGCTGAAGGGTGTGGTATCAATGAACAGGCAGCTGCACCTGCCCACGTGCAGGAAGTCCTTGAAGTTGTAGAATGCCTCGAAGCAGAGACAACACCTAGGATGATTGAGGAGAACCAGCTCCTTCAAGTCAAGGAGAGATCCCCAACTCAACTCATTGCTCTCAAAGCAAATACCAAACATTCTCAAGCCATCAACATCTCAAAGATTCAGCCTGCTCTTCTTGTGCATATCAAGTCACTTTCGCCATCAATCCTCGCCAGAACAGCTAAGGTGTTCCACACAGTTTTCAACTCTATCATCCTTACCAACTCCATCGATACTACTATCAAACTTCCCCTCCAGCGGTACTTCTCTGACCTCTTTATCGTTCTTACAAGGTCCCACAACTGCGCCAGAATCTTTTCGTATAAATACACTACATTTTTCCGAGTAGCAGCACCTTCTACTCTTCTTGTACTATCGTCTATTACATCGGCTACCAGTATCACCATGCCTAGTCTTACCATAGGCTCAGCGAACGCAGAGGGGAACAGTGCTATCAAACTTCTTACTCAGTTTTCTAGGGAAAATGGAATCACTCGAGGACCGGTTAACGTCATCAAATCATGGTTACTTGACATGCCACCCTGCAAGCAAGTCGTTGCGTGTGTTCAGGAGGTTGGAAACGTGATGAGACGTATTTTCGGGTACGCAACCGGTGAAAACGCATAGAAGATTCTATCCCTCTAAAGAAGATGGGTTTTTTTGTTAGGGGGATTTTGGGGTTGGCGATATCATTCTTACGGCGGTCTTTTTTTTTCATTGGCATATTTTACTGTTACCATTCCTCATTTTGTATTAATTATCTCTTGGGATGAGATTCTGTTAGAATAATGACATGCGTACAATATTTCTGTATTATCCTTTTGCGAGAGTCTGTAGTAGTCTTGGGAGTCTCGGGAGGTTAGGCTTCTGTATTCTTTTGTGTGTTTGGAGTATGCTCGAAATACTGTCTTTCTCTTGCTCAATATGTTGTAGGAATTATCGTTAAATACTATATCAACCTTAAACCCCTTCATCACGGCCAGCGGTTTGCACCAAAGATTTCTTGAATCGTGGTGTTTTTTTTCTGCCTGCCACTCTGTCGAAGCCGTATATCCTTCTAATCTGATATTTCTTACTTCTTGAGCCTTTTCTCCAACCTCTGAAAAAAGGCTCTCATAACAGAATGATCAAATACATCGAGACCCCCGGAGATACATCTCTTCTCTCTCTTGCTCCTCATTCAACCTTATTCTCATTCTGTAAACATACCGCAGAGTATTGTATACAGATCATGTGTACCTCTCCGCACCGCCCCATCCAGTCGGTCAAGCCGAAAGGTGGAACCGCTCACTTAAAACCGGGAAAGACGCGTGGTTCCGGCGGCCTGGCGGTGCTTGGTGCTTGTTCCTTCCAACCCGAGTCCAATATCCCTTAGCAGCTGTAAATCTGGGCTGAGAACTGATAACAGAAACTTGGTAGCCCTCTCTTTGCCGTGGGTTAGGTATGTGGAAAGACTAAAAAAGGTGCAGAGGTCTCGGTATTGGTATTAGACTCGTGCTGTCCACCCCGTTCAGATACTCTCGCAATCGAATGTCTCTCGCTGATTCAATTAGGAGTATACGATGCCTTAAGAGCTGCAGAATGCATCCACCGATAGAACGGGGTAGAGTATAAAGAGAGGCGACTGGGACCGGATTCCTGCTGTTGCTGCGGAAGGAACAGTCTGTCATTTCCGCAAAATGGGTAAGAATGATGGGGAAACAAGGCTACCCATTTATCGCACCAATGCTAGGAAAACGAGCCTATCATTTCAGAGCAGTTGTAGTCCTTACACGAGCCCACACTTGCGGAACCCTCTTTGTTAGGGATCGAGCTTAGCGCTGCGTTTCCCACTAGCTACATGCATGTATGGGACTACTACTCGTCTCGTACCAATCCATGCATCCTTAGCAACACGCTTCTCACCAAGGCACGGAGGTGGAGGGGCCGGGGACGAGCCTAGACTGCTGCATACATGTAGGTACATGTACATGTACATATATCTGTCGCTAAAGACACCGTGTCGTTACCTTTGACAATTAATCCAGCCACTACATGTACCCACTAGACAACCCGCCCATGGTGTACACTGCGCTGGAAGTGATACATCAGCTAGCTTGGCGGCGCGCCAAGACGAAGCCGACCCCAACAACCCTTAGGAATCGTACCTACATATATGCGCATACATGTACTAGGAAGCCGCCTCCAGCTACGAAGTTCAAATGTGCCCATCATTTGCGTGATGTACGTACTCAATCTCCAACTCCTCTCCCTCCCATTGGTGAAGCCACTGGCGCAGGGTTAGGGTTCCAGGACGTTTTTTTGTTTTTTTGTTTTTCTCCTCTTTTGCGTTCCCTAGTAGTCGCCCCCGAGTTTACCGGCGAAAGAATTTCGCCTTGCCCGACTAGGGGGAGAACATCACTGGAGACAGTATATTCGCACCTTAAGTGGTGGGGTGGCGTTGATTACCTCATCCCTGCACTCATGGGAGATCACTCGTTCTTGGCCCCACACATTAAACTCAGCAGTCTGAAACACCTCGAGTGATATCCTATGATTACCTCTTCTTCCCCTCCCGGCTCTCTCTTAAGAGAAATTAAAAATTAAAGACAGCCCTTCCTCCGGGTATTTTTTTCTCTCTGAGTTTACACAAAAAAAGAACAAAAGGTACTGCAACGGCGGCCCGTTACTACCCCCACTCCTTCAAGGTTGGAACCCAGGACCTCGCGGTCCTGAGCAAACACAGTGTCTCACCAGACGCCGGGGTCTAAACCTTTAGACCGCTCGCCCTTGTTGGCATTGCGTGGGGAGTGATATTTAGCGCGCGTGGCGGAAAGTATCGTTGCAACTACAACTGTAACTGCTCACGCCCGCAACCATAGAGTTTTCTCAGGACAGAAATAGAAATATAAATACTTGAAGTCATCTCTATGATATTCAAGGTATTCTTCTTCACCCAGAAATGTAGCTCCCGCTTAGGCAACTTAAATCCACCCCGATCACTCTCCAATAAATACACTAAGGGCCTGAACGGGAACCTCAAAATGTCAAAGAATCCTCCCGAAGGTGGATGATCTGGTTCCACATTCTAGCTCCGGTAGAGGTAGAAACACATGTGTAGAAAACATGAATCCGCCATAGTATCGATTCTTGTCACAAGAATTGTACGTCCTATCCTCTCCTGAGATACTATTCCTACCATCTTCCCGCAGGTCAAGACCGATATCGAGTGATTACTACATGTACCCAAACCCCATCTCAAATCTTACTGCTCCTACTCGTCGCCCTAAACAGTCCCCTACTACACTCCATATAGACCTCTTCCTCACGTCCACGGAGAGGTATAAGTAGCTCCTGGATGCGGCCGGGGGATACTGAAAAGCTAGAAGGGAGTCCCTCCACCCCCCCTCCCCCCACACTTGGGTCCCTTCTGAAGGTTAAGTTCACTAGAGTAAGATCCACTTGATTGGGTAATGCTTTCAATCATCAATACAGACGAAAGGACACCCCACACTGGATGTTCTTCACCCGGTAGTAGGGATCGATTACGAGTGATATCCCATGATTACGTTACACCAGTGTGCGCGTGTTTAATTAGACGCAAGACGATTCTATGATTTTTAAAAAACGAAACCGGTAGTACACTGCTATCTTTCACTACCTCAGCTACCTTAAGTATGATGCTAGTTGACTAGTTACAAATTTTTCGTTGCCTTCTTGTGCCCAACGGTCGCTAAGAGAAAAACCATTATCTCACCTACATATTCTTGAAATAGCACCCACAAACCCGTTAGCTTTCAACTTCCACTATTAAACCAACTACCTCACACCACATTACTCACCTTCAATATTAATCCTTCACTTCAACACATCTCACACCTCTCCCATATCCAATCACCGCATTCTCTCTCCCCCCTATAGCAAGATGCCGCATACACTCAGCTACAGTGAATTCACGTCCTCCTCTCCCGACCTAGAGTTTTCACCCTCTAGAAAAAATGTTTTCTACATTCCAATTCCACCATCCGGCGAAATCGTCTTCCAAAGTCTCACCCGCGAGCAGAAGCGTCTTCTCCGCAATATGGGGAAGCCGTCCCCGAAGCAGATCTTCGACGAAAGTCCACCACCAACTCCTGAGAAACGCACCTTTCGCCGACATAGCCTTGTGCTCTCTCCGGTGCTTCCTGTCTCCGAAGACAGTGACAATCCGGCATATGAAATGTCACCAAAGGTCCGGGAATCAACTGAGAAAGTCCGCCTTTACAAGGAAAGACTCGTCGCGATGAGAGCAAGTCGCTCTCCCGGTAGTACTAGCGCTTCTGTTTCTTCCGTCACAGGGAGTGACGTAAACACTGAAAAGGTTGTTAAAGCTTCTGATAACAACTCCATGCGCTTCGAGTATCCTGGCGTGAACGAGAGTGAAGATGCCCATATCCAGGTTTGTGAGGCTGCACATATGCCCGTCATGGTTGGTGAAGGCGAGAATAAAGACGGAGCGTGGGAGCCCCTTTTTTCAGGCGCAGACGAGGGGAGACCTTTCGGTCTTGAAGGCCTAGGTATCAGTGTATGGACAGAAAATACCTACAATACCGGGAAGCTATTTAAAAATGACTGTTCCGAGGGTAATTTCACTGTCGGCAGTGCAACCGAAAGAGATGAACCGACTTCCGGAGAAGTTGCGACTACTTCAGCAGATGCGGTCACACTTTCTACCGCGCCCGATATACATCAATCACATTCATGCTGTAATCTCTTAGACGTGGATTGTCTTATGGATTTCCGTGTCCACGAAGCTGCCATAACGCCGGTACCGGTCAAAATAAGCGATCGTGAAGACGGAATCTGGGAACCTATATTTTCAGGCTCGAGTAAAGACAAGAGCCTCGGTCTCGAAGGCCTAGGCATCAGTATATGGATAGGGAGCACACACAGTGTGGAGAGGCTTGCCCAAGGTAGCTGCTCCGATGATGTTGTCGCTATTAATACCGCTGTAGGGAGTGAAGGATCGGATGTTTGGGAGGATATTGCTCTATCTGACGATGAAGGTAAGTTTTCTTCCTTTTTCGATACATACTGGACATAGGCTTACCATAATCTATCAAAAGTAAATGTTCCTATGGAAAATACTATTACGCTCGCCGACGTGCGATCTCCTCCGGAAAGCGACACAGCCCACCACGATGCCCCTTCAACACCAACAATAGGCGATAAAAGCCCTCTCCCATCTTTCGTCTTCTCTCCTGGTCGTCGTCTGTGCTGCACCGGAGCCGTCAGCAGATCGGTTCTACTGTTACAGTGGGGGTGGATGAGTGCAACTTTCGCGCGAAAAGAGGGAGAATTCAATTACCTCGAGAGGAGGATTGAAAAGGCTAGAAAGAACATTGGAGTGAGTTGACAGGGCCTGAAAGATGCTTATATTCAATTTCATGTAAATATTATGAATTTAAGCGTGGATGCTTTTTTGAGAATAGAACTTATATTTCGCGAATAAAGTGATGGCATGAAGGAGAACGATAGAAAGAGGCGTCTAGCGTAAGGATTAAATGTGTGGAAAGTCAAAGGATAAATATTTCGTGAGCTTGAGACCAATGTGGTCTGACGAGGCTCGAAAATAAATTAGGTTTTGGTGGCCTATAAAGACATTTACGTTTCCGATTTCTGCGGTAGGATTGCCGTGTCAGAGCGACCCTACGCGTCCCAAAGACAAACATCCACCCTAAGCCTGTTATGCCTTCCCTCAAATCACGAAGTTAGAATCCTAGAATTCCGCAATCCTTGCAATTATCCTGGTATAATATTAGTCAGGTGCCAAGCGTCTAGGCCCGAGTGACATGTCATGACTATCTCTAGTAACAGCTCGTAACAACAATAGCCTCGAAACAGAGCAGTATAAGGAAACAAAAGAAGCACCAAAGGTAAATTGAAGTTCCGAAACAGACCATTCTTTTCAATTCAGAATCTCACTAATCTAAAATCTTTATCACTCCCGGTCCCGTTGAGGAGATATCTTCTGATCAGACATGTAATTTTTGAGTTCAACTCGCAATCTCCACAGAGAACATGATACTCTGGAGTCTCGACAGCCTCTGTGCGGCGGGTGGTGAGGAGGAGAAGAAAATGGGAGGAGGTAGATAATACCCAAACTACCGGTGGTAAATGTCTTGACGAATTGTATAATGTGATAGCATTGATTTGATAGTGATGAGTGGTTTAGTGAATCTCTGAAAAAGCTACATTTGAAACGAAGCACAGAGAGGTCAAGTCAGACTATTTTGAGAGATCATGTGGAATAGATACAGGACAATTGCGGGCGTCACGTCGATATCCATATGAATCAAGTGGCCATAGAATTCTACGGTTTTTTATTTGTAAATTGAGGGCCGCAGTTACCCAAAATCGATCTAAACGCCGCCTTGAGCTCGATGCTGGCCCCCCCCAAACAGTCCGCGGGAGTTTGGACATTAATCATATAGCTCGCTAACGGCTCGTTCTTTCCCGCAGAGTTTTACCACACATACATGAGCGGAACTGCTCGGCGACCAACTTCACCCAGCTAAAAACGTCCCATCCCCATCACGCTCAAGATGCAATCGTAATACACCGCAGGTAACGGTTATAGGCTGCATGTCATCCTACTTGAAAATCAGGCTCGGCGTCTTTTCACTTCTTCTCACCATCTCCTTCTACCTCTACCGAACCTAACTAGGCTTCCACAACTACGGTTTGGGAAGGATCACATTCCAACAAAAAAAGGTTCATAGTAGGTTTTTATTTCAAACATTTCTCATCCGTGGGCTTCTCCGACTTCACAAGGAACTCGTGTTTTCATTTAAAAATTCCTCACAAGTGTTGGCTCGCTCGAATTATATTTTAGTGATTCCTCGATGGAAACCTCCATACTAAAACGATCAATACAGGACTATATTCTCCGGTTATACACCTCCAGAGTTAGCATACCACACATACCATGTATCCCCGCCACCATTCCACGCCGAATCCCCCGGTGCCTCCCCACCGCCCCAACTCGCGCACAATCTTCCAACAAAACCAAGCGCAGTTCCAACAAAGCATAGCCTGCAACCACCGCGGTCCAAACGGGGTCCTCTATAGCAGCGAGATCTGCGAGATCTGCTTCTGCCGCATGAATGACGTCCCCCTCGAGGAACCCCCTCTGAACCTCCCACGGAGCCAGACTGTCCCAGGTACCCCTTCAAGTTCCCCACTAGACTTGGTCGGCAGCCCAACCTGGGTGCGGCAGGCGTTAACACCGGATAAAGCAGTAACCCAGTTCATGCAGAACCGTAGTTTCGCCAACATGAACTTTGTTGAGAACAACAATATCAACATCGTCGAGAGCGATAATAGTATACCTCATGCAAGTGGCTATGGGACGGACACTGTGGGCAGTCGTCTGTTTGACGCGGACCCGATCGATATCAACTCTACACGATCCGACCCCCGCCGGGTCTTGAGGCTGCCAGTAGCGCAGCCAGAGTTTGCGGGTGTGGACACGATTGCGAGACTCAACGATGACCCAGTTAGGCTGGACGACATGGCTTTTGGAGGGGACTTTGGGACCTGGCGTAGCAATGGGACTAGGCGTATGAAGTTTGATCCGCCGGTCAAGCCTTTGAGTATGAAGAGCATTGAAAAAAAGGGTGTTAGGGGATTCCTCAAAAGGGCGTTTGGAAGGAAACGCACCTAGGGTACACCAAATACAGAGGATGACCAGCCAGGCGGAGGTATTAAAACATCTATCAGTGTGGAGGGGGAGATGATTGGCGATGTGGCAGGGATATCATATCTGGTATCACTTGCAATGGTGTTTAGATAAATCTCTCTCTAGAAGTTTTAAGTTCAAAGTTGGAGGCATTGTTGCAGACAGATATTTTAACGAACGAGCTAAACTACTACCATGTCTTTCTTCACCTGTACTGGCTCTCTTATTTCTCTCGTCTTTATTATTTTCTCGAATAGTCGGCTTGGACTATGAAGATTCCTTTCGCTTTGTTTTTATGAGGATGTTTAATATCTCGCGTCCCAGTACTTGCGGGTTTAGCTCATTCAATCATGAGATTGATGAGAGTTGTTATATATCAGACTTTCATTTAGGTTAAATGAATAAATAAATCACGCTTGAGTTACAAAATTTATTCCACTCTGTTAGACATATTTGGAACACTGTGGTCTGATTGACAGAGACCTGGAACCAGTAGATCGTCATTACCCTTTCTTTAGCAGTGCACTTAGTATCTTATCGAGAGCTATAGTGCGTGCAGTGCAGTGTTGTTTCAGTAGGGTGGGAGTATAAGATACCTGCAATGGTGAGTATGGGCAATCTATAACCATAGTAAACTCGACATGAACGATTATGTCTGAACTCAAAGCCTGAGGGAGCTGTTGTTTGCCCTACGAGGATAGCAACTGCAGTCTATTTATTGTCCGCGAGTATCTAGTGAGTAAATGAGCAGTCTTCCAAGAATTGCCAGTTAATAAAGGAAGATAACACCTATTTTGACCTCTTTCTAGGCACTGGCGCAAAATTCATTGGACAGCTATTGGGCCCGTTGGAGATGACCCTCTGTTCTTTCATAAATAATATGCTCAATAATGAGAGAGAGGGAAGACAAAAAAGGGTGTATTTGAGATCCTATGATAGAACGTACATCAAACTATGCCTATCTAGATTTTAGTAGGGTACATTCTTTGGTAAAAACGAGCTGAATATCATGTATCAATACCAGTAGGTCAGTTCTCAATATCTTCATTAAAAGAATGCCCTAAGCTGTTCTGGTTCCACGAATATATAACTTGTCCTTCGTATATCTACACCCCCAGAAGCGTCTTGGGACATGTAGGGGGTTCAGTTCGATGGTTAAAGTCTTCGGCTCCGTATTTGTACGGGCTAGCAAAGTTCAAATTTAAATGTAGGTCTGCGTCAGGTTTTGTACTGTGTTTTATTCCAACACTCAAAAGAGTCGAGTAGGTAGATGTCTGCTTCTTAGAATCTTAGACCAATCATGAAGAAAGATAGAAACATCTGATCGGAAATGGGTTACCGGAGCAGAAGAAAAAACCATTTCTGCGTAAACTTTCAACCGTCTGCGGTCTGATTGAACATTGGATCTACCGCGGGTGGCTTTCTCTGGAACTTGATCCTTGTAGATGAGATAACGAATCCCTGTAGATCAGAACAAGCGTCCCGGGCATAGAGCCCGTCCTTTTTGTCAATGACCAGAATACTGCCAAGCCAGGGAAGATGTATATCTTGTATTGAAGGACTTTTAGTGGTTTGGGCCAGTTGGCAGTTGTAGGTATGAAACATTGGTCCTGGAGTCATACGCCAAGCCAAACGAGGGCAGCTCCCTTCACGCCTCTCTCGCTTCCCTCAACACAGCACTCTTCCTTCCTCCTTCCAGGCCACACAAAGTAACATTCATCCCTAATCTGAAGGGATCTCACTCACGACCGTAAAGGTATTGATAGTTATTTCCAGATCCTATCTTCAATCAATTCTGCTCACTGTCTTCCTTTGCCTGCTTTGCCTCTATGTTTTCCCCCAAGTACATGTCAGCTAACCTTTTCAGCGTTGTCATAACGCCTGCCGCAAAGCTTTCTTCTCCTTGAATTTGACAGCCTCATTCTCCATTGTCAACCTCAAGTCCTCGTGAGTACTCTTACTAAGTGTGTACCTCATATTTTCTTCATCTTACTGATTTGCTGCATCGTATAAGACGGTCAGATAGACGTCAGACAAGATCCTTGGTTTTCTAAAAAGGCCTTACGTCATCCATACCAGGAAGAGTAAGTCAGCCACTATCTGTTACTGTTGTTAATTATTGGCCTATTTTCTGACAAATATATAGAGATGTCTTGCAGCGGGGGATGTCCCGGGTTTTCTGAGAAGGACTTCCAGGCATTTAAGAGTGAGCTTGAAGCAAATACAGACTCTGTTCTACTCCTTAACCTTGCCGACACTGGCAAGGCTACACAGGACAGGCGCCGTGGCCATACAGGCCCTGTCGACAAAGGCTTCCGCCAAGTTAGAGGCCACCGCAGGCAGTCTGCGATCAGGTCGAACAGCGAGTTCGAGGCGTATTTCGGTTCTCGACCTTGTTCTAGTGCGGCCCAGACTGAAATCTCTGTCCCCTGCAATGTGGTTATCCCTACTATTGTCATTCACACTCCCGCAATGACCGAAACCGAAATTTCCGAACCAAATGTTCCCTCTGCCGCCTCTGCCGAGGAGGATGGAAACCTTGGAGAAGCCTTTGAGGTCCAGGATGACGTTCATGCGGCTGCGAAAAAAAAACCTTTTCATGCCGCATGTGATAGCATCCTTATGTTCTTAAAGAAGGTTCTTCGCCTCAATTGAGGAAAGAACTGGAGTCATTGAACCCTTCGTACGATTCCTCTTTCGAGCAACTTTTCGTTCTGTGCTAACGTTCTCATGAAGTATTTCATCTGTGTCTCTTAGGCCACCGCACCTCCCTAACTCTACTCATGGAGCTGTTAGGCATAGTCACGAGAAACGAAATAGTATTGGAGACTCACATATGTATTCTTATCTTCCTTGGGGCGTTTTCATCTCGGGTCTTTCTTAAACTTCCTTAGCCTGTTTATGCTCTTCGTGCTCTTTGGTCTTTGGCGTTTGATACTTCGTCTTCTCATTTTTGCGCTGATCGTTGCCGTGGGCCTGGAAAAGGTGTCTTTTTCGGACTATTGTCCTGTTTAATGCGAGTTTGTTTGATTGCTACTCTCTTGTTTTCCTGGCTTTTGCTGAGTGATAAAGATCTTATGTTTCTTCAGAGAAATTTCTTGAATTTCTGTACAAGTTTGCTTGGATCCTGCTTATTTTCTTTCTAGCTCCTGATACTGTCCGCTTCAGATTTTTTCTTCGCTTGTTGCTTGGTGGGACGGGGGTGTTTTAGGAAGCGATGATGAACTGACTATGCATGAGATTCCTTAGAGGGGGAGATGAGAAGTGTTCTAAAATGACATCTGTCCAGAGATCAGGATGAGGTGTCGTCTTCAGCATAATACGCTTCACCAAATTTGGATATCGGGTATCTTGGCTGCGATAAGATCTCTATGCATGGTCCGTGCACGATAAAGAAATTCTTATTCTCACTTCACCTCACCACATTACACTTTGTTTTATTTCCGGGATTTATGGACTTCGGTGCTACGTTATTGGAATATTGAGCCTTGTGTCTTTAACTATTCTGGGGTTATAAACGGGAGGAGAGAGCTGGACCTTTAAATATTAGCATCATACTTAATTATGAGCTCTGGTTAATACATATGATGTTCGTCGAGCTGATACATGAGTATCAAAATATCGTGACCAAATTAAAGTACTTGAATAACTAACGAACAGAACAATACTATCATGCCTCTTAAGCGCCCCGGTTTATTTTAAACAAATAGAAGGTTCTCTTGTATTACGATTGTGAAACTGTAGTTCGTAGATCTAGAATCTTGAAATATATGAAATACCGGTCATTGCTTATATAGTGAACTAGGATCTCACTATTTCTATAAGTATTTTCTTTCTTTATTCTATCGATCGCTTTGTCAACTACACGAATATATTGAAGAGGAGGCCAGAAAGCCTGCTAGTGAAGTATTTATTTTCCTATAACCCTGACGACACCAGTTTCCTTTGCGCAAGGTTATATAAAATCCTTATTTTCTTTGCTAAAAAGGCCATAATGCCTAGAATACGCTCACGACCTAACACAGCATAGCTCGATATATGCTACGTATAATGTAGAGTAATTCTTGAGCTCAAAAGTGCGATGTCGAAGCCATGGTAGCAGGATGCAATTAAAGTATCAGTTTCCAGTTGGTAGGATTTTTACAGTCCAGAAAAAATGTATATCCAGAGGGTAATGAGAGACATTCGCCGTTCTGAGATCTGTGTCACAAGAAAATGAGGCACACCACAGCATCGTACTACTCCTCCATAAAATAGATAAACTTGATCGATTATTGACGGTGGCATAGAATTTACAATACTTGATACCCTTGATCCTCTGACTCAGTGTGTGGTTCCATGTATCATCAGACCTCGATTCGTATATCCGTCAAGTATACCCTATATCAAACACAAACACACTATCCAATCAGATGCTGTCTTCTGTGTGCGGGCCTTCGCACTGGTCGTTTCAACTAAATCGATCCCCTAATTACGATAGGGTTAGTGCAAAACACAAGTAAACACATCAGTTACAGCCTCGGCGTGCACTAAACATAATCCTCGTAAAATGCGCGGGGATCAGTGATTTCCCAATGGAACATAAACAGATGAGCGTAGTAGCATTCCTTAAATCGGAAGCTTTCCCCATCTTGTTCTCACACCTACGCCCTTCCCCATTTACCGATTTCCATCAGCGCTCGTCCCCTCTATCTCGCTTTCTCTGCTCCCAACCTGCCATAATGACCGCTATTTGTTTATCAAAGATGACGAACATGTCGGAAGCCAAGTATGTCCTTTATGACATCGAGAAGTACAAGCGTGATCATGGCACAAGATGGATGCTCGAGACCTACAAGAAGACATCTGCCGTAGGAGGCCCTCTTGACCTGTCCCAATTCGACCCCGGTACAGCCCATGTTTTGTGGGAATGCCAGCAGCCGGTCTGGCTAAGATTCGGCCTTGTAATATTCCGCGCTGTACACAGGGGTGGTGATAATGTGCCGCCTGGATTTGTCCTTGGTATTGTGGCAAAAGAGGATTTGGATCTCGAGGTGAGAATGCGCCCACCGAAAGGCGTGTGGTACGATGCTAATAAAGGTTGATAGTTGGCGCAATTTGATATCCATCTTGGATTCATAAGTGAGTTATTTGTTAGCCATGTAGGTGTTAAGGCCAGGTACCTCTGTCGCGAGAAGCATCCTAAAACAGTAAATTTAGGGATGGAAGATTATTGACCTCTGGATCCAAGAGGATCATTTGTATATTGATATCGAACTAGATGTGAGGTTTAAAAACCAACTTTGATTGGGAAAGACTGCTGACTGTTGACGCTTCAGGTCGATGCCATTGCTGCTGTTAATGGGGATGTTGAAGATTATCTAGAGCCGGCAGGATATTCACGGTTGAGGGATGCTAGGCTATCTCGAGGGCTGCATAAAAATCCCAACTCGTTCGTGATGGTATTAACATTCCTGGATGGTATCCCACCAATGCCCAGAAACTGGATGCTTCCTAGTGAGACACAACTCCCGGCCCCAAGGACTCGATCGCCCCAACAACGAACCTCTCTATCATCCACCAATCAAAATTTTGAAGATCGATCCATTACACCAGCCTATTCATCGGACGAGTACGAAGCAGATAATTCAGCATCTCCCTCAAGTGTCGCATCCGATCCCGAGCAGGTTATGGAAGACTACTCCGATACTTTCCCTTTTGCTGAGGACAATTTAACAGTTATGGCCGACAATGAAGAAAGGCTTGCTGCTAGAATGGATGCTGAGTATCGTCTGACGCGCGGTACTATGAATCCTGACCAAGCCACTTTCCAAGACGGTGAAAACAATGCAAGCGCTGGTGACAATCCGGACGACTCCGCTGGTTACTCTTCGGGTGCGGCCTTGAGGGACCTGCTCGGACTGGATGGACAACGCACCTTCACTATGCCTAACAACGAGGGTCCCATTAGAAATGCCGCGGCGTCAGCTGATTCTGCAGGAAGCGATCCACCCAGCCGCTACAGGCATAACTCCGCCGGAAACAATATATTCAGCGAGCCTGTTCATCACTCTACAAATGAAATGGAGCCGCAATTACCCACCCACTTGGCCGAAACCGAGACCACAGAGGCCGCCCCGCTGTATATCGATTCTGATGGGTCTTCACCCCCAAGGCGGAGGGCTAAGGATCTTGGAGAGTACCTCGGTGTTTTTCAGAAGCCACTCAAGAAATCTCAGCACACACCTTCGCAAAGTTCATCATCCGAAGAAAGCATAAAAGGATCGGGATCTAAGTCGAAGTTTCTGCCTGGGATGTTCAAAGGTAAGGAAAAGCCTAACTCTGCTTCCACTTTGTCTTCCGAGGGAGGTGCCACTTCACCTCGACGTCTGGTGAAGACTCGACCCGCTCCTACTGGAAATAAATCGGGAGCCGCACAAGGTGGATCCTTTAGTCGTGCTACCGGTCCTGGCTTAGCCAGGAGTGAAAACATTCTCGCAGGATCAATAGGAAGAGCTACTAGGACTATCGCCAATGAGGACGTCGATCATGGGCCCAATACACCAGCACTAGCCTCCCCAGCTGCCTCTGGGACCCGTCGTCGCCGCAGAGGTGGGAACCGGGATAGCGCTGAGACAGTCAACCAGGAACAATATAGGAACAGTAGCAACTTAGTCAACCGTGAATTTCAAAATAATAATTCCGCTCCAGTCGCTTCAGCCACCAGAAATGCATTCTCCACCAGTTCTACCCCCTCCAACCCGCTCCCCACCAATACACAGAACGGCGCCGGCGTAGCCGCCGTTCAGACTCCCACTATTGTCTCACGGGTATTCCCAGCTGATAGCTGGCAGGCCAGAGTGAGGGGAAACTACAACACCAAAGTCGATCAGGCCGAGGATGACTACGAGGCTATCGCGGAAATCGATGAATTCGAAGAAGCCAGGAGAGTGGATGAGGAGAGAGAAAGGACTAGATGGTACTGGCAGACAAGAGGTTAAGCAAAGGAAAGAGGTCAACACGGGTTTAAAAAATTACTCATTTACAATCCCCTCCCTCTGTAATATTACGCGTTGTTTTCCTTTGTCATAGGTGCACCAGCCCATATACCCTATCTATCGCCCCTGGTGCTGTCACCACCGTTAGTTCATGTCCCAGAGAGTCCTTCCCGAGAGGGAACCACTACATTGTAATTTATTTACATTGTCAGCTCCATATATTAGCCCAGTTATTAATCCAATAATTAATTAGAACATAGTGGCTTCGCGTCCTGTCAATCCTGAGCAGGGATTCATCTCCTTTCCAAGAACACTAGATTAGATATCGAGCACTTTAGGTCTTAAGACACAGGGGGCAAACCTTCTAGGTTCTAATTTATTACATGATCGATACTTACACACTAGTATACAATCTTGGAGCACTACATACATGTATGTATGGTGTAAGTACATGGACGCAATGATAATTTATAAACATACCTACCCCTTACCGAGAACTTTGAGACTTTAATTGATATAAATGAGAAACTCTATCATATGTTTTATACCGTAATGGCTGCTACGTTGATGAAACAAAATGATGCGGCTCAGCCTTTCCACCGAACCGAGTGATAATCCATGAACCTAATATATGTTACTCGTCCAATGGAATCGGTGTTTTCTCTAGCTTAACGTACGAGAATTCGATTGAACACTCCTCTTACTGTGAGATTAAGCTTCTTCTTCCTTGACTACATTTTATTATATTCAAGTCATTTTTCAATCTTCAGAAGCGGTAAATACTCCACCGGCCCTTGACAAGTCGGAAGATTGTGACTTTCTTTGAGTAAGAGGAATTAACCTGCAGCGCTGGGAGAGAAGTCTCCAATCAGGGACTCGTTACCCCAGAGCGCTCAGTTATTCTCTGCACCGTTATGTTGGACGCGGTCCCTTGACCATAATTCCCCTGCGCAACCACCACCTTACAACATTTACCCCACCACCTACACACGTCAAACACCACACTTACCTCAATCACAAACACCAAACCCCACATATCGATATACTACACCTGTGGTAGTACCTTTTATCATTTTTACGGCGGAAAGGCTCCTACTCTAGATCTGATCTTTCACATAACGCTCAATGTACCCCGCTTACACTTCAGCGCACCGCAACTTAAATCCAAACTCCAACCAAGAATGGGAAGAGGACACTGCAATTACACCAACGACCCATAGTTGTCATTCGGCTTCTCGTCAGGCGTTTCAGGACATCAAAGATGAAGAGTACGAAGGGGAGAATGACACGGATCCCACGCTCAGAGGAAGGGTGGATGGGAAATCAATCAAGGTGTACGAGCTTGACGCAGACACGGGGATAGAGGAATGTGCAGAGCTTGAGGCGGCATGCTTGCTCATGCTTGGGGATATGGCGTGGGAAGATATTCAGTTTCAATTTGGCCCACCTCGAATGCCTGGAAATTTCGTAAGTGGCATAAAGATCTGCCACAGCGTGTGGGATCACAACTAACTGTAGTAATCTCTAGTCTCACGAGCAACGCATTTGTTATGAGGAAATAGTTGAAATGTTTCACCTTGCAGTAAGATATGACGACACTACGGGAGTGCCTTCGTTTTATGCTAATGGGAAGGTTGCAGGATTATCAACTGAAGGACGTAACGGTTTCGGAAGAGGGACTGCAGTTTGTTGTAGACCATTGTGTAAGCTTGAGATCCCTTTTGACAGTACAATCTCTAACAATGAGTAGTATGCGAAAACGCGATACAGGAAAGGCACAAAGAGGGAACATCTTTCTGAGGAATCTTTCAGGTGGGCTGTAGAGGAAGGGGTTGAAAACAGGAGAACAAATTCAACTACGTCTACTGGATCAACTCAAGGACCTACCTATACCAGAAGTGGCAGAGTCCTCGAGAGAATGAAAACATATGAAAGTCTCTCCCAACATGCACCCTCATCAGAAGACTATCTTCCCATGAGACCACCCCGTCCTAGGTTACGTTCAACGAGCAGAGGGATCGTCTCTGAAAATGGTGTCGTACGGAAGGTAAAAACTATGGGGAGATTATCATTACGCTCAGAATTCACAAAAGGCACTTCAGAGTGCAACAAATGCGACGAAGATCCCGAAACTGGAACTGACGCAAGGACTACATGTATGAAACATAAGAATCCTCTAGACTATTTCCCGGGCAACCACTCTATTCAAAACTTCACAGATCAATCGTCTCCCACCGCCAATCAGCCAGATTCGGCGAGTGATGAGCCCTGGGGAACATGGGGCGGTGCGAGGACTTCACCAACGGGAGCCTTGCCGGTCTCCTCGAATACATGTCAGCAAATAAAAAACAAGCATAATAAGACTAGACGTTTGAACTGCCCTCATCTAGAAATAGCCACCGACCCACTACTTCCCAATACTCCCTCAAGTCCTCTCGGTCATTTAAAAAATATCTCGCTCGAGAGTCTTGGTACTGTGAACCGAAAAGGCAAAGACCAACGAGGCCCTGTAATATCTGATGAGGCTGCAAGAACTGGGTCTGACCTTGGGGACAGCTTGAGTGAGGGTTCAAAGAGGCTTTCTCGAATGCAATCAATATTCGTTTCAAGACAGCTCAATAAGCCTGAATACTTCGAGGCTCCATTCCCTCAAGAGACCTCGAACCCTGAGCTATCTAGGGCGGAGTTCAATACCCATGTTCAGGAAAAGCTATATAGCAAGGATGAAGAAGAATATACCCTTGCCGCAAGTCAGTACGAAATGACTGGACGAAAATATCTCTCTCGCTCACGCTCCTCTTCTAACCAATCAACTAAATCTGATCGATCAATGATTATGGAAGTTGACCCAGACCTACTGGCCTGGATGAAAAAAGAGATCTTAACTGTCAAAGTTAGAAGAGATAGCGAAGTGACAGTATCAGACTCGACCTCATATGGAGATAGCCGCCGGAATTCTAGCTCTTGTTTCGGGGAGCAGCCTTCAACGACATCTGTCTCTGCGTGTCCAGCTCCTCCGCATAGCTTCTCCGACGCTGCGTTAGCAATAGCCATGCGAGTTCCGAACCCATCCCGTTTGCCTTCTGAAAGCTGTGAGAATGTCAGAGACTCCGGAGGATATTTCAGCTCTTCTCTTTCACGCCCGTGTCATATGCCTATTGCCTCTGAGCAGAGTTACGAGACATTCGCGAGAAATGAGGACGCAGAGAGCGCTATTGTTCCTACAGGACTCTCCACATGGAGGTTAGAGGAGCCAGGCGGACGTCCTGAGGGAATAGCAGGCGGGATGGATGCAAACGGCGATAGCTTGAATGGAACAGAAGTTGTCTATCCTGCGCTAAATGGTGTCTCACTTCGATCAGGTATCAAAGCACCGTGCCAGATGTGCATGACGGACCAGGCTCATTAATACTCTACTCCGCATTCACATCTTGCTCCTTTTGAATCACCAGATCAAATTTGGAGGATGATATGTTTTACATCAGGGTTGAGAATGGAAACATCACGAAAGATAGGGGACGTTCAACCTATAGTGTATGATCAGGTTTCATAAAATTTAAAGTAAAAGGTTGACTGGATACAACCAGTCTCAATAACCATTTTCTCCTTCGTTTTTGTGCTACTTGGAGGCTGGCGTGTTTATTTTTACAATTAATGGAAGAACCTGGATTGAAGATGAAATATAGAAGGAAATATTCTATAGTGTCAACAAGAGTACAATTTCGTTAGAACGAGGTTAAAGGACATTTGATGAAATATGCCCATTTGCCATCCTTATCTTTGGAACATGAACTGTTAGAAAAGGATAGAATGAACTGATTTGGGTAATTCCTAAACCACTACATATCGAAAATGGTAAAGGTATTGGCTGCACAGAAAACGGGTTACTCTTTGGAGAGTGAAAAAAAGCGCCGTCTATGATATCAATATCTTTAATAGCAAGCAGTGCAGAGAGAACCGATTTAGCCTAGCTTCCGTATGACCTATGTGACAATATCCCCCACATTCAGCAAATAAAATGGAGAATGGCTATGTTGGACGCAATATTTCCTGTCCGTAATCGACATGCCCGTCCCTGCTATAGTTCATGAACTCCCTGACCATTCTTATATAATTGACCTTGTCTTCGATCTTTCTTTTAGCCTTCATCCAGCCCGCCGCTTGAGCCTCGCTCTCCATAAATGCCTCAAGATCAGCCTCCAGCCCAGGCTTGTGTTCCGTTTTGTTTTTGCATTTGACTCTGGTTGACTCATCTCGATTGATGTTGTTTAGGTAATCAGTATAATCTTTCTTTAACGCTTCAATCTTTGGAGTTGACTCTTTAACTTCGGCAGGTTGGGTAAGTGCTACCCGTGGAAGAAGGGGCAGAGGTTCCTTTGGAATCTGAGTTGGTGCTTGAGGTGCAGTAGGAACAGGAGGCAAAGGCCTTGTCGGAGGTGAGGTCGGTGCTTGGGCCAGAAGCTCCTCAAAGTTGTCAGGAACGTAGAAGATGTACTTCTTCACCGTCTTTTCCTTCTTGACCCTACGTGTTCTCGGCATTCTTTCTACCTGAGGCTTAATCGGATTTGGGGGAATGACAGTCCCGATCGATGCGTTGTCGTCCTCGCCAGATGAGTCGTCGGACTCCAGAAATCCCTTTGCAGGCGGATTGGTCACATTGTCGAGATCAAAGTGTGTCATATATTCCTGGAAATGATCGACTGTAGGGGTTGTGGAATTGAGAGAGCTAGTGGAGACCTGACTTTGAGCAATTTCCGCTCTCTCTACTCTAAGGGATGAGTGACTAAGAGTTTTGCTACGAGAGCCTTGAAGTTGTTCGGTCTCTCTAAGGCTATCCACATCCACATGGGCACGCCTTAGTCTGAGATCCATTTCCACACTGAGAAATCCTGAGGAAATTATGTTTCTTTCGGCTATTGGGGCGGATATTGCAGCGGAATGAGTAGTGTGAATAGAGGTACTGCTGCCAGAATCACTTCCAAAGGAGGTTCCAAGATTGCTTGAGTTCCTGCTCCTAGGAGGCTTGGGACGGGCGTTGTCTTCAATTACCATTGCTTCGAGTTTGAGAGTAGCCAGTTCGGCGGGGATGAGCGGACGAATATTTTGCTGCAGAATCTTTGACAGGTGCCTAGTAGTGTTATACAGGTGCTTGGTGTCTTTATCGTGCGGTGCGGAGTCCCAGGTTGTTGAAGTACTTGGCTCTCTGCGGGTGTCAAGATCAACGTTCTCATTTACTAACAAAGTTCCGAAAGAACTGGGATCGATGTTTGCGACCGCTAAGCCCTTTTTAACTGCCATCATAACACGCCCCCCGGAGGTTGATTGGAAGGCTTGGAGGGAGGTGGATTCAGAAGAACTCTGACCGACGACCTTAGTGGAGTTATTAACATCTTCTGACATGTTGAAGGGAATCTTCAATGATGTAGGTGAGGAGGAGGAGGAAGTGGAGGTCTGAGTGTTGTAGTCCTTATTTAAAGGTCTTGTTAACAGAGATCGCGGGACATTGGCAGATACGTTGAATTTTTCGGGCACCCAAATTATGGTTCCTTCGTCAGAACAACAGCCGCTCTCATCCGACTCGTTATCCAAGAACCAAGATTCTCCTGCTAGACCTCCTGCAGACTGCGCCGCAGCAGACTGAGAGCTTATTAACTCTTCCCCGGAGTATCTCTCAAAATTACAGTTCTCATAGACCTTCGCATGATGAATGATTAGCATAACTTCAAACTTGTAATAGACTGGTCGTCAGTATACTTACATTTTCTTCTAACGTATATGTACTATTTCCAGTTGGCAACAGCGTTTCTTCTGTGCTATATCCCTATAGACCACTCCATTAATATCCTTCCCAAGCCCATGAATCAGCTCAGGATAGCACACAACTAACATTTGTCCCACAGTGTTTGCTGAAAGTAAGGAACATATTTCGAGTCTCTGGAGACTTTTTTAAAAGGACTATTAGTCAATATCGTCAGGAGAAATGGCAAGATCCATCATACCAAATAATACCCAGGGATTGGCCCAGGAACCACATAAAGCTCCATCTTGTAGCAGCTCCTCTGGGTTACATTTCCAAAGCTCTCACGAACTGGAAGCATCCTCGTCTTAACTGTAGTTGGCTGCGGGATGGACTGTATTGTGTTACAAAATACTCTTATCAGAAGAAATTGCAGCAACATGACATACCAGACTCTTTCTGTGGGGCTTGATACCAGCAGGAGGGGTCTCAACAGTTGGGTCTTTGTTATACAGAATACTACGGCTTGAGCTGTAGCGATGGAAAGCGTTGTAATGTTCCATTGCAATACTGGTAGTAACTGTACGTGTTGGAATAGAAACGGACATATACCTTTGTGATGGGAGTAGCGGGGTCATGAATTGACAGGATAAGTTGAGTTGCAAACTTTAAGCTTTGCTCGCCAGTTCTGGATGCGTTAGGTTCATGGCCATGAGTTTTTGACACAAGGAAATGAATAGATACAGCTATTACCCTTGCTATTGGGTTAGAAGAGAAAACCGCGAAACCCGTTGATTACACGAACGTCTCGAGCAACGGAATAATTCGCGTTTCCCATGGCAATACTTTTGTTTCTTGAGGTTAAGGTGGGAGGCAAAAACAACAATTTTACACGTCACGTCACAGAGCACACCAGTAAATTATTTGCACTTATTCGTCATTTGCCATCTAACTAATGAGTAAAAACATTTTCTCAACAATCTTAATCCACCCTATCTGAGTCTGAGCCCAGTAAATTCGAACCAGTAACCGAATCATAGCCCAAAGAACAACCAAAAGAGAAGAAATAGCCAACAAATAAATTGCCAACAAATGAAACACTCCAATCTACCCCCAAACTGCAACCTCCACCAGGTAGTATATGGCTCTCAAAGTTTCCTCTTGCTTGTTCAATATCGAGGACCTAGGCGGAACCCTTCCCGCCGTTCTCGGTTTCTTCCTGCTGTTCCTTGACCTTGTCGCTTTCACCGAGTTCTTCTTCATTCCTTTCCTCCTTCCCCTTCCTCTCCTCCTCCTCCCCCCCCTCCTCCTCCTCTTCTTGTCCCTCTTCTTCTTCATATTCATCGTCATCGAAATCCCCCTTACTGACCTTTTTCCCTTTATTCTTCTTGGTCTTGGATTTGGTTTTCCTGCCCTGAGTCTTCTTGCCTTTACCACGGGTAAGCTTTGTAACTCCATTCCTATTCTCGTCTTTCATATAGCGGTCGCGTAGACGTGTTGCCCGCATCCAAAGTGTAGTGTTGAAGTGGTTTTTAGAGGTATCATCATCAGCTTCGTCCTTTTGCTTTTTCAATCCATGGTCCTCACGAAGGGAGTCGCAATCTTTCCCGCAGAGCCATACGAACTGGTTTCCAGTATATCCATTGGCCTGAAGCCAAACCAACCAGTAGGAGTATCGATCATGGATTGGCATACAGCCGATATCAGGAGGGGGGGCTTTGAAGGCATCACTGTCGGGTGGGGGGAAGTAACCCTGGCGCATATTAAGTTCCTTTTTCTCGTCGCCTGGAATCTTAATGTTGTTCTTAGGAGAGCTTTTGGCCCCGAATGTTCCCTTCGAGGCATCCTTGTAGACCGCTTTGAGGACGTTTGCTGCTTGTTCAGCAAAGTGGGGCTTCACGATTGGCGAAGGAACCGCAGGAAATTTGGAATTATCGATGCCCCACCAATACATTGCTCCAGTTAGGCTTCCCTCTCTTGGAGACTCGCCATCCCAGTGGCAGTTATCAGTGTCACGATCCCACTCAGCCACTTCAGTCGTCTCTTCAGATCTGATCTTGTAGGTTCCCTTTGTTTGAGGGGCGGACTCCGACATTTCCGTATCACAGTCCTTGTCCAGGGCAGGTACCTTGAACTTGGGATGTTCGTACGGAACAGCCACATCCACATCGACCACCAAGGTGCGCTCTACCAAGTGTTTATTGTGTGGCCAGTTCAACACCTCGTTGTTCCAAATAGCAGTCTCATACTCCGTAAGACCATCGGGAGCTATTGTCAGAACCACAACATTAGTCAAGCACTTTAGAATGTGATTCTGAACAGGGTATACGTACTGAAGATTTCACACTCGCATTTGTCTGCGATTCGCAAATGTTCTCTTGCTCTAGCAACTACAAAGTCACGAGGGACCGGTTCGTTATTAGGATGGTTTCTGGCGTGATGTCTCCAACCCAATCCGTAAAGGTCTTCGACTGTTGCAATATCTACAAGGGGTATCAACATCAGTCTAACATGGTTAAGGGGCAGGACTAAAGGAATACGTACATGATTGTTTTATGGCCTCTTTCTTTTCGTCTTCAGTCATGTCATCGCTGAAAATCTTCTTCTTGTATACATCTAAATACCATGGAATAGTCATTTAGTTAGTTGATATTTTTTTGTAATTAGAGCTTTTGTTTGTCAGATAGAAGGCTACACGTAGTGAAAGGGATGGAAGGAACTTTTGTTGGAGGTTGTGAGATGCAGCTGCTTAGATTCATGTATGGTTGGTCGCATTGTGCTGGCCAGACATGCCTAACTTAAATCTAATCTAATCTAGTGCCCTCTCAAATACTTGAGAACGCAAAAAAAAGAGACAAGAAACAGTGAATCGAATGACATTAAGCAGGTCACTAACCAACACAAGGGGGTATAGGGGAAGACTACTATAAACGATGTTTATAATATTTGATGTTGGAGTGTGGAAGTAGGGGAAATGAGAGAAGAAACAGTGGTAACAAATAGTATAAGGCAAGTCACCAATCAACAACACAAAGGATATAGGTGAAGACTACCTCAAATGATTTTAATAACATTTGCTGTTGTAGTGTGGAAGGAAATGAAAATACGAAAGAAGAGGAAGCTGGATAACGTACCTGAGAATACGGGCTTCTCTGTCCAATAGGCTTTCCTTAGACGATCACGGTTCGCAATGTGGGCACCTTCTCCTTCAAACTTCAAAGTTATAGTGGGCCCCGCGGGAGGAGGCTGAGATGTTGAAGCCTGAACTTGCACTAACCCTGGAGAGACCTCTACCTTTGGTATCACCGGGTCTGTTGCCTTGACCTCTAAAGACACCGAAGATGTAACTTTTGACTGTTTGCTAGCTCGGAATCCGCTAGCGTCCTCTAATTTTACCTTCCCGAAAGAATCGCTGAGATCGTCCTCTCTCACACGCTTCAGACCCGTAGCAGGTAAGGTGATGCCCTGTGCGGCCATTGCCCGAGCCCTGTTGGCCCTCTCCTTGTGACGGGGGTGACCCATGACGAAGAAAGATGAGATATTTAAATAGAGTATTCTCAAAGCTGTGAATTTTGATTTTGAGGGTGGGGTGGTTTTGGTGTGGTGAGAGGGAGGTGGGTGGGGATGAGCTACTTATATAGTTCTTCGACTTGGTGGGTGGAAGACACGTAAGTGCAAACATGGATCATCAAGCCCCGCACAAAATAGAGAGAATGCCCTGCCCCCATACACATAGACGCCAGCTGGAAAGTTGCTCCCTTCCCATCCTGTCTATGTTACCCGCTCACATGGTGAGCTGGGCCATTGGGGCAGCTTTAATAGCGCATTTTCATGCATCTGCAGCTATAAGGTGGGCGACTACTGACAAATCTCCTAGCAAGTAGAAACCTTCAGTAGAAGTAACCTTGTTCTAAATGCTGATCACGTATACGAAGTAATACGATATATCAACCAACTTGTTCCTCATTGTCTAGGCCGCGAGAAATATGTCGAGCAAGACCTCCATGTCGCAGGCCAACCAGAAATGACATGGTGAAAGTTCTAATCCTTTCCTCAGGCCCCCAGAGCCTAGAACCATCCACCGGTTCTGGATCCTGATCCCACTCCTCCTATCCGATAGCCCCATTATTGAGGCACCCGAACGACAACAGTAATCTTAACGTAATGTTCAATATGCCTCCCCCAATAGTTGTGACTGATAGCCTAACCACACATCTCCCTTGAATAACATCTCTCATCCCCGGATAGGATGCTGTATCATATCTCAGTATCCAATAACACCTATAAATTACATAGACAAATATCATTGACGCGTTGATTAAAATCATTGACACCGTAAATCAGGGGATTTTCATCGTGTGAATTATCGTAGAAATTTGTCCATGCAATTTATAGGATATTAAAGACACTTTTCTCCTACTCCTTTCCCATTGCAGCATGCTCCAATTTATCCTGTCACACGCGGTGATCTAGGTGAGAGGTACAGCAACCTTACCCACCACAGTCCCACTTCCACTCTAGTCCATTCTTCCGGCCATGTACAACTGAAGCGGGTTGGACTAATGACAGTCTTTCTAAATACCCTAAAGAGGTAGATACCCAGTTCTCTCATCCCAGACCTATATTTTTTCACCAGTCATTTGTTGAGTACCTTATCCTGATGAGCGCGAAACCGCCCGTCGATATGGAGTGGTCCCCACCCGCTAGGGAATCTCCAGTCGATGAGTATAATCTCGACATCGGAGAATATTACCCCCAATATCTTGCAGCCGTCGCTCATTGTTATTCAGCACCCGGCTTCCTATCGACGGCAGAACTCTCGCAACAGCCCTCTCCCACACTGACGCCCTCTATAGTTTGGCCCCCAGACAATCGCTTTCTCTTCGCCAGTCTTTGGTAGCTACATGTGCTGATTGTTAACACCCCACACCCCCCTTGCCCTGCTCTATAGCACGAATTGAGCAGTGTCATATCATCGGTCGTTCCAACAAGATCTCTCCATATAGTGCTAACTGCAGAGGTCTCTCAGGAATATCTCCATACTTTCCTAGCTCCCTTTACCCCCTCCATTCCCCTGGACAAGCTAGTTCGCCAGCTACTACCCTCGATAGTCTCTCCAGAAGTCCCCCTTGAACCCCCTGTAGCTCTGCCTTTTACTCACAGCTTCAGTACCGTTCCTCAATCTAACATGAGTCCAATAGGCCACTAAAGACACCTCAACCCTGAGAGAACAAGCTACAGAGTCTTGAAAGTAGCTGCAGTATCCTACCAAGCACCAGGAGCAGTCCTCAAGGCCTTTGGGTGAAGCCAGCATAGCTAAATCCCGCAACTAAATTCCGCAGCTTTATCATACCCGTATTCAGTCTATGGTGACAGCTCGATGTCTTGAGGAAACCAAAGCTGAACTCAGTCGATCTCCGGACTGTTCTATATCCCTAAGATAAAACTCAATACTAAATCCTAGCCGGAAGGATGATGCTCCTACACATCACCATCGTACACGATGTGTAGATTCAATGGGACAAAGATGTCTCTTTCTTTTCTGTGTTAACCATAGACACTGCGTAATAATCTCAGCTTCATGGTGCTGATCAAAAGGCTCATTCCCCTCGTTCCTGGGTAAGGAGGGGGCAGCATAAATTGTGGCCAATGGTCTACGGATACTCCCGGGTGCTCTTTAAGAGCCTGGTCATTAAGAAGCATCCCGATGTTGAAAATGGCACACGCAGTTGGGTGAAAGACTAATACAATCCCTATCACCGGCTCTCTTCATACACGGAATCCTGAAGGAATGCAAAATTAATACCTATCAGTGTGGTAGTATCGCACGACGAAGGTCCAAATTCAGGACATATATATAGGAGGCCATTGCCACTAAACATCAACCGATAAGGCCGAGTTGAGCGGAGCCAGGACTGGTGAGTGAAGCGTACTCTGAACCAGAGAACCGTCGTGGTGTAGAAATCAACAACGGTAGAGCCCATCTACACACCGGTTCTGGTAATAGGCTGCTTCGGTGTTTATCCATCGACGAAAAGTTCTTCCTTTATCTACATTACTAACATTACATTAGGTATTATGTTCTATAGGTGCTCTAAAGATGAAAGGAATGGGCATAATTGCTCGGCGTTTAATTCTCACTTAGTACCAATCACCGTGGAAGGCAATGATTATATCACGAAGCTCAATCAAACGTTCTCTATCAATGGTATAAAGTAAAATATAACGACTAGTTGGAGTTGAAATGGAAGGGTGCAGAGGGAATTGAGCTCTGATGCATATCTGGTTGCTCCATGTAAGGATGGTTGACGAATAGATACACGGTGGTCCTGAGGGGATCGATGTCTAAACCATATCTGTGTCTATTGATGTCAGTCAGAGACTCTAACGTAGCAATTGAGAAATATTCTGAGAATGAAAGTCTTCATTTACAATGTAAATCTTGTCAGTCCAAGGTCGGTCATGGTTCTCGAATGTATGACTTCATATGGGTCAAACATTGATCGACCCGCTGAACGGAGAGCAAATCAGCTGCACTCATAGAGAGCTGAGCGTTCAGATCCTTTTATACCATAGTGCTGTATAGGACTCTCTATACATCTGCGATTCCGGATGCCTTGGGAAAGACGTCTCTACTAGTTCACCACAAATGTTTCATATTGATAAGAAAAGACCACCACATACCATATACCAGGCTCTATAACCCTCAAAGGAATATTTCTCACAATTAGGGAGGAGGAAACACGATTTCTAGAATCGCTCGCTACTAAAATCATCTTTCGACCCCGTTGTCACGTGACAGATATTGATCCCATTTCGAGGTTTATCGATCCGGACGTGCTTGACAGTGACCAGGACGGTCGCGCCAAAGGATCCCTATATACCTAGGTTAAACGTATCTAAGTATGATCGGAATGGCGTTGTATCGAAAAGCGCAGACATTTTTGGTTGGTGATGATTTTTTGGCGGGGTCACACAACGCCAGCGCAGCGTGATGCAGCGACGCAGCGCTCAGATATACATGGATGCACAACCTTTCTTCATGCATGGATGACAAAATCTAAGACATACGATAAGAGATACCTACAAAATACATTCAGGAGGATAGATCTTCCCTGGAATTCCAGCTCCGGAAATGGTTAATAATCCAATATTTGAGAATATCATTGGTCTTCTTCATTTCTTTTCTCCCTGACGTCCTCAATCTTTTTCATACCATTATACCTTGGCACGGTGTCACAGATATTGCAAACACATCTATACTTAAAACTGAAACTCACATCCTTAACAGCCTCCATCGCTACAGTAGTTGTTGTTATCGAAAAGCGTCGTCTCATAACAACCTGTCCCAACGTCCTCCAAAGATTCGGTGGGTTACTCTAGCTGCTTTTCCATATCGACCACCTTCACCCGAAGGTCACACTATGTGACAGTTACAATAGCTAGACGAGACAGAAACTTCTTGTTTCATTAACCCAATAACACGCAGATACTGTAATACGAGAATCTATGAAGAATAAAACAGAGTATTACATGAAGAAAATTGTATAGATTGTTTTACAAGATTACACGACAAAAAGTGGTTTTAAGACATAATCAGTGCCAAGACTGATTATGTTACTGGACACGTATACTTTGGATGACAGATACATGTATGATGTATATACACAGGTTCAGTTATACTTTATATACCACAACCAATAGATCAAAATTGATCTACATCTTAATTATCCTGCACCTTTTGCAACTAACTTGAACATAGTACACTACAGAGATATCCAGAATACATATATACGTTCATAATTTATTCAACTAAATACATGTAGGATGTCATTGTTTCCAGGGTATGAATATTAGACTAAACTTATAGAAGTACTGTAGAAGACAAACGTTTGGCCTTTTCAATTCGATTGCAATATTACGTTTTACGTTTAACTGAACGGATATGGCTCACGACCACCCTGAACCCTTTCTCTAAACTTAGAACTATTACGGAACATCCATTTTTTCACCTCTTGAGTTTTAATGATTGCCGCGCCCTGTTTCTCGTCTAATGTCGTCGCGGCGCAGCCGCACCAAGGGCAGGTCAGACCGGATGGGTGGAAACAGAACTGACGTTTTATACAATCCTTGCACATTGAATGGTTGCACCCCCCGAGGGTATATTTGACATTGCGGTTAAAGCAAATCTGGCAAGGATTTGTCAAAGGTGAGTCGGAATCACCATCAACCTCTTCAAGGTCCTCCCCGCGTGAGAAATCACTTTTCCTCTCTCGCCACATTTGGTTGCCCTGTATCGCATAGATATACGCATCTCTCTCCGCCTTCTCTTTTTGCTTCTCAGCCAGTGCTTTAGCATCAGCCTCTGCTTTAGCTTCTGTTTTCGCCTTTGCGTTCTGCACGTCTTGCGCCGCTTGTTTCTGCGCCTGGGATAAAACTAAGGAATCTACCTGCGAGCGGCGCTCGCGTTCTCTGATCTCTTTTTCAAGTGCCAACTTCTTCGCTCGTGCTCGGGCCTGCGAGCTTGATTCGAGAGGATTGTGAAAAGGCATTAGGGTCTGTAGGTATGGGGTGTTATGAGAAGAAGTGAGAAAGAGAATAATTGTATCGTATTCTGGGACCGTGACGGTGGAGTGATAGGTGTTTGAACCGATAAATCACGGTAGGTGCTTTGCAATGATAGTGATTTAAGGGAAACTTAGTTGATTTTAGAAACTACCGGTTGATGAGTTATTTAAACTTGTGATGAGCAGTTCTGTGCCATTCTATCTTGTGGTAGGGCTTAATCGTTGTAAAAAAGGCTAAACCATCTATCCCTACACTCAATTCAAGGGAGTCTGTCAGGTTATCAATTCTCTGCATAAGCACCGAATAGAGATGTGAATTGATCAGTGGTGTGCTAGTATGGCCGGTTGACAAACTTAACCTGACACTGCGTTACAGCCAAATTTTATATAGGAATTCAATTTCAACGTCGCCTTTCAACACAACCACAGCGGGAAAGGTCAAGAGTTGTTATATCTATAATTCTCCATACTTTTACTATCTCAGGTTTTCATGTGGGCTTAATCGCAGGCATTTGAGAGGTGGGTAGTTGTGGTCTATTTGATTTAGACTGTAACCCAGTGTCCTGTTAATTTTGTCACGTACATGTATATCTAGTGTTACCGGAATACTATCACCTTAGTACCGCGCTACCGGCGACCTTTGCCTTCTTGTCAATCCCGACTACACCTATTCTTTCTTTCTCACTACCTTCTGCTCTCTTCCACCACAAACCCAGAGGTAACGTCATTGTTCACCTTTATTCTATCCGCGCCGGCACCACCATACGCCAACACCTATTCCAACATAAACCCCGAGAGCCTTAGGAGCGGCCCCGAGCCATCTATTCAATGACTACGGCTACCGAGGCTGAGATGCTCTAGTTTGTCACATTCTTACACGCCGCACCGTATTCACCTCGTCCACTGGCACCTCGATCCACTCTCGATCATTGAAGGCGGGATTTGCCGCAACCGGCCGCGGATACCCCCGAAGAATAGATCTTCTCTGCTTGCATCGCTGTTCAGGCTCATTCACGAACACAGTTCACTCGCGAAGTTTCGTGGGTGAACTAGTTCAGTCAGGAAGTATTGATTATTGCGGATGAAGATATTGGGCTCTTCCAGCTAACCTCCCTCCTCCGCGTATTGCAAAGGTTATTCCCCCACTACACCTCGAAGAAAACCACCCATGACCGGAGGAGCACTGCGGTGTCGTATATGAAGCATGTGTGGGGTGATAAGCGACAATGGGCATGACGCTGAGGCAGAATAAATTCCGGTTTTCTTTTATTACACCTTACTGCTGACTTCGTGAATGGACTGAGTTATTCCTGGCTTAGCTGGGTCGTCCCGATATATATATCTCACTTCCTGAATAAACTAGTTCACTCACCGAACTTCGTGAATAAACCGGCTTCGTGAATGAGCCGTAACATCGCCACTACAATTATTACTATGCCTACCGCGCCCCTTCTTTCTAGACCTCGTAAAGGTGGAATACAACATCCTCGGATACGAACTATCCGACGCCCTCGAAGTCGCACAGTCCAGCTTTACTCCCTCCTTTATTGTGCAACAGTGATCTGCGATACCCCGAAAAGCGCCGTCTCCGACTACATCAGGCTACAACGTTTTACATTGTTCTAAGCTATCTTTCGCGCTGGGCGGGCTACACGCGCCGGGGGACGTCTTTATTGATACCCACTAACGATGGCAAGTATGTCATTTATAGTTTGTAGCGACCAGGATGAACAAGTTGTGACTCTATAGATCTTGGATGATCAAAGCAAAACCAAAGAAGCCGTCCATTACAGGAGTGCCACATGGCAGTTTCTCACTATTTTATATGGCATGTACTCCTACACAGTGAATATAAAGCTGTGGGGAAGTCGCCAAGTCACCCACAGGGTGCGACACCTATGTGCTGTGTTTAGGGTTATGGATATTCTTTCTTGTAGTGCCGCAGATAACACTATTTCGAGGATCGAATAAAATATCCCTAGCTAGAGAGTGAATTTAAAGTTCCTCAAAGTGTGGGTTTGTCTAGGTCTTGTCGTACGAGTATCAGATCAAAGAGAAGCACCGTTTCTGACGTTTTGGGCTATATATACATGGACCCAGCCAATATTCGTTCCCACGCGCCCATAAGAGGTAAAACATTGATCTATAGACATATCAAACCTCGATTAATCCTCTTCACTACTATACGTATATAACGAGTGATGATCGGGCTTTCTTTTATCCGCCGCTATATACACTGGCCCATCTCTGACAGGGAAAATCCGCGCATCCCCATAATCTACCCAAATTGATCTTCCCAAATTTATAAAATCAGACCAGCTCCCGTACCGCAGCCGTATCTATTATTGTATTCTTTGGGGGCGTATCTTGAACTTTGTCGTTCACCTGATATATGCCAAAGCCATCATAAATGCCCCTCCACAAACAATTCTCTCTGTCCCGAGCCTTATATATACCACAAGGCCCAGACAAACTGACACCACAAGGGCCTGGAAGTCCATCATCTAGCTAGAGCTGTGACATAAAGTCCTAAACAGTGCTATCAATAAGACCAAAAGAAACGGAACTAAAAATATCAAAACAACCCTTAAAGACCGCAACCCTAAGGTGACCTTATGATTCCCCCGCAGCTCTATCCTCACTGCCTTTGAGTAAGCTCCACCTAAGAACAGCTAGAAACTACCAGAGGTGCACCCCTATACATGTATGTCTTCATCTGTTCAACTTTGCTCTTTCTGTAGTGTTCGATTGCTCCTCCGGTGATGATTTCTTGTCGGGGGAAATATATGATGTCTACCTTTAGGGAGCCCTCAAACTATACGCTATATCTGTGGGAAGGGCCATAGCCTTACTGATTAGCGAAGAGTGGATTGCGGAGACTCCTTCTCTGAGCAAGGTCATCAACATATATATGGAATAATTTTTAGTAAGACCCAGGGTCAAAACCGTGATCTCACCAGACTTTCGCTTAGGTTAAAGCTGAAGGTGCGCTTCCCAACCTACCCACATCCACATTATGCACATATGTTACAGATAAAATTTTGTCGCATATTCATTCGCAGGAATCTTTCTGTATCTGCAGGTCCCAGCTTCATCTGGGAGTGATCATGGGGATTAGAAACGCTAACGCAAAACCTGGAACTCCGGTCACAGATTATCACTACAATTACATGGTTTGTTTTTATTCTAAAGCCCTTCATTACATATTGGTAGAAACACCACAACACCGACAACACATCACGTTAATTACTCTCCCAGCCTGTCTTGTCTTTCTCCCTCCTATTCAAGTTGTCTTCTCAACACATATTTAAGAAATCAATTTATCTGAGACCATTTTCTCTAGCCTTGCAATTAATAAAACATATACACCCAACCAAACGACCCAACGAATTACCACTATGCTCGGGAGACTGATATTCACAAGCGATCACTCGGTCTCCCACCGCTGACTCATCCCCGTATTGATAGTCGAGTGACAGCGCATGAGCCAAGACCTGCACTGCCCTTCCGTCTTGCACAAATTCACAGAAAACTCCGCCTTTCTACTTCTATGCCATCGAGGCATATCATTGACATGGAACATTTGTATATTGGGACCCGAAAATGATTGAATGGACGAGAATCGTGGGGGTGGTGTAAACTTTCTATGCAGTGATCCATATTGAACTCTAGAGTCGTGTGGCAATGTGGAGAGACGAGGTCCAGACCCGATTGAATGCCCAGAATAACAACCTTGGTGGTCACCCCTATGTAAGGAGCATTGAAACTGACGTAGTGTTGGGCACGAGCCGAGCTGGCTCGAGTTTTGGACTCGAGCTTTGGTCTCGAACACCTCAAGCTCTCCTTCTTACGAGCGCAAGCCAGCTCGAACTAGTACCAGAAAGACTCGAGCTTAGGCTCGAGCTTTTTGGACTATCGGTAATGGCAAAATTGGAAAATATAACGAAGATAAACCCCTTGAGTTCGTCTCGAACAGGCTCGTGCCCAACACTAAACTAACGGGTGAGGGAGTAGAAAATAATCTACTAAATATTTGAAATGGCCTCATCTGAAATTCGGCCGACACGATTCATGGAGAATACACGAATTCAACTCGACAGATATAGTGGCTGCCTTCTAAAAGTTATACCCGAAACAAAATGGGGAAGCGTGGTTACTCGAGTGATAACTGGTGACCCACTCCCTCCGTCCGGTAGCTCTCACAGCACAACATCCTAGCGACATCTGGATGTATTTTCATTGCGATTAAACTTTTTTCCTCCGTACTCCCCCGTAGCCAACCACATTTAGTTCTATCTACCAGCCGCGAACTCAACCTAGCTCATACTTAGCCAATATTTCTATCCATCGCTCGCCTGAGGAGACAAAGCAAACGGAAACAGTCAACAGACAAGGCATGACAAATATACCTCAATATGATACTATATTCAGTGCTGTTTCTTGACTTCGAGCAATTCTACGCAAACTTAAAACACCTCTTATTAGCGTGATATAAATAGTGAATGGGGGGTATCGCTCCCCTGAACCTCTTCGAACACAAATTCAGAATCGGTCCGACAAGCTTCTCTCCAGATCAAATATTTATTACCAGTTACCCTATTTTTTTTCTTATTTATCTAACCAATATTCATAACCATGTCCGTCCGACCAAGACGAGCAATGTCACTCCCGGATAGAGTGGTCTCCCCCGTCGTAAGTAGTCCAAAGAATATAACACCAAAGGAGGCCCTATTAGAGAAAAGCGAAGCTCCCCAAATAGCAGTACCGGAACCCATCAAAAAGACAGACAAAGACGTTCCTAAGATAACAGCAGTACCGGGACCTATCAAGAAACCAGATGAAGAGCTCTGTGAGATAACAAAAACAAGTGTGGTTTGTGCACGTCCAATAATGCCGACAGGGCCTGTACCATTAAAAGCTCCGTTCTACACTCCATTCCATCCTGGTAGTGTCACGTATAGTTTTGGTCGCTCACCAATCAAGTTCCGCTTCACCCCGGGGAAATCTTCCAATCTGTCCTTTGAGGAGTTTAAGAAAACACACCTCGGTCCACAAAGACCGGTAAGACGAATCGAATGTGTTGATCTAGATTCTGACCAGGAAGGAGAGGTGATAACTAAATCACCGAAGAGTAAACGGCAAAGGACCGGACTCTCGCATAGTATGTCAATCTCTAACGAGACTAAGGGAGAAGGATTTGGCGGGGTAGATAAGGTGATCTCCTCTACCACAACTTTAGAGATCCGGCCCTCCACTACTGGTCATATCAACCCACAACCAGAAACTCACTCGGTCAATATGATCGTAAAATTGGCTGCAACCCCTTTGACCAATGAGTCAACGTCAATTTCATCCCCTGAGATGTACAAGAAAATTCGGAACTGGCTTATCCTGTACGTGAGCGATCACACAGGCGCTTTTTCAGAGTACTATTGGGTCGTTTGTAACCAAACCCTGAAGGAGGAATTAGGTATACCAGTTCATAAAGACTTTCTGTATATCATGTGGGACCAGATCTGTAAGGCATTGGCTGTCACCGAGGCAAGAAAAATCAGAGAGGGCCTAAGCACTAGCACCGCAAAGGTAATATCCCCATATCGTGCTACCCTATCACCGAAACGTGGGTCTCATCTTATCAAGCAGATTGAGAGTTCTTCCATTATCCAGCACTCGGAAGTTAATGCTCAGCAATTGAAACGAAAGGCCAGCCGGGAACTTGACCTAAGTGATGAGAGCAGAAAGCTTAAGTCTACTAAGCTCTCTCCTAATCATGAAGAGTCAGTCAACGTTAAATCGGAGAAGACTATTCGAGAGAAACTATTTTTAAATCTACTTTCCTCGTCTGGCGTATCCCCTGCATCTCGACCTCCGATTCAGGACCGTGCACCGTGTCCGCCACCGAAAGCAATACATAACAAGCTATTGACCTTCTTCTCTCAGTTCGACTACCCATCTTCGATCGTCACCACTGGGACTGAGCTTACTATAGACCAGGCCTACTGGCTTGTTTCTTACGAGTTGAGAAACGCGCCACTCCAGACAGAACGGAAGCCGAATGGGTACTGGAATACTGTAACAAACTTATTCAACAGTCGTTTTGGTGTAAACAGAGAGAAAAAGTCTATCACAGAGACGACAGCGCGTCTCATGAGACATTTTGGAGAGGAGTCCAGGTAGCATAAGAAGGAGATGGCTAGCGGGGAAGGAAAATAAAATCTATAGGAATCATGTCTCTTAATATTTTCCATTTGTTATGCAGAACGATATACAGGCCTTCATGTATCCCAATACAGCTCATTCTGAATAAGTTATATCATCATCAAGTTACCCCGTTCATGTGATGAGGCGTAGTGAGTAAGACTGAGAGGACGGACTCTGATTCTGAGTCATAGATGGATACTGATAAAAGGTGAAGATAGCAAATTGCTTCAAAGTTAACAGCTGGTCTATCTCCTGAAATGAACACATACCTACGCACCTTGCCATGATGCATGGGTTGTCTACTTTTCTCGCATCCTGGGCAAAGAGAACCTTGGCAGTGGTTCTTAGAAGGACTCCTCCTGTTAGGCTGTGACCAGATCTAGGCTCGCACGCATGACCACGTCTCCAGAGTAGCCAGAGTACATACAAGCAATGTAGATTACATGTATTTGCACCTCCTATCGACAGAACAAGCAGAAGTGTACTAATGCTCAATTCGAAGAACGTTCAACGCACTTGATCCACTTTCTGATTCTTGTATCCCGGTGAGACTATTCCATAGCAATAAGACCTGCCTGAATGTTTTACGCTAACAAGATACTGCTGGAAAGAGTAGCCATTACGACTGTGCAGAATGGAACGGAGCTACTGGTATACCTTTACTGAAATAAAATCACAGGCACAGACGCAGATAAACACGAAGATAGTCACAAGATCACAGCTAGCACTCAGGAGCAGATTAATTAAGGTTCAAGAAAGAAATTTCATTTGACTACCCTGAACTGTATCATAGTAACGACATCAGTTTAAATATTCTAAACAGCCTATAGCCCATCAACAACCTTCCATCAATTTGACAGCGAGCTATCTCGACTTCCTTTAGACTAGACCATCAACCCAAACAATTTAAACTGGACAAAACAGGACCAAGAAACAACTTCGCATCAACTAGACACATCAAGCATCCGTAGGCCCGGCCTTGTTGACTCCACGCGTGAACTCAACGATGATGTACAGAGTGTCGTTGATCTCATGAATGCTGCGATCGTCGAGATGGCGGTCGTTGAACATTTGAGTAAGCTTATTGATGTCTGTACACTGACGGTATCCGTCCTCGAGCCACTTGAGCTGCTCAGCTGTGAATCTTCCATTGGTGCGACGAACAAGCTCCGCGGACCTTTCGCCGCCAGCTTTCTTAATGGCATTAAAGGCTGCGATGCCTCTTTTCGGAAGAGTAGGGGTCTGTGGCTGTCCATCAGTAGGAGTGGTACTACCCTCAACCACGGCTGGTGACGACTTCTTTCCGTGTGCAGTCGCGTATTGGGTTGGAGTGGCTGTATGTTCATCCAATTGCAAGCGCGGACCCCCGGAACGGCTAGCACGGAAGCTAGCAGGGAGTGGAGAGCCGTCAGGATCGTCACGACGAGAAATAGGATTAACTGCGGGGAAGGGCGTGGCAGGCTCCTCGTCTGCTTGCTTGAGTAGATATTCCAAGCCAGCGGTTTTCTCGGAGGAACGAGGAAGCATCCTTGTGGGGACAGCAGAGGCGGGGGTAGGAAAGCGATTGCCGGTCATAGTATTGGCGGCCATGGCATTACGAGCGTTGTTCATAGCGTCGTCACGGATACGCCTGGCGGCGACCTCGTTGAGGGAAGCTTCAGAGGTGACAGCTTGGTTGTTGAGATGATTCTCGTCGACGTCCATCTGGTCATCGGCGTGTTGCTGCTCAGAAGCAACACCAAAGCGGGTGGAACGCATATTTTCACGCATTATGGACGAAAGGCTAAACCAGGTCACAGAGTTAGCATATACCAAACGCGCCTAAGGAAGTAACAAAGAAGGGGAAAGTTTCAAAGTAGGAAATATTGGAAATACCCTATTCTGGTTCAGTTACCAGATGGTTTTGTGTTCGAGCTTGATGATCAACGTTGCTTCGTGATGATGGAGATATGGAGAAGTGTGGAGTTCGAGAGATGGAGTTCAGGAGATGAAGGGATGATGAGTTGAAGAGGGAAGAGAAAAAGAGGTGGGAGATAAGTAATGGGGCCTGCAGCGTTGGTGCGAGTTGGTACCCGGTCCACACATCTATGGCCGCCGAGCTTCTCAGGCCCCCGCGCTATTTCATCTGTGACTGTTTATATATGACACGATAGTTGTCTCTCTATGCTCTCAAGGACTGTTTTGATCACTTACCCAGCCTTTGCGGATTTCGAACTTGTATAGTTCATCCTTCACCTCCTGGCCATGTCATGCCTATTTTTGAGGAAATCAAGTAGCTATTATGACGCAAATTCAGCTTGAGCTTTATTTTATATTCTTGTATCTACAACAATTAAGAAATTTCGAATATCACATCGGCCAGTGTATCTCCCTGCTACCAAAAATCTTTGCGTGAACCCTCGCAACAAATCACGCACTGCAACTCACGCATTAAAAATGAGTCGAAAGAACTTTCACATGTACGTCTACGAAAGAACATTCCCACCTCTATACTCGTTCTCAGATTGTTCTATTCTTTATTTGCTACAGAAACTCACCAACAAAATCTGGGTCCCACCAGCCTATACTCACAAAAACGTTCCGCCACAACCGCCACCCCGCACACACGGGCAAAGCGGCCACAGTTCTTTCCGTCGGCCAGTAAATTGAGGTTTTCTAGCGTCCATACAACAGGGTAACTCACAGAGGACAAGGGCCCTCGCCGCTCCCCGAATGCAGGTTAGCTTATTCTATCCTTTGTTTACTTTTACACAGGCGGGTGGCTTGTGTACGTGTAGAGAAGGGCGTGGACGCGTCACGTAGAGAAAACACGGGACGCGTTTTTTTTGTTGAAAGACCTGGGTAACTGTAGTTACGTCTGGTGTCGAGGTATGTAGGGGCGGCGAGTGGGCCCAGCGAGAGCACTCTATACGAGCTACATGTACTTTTGTTTCCAATAAGCGTGCCTGCGCACCGATCTAGACAGTCTGCTTGCAGTTTATTTCCCAGGGTGTACTTTCGAGAGCGAAGAAGAAGACAGCAGGCCACCACAGGCCAATTACCCCGCTATAAGTGACCAGATATATCTCAACTTCAAGGCTGGTACGCCCTGGATTTACCTAGAGACAGTCTCCGCACCCGATTCAGTGATTGCAGTGTAGTTTAGATTTATGTTGTAGCGACGCTGAGGTGAAAATAAAATTCTTAACTTCACGCTAAATTGGTGCTCGTAAACCGTTGTGGGCAGAAATTATTTGTCTTAGCTTATCGTCTCATCTTATCTTGATTGTAAGGATTCTTGGCATCAGAGCCCTAAAGAGTAGAGGACTTCACTGTGGCGGTGCAGAGAGTTTTGGCATAGCACAGTCTATTCAGGATGCGTATGATATTACTACAACCACCCCCGTCCCTTCCGCACGATAAGCAGCGTGACACGATCATGGCCTTGAAGTAACGCCCAGTATCTAGCAGAGACGATTCTCTTAATAACTCCCACTACATCAGCTTCTTGCCCATTCCCCTCTTCCTCGATCGGGTATATGAGTCTCTTATACGAGCATTTATCGAGTGGCGCTATGGGGGAGTCAACTATCAAAGACAAGCAAATATTTGCGGAAGGAATAAATAAGGGTTATCAGGTTATCGCCACTTAGAGGGGGAAACAGCGCTTGTCATCTATCATATTTATTTCCTCGAGAGGCAGGAAGTGTGTGTGAAAAACCACGAATTCTCGTTCCACGGTTACCTAGGAAGCAATGTCGAGATTTCAGTCTTATCTTACTTGGGGACTGCTAATTGACAGAAGGTTAGTGGGGTCGTACTTCAATAGCCCGGTGCGATCGGAACCTACATAAACAGCCTTCCGGGGGTGCGAGCAGGGCCCGGAACATTTCTTCTCTGGTGTGTACCTCGAGGCCATGATGTGCCTACCGAACCGTGACTTCATTCTGTTCGCTCAGAGGTTCACAATGCCGAGAAGGATAAAAGGAAGCTTGTTTTCGCTGTGTCCTGATCCACAACTCTTCCGCGGTCTCCTTGTCACCATCTAGAGATATTAGCTTCTGTTAATACCTCATTTAATAATTATCCTATTTCCTTACCCACTGCTGCCTCCTCGTAACTTCTATCCCTTCCTCGCATTCTTTGCGTCGAGTCAAAACCAAGTCTCCTTTTGTTATTCTGTCGGTAGTCCTTTCGGGAGTTCCCATTTGTACACTGATATCCCGGGGAGAGGGGGTGAACATAATGCTGTGGTTGACGCCGAGAAGTATAGAACGTGCTCCTTTCGCTGACGACTATCAAACAAGAACGGGATGAAGATCGCCGAGAGGCTCACTAGACAGGACATTCCCTAAAGATCAAAAGTCCCCTTCCGCTTACGCCTGTCTTCGTAAGACTCTGGAGGACCTGGTGATACTACCCTTAGAATTCCAATAAAAAGCATGCGGAAAAACCATGGGGCTGGATCTTCTCGCTTCTCCATCACTTTCCTCGATAGAAGAGAGAGGAATGATGACCGGAGGACCGGAGGACCCGGAAGAGGTGCGGGACAGGAGAGAAAGAGCTTTTTCCTGGGACCTAGAAAGAACATTCTCGTAAAATATTTTACTCGTTGTATCCGCAGGAGGAGGGCGAACGTGGGATCGATGTAGGGACAAGGTAAGGCGAAGATCTTCTCAAGACGTAGGCGATGTTTCCATCCGCGAATGACGGATAAAATTGTGATTTTATCTTCTCCACTCTGGACTACAAGGCATGTCCGAACACATTTACCATCTGTTGGGGTGACTTCCACATCAAAGGCCATCACGTGTCCTCGCATGGCATTAGTGATAGGGCGCGGAGGGCCTGATCCCCTTCATAAACGGGTCAAATGGGATTGACAAACGGATTCCGTAGCACAGTTGGCGGTGCGCCCAATTCCAAAACCGGGTGGTCGCGGGTTCTAGTCCCGTTGGAGTCCCCTCTCTTTTTATTTCTTCAAAAATCAGAATTGAAGGTTATTTAATACTAGAAATTCTTTTCCAGCGCTAGAAACATGACTCCTGCTTTGCGATTTTGCACACCGTCGCTACTTCTATCTGTTGCTTTTGGAATAATCTGAGGTGGTAGCTCGAGAGCCCCTCCATAAATGGGTCAGATAGCATTGACAAATGGATTCCGTAGCACAGTTGGCGGTGCGCCCAATTCTAAAACCGGGTGGTCGCGGGTTCTAGTCCCGTTGGAGTCCCCTCTCTTTTTTTATTTTTCAAAAATTAGATCCTTGGGCGATTTCATACCAGGAATTGTTTCCCAGCGTCATAAACATAAACCTCTCTCTTTTTACGTGGCTCTGCTTCAATCTATGATCTGTGGGAAAGTACCATGAAGTGGCTCGAACCTCTAACCCGTGCTTTACGAAAAAAAGAAAAAGAAAAAAGAGACTTAGATAAAGTACTCCACCGAGCAATATTTTCCCCGGTACTCCCTCTTATATTCACGTCTTGAACGCTATTACCTCATCGTAGTGCCTGGCACTATTGTTCTTTCCTTCAGCAGGAATTGTCGTTTGTACGCGTGTGGGGCATCCCCGAAAGCTGGCGGATGCTGTCCTTCGCATCGCCAAGCCACCCAATAGCGAGCGATAATCCATGACGCAGCCTCACTCAATCACAAAAGCTCACTCGCAGCCTGACTAATCAAGTTTCAACACCACTGGGACATGGGGGGAGTCATTCTGTTTCGAATTGGTGAACAGTACCCGGCCCATATGTTACTTCACGGGGACGGTTCTCAGTGGTGGTGTGGATGGTGAATATCATACTTACTCACAGACGTCACTATGATGCTGAAGCGTAGCGTCACTTCTTATCCCGAGATGGTTTTCCCAGCTGTGACATTCAACGCGTTGAGCCTCTTATTCCCCCCGTTTGTCGGGTTCCACTTCGGATTGTGTTCCTGAGTTCATGGATCTATAGCTCCGTTTCTCCTCTGCTTTTCACGAACGGTTTTGACTTCCACGGACACTCCAGTATGAAAAGGTATGTGTTCGTCGACAGCCTGGTTTCTTTACGAACATTCGTGGGCGGACGGTGTTTGTAAATGAGCTGCAGATTTAGTAGTTCACTTCTTGGTGAGCTGTAGAATCTCAAAATATAAGGTATACCTGAATGTTGCAGTCCATCGCAATCCTCTTACATGAACCTGAGCACGATTAAGTTTAAAAGTAATGAATTCCTTACAACCCACCTCGAAACATCTGATAAAATCTGTAGTAAAATGTGGAAGGAAGGTGGGTCATTCCCCACGACCTGCCCTCTACAGTCAATATAAAATTATATATTTAAATAAGGAACACAATCCCCTACTAGGCAGATGACTCGTATCTAGACCACCCGTATAATGTTTGAGTCCCATCACCATCTATCTACGCATGCGACAAAGGGAAAGATGACGCCCCACCAGCACTACATTATACCTATTTGGTACCATAGCTGAAAGGCCGGATACCTATACTTGTAATCGATCCGTAAAGCGTTCAATCGATCAATGGAGATCGAGCTTCAGGTCACTACCTACCTTCCACCGCCTATCCGCATGTGTTCTGCGCGCCATGTAAACAACTATCTCTCATACCATACGTACAACACAACCTCCCCTCATCTTCAGAGCCCCACCCTTATCAGTATGTGCTCTAGATCGGACCGTCCAAATCATAGGGCACACTTAAATACCCACGAGTTGTAGTCGACCATCCCCGGTTCCACGCCTGGGTGTAGTATTGTCCCTTTCCAGCGCCCAAGGACGGAACAGCCGCTGCAGTAGATCCCGAGTCTCGTGCCGAGATCATACTTGCAGCCGTTATAGATTCATTGACGCTTCAACATGGCACCATCGTTGCTGATGGGGGCGGGGGCGGCGATAGTGAGATGGGCGACGGTTAGGAGGGTTACAGAGAGGAGCGTGAGAAGTTGCATGCTAGCGATATTATATGTGCTAGAATGAACTAAGTGTAGAAAGCGAGAGAGTGAGTGGGTGGGCGGTTTTTATAGATTTTATCCTATAAGTCGTGATTGCTGGTAGCGATGTCGGTGGAGGGTGAGTGAGACATCGGTCCGCAGTGCTGATCTCTTTAAACTTGATTTTGATTCTTTGATTACTCTGGTAATTGCATATTCCAAATAAGTTCTAAGACCGAGACTACGGTAGCAAGCCACCATTTCGACGTCCTTCCACCATACGGCACCCTACCGCTTTTAGCTAGCTTCGCCTATATTACCGCTATCCTGGGCATAGTACAATGCGGGGGATGAATCACGAACCAACCTCACCTCGCTTCACCTCGCCCTGTAATAGGTAAAAAGACACATCCACAGGAAAAGTGTGCTCCATGAGGACGAAGTACTTCGAACGGAGTCCTCATCACCCATGACGATCAAAGCTTCAACAGCCCTATGATTGTGAGAGTTACGGTAAAGGGATGTGTGTGGCTCATGGTGGTAAAGTCGGCGGACGGAGGAGGCAGTCTCAAAACGGAGAATTCTTCCTCCGAATCTCGCTGGAAGGCGAATCGTTAACTCTAGAAAGAGTGTAATGGCGGCGCAGTGGATTGCAAGTTTGGCTCTTGGCCGGTATTCTTTGTCCGTCTCTACCCCGTTATAAAGACCCCGAGATGTAGCAGCGCTACCGATTGTGGTACACATATAGAGACAAGAATTAGTCGCTGTATCTTCCCCGCACTTCGATATTTCTTTTTTGAATTTCTTTTCCAAGATTATCTTAACTAGATACTCCATTGTCAATGAGCTCCTTTACTCCTATCACCATGGCAATCCACATTTTGTTTTTGTTTATCTTTTTTTTTTTGTAATCCGGAAATAGCATGAAATTCAGTCTATAAACACAGCGCTTTGCCTCGAGGAGTAAATTGTTTAAAGGCTGCTCGAGGCTTTCTGTAGTTATATGAGCTGTCATTATATTGAATATTAGCGTGTAGACAAAGGGGGGTCGAGCTTCGATCCGTCGAATTCTTGCGAGTCCTATACATGCATCTGTAATCTTGCTGGAGAAAAGTATCGTCTGGCGCATGCATTAACCTCTCCGCAGGACTTTTCAAACACTTTCGTCGGTCGTTATTTGTTTCACAACCGCACCTCGTAGGTCCTTATCCTATCTTGGAAGAGAGTGACGCGGTTTCGGTTGTATAGGTATATCATATTGAGAGAGGAGGGAGGGGGGGAAGTTAGAGGGAGATTCATCGGAATAATTTTCAATTCTCATATTGAAACCCACAATAGCTCTGAACCTACCATGTAGTTGGTCTTGTATCGTATATCGGGTGTGTACATCTGTTTTTTCGGGAGTAGCATCGTATCCCAAAAAGAAGGGAAAGTAGCAAAAAGGAGGGGTAAATCAACATAAAAAGCCTGCAAGTAGCAACAGGTGGTCTTCTTTTCTCTTCATAAACGCCCTCCATATTCTCTTTTATAGACAAAAACGAAGCCTTGTTGAAGCGTTAAATCACATGGCTGTTCTTCCGCCTCAAGCTTCTAAAACTCTCTGTCCTTGCTCCATGAGCTGCGCCCTTCGTGTACCTTGGCTGGACAGGGTGGGAGGAAGACCTATCTTTGTGTATGTCAGATGAATGCAGAGTTTCTAAAGGGACGGGGGTTCTTTGGTAGCGCGAACTAAAATGGCGGAGAAGGGTTTGGGATCTTGTTTTTGATGGAAGAAATTTTTTGAAGAGCGAGACAATTCTGATTTGATTCCTTTGGAAGAGGAGAGGAAGATGGAATATGCGCTTATTCTATAATTCAAATGCTATGCTCTGAGAATACCAAGAATCGGAAATAGAAGGAGAGCGTAGGATGTTGACGGAGATACTTTAATAAAGACGAGCCGGCCTAATTGAGATATCTCGAAGAACTAATTCTCTCAAAGCTCAAGAGGGGATCTTCTCCGGTAAATGTCGTTCGCTCGCCGCAGCGGTCTTCGTTTTTTGTAGGTCTGAATCGAACGTTGTCCTCAACGTATGAAATCATTCCACTGCAAGGAGCGGAACGTGGAGGAAGACTCTGCCGCAGTGATGAAGGAGGAAGGTCAGAGATCGTATCTAAGGAATGCGTTATCATAGATCAAGATTAGATAAGGGTGCCAAGCCTGTATGTGGTGTTTACAATCGAGTTTCGACACAGGAGGACGTGTGTTTAAAGCGGTTTAATTGGTAAAGTACTCTGTTATCTCTAATTACCGTCACCGGATCAGCGGCCTGGGTTTGAACCCCAGGTCGGGGGGGTTAACGTACGGGATGGTCCGGGCCATTCCAGCCTAACTTTCTGCAGTTTCTTTTTTTTTTTTTTTGGACTAGATACATGGATGCAAGCAAGGCCAACCAACCTTGTGACTGCGACACCCTTTCTCAATTGATTATATTCTTTGCTGGGTTGGTAGGTAAAACTCATTTTGCATGAAATATCACTCGAAGAGTGATATTTCATGAAAACCAGCCACAGTCACCAGCCACGAGTGACAGAATATGTCAGAGCGTCCCGTGCTCATTTATCGTGCTTCAAGAACCTAAAATTACGATCATGCCTCGCGAAAGTATTGGTAGGTGTGTGGTTTTGTTCCAGTTTAGAACCGACTTGATCCGCATACTATCTGACTCTATTGTATGGATTTCGTATGCGGTTATTGCACGCAATTAATGAGATAAACGGGAAATAAAAAATTAAAAAATTAATCATATGCGGCTATCTCTACGATAATCTAGTTTGTATGAGTAAAAGGTTGGTGCCGGCAGTCAAGCAATGCGGCGCTTCGCAGACCGACATCAAAATGATTTAGTAGGAATCCGAATGGTCTTTATTGCTCTAGATTTCATGGTACTGAGAGGTACGTAGCGCACTTTGATACCCCCATATTAAGATTGCTTATCTCTTATAATATAAAATGTCAGGACGAGTAGAATTTTCGCAAATGCGGGTTGCTGATTTGGTTTGCAATTTGGCTATAAGCTGGGTAGGAACAATGCTGAGTAACTACTAAGGAACAATGGTTAATTCGGCTTGCAGGCGAGAACATACTGGATTGTTCGTATGGGTTAATGTGACCATGGCCGATGACAATTGTGAACAATTAAAGGACTTCTGAAAGTACAAAAAGAGCAAAAAAGTTCACAACACCGCCTAGGCCTCGGTTGCTACGTCTTTTTCTACGTCCGGAGGGGGAGTTGAACGCTCACATGTTCGATACAGAGTGTGAGCTCTATACCGCTTGGCCACGTCCAACCCCCATGTTGACCTTCTTTCCTTTGCTACTATTAGCTCCATGGGGGCTCGTTATTCATATTCATAAAATAATGTCCTGTATGATCCTTACACAAACTACATCCACCCAAAAAGTGAGAAAAACACCACCGTCTCCACCCCCGCGGCCTGACAAATCCATGGATTCTCGCTCTCTACGCGCATACAAACCTCATCATCATCGAACACATCCACAGCGCCCAAGAACCAATTTCAAACCTGGCCCAAGCCTGTGCCCAGCCAGGGCTATTTGCTGCTTAGTCCAATGCTCGGTGAAAATTAAGTCTTGGTATAGCTTTCCCCTCCAGAACTTAAGGCACTATTTCCCCACTCTCAGTTTTCTCCCTCATGTCACGCTGTATTCACCCTCGGGTATATACCTCTTTAGAAATTAGTTTTTTCTTTTTTTTTTTTTTTTTTCGAGTCAGTTTTCGCTTTGGTCTTGCCCAACCCCTGGGGTTGGGGTTGGGTTATCAACTTAAAAATATCTCGTTCTTCCCTTTTTTTAAAAAAAGAATTTTATATCAATAATTGGTTCCTTTGTTTCTTTCTCTAGTGCCTTCTCACTCGCTTGTGTTTGTAGGTTCTTACTTCGTTTTGTATTTTGTCTTTCCTCCTCTTACATATAATTTTCTATGAGTTCGAAATATCTCTTCAAACCAAATCCGCCCCCCCCCCAAATCACCTCCGAAACCGGCCAAAAAAGTACAATGCGGGGGGGTTAGGATCACCTCTTAATTGTATTTAACTACTATGTTACCGTTCCAATATAAATGTATTCCCCTCATCTTCTTGGTCATATCTTGATATTGTATAGCATATGGCGCCATTCACCCTCCCCCGGCGACAACCGTGACAAGATTGATAATATAGGATCCAAAGTTCTACCTGCCCTTCTAATCAGACGCGTGCTAGGTTATATATTACTTCAAGTATAAGACGTTGGAAGCTCTTGTTACAAAAGTTCCCATGGTATCGGTAGATCTCCGTGGGCCAATATTTCATCTCTGTTCCCTTGGGCTACATCTCTAGCTCCATCATTCCCGTGATCTTCTCAACAACTCTACCCAATATACCCGATATGCCTTCATATAACCCTGCTCCTTAAGGACCCTTGATAACTTGCCTTCGTGGTTTTTGAGTCATGTCGGCAGACGTAGACCCCAATGCAGGTGCCACTACCGCAGCACATTTTTCCCCTGTTTAAAAGTTTGATTCTACTTTTTTCTAACTAATGCCTCAAAAGATTTAGTGCCGTCTGTTTTCTAGCTTTCATGATGTTGCCATTTCACCTATCCAATATCCAGCGCGTTAGTCACAATGTATCACTCGATTTTATTCCTTGAAAAACGAACACAGCGAACTCTCGAACAGGGACGGTAGCTTCTTACCCAAGATGCGTTAACGCTGGAATGGACCCCCAACTGCTTCCTTTCCACTGCGCTTCTTCTGTCAGTTGCCTCTCTGCTTCGTACAATGAATCTCATTAGCCCTCTATTTCAAACCCCCACAATATTCAGAACGCGCAACAAAAGTGTCTGTCAACACTCTCCACAGCTCATGCGCGCCCCCTTATTCTTCTCAAGGATCAAAAGGAATTTTCTACCTCTCACCACGTGATGGAAAATCATTTCCCTCAGCCGCTGATCCTCCATGGACGCCACATCCTCATGATGCATGATGGCCGCAAAAAACAGCGAAATGTAGCCCAGCCTTTCCCTACACTCCCCGAGCACCCTCCGCCAGGCCACATCATCACCCAGATTGACAAGCCCCTTGTACTCGGGCATGTATCTGTGCGGGTATTCGTCGCCCGAGACCAACCTATGGAAGCAGATGAAGACGCTCGGGTCCCTGACGACCGACCGGTCGATCTCGAGACGGTCGAGCATTTCCAGCAGATTGATGGTCATGAATATCCATTCCGCCGTGAACGTCTTATTGCCTCCACGATGGGCCGGGAGGATAATTTTGAACCGGAACCAGGTCTGGATGGGGTGGAGGATATGTGTGAATGGTGATTCGGCCGTGCCCAGGCCGCGGTACCGCGGTGTGTAGACGCTCAGATGGCCGCCAGGTGGGGTACAGGAGCAGCTCCTGTGGATGGGCGTCCTTATTGGCGACATGGTTGGTGGGTGCGGGAATTAATATGGTTGTTTGGCTAGAGTTTGTTTTCGTTGCTTTTCAAGCTAGATGTATCTAAGGAATACATGATCGTAGATCGAGATTAGATAAGGATGCCAACCCTGTATGTGGGTTCGTGATTGAGTTCCGACACAGTGGGGCATGTGTTTAAATCGGCTTAATTAGTGGAGCACTCTGTAATCTCTACTTGCTGCAGTTTTTGCTGCCGGATTTTTCTTGTGCTTTCATAGAGGTGTATGGGTTAGGGTTACCAACCCACACGCATCTTATATTCCAACGCCAACCCCCACATTGTGAACCGTTTACTTTCAGCGACACAAGCCTGGCCTGATCTCCCTGAATTTCAGAGCTGACTAGAGGTTTCCGACGAATGCTCATGTTGTCCAGCCATACAAAGTGGGAAACGAATTGTAGGTTGAACGATGATTAAAGGAAAGATCGAGAAGAAATTGGCTCTTTTATAAGATTAGAGAACACATATGGCGTGGGGATCACACGAGTTGTTCGCTACGGGGACAAAAGACAGGTAGCAAACATCAGCAACAACTTCAGTCTCAGTCAGCAGTTCGGGCCGTCGCCGAACCCGAAACCACCCGTGACAAGAAACATTTACCGTGACTACAGGTCACTACAATTTTTCTCCGATCATACTTTGGTTCATTTATGCTCTGTAGGCCTGTCTGGTCTGCTTACTCAATATGTTTTTGCATGCAATTAATGAATTATACAAAAAAAAGGAAAGAAAGAAAGAAAGAAACCCCACCATATTTATAGCACTTTTATTCGACAGCTTTTTAGAAAACCGAGTGATGTTTGATGACCACAAACCAACCCCCGACTCAGCCAAAACCTCCCGGAGCTCCGAAGCAACAGATATCAAGCCAGAACACGCAATTCCGTTATAACTCTACTACATGTACTATACTACATGTAGTGTTTGACTCTACACACCGACACTACGCCTCATTCGCCAGATCCATCTCTACCCTAAGCGTCAACAATCGGCCGAGAGAGATCGAGTCGGCCGGTCTGGCACTCTCCCCCTGCATATGGTAGAGCCACATCGGCTTCTCAGTAAGCTTTCTACCTCACCAAACACCGACATGGCAGTCCCGGAGTACCGTGTCTACACGTCGACCCCGTCGCCGATTCTCCTCACAGGTCACCATTTTTTACTCCCTATATGCAGACACGGGGACCGTTCCTTCCAACATTACATGATATAACTAAACATCTCTCGGACTTGCTCTCTGCACCTCAAAAAGAAAGCTAGGACAGACCCATCACTCCGGAGCCAGGTCACAATCCCAACCCTAACCCAGGTCACACTCTCACTCATGTTCATGATGAGTCATCACTTCACGACACCAGCACGAGACTCTACACCAAAGACTGAACAATTATTTCCATTCCTCGAATTCCTTAAGCAGTCCTCTATTACTATTTCTCCTTCTAACCCTCTCCCATATTTAGTTATTTTCTGCCGGAAAGGCTCAACATCTCTCCGCAATCTATCCGAAGGGGAAGGGGGTGAACAATTGGTAATTCCTTTGATTTCAAATCCACCAAGACGACGACCCCCTGCACGTATCTGCGGGCCCTCACTCAAACAGCAACCACCCAAGCTACATGGAACTGCTCTACAGAAAGTTATCGAATCCCTCGGCCCGCCCCATATTATACGGCGGGGTCAATTTGTCGCCCTAAACCACATTGTCAATCACCCAAGCAATGTCGTCATGGGCCAAACAACGGGGGATTACACACCCCAAACTTCGAATCCCCCCCCCCCCCCCCCACAAAACAAATGCATATATAACTCTCATCCCCTCGCGGTCCGTCTCGAACTATGAACCGCAGCATCACCAGACTCCTTAACATCACCAAACACATTTCCAACAACTCCCCCACCAGTACTAGCACCTCGATATTCCGCACCATGTCTTCCTCCTCCGAGCCCTCGATTACACTGTACACAGCACAGACGCCCAATGGCATCAAGATCTCGATAGCGCTCGAGGAGCTAGGCCTCCCGTACACAGTTAAAAAGATCACCATGTCCAAGAACGAGCAGAAGGAGCCCTGGTTCCTCGAGATCAACCCCAACGGCCGCATCCCCGCCATCACCGACAAGGCCGGCCCCGACGGAAAGCCCATTCACGTCTTCGAGTCCGGGTCCATCCTGCAGTACCTCGTCGAGACATACGACAAGGACCACAAGATCTCCTACCCCAAGGGCACCCGCGAGTACTGGGAGGTCCAGGAGTGGCTGTAAGTCCCCACACAATCCACAATTATAACAAGCAAAAAAAAAAACTAACCATCCACAGCTTCTTCCAGAACGCCGGCGTGGGCCCCATGCAAGGCCAAGCCAACCACTTCTTCCGCTACGCCCCCGAAAAGATCCCCTACGGCATCAACCGCTACATCGCCGAAGCCGAGCGCCTCTACAGCGTGCTCGACACCCGTCTTGCCTCCAACCCGCACGGCTTCCTCGTCGGCGACCGCCTAACCATCGCCGATATCTCCACGTGGGGCTGGATCAACATTGCGCCGTGGTCCGGTGTTGAGCTGTCAAAGTTCCCCAACCTCAAGAACTGGCATGCGAAGCTCGCGGAGAGGCCGGCGCTCAAGAGGGGAGCGGATGTGCCCGAGCCTAGCTCCCTTTTGGAGACGTTGAAGGACCCGAAGAAGGCGGAGGAGTTGGCGAGGGAGGCGCAGAAGTGGATTGTGCAGAAATAGGGGGTGGACGAGGGATTATATGTATTTTAGGAAGATCACGTAGAATAAAAATGCGAGATTCTAGAGCTTAAGATTTAAGTGGTTGAAGTTGTCCGCTCCTTCAATGTCAAGGTGCAATTCGAGGTTGGAGCTTCAGTAGCAGTTCCAGATGTGGCCTCCAATTTAATCTCCAGCGAGACATCAGTAGATAACTAATAAAGGAAATGTTGTAATTAAAGAAGTGAACCAATATTTTAGAGGATACATACTCCATCTCTAATAACGAATCTAATGCCATCACGATCACCAATCACCCGCATCTTGAGGCTCCGCCAGCCAAGACACCCCACATCCTCACCCCACATCCTCACCCCACCAGTGACGAACCATGATGTGCAATCTGTTCAAGCAGCTCACCTCCAAGCCAGCCGCTAAACACCTAGAAATATACATCCCCAAGCCTCGCGGCATGTCTGGTGCAGAAGCGTTCCTCATATCCGGTCCTGCACCGCGAAAGAAGCTCCGCGTTGTGTGCGTATCCGACACGCACAACTCCTCGCCCAAGTATGGCATCTTCAAGGTTCCGCCAGGGGACGTGCTGATTCATGCCGGTGACATGACGAACCAGGGGTCCTATTCAGAGCTCAAAAGGTCCGCGGAGTGGATTGGCGATTGCCCGCACGAGGTGAAGCTGGTCATCGCCGGTATGTTTTGTTTTGGCGACGGGTGCAACAAACAACAGCTTAATTGGGAGCCTGTTCTGACAACAGGATTTATGATCAGGAAACCACGATGGAGTAACACTGGATCCGGAGTTTCTCAAGGAGTTTGGCGACGATTTTCACAACCAGGCGCCGCAGTCTTATGCCGATAATTTGGCTCTGTTCACCTCGCCAGAAGCTGTCGCGAAAGGCATCGTTTATCTTAACCACGAATTCAAAACTATCACTTTAAAGGATGGACGAACGTTCAATGTATTCGGCTCACCCTGGGCTCCCAAGTGCGGCCTATGGGGATTTGGATATAGCGAAGCACCAAGTCTCCAGTCGAGCATGTGGAAAGGAATCCCGCTCGACACCGATGTAAGACCTTCGAAGACACCACCCCCCTCCCCTCTCTCTACTCAGAACACATAACATACCAATCACTCAATCCGGTGTCAGATACTAATTACCCACGGCCCGCCCAAATACCACCTCGACGGGCCCCTCAGCACCAGCAGCGGCTGCGAGCACCTCCGCCAAGCCATCTGGACCATCCGCCCGCTCCTCCACGTCTTCGGGCACATCCACCAATCGCGCGGCGTCGAGCGCGTCCGCTGGGACCTCGAGTCCAAGTTCGTGAAATACAAGGAAGAGTCCGCAACCGCCGTTGAGGACCCCGCCCCCGACAGCGCAAAGCAGTTTGTAGTAGACCTGACCGAGAAGAGTCGCAACGCATTGGACAACGACGGCACACTAAAGGGCAGAAATGAGACCTGTCTGGTGAATGCGGCGATGGTTGCGAGGCCATGGAAGAAGGGTACAACGCACAGCGCGAGGAATAAGCCAGTCGTTGTGGATGTGAATGTGCATGTTGTGGAGCAGCTTGGCCCGGCGGGCACTGGTTCCAAGCCTGAGGACAAAGTTGAGATTGATGCTACGACGACAGCATCAAGCAAGGACAATAATAATACGGGCGATGATCTTTCCTTTTGAAAGAGACTAGTGTATGAAGAGCTCGCAATTCACGAAGGCTTGGGGGATCAGATTTTAAATTATTGCCAAGCCCAAATAACTGTCTGCACATGTTTGGAAACCCAGAGCGTATTATTACTCCTTCATAATTGCCAATATCTGGTAGCGCGAATTCAGTTCAACCTCTGTTACTAAGCACCTTCTTTCTCGACCTAGTTGGGTTGTTTGTGACTCACCTACTGTGTAATATATATTACTTGTTGCCACAACACAACATCGGACACTGTGGTGGAGTGGTTAACACGTTCGCCTGCTATTCCTCGGAAAGTGTAAGCGGATGCCTTCGGGCGCGCGAGTTCGAATCTCGTCGGTGTCGTTACTCTTTTGTTCTCTTCTTGTTAGTTGATTAATTGTAAGGCTATAATTTTCAATTTCTAGACTTTGCTTCACGAGATCTTTCCTATTTTATGTGTTTTGGTGGTTACACAGTGAGTGGTAAGCTAATGGGTTAGTTAACCTGTAAACCCCCACACAGATATTCCGCCGCGCCAGAATTTCTGATACAGCGAGAGATAGAATTATTACAGAAACAGGGGTCTAAAAACACGTTTTCTATGGCTGGGCAAGCCAATAGGACTCCTACCGCAAGCTGTACCTCAATACATGTAGTTACATGCTCTATGTAGTAAAGCACTACAAGCACCAAAGCGGTTTGATGCAGCAGTGCCGCACCTAACAGAATACTGCTATGGTATAATAGCACAATTTCGTATTAATCCAGTACCTATTACATCCCCTTTTTTTGTACTGCAGCTAGTTCATCTCCAGTTTACAAGTAATGATAATGATAACACAATTAGTTTGAGTATGTCAGACCACAGCCTAGTACCCGTACCCGTCAGTTTCCACAAAATCCCCCTCAGTTCCCATACAATCGACCTCGCCTGCTCCACCGCGCTGAACCATGCGTAATCGTACTTGATCTACCGTTTCGGACGTCAACCACTCACCGACTTCACACTTCGGGACGAAGCAAAGAGACCCCCCCTCTACCGGTCGAAAGAACTCGCAAATACCCTCTTTAGAAGAACACCTTTTCTTCTCGTCAAATGAGATAATGGCTTGTTCCATTCCTCTTTCCATAGCCATCAATTCTGACTTCGTTTCCCACTCCGGGAATACGTTGGCAATCCTCACCACCATTGCCCCCAATGCCATTTGATCCTCCCCGATCTGCGTTGATGGATCCGTTTGTTTCATCTGCCTTTTGAAAATCGCAAAAATGATATCAATGGTAAGTATAGAGTACTGTCCCAATGCTCTCTTTAGGAGTAGGTCTCTATGCCATCTCGGGCGTCTCTCAACCAATAACATCACCAGCTTTAGGATTGGCGCCTCGAAATTCACATCGCATTGCTCACAATACACATCACCATCCTTGATGCGAGTGATCATGGCTACTGCGAGCTCTAGATTCCACCGATTTTCGACCAATATTTGACCTACATATATGTATATACAAGCCATCGTTAATATGTTATCTGATGAACTGGAATTAACTTGACTGCGGTAAACCTACATATCGAGGTATTATCCTCCAGAAGTGCTTCCATTGCATGAACTAATACGGGTGCTAGATAACATAGATAACACCATTTACGGGCTCCCTAAATCAATCGTTCTCAGTGCATAAGCCCGTTTCAACAAGGATGCTTACAAACATTTTGCAAGAAAAGCTTTCGGATATACCCGAAAAGCTCGAAATATACGAACGGTTTTTTTGTCCACCAACCCGTACTGAGCATCGCCGCCAGCTCACAAAGCGGTGCTTTGATTAGTTAGTAATTTACAGGATTTATTCCCTTGCGTGTACCTACATAATCAAAGTTCTAACAAGGGGAACTTACATATTATGTATCCCATCTTATAAGTATGTCCTACAAGTCTTGAAATAAGTTTCAAAATATTTTGGTTCTTCGCCTGCTCGGTCATAGCTCCAGTGGGGATATTGATACTATCTCCGACACTTTCAGCCAGCAACACATCCGCATGCATGCCAAATCCACTTATGATGAGAATTTCACATGCAGCACCGACAGATGCTGCATGCCTCCAAACCAGCTCAGGGTGAGAGGATCGCAACAATACGGATACATAATCTTGGTTAACGTAGTTCAGCATCGACAAAATGAAGTGTGTCTTTACTGCTAAAGAACGACAAATCTCGTTGTTAACTCTTCCTGGGAGAACCACAAATTGTAACATGGCCGTTAAAGTCGCAAACTGATCTGCGAGTGTTCTGACAGGAAAATCAAGCTCCAAATTACTCTGGCAGAGACTCGTTATAGATTCAATACCCCGAAGGAACACTTGTATAACTGTATATATATTCTCATTAGTTCTAGACGCGTGCCTGACCCTCAAATCTCGAGAAACTTACACATATCTATCTTCTCCATCACATTGGCAGTTGTAAATGCATGTTCTAGAGCAAGCTTAGGGATTTTTGCGAGTAACATGCAAACAGATTCCCAACCTAACGGAGTTCAGAAAAAGATATATAGAACTACGCATGAATTCCTGGTACTCACAAGAAAACGGTATCCAACCTCGCTCCATTGCCACTGAGCATGTAAAACATCGGATGACCTGTGAGCACAATTCCACGCTTACTAATTCCGGTTGTGAAGTAAAAATTAATCTGACTACCTCTAGGGTCAATTCCAGATGTTGGCCAAGCCTGCTGATAGCCGCCGAACTGAAACTATCGTCGTACACAAAGAAAAGCCTGAATAAATACTACTCACGTTAGCTATCCATATTTCACTTCGCCAGAGGCAAAGTATAGCCTACACTGAGAACCTCAAGACCGATGGGGTTTTTCTTTAGAAGCATAATCACAGGATGCTTCATATCTAGTTTCTTTTCTTTTTCTTTATTACATTCCGTTCTCATCCACGTGTTTGTCATCGCCATCACGAAATCTATATCAGTAGTTCTTCTTTGCCACAGCCATGGAAGAACCCATTCAGCGTTCATCATTATGAGCGCCTCAGGACTAAGCTCTACCCGATTCAAAGGAGTTGAGGCGGCATTGAGTAGAACACCATGCCTATAGAGTATAAAGATCTTCAAAAGCCGGACGGCCTTCATATCTGTACTTGGTTTAAAGCCTGTATTCATTAGTCAACTGCTCCATACAGTAATCTGTAACCCTTGGTATCATATTTACCTTCCCCTCTTAACTGTACCTCGTTGAAGATATATGCCAATGCGATTCTTGCAGCACTCTCCGGATGTAACTCCAACCGATTGAATGCCTCCGGGTGCTGTAAAACCATGCTAATACTCCATGGACTGCTGAATTGCACCAAGTCACGATGCGATGCATCTGAACTTATCCAGGATATAAATAATATCCTTAAGTTTGCAAATTCATATGGTCTCGTAAAATCATGATTTATCAAAGAAGGAAAAACGGGAAAATTGAATGGTGTGGGTGTAAATGCGTTTATATTCTCAGAAGTTGCGAATCCATGGAGCCGTTCTAAGGGCATTAAAAGGATATCAATTACTGAGAAAATATCGGCTGGCCTTAAATCCACACGCACTGCCGCTCGAAGAAGCGAAAATGCTGTTGGGAGAGCAACTAATATCGTTAAGCTTTCCACTCCATCAAAGAATACAGCTCTAGCCCTATAGTAGGAAAAACTTACAGAAATTGTTGGAAAGACTGAGTATGTTTTTCTCGTATACTTCGCTCCTCGACCCCCACCAGGAAGCGCCTGCTGTCAAGTGACTCAAGCACTTCCACAATGTTACCGTATACTCAAAGTTTGTGTCCATACTTAACCAGCCAGCATCAGGTACACTATGAAGCAATTCTGACAGAATCTTAACGGCCTTCCCATGCTCAGTCACCCAGCTGCGTCCGGCTGTATTTGCCAAAGACATCCTAAGGAGGCAGGAGAATAGGAGCTCTGACACGAATTGAAAGCCATCTTCTGTAAGTCTTTGAAAGCTCATTCGAGTTTGCGCGAGAATGTGCAAGCTCTTCTGGGGTGAAAGACTCTGTTCGTCATCGTTTTCACCACTGATTGACCCCTCCGCATGACCCCTATTCCAAATTTTAAGGAACATAGAACGTTGTTCTAGCAGGAGCTCCGGTGATTTGTGCGTGAATGGTGGCCGAGTTAGAAGAATTTGAAGAATGAATTCAACAAGTAGTGGTATGGAAGCGGTGCGGGCATCGGAGAGAATAAGGCCAGGAGCTTGATCTTCGTTTATTTTATCGTTTGAACCGACGAAACTGGATGGAGCGGCTGCAAGGGGTCCTGAAGAGACCGAGAGGCATGGGACAGTAAGTATTTCTTGTAGAAGGTTGAAAAGATCATGCTTGGTTGTAGCCATTTTATCGTCAAGGCCTGCAGATTCTCTATGACAGAATCTCTTTCATATATCTCGCTTACCACGTGGTATACATACACATATCTGTACCTACACCTATGTATCTCTTGTCACGCAAGTGGATTACGTCACTATCTATCACTCGCTCCCATCCCAAGAGATCGGAGCTAGAACAAACTTTTTATCTTCACTCCACCGTACCCTTGACGAAGTGTTCCAACTCTCTCTTAAGATCATAAAATGCTTCCCTTATCAACTACGATCACGAAAAGAGATTTTTCCGAAACCGAAAATATATCTACACACCGCAGCGGATACATTGTATGCAGCTTTTGATTTGGTTTGATTGTTCTAGATTATTACATCATCTACCTAGGGCAATATCAGATCCCCATTATCAGTGAGAGTAGCTTAGATCTCACACTGAAGATTGAATAGCCCCAAAAGAAATCCAATCTTTCATTCATTGATCATGAATCATGATATATCACTCTATGTACTCGCGCGTTAATTAAAACGTCGGGATTTTGTGCTACAACGACTTCCGACCTTTAATTAACGAGTGAGTATCTACCTCGGTTTTGAGAAATGCCACCATGTAAGAGAACTTTTCCATGAGTTGAGGCAACAGATCCAATGATGGTACGGTGGTTTCTTGGTGATAATCTTTCAATTCAATTACCATTTTCACTCCAACTGACCGGCTTTTAATTTTAGCTAACGCCTCCACAGACTATTATATTGGATAAATTTACTTTCCAAAACATACTATTCACACTAGCCTTCCAACTCTTGCATCGAACACGTCTTTATGCAGCATAATGGTGCTTAAACTCTCTAGACATCACGCCCTGGACTTGGAAGTCTACCGATGCAGAGAGCTGGATTAAAGTGCATACACATGCCCTAGAAAAGTGGACATGCTGGCATAGATTCGCCTAAGTCTACTATTCGCCATAATTCTCAGGTAGTACAATAATACTTTTTCCAACTAGCACCCAATACTCTAGTCCCAATGTCATGTCTCAGTCAACCCCAGCTAACGCACGGACACGAACACGGACACGGGAAGTTATTTAGTTCAGTGGGGGTGAATGCTTGATGCCCGGAGGGTCCATTGGTACATACTCTATTGGCGATGAAAATAGTAACATTCCCTATTCAATTCTTGTTTTTCGGGGACGCCATGACTCGTGGCTTGATTATTGATCATGAGAATCTCTTCGACGTCTGATTCTGACATGTTGTTCTAGGCCTTACTTCTTTGTGAAATAATAAGGCGAATAGTACCCTTATCACGATTACTTTATCCAGTAGCCATCCAGTCAGCTATCAAAGAAATTCTTGATGGATTTTCTTACACCTACGTTGTGCGGGGAATCTGCCCTACTCTACCTACCTACTCTAGGGTATGTGGTACCTATGCAGCTATTTTTTTACACATGACTCTGCGCTCAATACTTCATTGGATATTGATAGTCGACTTAAGGAGCACTGCACCTGCTTTTCTCTGTTGTCGATACTCGGGGCAGGCAAAAAGTACCGGACAATGCAAGTTTTGTCTCTGGGCTTTTTTTGCAGTAGTTCACGCCTAGCATGCGCGCCCATTGGTGAACCAAAAACCTGCATTGTCCGGTACTTTTTACCTGCCCCGAGTACACAGATGCCTACACATCTACATCATCAATAGAGTACCTTGCCGTAGGCTCTTCTGGGGCGCTTCCTCTTCTGGCGGAACCCGGTTGGTGGGCGCCTTTCTTCGGAAGACCTTTTATTGGGGAACCGGTTCCGAGAATCAGACTGGAGATGCAGCTCGGTTGGTACGGGTGACTTGAAAATGTTTCTACTTTATAGAGTCAAAATAAGAACGATGCAGATGATCCTAGTAGAAACAAAATGCTCCTAGGTATGGTTCTATACAGTAGTTTTAAAACTACATAGGCAGATAATCTCCTCTACCTATTTCCTATGAAAATTTTCACATACAATTCCTCTAATTAACCGTATGTGGGGGATATCTCTCTCTGTCTTATTACTCCACTCTGCCTGCCCAACACCTACTGTAGGCCCTATCTTGACTAAAAACTAGTCGTGCACATACTAACATGCGGTCATAAAGTGAATTGATTCACCTTACTTACCGCAGCTTTTGCAAATGCGGCAATCTCTTCCGATCTGGCTTTCTCTCAGTAGCCAGCTCGGAGGGAAGCGCGCGCGGGGGCCGCATTCGGGATCGATACGCCTATGAAATATGCACGTGAGGATCGCGTGCGTAGTTTCAAGCGGCAAGTATGTTGGAGAATGTATCATCACCACCAGGGGTGGACTGTTACCGTGGACATATCCTGTGCCATGGTATTGCCTCAACCGATGATGGAACTTGTGGTAGAAATTAAAACAATTGTGCATACCCGTTATCCATGGTTATGGTCGAGGAAGAAACAAGTAGGCACCAGGGCACAGAGTGCATACATACCCCGCTATCTGCTTAACTTCAGGGCCCAGCATGTTTGAATCTCCTTGCGGCGTCGGTGGGTTTCTAAGTATTGTTTCAAGATCCCAAGTGAGAGGGACGGGAGAAGGCAAAACATTGGACGACTTTGTTTGTGGTCCAGATCTGGCTGCGGCTACTGCTTACTTGACATACTGCACGTGGTATCTTGACTACTACCGTAGCGAAATCAAGAGATCTGCAGTCAAAAGCTGCTTGCTTCTCGGTAAAGCCGTGCCACGGACTGGCACTCAGGGACTCAAGACGCATCCCCTCAGGTTTCGAATTGTGCGATGGCGAAGAGATGGGCTCGATGGAAATTGCGCCGCCGTGTTACTTCTTATGTATGACTCGAAACAGGTCATCTTTCCTGCCTTTTAGGTGTGAATCTTACGACAGAGTATGTTCCTGATCTCAACATTTTGTCTTGGGACTTGCGCGTCAGTACAATATATCCACACGAACTCTTATTGATTTCCTTTCTTGGCAGTCTCTATATGTACGACCTGAATGATAAATGCACATGAGCCTAATATGTTTAACGCTAAATAGAGAACATTGAAATTCTGAAAGTGGGCAGTGCCACGGCGAACCCGTCCTTACCCCTTGTTCTTTTCTCTCTCGCCTTCTTATTTTGCGTATCTTTCTCCCGCAGCTGAGAATCGATGACGCTTTCTTTTGGGCACTCGCTTTGAGATTTTAAGAGAGCACACCCAGCTACATGTAGCTACCATGTAGCACTTGTGGGAGGGGATTCCCGTTTGTGTTTACTGTTAAGCGCCGACCACAATGCCAAGATGTAACGGACGTCTCGGATGGCATGGGTGGCGGATTGACGCCGCATTATGGTTGGGGGAGAGCGCGTCGCCAATCTCATTCACAGACCAATGTCTGTGTGCGTTCTCACTAGCGCAATATGTTCCTGAAAAGTAGGACATCTCAATAGAGATCGAGTGGGTTGCAGGAAAAGTGAAGAAATGGAAGGGCTTGCTGGGGACCATTGCATGCAGCCCATGTATGCTTGAATTTAACCTAACTGATATCGCCAAAAACCCCGTCTCACCTGAAGACCTTCGACGACTTCTTAGAGGTTGAGAGCTATTGAAAAAAATATAGTTTTCATGCTTGGGTATCCCGAATTAGTAGGGTACATGGACACTTTAGGCCTTAAGTTCTAGTTGGGACAGTCGATATTGTGCAGAGGGGGGTGGGTATTAATAAAACCATTCTCCATCACTATGAGATGTTGTTTAATGTCATTCCCCTGAGATCTTTCCTCTCCCCCCTCTGTTTTTCTTGTGCTTCAACATTTTGTTGGATATCGATACAGTCATTCACTCACTGTTGGAGGAGACCACTACGTCTGCTTCCAGAACCTGATTGATAGCCGCTGCAGCAGCCACCCTTTCACACCGGATACCACTACGAACCCGCTGTGACAGCAAGTATTTCCACCTCTACGCGCCGACGCTACTTCTGCTACCAGCCCTACGTACCGAAGGCCCTCCTCCGTTCCTGCATCAGGGAGTGAAAATCTACAAATCATATCCTATCACACTTTTTTCAAGGGGTTGAAAATTGTTAGTAGAACACCCTTCTTTCCGTGTCTCCCCTGTTAATATAACTGTTGGCCTTGCACCAACTTTATTCCCACATTATATATTATCATTCACCCCCGCTATCAGTACCACTATCGCCCATACTCACACTCGTCAGGTCTCTTAGTTGGTGCTACCTACGGATACATATTATACAAGTCCATTCCTTCGACATTCGCTCTGATATCTCGAATTTCACCTGTGGATAATACATATATTTGCATTCTCAGTCTCGAATTGAGAAGACAAAGTAGTGAATATACTGCCTATTTACAATACATCTAGATATATATCACCACAACCCCAATACAAATACACATACAAAACTCACAATGTCTTCCCGACCATACTCAACTCTTCACTCTCCTGACGCTCCTTTTTCAAACCCTCAGGCATCACAATACTCTCTCCACACACCCGTGGACCACAACAACAATAACCCATTCTACAGCTCAATGCACCCGCAGGAAGCAACCCAAGCACCCATCGGAACACAAGAAAACGACATTCCCATGAAGAACTACAGCAGCACCGAATATCCGTCTCCCTCCGGCACACCCGCACCAAACTACGTCTCCCCCTCCGGCACACCCGCACCCGGCTACCCCAGTCCCCAAGGCTCGCCCGCACCAGACTACAGCGGCCCTTCATCATCCTCACAATCACCCTACGTCCCGCTCTCAAACCTCCCATCATTCCCGCCTCCCCCAACCAGCGAGACATACCCGGGCCCCGCAACATCACCTCCACCGACCCACAACCTCCCGCCCGTTCCCCCAGAGCCCGCATACAACAGCCGCGCCGCGGCCGCAGACCGCCCAATTACGCCAAAGACACCCGTATATACGCCATCGGGAGCAAGCGGACCTAACGGCGGTGTACATGCGCCGGGGCAGATCGGGCACCCGAACCAGCAGCATGGAAGGGAGGAGTATCAGCACGGGATGTGCGACTGTTTTGGCGATATCGGGACTTGTAAGCTCCCCACCAACCGGTTAATATCATTGATATCAAAAAGAATGGGTCCGCTAACATATCGTTGTTTTTCTTGATAGGCTGCACCGGTTACTGGTGCCCGTGCATTCTCTACTCGCGCACAAAGCACAGAGTCAAGACCTCACCGGACAGCAACATCAACGAGTTCAAAGCCTTTAACCCGCACTGCATGGCCTTCTGCGCGCTCGCTCCCGTAGCTTGTAGGTTCACCTTCTCGCTTATTTAGTTGTATGACTTGCAATATTCGAACCTAAAGCTAACATATATCTCCAGGGGTCTTCACCATGCTCCAGCGCACCCGCATCCGAGAGAAATACCAGCTCGAGGGCAGCATCGCCAACGACTGCGGAAAAGCTTACTGCTGCGGCCCGTGTACGCTCATCCAGGACGAGCGGGAAGTCACCAAGCGGGAAGACGAGAGGAGCCGCTTTGCGGGCCCGAGCAAAGACATGAACGTCGGCGGGTACAAGAAGACACAGACTATGGTCTACGGCCGAGTCGATGTTTAAACCTCTACTCCAGAAGTGAGACTTTGAGAATAGCTCTCTTGTTTATCTTGTCTTTTTTGACTGTTGGCATTTTCGTATAAAGGCTGCATTTGGGTATCGGCTTTTTAGCATTGCATGTTTTTTGTTTTTTTGTTGATTTTTTTGGATAGCGTGGTTTGGGGGTTTTTGTTTCTTTTGTTTTTATCATCTTCTGGTTTTTACGACCCGGGTACTTTCGGCCCACATTTACTTTTCTTATGTTTTATTGACCACAGCATGAGATACGATGCTGTATTATTGCATACATTACAGTGGCTGGATGAAAGGCTGTTTTTATGCCAAGCGGTGGTGGCGGCGGTGGTGCAAAGATTGACTACATGAAAGTATGGCGATGATGGATGGATGGGGCTCGGACAGGAACGTTTCTTCTGTTTATTTTTTTTATCATTATTTCTTATGACCCTTTTGTAATATTCTTATTCTTGATGCGGAGGGGGATGAGTTGATGAGGATGATCCTACTGGTAGGAAGATTGTGCGGTGGTTGTGTCCTTTTTTCCAGCCTGGAAGTAGGTTAATATTAGGCGGTAAATGATAATACACACACTTCTACAGAGACATTTCGATTTCTGGTGATTTTGTGACTTAGTGGGTTATCAAACTCAAAAGAGATATCGCATGTGTTTGCATTTGTTTGGAAGGATTGATAAAACAGTTACAATTTCTGACAGGTGGTTATTCATATCTTGGACATGACTATTACGATATCCGATTTGAATCATCACGATTACCACGATATCTTCACATCTGACATCTCCAGTCGGATCTCGGCTTCAAGCATGAGAGAGGCGCTGTACTTACCTTTCTTCACTGACAGGTAGATTCACACCCAGCCTCCAAAAACCAGCTACCATAAAAACAAAACCCGGACGATCGAGAGATCTTGCATGCATGGAAAGTTTCCGTGGGCATTCCACTGAATTCCCCAGACACTTGCTGTCTCCACCTGACTGGCCTCCCAGCCGCCTGCCCAGCTCCTGATCTCTGCACTTGTAGCGTAGTGTGTCTAAATACCCTACCAATGGTCAATGGCTGCCATACCCCTCCCGTTCACCCGATATACCGCACCTGTACCAGTTGCGATCTTAATACAGAGCGGTTATTTTTGGCCGTGCTTCTATGTAAAGGACTTATCCTATTGGGGTGGCTGAAGATACTGTAAGCCAGTCATAATACGTGGGAGTGGTGGATCATGTATTATCACTCGAGTCTACGTGCGGCTCTGCTTGCGGTGATAGGTCGTCGGCGGTTATATTGAGATCGTTCAACTACACTTAATGTTTGATTTAAAATCTCGAGTGTGAGGTATTATTGCTGGTGGTGTGGACCAATATAGTTATTACCCAGCTATAGCTACATGTAGCTATCAGTAAAGTTACGTTTAGGCCTGTTCGCAGACAGACCCCAAGCGCTAAACAGTGCAGAATGTCTTGCATCTAAGCTGCCGGCGCTGTCAGATGTCAACGTCAGCAAGTAACCAGACTTTTGCACTTTCATTTGCAGAATACCCATCGATGACATCTTGGTCTCAGATCTTGGATTCTGCCATCAAACCTGGCGGTTGGGGATGAAGAAGGAGGATCCGGTACATCTGATATGCGCTACAGCCCGCATTTTCGTGTGCACACAGCAGGGTTAGCTAACTTATGAGCACGACACACCAATACTGCGTAGTAGGGGGCCCTATGGCGCAACTAAAAGGTCCCATAATGTATTGATTCAGTTGGATAAGAGGGTAGAGAGGCGGAGTAATTATAATACTGGCCATATTTTGTGGTTCAAAAGGCTTGCATGCTGCATCTCTGGCGTTTATGGCTGAGAGGGCAGCATACACATATACGGACTTGTCTAGAGTTACTAGAGTCTTCGCTCTTTTTTTGAGAGTTGTAAGGATAGGATGGTGTTGATGCGTCTAACTGTAATCTGGATTTAATTGCTGGTTTCGAGCTCTCTCCTAGTTAGTCGTGGACATGTATAATTGATAGGATTATGTGGGGGGACTTACCTTGTCTCTACCAAAACCCGCTAAATGCTTGGTCGTGCAGTACGTCCTTGATGATTTAACATGGATGAAAAGACCCCAAAGCAGAGCAGAGTTCGTAGGAGCTTAATAAAGCTTAACAACTCATGATATAGATCAGAAAAACTCCGCGAAGAATGCATAATGGCAAGATTCGGTGCTGGCTCATGAAGGACATGGAACTATAGTAGACGATGAGATATTCTGGCAAGTGACACCACCATGAAGCCAGTTTGTTCCTCCTCAAATGACGATATATGTAACTTTGAGAGAACACATTATTGTCTTATTGTGGAAGCCGCTATGCATGTTGAACCCTTTATGTAGCGTGTATGTACTTGACAGCGAGATAGAGCTGTGTCTTTTCAGAATTTGCAGTAGCAGTAGTAGCAAATTAAAGGTTTTCGTGAGAAGTGTCGCAGGCCTCATTAAATAGAGACAAACGCAAGGAAACGGCATTCCTTCAACGCTGACCTAGCGCAGTCTCGTAGCTCAAACTATTCATGGTTAGTACACAACTCAGACGCGAGTGATGTTTCATGACCCATTTTAATCTTGCTCTCCAGTCACCAACCTCGATATGACTATCAGCATGTAGTAAAGAGTTTCATTTATACAACGGTACGCTCTCAATATTGCCATAACTGTAGAGTTGCATGCAATTAATGAATTAAAAAAAAAAACGCTACGCTCGCGTGAATTCTGCCCCCCCAAAATTGGCGACGATTCTTTTAAAGTAGAAGAGAATGGCGCCATAGCTATATAGATCGATGTAGCCGCGGATATAAGGTCTAGTGAAATTTTTAAAGAGCAGAAGAGAGCCGATGAAAATGTTTCATTTGTTGTGTGTAAGAATTGACAGATTGAGAGGGGCAGAAGGGGAGAAGACCCCTCTTGCGAAAAATGACAGTTGAAGAACAACTTGCCCCGAAGATGACGGCGCAGATAGCTTGAAGCCACGTCCAAACTACATAACAAAAAATTAAGGACAACATCAACCATAAACCACATATACTGGACCACCTAGTACGATACCAGGCACCTCAGGGATTAATCTTCCTAGAAATTTCCACGACATGATAACTTCCATACACCAGTCTCCATAATTACACATCCGACCCCGAAACCACAAAGCACCTAGTCCGAGAAATCAATTTAGATGCGCACACCGCCCCGCTGATACGCCAAAATACCCTTTTGACCGGTACCTGGGGATACGACCACTGCCAATTCATGAGAGAAATGTAGCAATTATTTGCTGGCAGTAACTCAAAAGGAGCGGCGAGTAGGGACCGAATATATAATAGTTAGGGCCGAAATTGAAGCACCCGAGTGATATTACATGGTTTCTAACCTCACCCAGGTTATCAGCCGGCACGCCACACCTTCGAGTACAGCGTCAGCCCTTTAAACAAGTCTTTTAATAAGAAAATGTCTCTTTGGACCTCTTTCGGTCTGTGGAAATTACATATTTACAAAACTGCCGGTTTACCCCCCTACGATATTCGAGTGCTGCCTACCAACGCAACATACTTTTCGGCCCTCACCGGGCCATCAATTACTGCTAGGTTAGCCGCACTCCCTTCACTATTGACTTGGGTGCTGGGATACCTATTTAGTTTCGAAGGTCTATGGCCAGTAGATTTACGGGCGAGTCTACAATCCACCACAGATCTATCTTTCACCAAGAAACATCACAGTCTTCACAAGCACAAAACATAACAGTTCAAAAATCCCATAAATATATATCCGCCCCCCACCCTTCCACTAACTAAATACATGGTTACAATACATACATACAGGCATACATACAGGCATACATACAATCGCCCTCCCGCCTTACACCTCAAAAACATAGGAGAGAGAAAAAAACACCACGCTCAAGAATAATCAAATATCCCAGATTCCCATTCCCACAAAGGAAACAAAAAAAATACGCAACCGGTGACCCCTCAAGCCTTACAACAAGGAAACGATACATACACAATACACGGGGGAATACCATGAGACAAGACAAAAGATAGATAAGATACAGAAGAGCACAGGATAAGATAAGATGAAATAAGATATGATAGGATAGATAGATACAGCGAAAGAATAAACAGCCTGCTAGCCAGTCAGCCAGGCAGAGGTAAGGATGTGATATGTCAGATGGCAATAAGTGTTATGTCCGGTTAGCCCCAAGAGAGAGATAACCAAAGAATATATAAAAAAAAATATACGATAAAAAAAAAAGAATATGTAATACCGCCCTAGTTATACCGCCATCGAATCGACGGAGGCGCAGCAACAAGTATCGCAGCGCAGTATAGTGTAGTGTAGTAGTGTAGCAGTGTAGTGTAGTGTAGTCTATCAACCCAACTCCCTCTACCCCCTCACCACTCTCCCCACCCACAACCCACGGCACCTCATCATCATCAGTCCCCATATCCATCATAGCAGGGCATCGCTTTCATCTGATCTTTCTTTTCGCCGCTTTACAAAAAAAAAAAACTCCATCAAACCCCGCGCCGCGCCCAGCCGTAGAAAACACAGACAGACCCAAACGTAACCCACGCCCGCAAAAAAAACGATGCAAAATGCAAAATCCGCTGTCAACTCCCCTTCCCCCAAGCACCCCCCTTCCTTATAACACGACCAAGCAAGTAAAGCAAGCAAGCAAAGCACGCAAAACCCAAACAGAGGATAAAGGAGACGAAGGCTGTAAGTGAGGTGAGGTAGGAAAGAGAGTTAGGTAAGGTAGGTGAGGTAAAAGAGGGAGGTAATTCACAAAAGGGAATCAAGGATGATATGAGTAGCAGTAACACTAGGAATCGACGTCGGCAACGGCAGTAATGATAGGCAGAGAAGGGGGGGGGAAAGGCAAAAGCAATCAAATCAAATCAAATCAAATCAAGCACAGCAGCATCAAAAAAAAAAACGAGACGAGACGAAAACGACCCTCATGATCAGAAAGCAATTAAAGCAAAAGCCCAAAAGACATGCGCCATCGCCCCTCTTTCAAATTCCAGAACTCGCTCCTTTTGTTTCAATTGCCATAAACCCGAAAGAAGATATAAAAGAAAAGAAAAAACTCCCCAAAGCCAAACCAGAAAGAAAAAAGCCAGACCAGACAAGACCCCAGCCAATGCCATAAATATAGAAAGAAAGATCCATTCATCGAGTTTAACTCCAACAAATGAGAGAGAAAAAGAGCCAACAGAGAATAAAAAGTATCCTTATACAAAATAAAAATATAAAAAAGAAGTTATTGCAATTGCCAACCAGGCAAGCAAGCAAGGCAATTGCGCAAGCAAAAATAAAGTAAGTCATAAAGAACCCCCCCCGACCCCTCCCTATCCTGCAAGCCAGAAAGAGAAAAAACGGCAAAATAAAAAAAAAAAGAGCACAGTACGCCCCGACCCAGTTTTTAACCGCAAAAAGTGCAACGAACGAAAAAAAAAGGAAACAGCTAACCACGCCTTACCTCCTCCCCAACAATCTCTCCCCCCCGGGCGTCCTCCCCAAACTCCCCCCCTCCTGGCGACTATCCAGATCCACACTCTCCCTCAACACTCTCGCCGGCCTCCTCGCACTACTCGGCGTCCTCCCAAAACTCCCACTCCTAAACCTCCCCTGCGTCGTATAGGCATCCTGCTGCTGCTGCTCGGCCGCATTCTGCATCTCATACGCCGCCCTCTCATCGCGCTCCCTCATCTCGGCCCTCTCGCTGCTGCCACTAAAGAAGCGCCTCTGCCCACTACTCTGATGCACCACAGGCGACGCCAATCCCCCCTGCGCCAGCGACGTGCCATGCGACACCACATACTGCCTTCGCGGCGGGAGCGCATTCGACCCCGCCCGGTCCGCGCGGTCAGGCGTCATATGGTACGTCGTCTCTCTATGGTGGTGCTGCCTATGGCTCAACACCTCCGTGGCCGCACGACTCGGCGATCGGAAACTACTCTCCGGGTCCTCCTCGTCGTCAAACATATGCCGGGCCTTCAACAGCATCGAATTTCTCGAGCGGAGGTTCCCCGGCGTAGTCGGACTCGGGACCGCCGCCTCCTCCGGCATCTCGCGGTGCTCTGCGAGCTGCTGGCGCGGCGACGACTTGAGGAAGCCCGTGGACGTGGAGATGGACGCGAGGCTGCCCTTCCGCTCCGCGATGCGGTCTGCGAAGCGGCTAGAGATGCGGGACGATATGCGCTCGCCCATTGCGCTTTCGCCGCGGCCCAGGACGGACTCACGCCCGAGCACGCTTTCGCGGCCCAGCACGGACTCACGTCCCAGGACGCTGTCGCGGCCGAGGATGCTCTCCTCCCTGGTGCGGCCGAGGATGCTGTCTCCCCGCTCCCGCCCCAGGATGCGTTCTCTCCCTAGCACACTATCCGACCTCCCCAGAATACTATCATTCCCCACGCCCATCCCCACACCCCGACTCTCGGGCCTTGCGCCGCCGCCGCCATAATGCTGCGACAAGTGGAGCGAGAAGTTTGGTGCCCCCGCGCCACCCAGAGACGATCTGTTCTCCGAGAGCGCGATGCACAACTCCGTCAAACTCCTACAGACGCTGTCGGCCTTGCGGCGGACCTGTCGATCGGACGCCAGTGTCCCAGAAGAAGAGCCAGGAGACCCCGACGAGGAGGCAGCGGCAGCGGCGTTACTGACCGTACTTGCCAGTGCCGCTGCGTCGTTCGCCGCGACCTCGAGGTACTTGTATACTTCTGGCGGTATCAACGATTTCGACTTTGCCAGCGCGGCGTGGAGGAGGGGGTGGTTGTTTATCGAGTGATCGCGGTGGCCGAACGTGGAGTTTATCGGCGAGATGCCACTCTCCTTGTTATTCCGCGGCGACGAAGAGATAGTTGTGACGGTCGTTGTCGCCGTTCTCGGGCGCTCACCCGAGGAATTCGACGCACCGCCCACGGTGTTGAAGCTGCTGCTCAGACTCGCCACGCCCGACGCCGACGCCGGTATTCGGCCCGTGAGCTCGAGGCGGCGAATGCGGGACTTGAGATCGTCGAGCTCGTCCCACACGGTACTTGGCGCGGTTGTCGATACCGACGAGGAGTCGTCGTTGCCACCCGACACGCTCTTGTCGCCACTGACGCTCTGCTGATCGGGCCTCGTGGGTGTGATAGGATCGGCGGCATCGGGGTGCTGCTCCACGCCCATCATCATCCTCGTGGACACCGGCGGCGGCCTCTCGCGCTGGCCCAGTCCGACACCCACATCGCGCGGCGACACGTCCTGCGGGCTCGAGTGCGTCGCGCGTGGCGCCACATGATTGGAAAGCCCCGACCGAGTCCTCGCAACGGGCTCGGCCATCGAGTAGCTTCGTGTGTGAGAGGACGTTCCCGGCGAGCGCTCCCGTCGCAGCATGCTGAGAGGACGGGAGAAGGATGCGCGCGGGGTCACGGCCTTGCCTTGCTCATCGATGTTACTGTTGTTGTCCAGTAGCGATGCATTCGACAGCCTGCGGTCGCGATAGGATGTGGGCGGTGTCGAAACACGGTCCTGGTGCCAGTTGCCGTTATCGCGGGTGCTCGGCGCAGGTGAGTTTGTGAGCGTGCGGTTGGCCTGCGAGTGCGTCTGTATCGCGCGTAATGGCGATCCCGAAAAGGTGTCCGCGGGAAGCGAATTTCGTTGCTGCGTCAGTTGCGTGAGGCGTGACTGCACATACGACTATAATCAATTGTTGGCCCCAGCGCAGAAAAAGAAAAGAGAATGAGTAAAAAAAGGAACAAAACAGAATAGAATAGAAATTATAAGAAGAAAGATAAGACAAGAAAAAATTGGAATAAAGACCCACCCTCCTGCGTTCAGCCCTATAGGCTGGATTATCCGTATAACTCGATACCGAGTTGCTCCTGGCCAGGTTCAAGAACACGTCCTCCCCGCCCATCTCGCCAGGATCCTGGCCTGCATCCTCAATCCCGGCCGCCTCTCTCTGCAAGTCCTCCAGACCCCTGATCGTCCTCTCATCCTCGTATGCCCTCTCGATCCTTGAATTCCTTCTCGACCCCTCTCTCGACAGCCCACCCAGTGCCTCCCTCGCAATCGGCGTCGTGACATCCCTCGTCCTACTATCCCTATCCCTATCCCTATCCCTATCCCTATCCCTCCTCGCGAACGAGCTCCTCTCCCCATGGCTTGTAGTACTACTTGTAATGTTGTTTATGCTGTTGCTGTTGTTGATGCTATCCCTAGCGCCCCCATTATTCAGATTCATTGTGCGCGGCGACGACGAGAAGCGATTCTCCATCATTGCGGCGGCGGTGTTTGTGCGGCGGTAAGCGAGTGACGGTGGAGGTCCGGTGCTTGTCGCTATACCATTACTACTGAACCGCGCGGGCCGTCTAGCAGTAGTAGTAGTAGCTGATACTTTTTCTTCTGGCGCTGCAGCGGCCGGAGGAGCAGTGGTAGTAGCAGCAGTGGTGGTGGTGGACGCGGTCTTTTTTGCTGTAGCGGCAGTGTCTGAGATGTGACGCTGCGCACGGACTGATTGTGGTTGTGGTTGTGGTTCTGTTGACTGGGCAACGGGTTGTCGTGAGCTGGGAGTGGTGGAAGTGGTGGTGGTTGAAGCGTGCTGCTGCTGGTACCTGTGTTTTGAGGATTGTAAGAAGAGGGGGGCAGTAGACGTTGTTGACGACGGGAGCAAAGCAGACTTTGAGCGTGTGTGGGAGGAATGGTCGCGGCTGGGATGGCGGTTTGTGGATGAGGTTGTTGTGAGATTACTGGAGCGACTAGACGCACGCGAGTGTGTGAGGAGTGATGCTGGTGGTGGTGGATGTGGTGGTGGTGCTGCTGGTGTTGCTGCTGGTGGGTGTCTGGCTGTGATAGACGAGCGTGTATTATTGTTTGTATCGTTGTTTGCAGTCCCTGTGGGGGGTGTGGTTGAGGACGGAGGCAAAGTATTTGAGGCTGTGGATGTGTGTGTGGTGGGTGTGGTTGTGGGTGTGGATATGCTGGGTGTGGTTGTGGTTGTGGTTGTGGTGATGGGTGTGATCTGTGTGGGGGATGCAGCAGCAGCACTGGAAGAGGAAGAGGAAGAAGCTGTCTCTGTGTGGTTGTTTGGGTTGTTTGTGCAGCGAGTGTTGGTGTTTTGGCTGGCGGTTGTGTCGTTGCTGTTGGTGGGGGACAAAACAGTGCTAGCGGTGATCCGAGTCTTACTACGGCCAATAGTAGCAGTGGTACTAGCAGTAGTAACAGTAGTGGGCGTAGTAGTAATACTAGTAGTAGCAGTAGAAGTGCTAGTAGTAACAGTGCTGCTACTTCCCTGAGTCTTCGTCCTGACAGGCTCTCTCGGGCGATTGGTACTGCTTGTGGACGACGTCGAGCAGCAGCAGGAGGAGGAGGAGGAGCAGGTGGAGCAGGTGGGAGGTTGTGGGTGCAGTTGTGGTTGAGGCCGTGGGTGTGCAGATGCAGCAGCAGGTGCAGGAGCAGGACGTGCTGCAGGAAGAGATGATGGAGATGAGATTAATATGCTTGTCTGGTTCTTATTATTATTATTACTTGACGATGCCGATCCCCCTCTTCTTGTGTTGCGTCCTCTCTCAAGTACTACCCCGTCTTTTGATTTTACCTCTGTTTCTGTGGAGGAGGAGGATGCTGATCTTGGTGAGGAGGAGCCGGATGATGGCGTGTGATCGGAAGTGGAAGTGGAAGTGGAGGAAGACGACGTTTCTCGGCCGGGGGGCGGGAATAATACTTCTGTGCCTGTGCTGCTGGTACTGCTATTGGCACTGCTAGTACTGCTTCTTCTTCTACTAATTCTTCTTCTTGTGCTGCCACCGTTGGTGTGGAGATGAGCCTTAGAGGAGGAAGGGTCAGGATCAGGATCAGTCTGTCCAGGCCTGCTGCTGCTGCTGCTGCTGCTGCTGCTACTGCGCTGGGACGTGAGGGCCATGACTGCTTAACCTGCTGCTAGTTACTGTGCTAGTATGCCTGTCTCTCTGTCTTTGCCCACAACAACCTCCTCCTCATCAGTTTCCCAAGAACCAATTTTTTTTTTCTCCCTTCCCCTTCCTCGATTCCTTGCACTTCACAAATTCCTCACTGCCTATCTCTTCACCCAATATCACCCACCCACTCTAGATCTCGCACTTCTCTTGTTCCTTCCTACACCAGACCTCTCCCGTCCCGGGGAAGAACTCAATACCGGTCGCTAGAATGAATGATGCCTGCTGTTTCCAATATAACATATCCCTTCCTCCCCTTCCCTTGCCTTTCTTCCCAACGCCCCTTCCACTTTTTCTCACTCGGTATTTTTTTTTCTTTTCTGCTCGCAAAGGTATGTAGGGTCAAATTAGGATCTTCCCTTGATCAAGCCAATAATCCTTACTAGCTGATCTCTGCTGCCTGTAGTACCCCCTTCACTTCCCTTTCCTCGGAGTATGTATGCGGGTATAATAGAGTAGTATCTCCAGCATTCGTGTATTCCCGGGTCGGCTCGTCCTATCCTGTCCTATCCTCGGGGTGGTAGGGAAAACAAAAAACAAAAAAGAATTAAAAGATAATAATAGCAGTAACAATCGGACAATCCCTGCCCTGTCCCACTCTCTCTCTCTCTCTCTCTCTCAGAAAAAATAAAAACCAAAATTTTAAATCACCGTGATGTGATGTGATGTGATGTGATATGAGACACCCTTTTTGAGTGGGCGAGTGTGAGTGAGTGAGTGATTGATCCTCGGAGATCAAATAGCAAGGTAGGCAAGCCCCTCTGAGAAACAACCCGAAGCCTGGCCGCGCGGGGGAGGGGAGGGGAGGGGTGGTGGTGGTGGTGGTGGTGGTGGGCGATGGGCGATGGGGCGGTGGTGGGGTGTTGCAAACAAACGGATTCGAGCGGCCGGGGAATACAAGTCACACACAGTCACTCACTGCATCAGACAATCGGAGGAAACAAACGGAGGTGCAATCGGTGATGCGATGCGAAAAGAAACAAAAAAACGATGGTGAGAAAAGAGGGAAAAAGAAATATGGCTAGCACCATCTACTTCTTCCGGTGGGAGGGGAGTGGATGGATGGGAGGGGATGATATTGTATTTCTCTCTACATACTCTAGAACTTACTCTCATGAAGGGGATACATCAGAGGGTGTGTTGCAGCAGCAGGAAGAAGCAGGAAAGTTAGACTTGCATACCCATTACATGAGTAAGTTCATCCGCATCCCTCCCACGGGTGTGGAAAAAAAAACCATCATCATGGATTGTTTTAGATATCTCTAGCCAGCCAGCCAGTTGAGTATGAAATGTCTAAAATGTCCCCACGCCCAATCTGCAGTCCTGGGACAGCGGGTTTATTCATAGAAAAGAAAAACCAGAAACCGCAATCGAAAAGAAAGGTACTCTACAAGCAAGTCAGTCACGAAAGGAACATTCCTGAAAACAGCCAGAGACAGCCTCCATGTGTCTGTCTGTCTAACTACAGTTACATACCAGAAAGAAGCAAATATGATACTCTAACCTAAGACTTTCCCCATCACTCCGATGCATCTCCATCCGCTCGATGTCATTGATCCAACCCAAGAAACCCGAGTGAGAGCGTGAGTGAAAGGAAGAGTTAAGCCCTACATGTAGGTACGGCCCTCTACATACATACAGTCTCTACTAACCCAACTAACCATCCAGAGACAGTCATCCAGCAGCCAGAGACAGCCAACCATACCAACCAACCAACCTCTCAAGATCACGGAACCCGCCATCCCCCCATCCAAATCAGTGCTTCTATCACCACCACCCTTCCCTTCCCTTCCCAGCAAAGCCGTCACATCCCACCTACTCTCCTCTAGCCAAGCGAAGCCACCCCTCGCGCGCGCCATCCCCCATCCGCCCCAGCAACCCACCCAGATAGGGGACACCGCAGCGCCCAAACCGGGTGGTTGTCAAGGTTGTCAAGGCCAGGAATTGCACCCCCCTCGCACAGCTAACCCGATCCATCAGTAATCTCGTTGTGTAGCAGCGCACGCAAGAGATGTGGGCCCCTTCCCCCCTCCCTCCTCCCTACCCCGCGCAGCAAGCGAGAGACTAGGGGGGTGAAAAACCGTTGAAGGAGGAGGAGGGAGGCGGTTCTTTCTTTTCTTTAAGGAGGTAGAGCAGCAGAGAACCCCTAATCCACGGGCAGTGTCTGTGCGTGACAGGAGGTTGATATTGGGGGTTAGGGGAACACATGTAGAGTAGATACGTGATTGTACCGGCATGGGCAGGTACTCGTATTTCTCTGACGTTTGTGGACGCGACTGATATTGCATGCCATACAAAAATACTCCAAGCTCATGATTTTGGGTGTATGCAATAATGGCCCAGTTCAAAAACGTCAGCGAAATACTAGTACAGTAGAGTGGTACATACGAGTGAGGCGAAATTAAAAGGTACACTCGGAATACTAGTATGTAGACACAATATCACCATATTGTATCAACTAGTAGAACCACAATCGGTACTTCACTCGGCATACCCTACTCTAGATAGTAGATACTACTTTACATGGACCCAGACAATACTTCACCCCATATAGAAGTAATCTACATCTACAACAGGTAGTGAGAAAGCCACCTCGGCCCGACCCCAAAACAATCCAGATTCCCTCAAGAGTCAAGAAACAAAACCCCAATTCCCTGTACATTCCCTCATCACAGTAATGCTCAGCAACCAAGACCGAGTCGACTCCGAGCCGGAAGAAAGGATACCCTTCAACATCCTCCGAGAAAGCGCTTCCCCGAGACATTCTGAATCGCGTTTCATTCCACCTACCTACATGCTGCACCACCGATCACCCCCCCTTCACGCGCAGCAAAGCAAGGCACAGCTACTCTACTGCGGTACTGTATTTCTACTAACCTCCTACATGCTCTACTAATTCTACCCAAACCACCAGTAGCTAGCGTCCAAAACCAGCTCAACAGCTCAATATCAACCCAAGGGTTAAGGCTCACCCCCCCTTCAAAACATCACATCGCAATCCCCAATCCCCATTTGCATTCCTCTATTCCAATCGCCCGCAGTTAATAAACACACTCCGCAACAGCACATCTCTCTCCTCCTCCCCCTCCTTCAGCTCACTCAGCCTCCTTCACTTCCGCCTGCCTTACCTTCCCTATTCCTTACCCGTCTATCCCATCATATCAATCCACCCAATATCCATCCCTCCCTCCCAAAGGCCATCATCCAATCCACCACTCCACCACCCCCAATTGGCCCGTGCCCGCCCCTCCACCAGGATCTTCCCTCCTGTTTCAGCAGTAGGGAAGGTGCAAAACCGCCAAACCCACAAAAATAAAAAAATGGACAACGCATCGTGACGTGACGGACCCTACATGGTGTTTCGTGTGGTTGGTTTTTTAGCCTCATGTGCTGTCTAGTCCCACCCTATCTAGTCCCATCCTATCCAGTAGTCCAGTAGTCCAGTAGTCCAGTAGTCCAACCTTCTACCTGTGCCCTGTCCGGCCCTGTCTTGCCTGGCCGTCATAGGGCAGTAGGGGTGCAGATGGGTATGGGACCCGCACACGTGCAGTTATGAGATTTCGATTGCGAAAGGCTGGTAAAATAGCTAGCTCGTGGAAGGCGCCGAGAAAGAAAGCTTCGCTCGTCGACCACGTTGGTTATGCTGTAGTGGGAGAGCTTCCGGCCCTATGGGCTTTTTTGGTACTTTTGACCCTGGGGCAGCCTTCTTCTACTCTGCTCTACATTGCACTGCATACACGCACCAGAGCAGAGTAGGAGGATGGGGGAGGAGGGTATAAGGTGACTCTGCAGTACAGTGCGGGTGGGATCATCAATCACTAATCTCAACGGTTTACAAACCGAACCAGACAGTGCACGGAACAAATCAAAATCCACTTCAAGGAAACACAGATACTCTACTTCTGCCGGGGCCGGAAGGGAGGGAGGGAGGGAGGGGGGGGGGGGGGTGGGGTGTTCTGGATCCGAACTGGACTGATCCCAACTGCCTAACTCAGTGAGCGATATCTGCAAATCAAAAAATAAAAGATCTCTTTTTTATTTTTATTTTATTATTAAAATCCAAATCCAAGGCAACATCATGTCCAAACCATCATTTCCCTACGCCTCCCCCCCGATTTCCCATAAGGCTACCTATGATACCCTCCCTCCTCCCTTCCCTCACCACCGCATCTCATCATACCTTCCTGCAGTCAGGACAAGAATTGAAACCAGTATCAGATATCGCAAGTGCTCATTCATGCTTCTCGTGATACATGTTTTGGAAATCGATGGCCACGTTTACCGGCCAGTGTGTACCTGCGGAAATGCTGGCCTATATAGCTACATGTACCTACATGTAGCTGGTGCATCTGGCTACCTAGCCAGCATTCTGGCTAGCTAGATAGAGTACTCTAGATACACTCAGGCCTGGCCCCCGGCCGGCCCCACTTGCTGCTGCTGCTAATCAGTCATAACCTTAATCCCACGTTTTTCCTTGCGATACTGTAAGTATGTATGTATGTACACGCACGTACGCACGCAATGGAGCATCGTCAATGATAGCACACAGCAGCAGCATCACTGGCAGTTAATCATGAAGGCAATGATAACTTGCGCATCATTACTAGACAAAAAAGTAGACACAGACAAAAAAGACTCAGTTCAATCAATTCGATATGATACGACATAGTATGAGAAGAAACGGTTTTACAGCGAATGTACCATAGTAGATTTTTCCCTATATAATATTTCACCAGCCACAAACCCAATCCAAAACAAACCAAAACAAAACACACAATCCCAAAAAAACCACGAATGAAAAAACCCATATAAAATCACAGTACACGCAGACACGGTCTCACACACAAAAAAAAAAAAGAATGCTAAGCTCATCACAGAAGAGCTTAGTTGTAGTTATCCCCTATGTGTTTGGCCATATACAAAAAAATCAAGAAAAAAGTAAACGAAAGAACAGAAGTTTGTAGATATATATATATCGATGATGGGTATAGATGATATAGATGATGATGACGATGATGATGAGTAGTTACGCAGTAATGTGGTAGTGGTAGATAGTAATATGTAGTTAGAATCTACCCTTTAAAAGAAAAGAAAAAAAAGAAGGCGCCTCCGACGCCAGCTACCGACCAAACCGACCAAACCGACCGACCTGGTATAATATAAACGACAGAGTTGATGATGATGATTAAAAGAAAAAGAAAGAACCCCCAGAAAAAAACAAGGAAAAACCAATTGCAAATCCAGATGACAAAAGAGAGTAAAAGAAAAAAATATCAAAACGAATGCCTAAAAGGTATAATAATAATAAAAGGAAAAAAGGTATCATAAAACGATTGAATGTGTGCTCTCGCACTCCGGCAGAGCCCCCTCTTCCCGCCCCCAATTTACCCCGCTGCCATCGTGAAAAAGTCTTTTCCATCCATCCATCCCATCCGTCCTAAACCAACCAACCACCAACCCACTCAACCAACAAAGGGAATAAAAGAAATAACAAAAACGATGGGACCAATTATATGCGCTCCGTTTTTCCCCATATAGAAAAATCCAGAATAAAACAAGTGGAATAAATAAAGAAAATAGATAAAAAAAATAAACAAAAAAAATGGTTTTACCCGCTTTCCGGACGTTGTTGCCCCCTCCCAATAGGAATGATACACCCCACACACAAGAACCCTGTTTTCTCCCCCTCTTCCCCAAAATCTTTACTCCCGGCCAGGACCCTTTTTTTTAAAAAAGAATTCCCCGAGCAATAAAAAAAAGAAAGGAAGAGAAAAGCAATGCCCTCAGCCCCCCACCTCCTGCTTATCCCGGTCCTCTGGCAGCAATCGACAGTCAGCTGGTCGAACGGTTGTACCATCGGCCCCACAGTAATTGCTACAGGACATCAAATATGCTCCGAACTATTGGCGGCTCTCCACCCCTCTGTGTAGGGCTCCTTGGGTCCGCAAAGAAGAATCCACCGGACCGTCGTATCGGCGCGCCGAAATATGTGCTGTTTCTCGGGCTCATGAAGGTCCCGCCTGGCGTAGGCGGTGGGTCATCGTCCTCGTTACCTACGGCCGTCGTTCGTCCAAAAATCTCCTTCTCAGCGCGCTGCACAAGGTAGGCTGCCGATGGCGGTATTGGCTGTGGCACAAAACCAGTTGCGCTCACACCTACCTCCTCTTTTTCCAATTCCCTTGCTGCTTCCGCCCATGATGGTGGTGGTGAATCCGCGCGAGGTGATTCTGATCGGCCCCGGACACAGTCTATTGAGTCTGAATCAGGCCACGACTGTCGCATATTCGAGGGTCCTGACTCCGTCCCCGGGATCGAGATCATCCCTGGCGGCGCCGACGAAGGACCCGGCGAAACACCCGAAATAAACCCCCCATTTTCCGACCGAGTTCGAACCATCGCTGGGATCGGGTGGTCTCTGGTTTTGCTGGGAGGCGGCGGTGACGGCGTTTTTCGCATTTCTGGTAATGGGGCGGTCTGCGGCTCTGGCATCGATTCGCTCTCTCGCTCTTCGTCCATTGTCCCAGCCCTTCCAAACCCATTCCTGTTCCCGCTCTTCAACACCAGCCCCCTAACTCCTCCGTTGGACTGGCTCCCCATCCTCCATCCTCCATTTCCCGGGCGTGTTCCATCGTTGTCGATCTTTTTCTTCCAGTCAGTCAACTGATAGATCAAGCCCATGTTAGGTCCGATCCATCTGCTCTTTCCCTTGACCGCTGCATAAGCCTCCTGCATACTTTTCCCAGGGTTCTTGAACATTGAATAGGCGATAAGCAGTGTCGCAGATCTGCTGACACCGCACTGGCAATGCACCAATACCTTCTTTCCAGAGCTCGCCCTGTCGTCGATCAGGTTGACCAAATGCGGCAGATCGTCCAGGATGGGCGTGTTGTGGTCCCATGGCATGTGCACGTATTCTGGTTCGTTAGGTCTCAGCCTTCCGGTTTTCAAAGGTGAAAACAGTGCTTCCTCGAATGCGGTTGTGAAACTCGCTTCGGTGCAGGCTGTGTCAGGCGGCATAGTTCCTGACTCGAACCCACCAAACTGGGCGCTTACCGGGCCCCTGACGCCCTCCGAAAATGGGTTAAGAACTTCCCTAGCAACGTTCACAACTAGATCGAATTTTGACGCCAGCTCAGCGTCCGGTTCCGCATATAGATAAATGTTGGGCTCGAATATGCACACCGGTCCGCTGGGGTAGGCAGGTGACTTCGCTTCGCCCGACCGAGGCTCCTCGTCCTCCTCCTCCATCTCGTGCAAAACATCCGGGCTCTTTGGAGGCGAGTTCGATATTGATGAAGATGATAGTGAGGACGAAAGCGAATCCTGTGCTGTAAAAGTTGACAAACTTGGACGTGGGGGTGAGAACAGCCTTGATGGCCTCTGGAAGCCGGGAGTTGGTGGCAATTTCATGCCCCCGGGAACACCACCGTGCGCAGGGGAAAACAAGGACGGCGACGACTGGTGGTGTCGCAAGGCTGTGATACCCCCTGCAGGTGGACCTTGAACTGCCGTCTTCTCGGGCAAAGCACCGGGCAGCTTTATTGTTAGTCCAAGATTGCTCGGTCGCCTACGAGGATTCTGTGGTGGTGGGGGAGGCTTGATGAACGCCGGAGAAGTTGGGGCCGACATTGATCGCGGGCTCTGGTTCACTATGTTGTTTGAATCACCAACAGCCTGTACTGGTGAGGTAGCAACACTGAGTGGTTTTAATGATAAATTCTTGGTATTCCGCGGCTTCTTGCTGGGTGATAGAGAGCGAGTATAACCTGGCAATGGACTTTGAGGTACTACTCCCAGATCTTCGCTCTTTGACCTGAGGGCAGACAATGGCATCGCAGAGACCAGCGAATCCGGGGAGGACTCTGGTGTGTGGTCCTCAGTGATTGCTGATCCAAGTGTTGAGATTGTTGTAGTTGGTGACGAATTAGTTGATGATGAAGCTGATGTAGATAGGCTTCCTGACTGGCAGCGCTGTAAAGGACCGATGGAATCTTCGAGTAAACAACTGTTGGGTTCCTTCTGGACTATTGTGTGCTGTGAGTGGAGAGATGTAGGTGAGCAACCAGACATATCTACGTCTATATCGAATATCGACACAAACGACGGTACTGTCGGCGAACTTGATGTGCCCGTACCCGTGCTCGTGATTATCGTCGGCGCGGTAGGTGATTTGCAGAAGGGATAACGACGCTTCAGCGACAGTGACATATGCCGCGGTGAAAGCCTCGAAGGACTAAGAGCCTGAACCTTGAATGGGTTGGGGTTGTAGTTGTCCTGGGGATCTGAAGGTGATGGAGGGTTTGATCGCGACACAAGGGTATAGGTCCGCTTTAATGAGGCTGGTGGGTCAGTCTTCGTTGAGGTCATGTGGAAAGGGTCCGCCTCGTGTGGATGAGTATGAGGGAAGAGGGAAGAGGCCGGGGGGGACAGGAGGAGTAGGCCGTCGCTCATTACAAGTATATACTGGAACAAGAATATCTATGGTATGTAATGTAATGTGTAGTAGGTATGTAGGTAGGTAGATATGATTTGTATGAAGGAATAGTAAAAAGGTAGTAATGAAAATGTAGTGGGGGGTGAAAGTCGCAGCAGCGGGGGCGAGACGGTATACAAATGGAAAAGGGGTGGTACCGAAGATCCTTTTTAACCAGATGCAAGTCAGGGTCCCTGGGATCTGGTCTAGCTGTGGCGCCTGTAGGGATGTCTTGCCACGCGCCCAATGACTCGAGTAGCAGTAAGGTGCAGGAGGAGGTTCCAAGAATACGGAAAGATGGAATATCTCCTTATCGAAGAAACGCTACTGTGACAAATGCCACGAAATAGGCACGAGAGGGGGGTTGAACTAACAGGGGAGTCGTCAGCGGGGGATTGTAAATAGTAATAATAATAATTAACTGGAAAGTGAGTATATGTAGTAATTATAAGTGGAGTAAGGTAAGGACGTAAGTTCGGCACCGTAAAGAGTGAAGGGCCGAAAGACAAAAGACAAGAGGTATGTATGCGGGAAGACGTATGGGTTTTTTTTCTTGGGGATCAACTATTTACCTTGTTGTTTGTTGCAGGGTTGTGAAGTATGTATGCGTGTGTATGCGTGCGTGGTAGAGGGTGTGGTGTGTGTCTGAGGCGGAGGTATCCAAGTATAAGCCTCTATCCAATCTCAAATGGCAGCTACCAAATCCCAAGAATAGACACACCAAAATTGGACCATTAGGCGGCAAACTCACCGCAAATCGAGAAATCCAGCAGAAAAAGAAAGGAAAGTGAAAAAAGAAGTGGGTAAAAAAAAAAAGTGGATCTCAAACTTCGCAAGTAAAGAGAGAGTCGCACCCAAAAGCCCCCGCGTCTGATTAATCCAAGTGCAGAATAGCGAGTAATAAAAATTAAGAATAACTCAAGGCTCTAAAAATTTCTTAGCCACGGGTCCAGATAATAAAAATGAGCTTTGCCCTTTTTCACGTACAGTGTAGCTTTTTTTGTTGCTAAATCGGAAAGCTGCCTCTCTTTCACACGATTTCGAGATATCCCCCGTAAATTCCGAAAGGTCGAATAATAAAGGTGAATGATTGAAGCCACGTAAGTTGCTATCCTGTCGCCGACAACTCAAGAGAAATCCGCGATGTAAAAGCCGATAAATCCTTTTTTTTTTTCCTCCTTTTTTTTTGTTTCTTTGTGTAAGGAAGAATAGTGGGAACAATTATGTTGAAAGGAGTGTATGGAACACGCAGTTCTTTATTTAATCCGTCGTGCGAAGAAAAACGTCCAGCGTTACCTCCTCTTTCCAACCTATCAGAATTCAAATACTCCCACCGATTATAATAAGACTATATCTTCCTGCTTTTCTCACAGCCTTTTTTTCTGTGTATTATATGATGATTGTCTCTGACTCCCACCGGTAAGGCTTGTGGTTAATGACGTATTATCGCCTAGCTCTGCTGCAGCGTCCTTCTTCAAATATATCGATCTTTCCCTTTTTTTTTTCTTGCTTCCCCCACCGTAAAGTATCGGAGCGGCCGATCAAACTAATGGATTTCCTCTCAATATTGTTCCAACGAATCGAGGGATAGAGATTAGATTGGTTGTCTTGTTGTGCGCCCCTTCACAGATGTTTTCCGCTGCTGGTGCTGGTGCTGTTTCCGTCTACTGAGTCGTGTGGGGTTGGTGGAAATTATGCAGGTCCAACAAAGAGACGGGGCAGGCAAAATTTCAAAATGGACAAGCCAATGATAGGGTCTAAAAGCGCATTCGATCCGTTAGATGCCACGACGAACGAAACCTCTGCAGTGGACAGGGTGGAAAGATAAAATGGCGAGTGATGTATGGAGGAGGGGGAAAGAAGGTGGTCATGGGGAGTTTGGAGGGGGAGGGAGGGGGGGAGGCGCGATTATGGATAGTGGGAAATTCAACAAAAATAGTCCAACTAGGGAATGAATATGATGAATTGGGGGCAGTTTCTTTCTTGTGATCGCAATTGTGATGGTTATTTTTTGCTCCCGCGCAATCGTCCCTATGCATTCTAACAATGTGAAGGGATCGGAGGGGTCGGAGGGGGGGTTTGAGGAATGGCCTACCGTCGCAAGATTCTATTCAATGCGGAAGCAAAGAATTCCCAGGTCGGACAACAAAAAAAAACCGAGTGAGGAGGAGAGGTATAAAGGAAGGAAAGGAAACACGGACGCAGACTGATCAAGGTTGCTGACTGCTACGTCTGGCCTGGAGGAACAAAAGAGCAGAAGCGAGAAAGGACTGGGGGGGGGTAGTAGATGGAGAGAGCAGAGGTGAAAGAGGAAGGAAGGGGAGGTCGAGAGGGCTGGCTGTCCCAGGAATAATGATACTTACCACGATGGTAGCCGTAGGTAGGGGAGGAGGGAGGTTGTGGGAAAGAGACTCTCTCTCTCTCTCGCACAGAACTGCCTTCTCGTAATTGAGAAGGTATGTTTACGGTATAGAAGGTATGTAGGGTTAACCTAACAATCGTAAAAAGTGACAGAACCTTTTCCACGATCACTCGTTTGACGTGATCTAGGACCAGCTAGCAAAATAAAAACTCCAGACCAGGTCACAGCCGCAACTCTTGAAAAAGTAAAGAAGATAAAAAAATAAAAATAAAAAAAAGGTGAAATCACGAAAACCAATCCCCTCTTGCTTGCTATCGATAGACAGAACCCACTCACGCTACAAGAATTGTTGGTAGAAACACTCCGATCAGATTTAGTTACTCTACTTGAGAGTACTAGCTGAGAGAGAATTACAAAGACCCTTAACTACAAGTATCTCACCACGTGCACAACGAGAGCATCCCACGTACCTACTTGCACGAAACAAAATTCTTATTCCTTTACTTCTCACCTCTTTGTACCGGGTACAGACCCAGCCTGTTTCTCAAAACCTCGAGATGAGGGGAATAATCAATAAATAAAAATTTAACTCCTCATTGCCATCATCCAAGTGTTCCCAACAACCCGCGACAGCGACATGAGCGACAGTAAAAAAGCTCAGCAGCAGCTGGGGAGGGAAGAAGAGGGTGGGTACCAAAAATAGTAGCGTCCTCCAATTTCATCCCGCCCGTGCATCACTGTGCTAGCTTGCACAAACCCTTACCCCCCTCCCACCACCACCAACAACCACACCCCCTCCCCCATCCCGAACCGTTTGTCCCTGTGAGACTAGGCCAGAAATGGACTGCGCATCTCCGTGTTCGGAAACTCGCTAACGGTATGTCAATTGGTGCTCCATCTTGGTCGGGTTTCAGGTCTTTCCACGGTGGTGACTTCATGTCGCTAGCAACGGTACTAAACCTCCTGCCTGGTCCCTGGCGCGATGAGCTTTCATCGGCTGTCGTCTTAGGTCCCTTTCCTTAATTTTTGGTGGGTCCAATCTAGGTTAACTAAAACAACTTCTTCTTTTTCTTCTTAGCATGGCTCAGCTCAACTTCCCTACAATCTACAAGGCAACCTCAAACATCAAGTCCCAAAGTGGTCTTCTAATAAGTTCTTGATATCTGCATAGAAACATATCATATAGCCCTGAATCAGTTCTAGAATGCCGATCTCCTTCTTAGCCGAGAAAGTGAAGCCAAAAGGAAAAGAAAGAAGAAAAAAGTAATAATATCCGTTTCGAGAACACTTCATCTCGTTTCGAAATCCTGTAACCCAATCAAACCCCTTGCACGCCGAAACTGACCCTTTTGTTTCCATCCACCTCGGTCATCACCTTATTTGCTGGTCTGGGAAGGAGAGACCCTGAGCTGTAAGGTACACGAACAGCAGCATTAATCGGACCCACGTTTTTTTTTTCAATCAATCAATCTCGCTTACACCTCGCGATCTGTAAATCACTCTAAAAAAACAAGCAATACCCTTCCAATCCATCTATCTATCCATACCTGTATCTATATCCACTCTCAGGATGCCCGCGTTCCAGCTAATAGGATCATTCCACCTACCTCTGTAGTAGGCAACAGACGAGCGAACAAGCTACAACCTTACCCAGCCCCCCATCACGTTCGTCCCGACTCCCGAAGTTTGAACACGTTTGACAGATTCAAAGGTCGGCCATCCGGTGGGTAGGGACAAACCATAAAAATATACCCGGACATGTCCGTGCGGGGTTCGGGGGTCCTATTGGTAATTCCCCTACTATTCTATTCAAGCTGTTTCCCCTTTTTTTTCTGCTTTTTGACTCACTCGCTCATTTTGATATTGGGCAATTGCCATTGGTAGTACTTACTAACCTTTGCCCACGTGCTATCCCACAATACCATACCAGTCGCCGCCTCAGAGTCCCGTCCTACCTTTAACATATGTAAACGTAAAAGTAACAATAATAGTCCGGATCATGATGAAACTGGAAGATTTCAGGCTTACCTGGTATTGAGTGTGCCTACATATTCGCGTTATTTTAGTGTGCATGATTCAGCATGAAGTGAACTCACTTCATACGCTTAAGATACATCAGAGGTTTCCTCACGTTTAAGCTCCAATCGTCATCAGACACTGGCTAGAGTAGATACCTAGCTTGTCGAATGGCCAGGAACAGAGTACTAGGTAGGTGCAAAACAGCCGGCACGGACTTCCTGTTTTGAGCTAAGCACACCGAGGACAGACGACATTAAGGCCGTGAAACATGCACTTCCAAATCTCCATCATTGATCTCCGTGGCAGTATGTATCCAGTTGACGGAGAATACCATGCGTACTTGATGCCGAATTTCCCATGTCTTTCTTCGGTGTTTGTCGGCTCCGGAAATATCAAGTATTTATGAGGGACGGCGGAGTTCCATCCAAATTGCGAACAATTGTTAGAGTCTAGAGTGTGTATGCAGGTTAGAAATTATGGCATAAAATTGCAGAAATAAACTTTGGTTTCCCCGGAGATAATCCGAGCCGTAGACACACATTAGACGGTATAGACTTTAAAGTACTTACTTGATACACTTGGGAATTCGATTTGAGCGCCAAGTTCCTGGCACAATCCCCAACGCCTCACCGAGGTTGTGCTAGCTAGTTGATATTATGCTGCGGGATGGATATCCAGCACCTGCAGCCTTGGGATCTCAACGTTTTTCATCACCTACAGAAAACAGTAAAAGGTTAACTCTATTTAGGTTCGAGAAACCCCACGGTAGGTTTGTGACTGTGGCGTAGTCACTACGCCGCCACGCGGACCCCTCGATGAACGCCACCCCTCTAGCTCTCTCAGCTGGAGTTGGTAACCAACAAAGAGAAAGAAATGTCTCATACGAGTGATACGACCGACTAGGTAGTAGAAGCGAACAAAGGATTCGTTAATCGGGACCTGTGGCGACGATTGGCATTTGATAGACGCCAGCGACTAGAGTAGAGCCGGTTTTTGTCGGGGTGATCTACTGGTCAGGTTGTGAGCACTACCGGCGGTTGCGTAGATCTTCCAAGTTTAAAGTAGTGCGGAGGTGGGTGAGTGATAGTTAATGACGCCGACTCCACAAACGTTCCCTGGTTTTCGATCTTACTACATACTTCACCGCGCCCCCTCGACACGGACCTCTATGGGGGCTAAACCATGGGGTTGTGCAGGTCAGACTTTAAGGGTGTTGGGCATTGCATACATTCACATACCGCAGAGATTGCTTCGATACCGGTACTTCAGAATTACTACTCGTACACAGGCACCAAACTATATGTAACCCTAGGCACACTTTCTCAACTAGAGAAACATTATCATTAGAACGTAATAACCGAAAGGAGAGGTGCATAAGTAACCCAGGCCCTCAATCTGCGGCACATCACAGCGTGTCAGCCTTGACCCATGGTTCTTTCTCCTACATGAGCATTGAAATACTTACCGAAGTGACAATATACAAAGCTTGTACTTTTTGAGACTACTCTCCCCTCCAAATCGCTAAACACTCCGTGCGGGAGCTGAAGTAGTACGTTTCACAGGGCGCGCCGTGCGTGCGTGTATTGTGGAGTGGGTACTCTACGTATCGGTAGAGTAATGTAGTGTAGTCCTAGCTAGAGTGTAAAACTCGGTATTCCAGCTCTGCGTGTCTGTCCTACCTACCACTTTTTTTTCAGGGTATATATACCGGAAAAAGTTTTTCCGCACGCAAAATATGCAGGTTCTACCCTGATAAAGTAGATAAATTAGGTGGGTATTTGACGGGCGATTACTCTGCCGGTGTCTTGCCCCCCCTCTCTCTTCCCGATTGATTGTCGAATCGATAGATATCTCGAATTTGACCACAAAACTTATGAGAAAACGCCACCGCCGTTTTGAAGGCAAAGAACCTGGGTATCATAACCGAGGCACTGCTTGAGTAAGCTTCTCTGGACAAGGAGATTAAATTCATCGTATTCGAGATGATTACCTTAGGCTATATGCCTGTTTAGTGCCTGAAATATCCACCTACAGGTCAATTAGCAATTAACCCTACTCTAGAAAGGAAGGGAGCGCTAGCCAAGTTGGAATCATGGATAAAGTGGTCTTTGGGGGTCTTTGATGTAGCTCGTGATCCCAATTAAAGTTGATATAAATATTAACTGACCTGTATCATTTCCAAATCTGCGTGAAGTGCACATTGTTAGGAATTACCCCATCCAGTATATACCTACAACGAATGCCATCAACTTCCTAAAGGAAATCTCCGACACGGACCAGCGGCTAGGCGCCGCAATATCGCTTTGGCGCTGATTTGCGTGTTGTATTCAATTCTACTCTACTTACGCAAATGACGGGGGAGTTTAAACAACCGCTTGCCTACCCGCAGCTACAGTGCCGGGAGGGAAGAACCTCTCTACTGACTTGGTATTGCCCGTTGTTGTTTCCCAAAAAACCTTCAATGGCATGTTAGTATCTACAATAGCGTACTCGGTTTTCATATTAGTATGGGACAGGTCATAGGTCGAAGAGGCTGAAAAGGTAAGGCACAATTGTGCACAATAATAATCATCCCATAATCGCGCGGGGCGGGAGAAAGGCAGATATCGGCTCCTGCTGATCATCCAATGTCTCGGCAAACGTCTTTCTATACTTTTTTTCCCGTCTGTAATTGATATCCTCTTCACTATTGGTGTGCTTGGCCGTTCATGGGTTTTCATGCGAGTTTGTTATGTACCCAGGTACATATCTTTTGCCTGTCCTCACCCCTATTTCCGCCGCCGCACCTCCCGCTGTAAGCTTCCGAATCCTTGGGTCTCCTATTAGTAAGATAAGATGAGGTGGGCCTTCTTGTGCGTACCAATTTCCCTACCTCCAGATACTCTATTGAGTTTTACCATTAGTACAGGTCCAAGGAATGTCGATCATACCCCAGTCTGGGGCTGATTCGAAAGTAATGTTTCTAAATATAGACGAGCATATATAAATATGCCAACAGATCAAATCAGATGCGTGATTGAAGCATCTCGTGCCCTTGCACTTCCGATGAGGCCCTGATTGTGAATGAGTGATTTACCTCTCGCTAGATCCAGATCTCGATTTCTCGACATAATTTAACTTCAGAGACACGGCGTTCTAATGACCGCCTATTGTCATGAACCCTGGGTTGTTCATGTTGGTTTTGTGAGCAATGCGATGTGTTCAGGTTGCGCAATTCCGCACACGCGTTTTCTATAGACGGGCACTCTTCCTTTCCTTAAAGCTTTATTGGGCTTATTTAGAGTAGTTAAATTTGATGTTTGAAATCCAGGGGGTGGAAGTTACGTCTTACGGCCTCCGGCGATCTGCGGGGGGCAGTCGGGGCCGCCGTCAGGTAAATGGTATCGTGTCGGAGAATTAATTCTGGATAATAACGGGACAATATATGCGAGCCTCATGTACTCTAAACAGCCATAAACTAATGTTGAATAACTGTAGGGCTGACTGCTATACTCGGAAGTATCAGGTCGGGTATGGTGTTCCGAAGTAAAATGGAACCGCGCTTTTTCTGTTGGCAGGTTAACTAGATCCTGTTATCTACTCTAATGACCCATAACGTCGGATACGAGAGTGCTTTACTGTTCAGAATCCTCATACCTTGTATCTTTAGGGCACGATGTATGCAAGGGAGTAGTGACCACATTTGGTGCGCCAAGACAGTTTTCTACTATTCTCTAGGCTCGTTAGTAAAGCAAGTGCAAGCACATCGAAGTGACGTACCAATTAGGGCGAATGATAGTGACGCGCGCGGTTGCTAAATTTCTATTTTAACTAGTCCTTTCGCAAGATATCAAGACGGACAACGTGTAGCTAATAACAGTAAGTTTGTTCTTGGGCATTTTAGAAAAATATGATGTCCTAGTGCACATAATCAGCTTATAAATACATTAGAAAGGAAAATCAAGTCTTCAAACCTTTGATCACGGGGTCATACTGCTTATTGATAAGCCATGGGAAACTTGACCATAATTAAGCCCTACACATTCCACATGGAGTGGCGGAGATGCCCTGTGCTCCCCCCTTGAGATTTTATTTTACAAAAGTGGAGATGGTAGGTGATAAACCAGTGAGAAGAGACGTCAAATTCCGATGGATGCCTTTTAAGAGCTGGTCTTCAATTGATGTTGGCCATTATTCATTATGATGACAAAGAAGAAGAGGAAGAAGAAGCGAGGGCTGTAAGGGGTACTCTTACTTGTAGCTACATTTACATGCAGATGTGTTTTCTGAAACGTGTTTCCATTACGCGGATCATTTTACGCTAGTGACGTCCTAAAGATGACGCGGCATTCCGGGATTTTTGTTTCGACAACGACGCAGCTAGAGTACCGCTCTACTCAAAATTAGCCCAGTGATATAACAAGAGAGCTGAACAAGGCTTATAGATGAGTCTTCAATGGCGGGTGAAGTTAAATTCAAGTTATAAAGTATAAGAAGTGATATCTTCACAGACTATCACTCGCATGGGAGCTTAAACGCCTTTTTCTCCCCCCCCCCCCCTAACATCCGGTAAGCTAACCCACGAGGAATTTTTCAGTCCTTCTAAACCCGTTACTTATTTCCCTTTGATATAAAGGGAGGCTTGAAGTCTTCGCCTGGATGATCTCGCGTCAGAAGGCATCACTCGATTAAAGTCAACTAATAGTTCTGTAAGATGTGGTTTCCACAATACTGTCTATAGCCTTCAGATATCCCGTGAATTCTCTATCGAGCGTTGTAAAGCTATTACTGTACGTAGAGGCACAGTGTCGAATGAACTGATGTCCTATATGTATGTCGTTGGTTTGTGAATCATATACTATCACTCGGTAGCTGGTTAGCGGCACACTATTCCGCCCCATTTTCCTGTTGCCTTTCCGATAGGTTTTCCTGTATGTGCTTCTGCTCACCAACTTCGACACTCTGAATAATGTCTATAACCCCTGGATACTGTTGAATTTTGGCTACGTTTAGTAGAACTTGTGCCCATGGCTTGGTTCTCTAGGTGCGTAAAAGCGGGAGGGCACACGTTACTATTAGTGAGTGGGTTGAGGCGTAGGAGAGGAAACGTTTCCATAAGCCTCTGACTTTTCCCTCGCACGATTAATGGAAACTTACAATCAGCACAACCCTTCAATAGGAGCCCTACTGTGTTGATCAACTGGAGCCATATTATAACTGTCTGGAGAGCTCCAGACTCGTTGGAAGTCGTATGCTCTAATCGCCCATCTAGCTCGAGCTCTCTACCCCTAAGATCTAGCAGTTGCAGAACATATACTAGGGCTAGATGTATGCCCATCGGTCGAAAATCCAACAAGCATGCCCCGCTCTTTCTTTTGGAGGTCGTTTTATTCTATCTCCGAGGGCACAAATGAGTGAGTGGGGTCTTCCTATCTTCGGAACGCACGTATAGGTACAGCCGTGCCCTCAAAGTTTTGGCACCCTGTAAAAAATCCGCGATTACAACAAAGAATTTTGGTCCTCTTTATCAGAGGGTGGTCATACAAAGTGTTATAATATACCATAATATGGAGATATCTAACTATAAATTTCTCTTTGTAGTTGTTCTTATTCGACTGTTGATATCACCACTTGAACATGTGAGCTTCGAGACTGGGGTTGCCAAAACTTTACGGACACGGCTGTACGTTCCTGAACAAGATCAGATATGAGTATCTATATAACCACTAAGATGTCAGCATTCGCTCGAGGGTCGATATTCCTTCCAAGCCTAGAGAAAGTCTGGGTCAAATGCACACAGGCATTTCTTTCCCTCAATTTATTTGAGTCCATTTAGATAGGGCCACTCTTACATACTACATGTAATCTGAACATGTAACTGCAAACCACAACTAGAATTCGAACATGACGGGAAGTGTCGGGGTCTACACTCACAGCTACTGGTACCTTTACTAATGTACCTCCCGACGTCTAGCATTTACCAATGTACTTACTAGCACATACTCCCAACCTTATAAGCCTCAAAAAACTCTCTTTACGTATTCATTTTCTATCAAAATATCACCACCCCATAGCAGCGCCATACATACATACATCTAGGAGCCAGGAATATCAGCGGTCTTTCTTGTAATAATTGGAAACCTTACACTGACGCTTTGATTTAATCTCTAGGAGCTATTAGTAGCGCGCACTAGCTACATCAATTTATCGGCCTCTATCTCCTCCCTTGATCTGTCTCGGAGTTCGGAAGGTATTAGGCCCGCCGGTGGCCGGCCGGCTCCAGCGGAAGATCGGGATCCCTGGAGGAGATAAATACGAGTTACAACGCTACATGCATGGCAATATCTTTGTGGGGATTAATTCCTGATATAGTAGAAGTACCGCTGTGATTACATGTATATTTCTAAAGGCGTCAGAAGTGGAAAACTATAATATTAAATAACTGCGTATTCGTACTGACGGGACCGGGAAGGTTATTAGGGTTATTAGTTCATTTCTTGCTCGGTGTCTTTCGATTTTCTTACTCCTGAATTGCTGATATACTTTCATAGCTACCTGTAGAAGATAGAGCATTGCATCTTCTCAATTCAAAAGTGGATTTAATAAAGTCTAGGACATGAGCAATCACAGGATGGGCTCTTTAGCTACGGCAAGGGCCTCTGATCTATCAGGCATCCAATGGTACTGGTACATTCAAATTATACTATGACTCATCAGGTGTTAGTAAATTGAGGGGATATAGTCTAGTCTCCTGATCATAGAACAGATGTTATTGAAGTAGCTTCTCTACATGCTCTAGCATCGATTATTCGAGAACTCTGCCCCGATATTCCAATCACATAGGAATACCTCCGTGGAAACGTCAGGGATCGTCGCCCTTACATCCCTTGTGCCTAGACACAGACCGGATATATCAAGGTGCCTGGCCGGTCTCGCCTGGTTTGTTGGGAAGTCATGGCCGTGTGTGGCACTGCCTTATGAAGGAGTCTTAACACCCTATGGCTATACAGATCTCAATATACAGAGCAGTATATATATAGATAAACTCTGAAAGATGATTTGCAGGCCAATCTAGGCTTGGCAGGGACGATTCCTTTCTGTATTTCATTCTATATTAATTAACTGATGATCGTCAGCAGTCATGTGCCATACGACCACCATGACACCGCAAAGAATCCCCACTAGTAAACGTTATTCTCCAGAAGAGCCAGAGGGGGAAACATAATTCGCTCCCCACATAATTAAGGCAAAGGTTTGATTTTGCGTTGCGTTGTGATTCCACTTCTAGGTAGCTGTCCAATCCAGTCAGCACGCAGCTCGAAGCTTGCACATAGCAATTAGTTCCTTCATGCCAGTCAGCACCGGCTTCCAATTCCAGCTTTCTTTCTTTCAGCGTTCGCACCGGCAAAGCCCGGGAGGCAGGGAGAAATCTTGTTTCCCAGACAGCATTCTGCTGTCTCACCTCATAACCCTCCCCCTTATTAAGCCATGTCGTCGTCAAAATCCCATGTGAAACCAAATCCACCCCCATTTGCGTCGATCCCACAAAACAACGTGGCCCTCCCCGCGAGTGAGATCTTGGTTGATGGTGGGTGGGGAAAAGAGCTTATCGCGGGGTCTTACTTCGGTTGAGCCGAGCATGTGCACCACGATGTAATAACCTCCCGAGACAATAACTAACTCACGACAGCCCAATCGGTTTCTATTCCAGCTGTACCTTATCTTTGTCTCTAAGACTAGACTCGCTCATGTTGATGTCATGGATTGGTACGTACTCGGTCAATACCAAGTGACGATGTTCAATGCTGTGGAAGGAGACAATCAGCGCAGATGGTATTTAGTTAATCGAAATGTGGTATATTTATTAAAACAACAGGAGTAGTAGTAAGTAAACGTTAACCAATCTCCCTTCTCATCTCGTGACAATGAACCCATAACTCCGGCCCCCATAGACATAGGCCCATCCAACATAAGTGTACCAGCAAAACCCGCATAGTAGCAAAATTAAAGATCAAGAAACATCATCAAAGAATGAATCGAATCCACATTGTATTTTTCCGTAAAAAAAACCAATCTTCTCTTTTTTTGTCCCCACTTCTTAGTTGAATTTCCTCATACGTCTCTTCTTCTCATGCAATGAATGCAATTGCAAATTTCCCAGTGTAACATAACGAAAACCCGTAATCGACTCCAGTTCCCATCTTTGCGCTGAAACAAAACAAACAAAACAAAGGAAAGAAAAAAACGAGGAAATACGAGTATAAAAAAAAGTAAACAAAAAAGAAGGAACTCTCAAAAAAAAGTAAACTAAAAAGTCTTTACACAGAACGTAACAAATTCTAGTAGGGGATTGTTCTACCAGAGAAACCAAAAGCAAATCTTTTGAAAAGCCTAGGCACGATGAGAAAAGTAAGTAGAAAGGGAGAGAAAAAGCAACAAAAGAAAAAACCTGCCCCCAACTCGCCAAAACGAAACCCCATTTCCAAGCAAAAAAGAAGCAGAAAAAGCAAATGAAAAGAAGCAACGAAAGGCTAGTTTTATCGATGACCTTGCACCCAACCTCGTGCCCAGTCGCCAGGTCCCAATCCCGTCTAGAATGGAGACAAACGCATACACATCTTCCCTGTACTATACATGTCCTGTGACGAAGTCGCGCGTCCTTCCCTTTCTTTTCTTTTTTAGTCTGATTTTGTAGAGCTGGCCAGTACAGGTGATTCGGCCAAGAGCGCTTCCTCCGGTCCAGGAAGATCCGCAAACCAGGGATGCGCCAGAACCTTTTCGATTGTTGGTCTTCGCTCAACGTCGCGGTCGAGCATCAACCGGATTAAGTCGAGCGAGGTCTCAGACATAACGAAGGGAATCCGGAGTTCGCGATCCATAATTTCATCAATCTTGACATTTCGATTAGAAAGTAATCCTCAAGAACTATTTTTAGGGTGACTCACGTTGTAGAACGGATTCTCCTTGTAGCAGATGGTGTAGAGTAAAACACCCAACGCCCAGACATCTTGTTCTTTGCCCTTGTAAGATTTTCCGGCGAGGACTTCAGGAGCAGCGTAATCTAAGTTATTGTTAGTCTATTTTTATTTCCCTCAAGTTCACAAGCTCAACACATACCAATAGTACCAACGAAGACATCAAAAGGCCCGTTCCGAATGTAAGCAGCGCTTCCAAAATCGATAACCTTGATGTTGCCCTCGCCGTCCAAAACCACGTTCTCATCCTTGATGTCTCTGTGCACAACACCCGCCTTGATATGCAAATGATGAAGCGCTCTAGCCACCTGCACGAAGATACTTCTGCACTCGTCCTCGTCCATGTTGACCTTCAGCTCGATGTAGTCGAACAAATCCATTCCGGGGAGGCCGTGAGGGACCATCTCGATGTAGTAGTTGATGTCGTCCTCAAAGAAGTCGGTCATCTCAACGATATTGGGGTGCTTAAGTCCGTCTCTTCGTAGGTAGTCCAGAACATGAATCTCCAAAGGAACGGTTCCAAGCCTTCGGTCCCGCGTCCATGTATCGACGAGAATACGGCGTTTAGTTACATATTTGAGGACGACGCGCTTTGCATGGTTTCTCTTGTATCTTGCAAGCTTGACTTGACCATAGGCTCCCTGGCCCATTTCCTCCAGGATCACAAAGTCTGAGATAGCCTTCTTTCGTTTAGACATTCCGATAGATGCAGTTGAGGGTACGTGTTTGAGGGTGGTGGGGGACTGACACTCGTCGTCGGAGCTGGGTGGGGTTGGAGACTGTTGAATGGCGTCGAGCTCCCTTAAGAGATTGGCGGGAGAGCCTGGGTCCTCAGGTGAGCTGGGAACTGTAGGAGTGCTCGGCTGACCTGGGCTGGGCCTCTTTGGTGGTGTCAGCGGACGTCGAGAAGCTGCAGAGGCCGGATCTATGTCTAGGGATGCCGCGTGTAGGTGTCGGGAGTACGTGATCCAAAGTGCGTACACAAGCTGGCCCTTCTCCGTAGTACCATTTCGCTCATCTTCATCATCTACAATCATGACCTCTTCCCTATCTTTTGATTCTGACATCACAACCCTCATCTGTACATCTACCTTCAACTCTGCACCATCACGATGTCTGGCTGGAAGACCACTTGATTTTGAGAAAACTGCGATCGCGTCCTCCTTGCCATCCCTCAAAGCAATCATAGCCTTTGCCTTTCGGAAGGAATGCTCAGGGATGACCATACCATCTACAAGATTAACACCGTCCTCATCTACGAGGAATCTGAGGATTCGGTCGAACTGCGGAATCAACTCGTTGATGTCGAGCCCAACCGGTGTCAACTGCCCAAAAAGCGCAGCAGAAAACACAGCATTGGAGCTTGTGATTCTCAGAGTTGAAGCCGAGAGCACGATGATACCGGCAATGTGGGGGAACGACGAGACTCTAAGGGCTTTTCGGTCAGGCAAAGGCTCGACACCGCAGGGAATCGCCATTCCATCCATGCTTATCGCTGTAAACTGATGAATCATGGCAGTCTGATCCATGTCGACGCATCCATCAGCTCTCTTGGGAATCATCGGAATCAAGTCAGAAACGTCGACACCAGTCTCGGGAAGAGTCTCCTCTCCAAAGATGTTCTTGACGTTGCCGGTGAAGCGCATGGCCATTCCTTTTGTGCCTTCGTCCTCTGAAACGTACAAGAATGCTACATCCTCGCTGATCTCCTCCAAAACCCAGATTAATCCTCCCTTCTTCTCCTTCACCCACAAACTGGCGGCTCCGGTGTTACCGTTCCTCTTTTGGATCGGTACGACGTCTCCGCATAGAATTACTCCCCTCGACTTGTTTTGTGGATGGTGAAGGGTTGCGTTTCCACCATTGGGTAAGTCGCCATTCTTCCGTGGGGAGCTGGTATAGAATATATCAGTCTTGGATCTCCTGTTGCCACCAGCAAACGTGCCATTCTGTAGCATCGCTCCGGTGACGTTCGGTGACCCGTGATGACTGTGCGGGTAGGGGAACGACATTGAGGAATTCTCTCCAGAATTAAGTTTAGCTGCGAGCCACTCCCGGCGCTCCTCCCTTACAACTTCCAGAATCCCAATCTTTCGAACCTCAGCTTTGGTGACACCGAAAACCAGGCAAGCCAAATCGTTGGCGGCCAGAATTGTCCAGGGGTGGTGCGCTTCGGTTGTGAAAATCGCTTGTGACGCAGGAGTGTACCGGCTTGTATGACCGTGGACGGAGGATTTGCTCATCATTGGCCGCGGGCCCATCCCGTTCGCAGACTGTGGGACATCGGAGGCTAGATACGGCTGTGCGAGTGCCTCATAAAGCTTCGTCTGCACTGTCAGAGGTGTTGTATCGGTATAGGTCCTCTTCAGACTGGCTCTTCGAGTCGGGGGCGGGGAGCTGTGTGAGGTGGATGTCGACTCGTTGGTTGTCGAGCGGGATGTGCCTTCAGATCTAGTCCCCATTCCATTGATAGAGCTTGCAGATATAGTCGCGCCAATTCCCCTCTTCTCCTTCGAAGAAGCCGTAGGCCCAAAACTCTGCTCAAAGGGGTTCCCATCTACCTCAGCAGGCCCCGAGACTGGCCCTGACATCAATGGGATATTCTCTTCGGACAAAAGATGAGCTTTTTGCAGCAGATCTATTATACTCGCTACCTCCTCGTCTCCATCGATCCTGGCTTGGGCAGACGCTATCATGGGGGATTGCGTTCCCCATCCCAGTTTGTCCCTCATGAACTCTATGCTTCGCTTAAGGATGTTTTGTCTGCTATGGATGAGGTCTTCAGACTGATTTGCAAACGAGAATGAATGTAGCGACTCTGTTGGAAAGCGTGCAAGGTCCTCGCATGACCCCAACGTTGGCGATGTGGGGAATGAGATTGAATTTACTCGGGTTCCAGGCACTGACTTTGAGTGCATGGAATTGGGGATAACGAAGGTCTGCGCGCCAGGAGGGGGGGGCACTTGCTGTCGTATCCGTCGTAGGCCGGAAGTGTACAAATGGTCACCTTCACCAATGGCTACTGGACTACTAGAAGTACAAAAGAAGAAGAAAAACCGTTCAGCTTCTCACGAGCTCTAAAAAATTCCCTCCAATGGATTGAGGGTAGACAAGAAAAAAAAAGCTTATGAGAAATAACAACATACTGAGATAAGGGATCGACGATCCGTTGTGGAGCACCAGAATCTATCGAGAACCGTATCTTTGGGCGAACCGATAAAGAGCCGGCGTCGTTACCGCTGGGGGGGAAATTAAGGCTGACTGATTTTACTGGTGGAGTAGATTTGGGTCGAATGATCTCGCCCACGGAGTCTGAGCCTTCGCCTGCGTTGGGGGGGGGGAAGTCGTCAGCATGGGCCGTTGTCGATAAGCAAGTACATAGAGTTGTGATCGTGCATGTACAACATGCCGTACATAGACCACGCATTCTGCGGGGGAGAGACAGACAAGAGAGCAAAGGAAGGGAGGAGCGGGGGAGGGCAGCAGCTTTCTTCCATATTTTTTTTTCTTTACCACCCTCTGAAAAAGACGGAAAGAATACTCGCGCGTTAATTAAGTCCTGAGAAATTTTTGTGAGGTCGTTGCTACCAAGAATTCTCAGAACTTAATTAACGCGTGAGTAGTTATTAGGGGAAATGAGATATTTAGGGGAACACTGTCTCTCTATCTTGTGCTCCTCTCTTTCCCAGGACACTGGTACTGATGTGGAACAAAAAAAAGGTGCACTTTACTCCTAACCACGGAAAATAATATTGAGACTCACCATTGCGATTATTCGAGACTGTGAGTCCTTCCATTAAATACTCTCAAAGCTAGAAGACTTGAATTGTAGAATCTTGCGGTAAGAAAAACGACGCCGCAGAGAGCCAAGAGAGAGTTCCACGAATCTGTTTCTCTTTGCGATCTGTGCTGTGTCTTTCCTATCACTTTCTGTAAATAATTGTCTTTTTTGTAATCTTTTTTCTTCTGTTCGTCGCGCGGGTTGGTAAAGGGTAATGTATGATACAATAAAAAAAAACTGAAGAAAAGGTCCGCAGGATGGGTTCAGGATTATATCGCCTTGCTTAGCCGGCCGGTTTTGTCGACGGGAGTTTTAAAATGCAGGCTGTCTATGTAATTCAGAAGGGATGGTGGGTAAGATATGGAGGGCCGGGAGAGGTGGGGGGGAGGGGGGCTTATGGATTATGAGTGGGAGGTTGGGGGGTGACCGGGGGGGGCAGTGACGGTGTATGGCTGTCTGGCTGGTTGGATTATTGATTGATTGATAGACAGGCGGGAGTGTGGAGTGCAGTGAGTGAGTGCCAGTGACCGTAGCGAAAGTTTTAATCTGCACTGATTAGAGAGTGAAGTGAGTTCTATTGTATTGTTGTTTTTTTGCTAATGCTACTTCTGCGGGTAGTGGTTGATGCTGCTGCTGCTGCTGCTTTGGAAGTCTTGGTTGAACACTGGGCAGCAGTGGCAATAGATCAGACGAGTGCAACAAAGACGGCGGCTATGACGGGGATTACGCGGGGGGGGGGGGGGGGGGTATGAGAGGTGAGAGGGAGAGGGAGAGGGAGAGAGGTATAAAGGGAGGGAGGAAGGAGGATTGAGGATTGAGGATGGGTGAGAGGTGGTGAAGATGGTGAGAGAGGAACGGAAGGATGGATAGATCGTGAGCGTGATGTGTTGTAGGCAGTTGGGACTGTAGGCGCCAGATGATAGAGTCACAGAAAGCGTGAACGAGTGAGTGTGCCTGCTTGGTGGTTGTGCGGCGCGGCGTTCTATCTCTCTCTCTCTCTCTCTCTCTCTCTCTCTCTCTCTCTCTCAAGGTTCTCTATCACTCACTCACTACTCCCTCAATCACTCACGCCCTCACTCACTCCGTATCCGCGGCGGTGGTAGCAGCGGTAGTACATGTAGTGAGCGAGTGAGTGGTGGACCAGGCAGGACCTAGCGGTGGGTGGCTGGCGTCTTACCACTGTGGGCAAGTAGAATACTTACTTGCCTTAGTGCGTGCCTGCTTGGGTTGTGGGGAGAGAGACAGAACAGGCGGACAGACAAGACACAAAGAGGCTCTTTGCTTGAACGCCCCCCCCCCCCCCCCAGCCCAACCCAGGAATAGAACTGAATGTAGCCAAGCGAGGGTGACGGATTCAACGACTAAAGGCCGGCCGGGCAACGACCCGAAAGACCTGGTGAGGAGCAGCAGGAGTCTGGAGGAGAATAAGGAATGAGACCATGTAGGTACCATACATCCATAGCTACATGTACCCACTGCCGTAAACCCCGAATGATATTGGGAGTAATATTTCTCACTGAGGAAGGAGAACACTCGCAAACGAGTTAGGCCCAATGTTTGGAACGACTTGATAAAAAGGTCAAAGTGGTATTATGTAGGTAAGTGTACCTACTGTAGGTACCTGTCGGTACCTGTATCGAATCATACAGACCAACATCCAGATGCGTCGATGAACAAGACGATTCATCTCGGTATCACGAACCCCTCCCCAAAAAGGTCAATAACGTCCCTGCTTGAACACACGTTCATGACCTTGTCTTCCTGTCCTGTCCTCCTGTACCACAGTTGGTAAGCAGAGCAAGCCCCCAAGTGAGTAACAACTCACAGAAGCAACACCAAACCAAACTAGGTTCGGTTTCCTACCTGCTTCTTCGCGAATTCGTCTTCTCAGGTCCCGGGCGTCCCTTCACGGACTACATCGTATGGATGGATCATGTATGTATCATATCTAGAGCTAGAGCACATGTTACATTGTACCTACATACGGTAGTCTGCCTCACGGGTCCGTTCACCGTCTCTCCTAAAACCTTATTCAATGGGGAGCTGCTCGACAGAAGCAAATCTGTCAGCTTTCTCATCCACTCACGACTCACCTCCATCATCATCATCATCTGGCATTCTCATACCTAATCATCTGCTGGAGATCTCCTGAAAACCCCCTCTTCGCCGCTTCATAACGCCGCTTCATAAAAAACCGTCACCCCCGGCTTTCCCGGCCTAAGGCTTCATGAGGGCCCCCGCCGAGAATTCAAATCAGACTGATCAGATGTTTCGACAGGAGAAAATAAAATAAAAATGATACGTACTTCATCATCATCACTTCAATTTCCGCTCCAAGATATCTCCCCGGGAAGCCTCCCACATGGTAGTCTACATACTATACAGGGTCACCCCTCTCTCTGATCTTTCTCCCCACGCTCAGATGAACTATTATTTTGCGGGTAACTGCTTGAGCTTGATGCACGGTAACTAGCACGCACGATATCTGCCGTATAATTGCGCATTCAAACCTCGAAACTTGTTTCGTCCTGTCTTCTTCATGCGCTTACTCTAGGGTAGAGCAAGTACTCATACTGTCCGTAGCCTGGTACGCTGCTCCTACTCATACCCTGAGATAAATCTCTCCTTGTTCAGTGCTTCTCTCTAAGACTGAAGTGGAATGTGAACCACACCACTTTACGCGCAGTTACCATGCCCTGTCCACACATCACGGTTCTAGAGTTAATAGCGTATCTTCTTAACCGGAGATCTTTTCTTTTGACGTCAATTTCCCCTCCACCGCTTACGTTTTCCAGCTTCATTCAGCCTGGTCCGGATGCGAGATGGACCCTTCCTACCCATCTTCTCTCCTTGCGAACCTTGCACGAAGATCCCATCAAGCTATTCCTCTTCCTTACGTTCCACCAACTCCCGAGCGGAGGTTGAAAGGGAATAATAAAAAATAAAAAAAACCTCTAGGTTCAGGTTCACCAGCCCAAGACTAAATTTTTGAACCTCCTCCCCTCAAAAGCAATTCTTATCGAGAATTACCACCAAAGAAAAAACGAGTTGTCATAAAATATATCCGCCCCTAGCCCCGCTTCCCCGCGTTCTGTGCGCGCGAATCATGTGCAAGTATTGATAATAGGGAGGTACATACATGTAGTAGAGTAACCTCTACTCAGACATACATGTGGCTACAACTGAGTGCTCATATCTACCGTCCCTATACCATAAATACTTCCGAGTTCGCCCTAATAATTAGATACGATCCTAAGGCTTCAATTATACTAACTTACAATAAGATTTCTGAGGTTATTACACTTTACTTGAATGATTCCCCATGCCTTCTGATAGAATCCAGCCTGGCCTTGCTGCAGTAGCATTTAGAAGTGGTGTGTCTTAGACGCAGATGGCGCTCAAAACCCCTAACTGCTCTAGGTACTCCATGTACCAACAAAGGGTGCATGCAAGACGTTGTAAGGAAGACCGCTTACCGGTACTCTACAGGTCTCGGCATAAGATCGATCCTATTAACAATATCGTTTTTCCCTTTCGATCAAGAACGATATATTCCTGAATATCGTCGTTCGTCATGGAGGTGTATGTAGCCACGTTATCCAGAGACAGAAGGAAAGGATGTTTCATGGGGGGAGCGTGACAGTTGTTTTCTCTAGTTGTCAATCGGTTTTGTTGTTATGATAGGTTAGAGTCATTGTAGGTACAATACCGGAACAACCAACACCCGTCTCATCTGAATAGTGAACCATCTACCTTCAGCTTACACTAGGCTCTCGTGACATGTTTTTTTTTCTCGTTTCAGACCCTTATTCAATCCATCAAGACATAGCAACCATGCTCATTAGCATTGATGTGGTAGCACCTGACCTGCGTTCTGCCCGCCGCCCTGGCCGCTGGATTTGGTACAGCGGACCCGAGTTCAACGTTCGTCTCCAGTCTACCGGCCTGCCATCCTCTATTCCTTCGTTTGGTGGTGATGAGGAGATAATAATCAAAAAATTTCTTTGTGCATATTTGTGTATTCCCCCACATTTCCCTCTACGTAATGTATGTAGCATCATGTTACATGTTGTCTTGTCGAAACGACGGGAAGAAAGCTGGTTCGCTCCTTCGTTGTTGTTGAGCCTCGACCAATTTCAAAGAATAGAGAGAAATTTTCTCTAACACTACAAACAAAACTAGCTCACCTTAGGAGTTCCGTTAGTTGATTCCTCAAGCTTGAAGTTGACTTTGACTTGGTTGGCCCTATGACTTTTTCTTCGGTTACTACATGTATTTTCTAAGCGCGAGAGAAAATAAGCGAGTGACTGCGCATGCGCCAGGATGTAGGCAAAAAATATAGGCATCAAAGTTCCAAAAGTGCTTTTAAGACCATACCAGTGCTTATTTAATCAAGATCATTTGATTTTCCAAGTCGGTCTTCAAAGTTAAGTTCGTTCCTCTTTGTTCCCTAAATAATTGTTTTCGACGAATTGAGTGATGTGAAACCTATGTATTTGATCCGGTCTAAACTCCGGAACACAGGAACCTGCAAACCAGCGTGCCCATTAACTCTAATCTTCTAAATATCCTAACTTGGGGGCATCCTTCCCCGTTGCCCCGACAGAGTTTTCATTCCTCCTAGCTTCCTTGTCTTGTCTTGTCTTCTTTTTCTCAACGCTTCGTTCTCTGAACTCTCTAATGCACGCATGGCGCAATTGGCTCGTCTCGTTCATGGAGTACCTCAACATATGTAGCAAAAAAAAAGTGAAGACCGTAACTGCAGCCCGCCTAAGATACAGCCAATCTAGCTAGACCGTTATCAATATGATGTCCACATGATCTGCTGACTCTTCGGAGGAGAGGACAACAACAAGAGCTGCTTCAACGTGTTGTCGTGGTCAAGGGGAACGTGCTCTGGGATAAGGAACAACTCCCCTTGCCTCAAGACATGGTGCACCTACAAAGGCCAAATGCAGGAATTTGGAAGGCCCTGTGCGAAAAAACAGGCCTGTATTAGTAAGCGTTTCTCCAGCTTCGGCCAGGCGGGAAAGGCGGGCATTCAGCGGGCATGTTTAAAACACTGTTGTATCGTATCGTTGCACGGACCAGGCATGTAGGCACCCATTCGCAAACTAAACCATTCCCATTGCTGAATAGTTGATGTCATCTGGTCTCGCCTCTACCACGAAAAAGAAACAAATCCCAGGGCACCCACGCGTTAACTGCGGTAGGGTTGGGTGGCTAGGGTGGGTGTGCTGACTCCGGGACTCAGGGTTGACCCTTTTTTTTTTTTTTTGCCTTTTCACACTTGTGGTGGCACCCAATTTCGGAAAATTAAGGTTTACTGAGTTCATAGAATTAATTCTGCTTGTCGCCAGTATGTAGATATACCTGAGGATCCAGTGACACAGGTTTGTTCAATGTGTATGAGTTCAAACTTCGAAGCTTACATGTAGCATAGACATGTAATTGAGCTGATTGGAGAAATTTATGGGCTTCAGCATTTCTTAAATAACCACCAGAAGATCCCTTGTCTGGGGCTGTGTATCTTTTATAGATTATCATAATGCAAAGGCCAGTGACCCAAGGGCAAAAGTGATATTTGAGCTACGGAGTCCCTATTCATGACGTTATTGAGGCCTTTATAGCTAAAATAAATTCTTGAAGTTGTTTACTTACGGCTTAGGGAGGGAAATGATCATAATGGTAAGTTTTGTCACCCTAGGCCCAATGCCTTGGTGACACGGCCGAAATTGGACCGAGGTGGAACGATCGAATCCGGATGTTCCGTGATTATGACGCCCCGGTTATTTTGACCGGGATTCTTACATGTAGGTAGACCGTAGTCTTCTGTGCTACATTAGGTCTTTCTATATTCAGCCTGGGATATACGCTTCGTATTTTCCGAAGACCGGCGGCTTTGGTTTGTTTCCAGAAGAGCGGCGTTAGGTATCTCGGCAATCGTTGGCGGCGGCGGGACGGGGAGACTACCAAGCAATCAAATAATACTCCTGTATCATAACATATTTTCTCCCATCCTTCCCAAGTACGTGTCTATCATATTTGTCTCCTGAAACCTCATAAGGAGGTGATATTATCTCTGTGGATAAACAAAGGTGACTCTGTGTTGTCACTCACATATCATGACCAGTATTGGCAGCTTAGATTCCACCGGAGTTACTGGGTCTTACGCAGGATTGGATTATTAGCTAGTGGATTAGCTGTAACAGCACGAAGAATACTCGAAGGCTTTATAACAGGCCCAGAAAAGACACCTTAACGAAAAGTAGAGGCTTTGGTGCGTAGTAATGAACACATCCCATTTAGTGGCTCTAGTAAGAATGATGGAGTAGAGGGACTGTAAAAAGAAAAGAATAAAACTAGGACTGAGGATGTTGATGACGTTGCTAGAACTCCTCAGAAGCACGCGCAGTTCTCAGTTTTTGACTAGCTAGCTCAACCAATACTCCGTTGACACTCCCACAGCGGTAGCATTTCACAAAAGATCTATCAAATAACACCCTCATCCTGAAATCTCACTGCATGCCAATCTACCTTGAATACAAATCAGCATAGCGCATTATCTAAATTCATTTCTGTTTCAAATCAGTATGAATATCAACGCCCTAAATATCAGCAATCGAGAAAATGGCTTTCCGGCACCTTCATAATACTTAATTATATTGGATCGTGCTTTCTTGAGTCCGAGCGTCCCCAGTCGGGTATGTTGGTCTTAATGTCCTGGTCTGGTACCTGTTGGGTGGGCCCTTACATCTAGACTCCAGATTATGGCTAGGGATCCATGCATCGTGGCTTGTAAAAATAATCAATTGATTGCAGCATAGATTATTACTGGCTACCCCCCGCAGAGACGACAGAGGAAAACATCCAGGATGATGATCTACAGCTAAGCGGGTCTATTTGCGTTCTGTGAGACGCTTTTATCGGTTCTGCAAGAACACGTTTCCCATGTGCAGCTGAAGATCGACTCCCTGGCTGCAAAACCAAGAGGATCAAATTTAGGAGTCAGTCTATTTCTTTCATACAGGTGATGATTCTCTTTGGGAATATAAACTGATATTTGATGTCCGGGGAGGGGTTGGTCTCATATGTTGATGCTTTTATATAGGTAGCCGTCCGTCTGAGGTACTAGGTACTGATCCTCACGATTCAGCTTCCTACGTGCTGTGGTTGAACGTACCTACATAGGTACATACTCTAGAAACCATGGGCCTAGAACTATAGAGAATAATCCACTTCGAGCCAGTAGGACGTAATGAATAGGTATAAAATGAATTTATGCTATGCATCAGCACATCAACAACTCGGCTTCATTTGTGTTTGTCTGTCGTTCTCCCGGCTTCATGCCGGAGAGGCACAAGTATGAGGAAACATTCAAACTTAGGGTAAGCCCTCTTGTTGCTCAAATGGATGAGAACAAGGTAAACGTGGCCATAGTATCCTATCACAAAACAAAGTGACTTCTAGACTTTGTACCCATTGCAAAGCTACAGAACGGCGTGTAGCAATGCCCGCTCACCACGCGTCGACGAATGCCTACAGCATTTGATAACGGTGTTATCATATTGCACCCGCTTTCAGGCCATGGATGCATGCTCTCCGATCTGACCATGGGACTCGATCTTCTAGCGACTCCACACCTTTTCGATTATCAGGCAGGCCGAGTGATAAGGAGGGCCCTGGAGCCTCCATCCATCCCGGGTCCCTTCGGGGGTAAACAAATGAAGTCGGACTTTTGCGGAAAGTCAGGCTGTCTGAAACCCTTCGAATGGTAGCCCTAAAGCATGGGTTGTCTGTCGCGAAGTGATTAGCCCTGCAGTTCCAGCACGTCTTTATGGCCATCGTGATACAGTATTAGGATCGATTATTGTCTGCTTCCAAGCTGCTAGGGTCATAATTTGGGCTCGATCTATTCACTTCTGGCCCAGTCTTAGACAGATATCACATTCATTTAAGCAGTCGTCTCGCACAGTTCTCCACAGTTTGTTTGTGTAGCTAGCTGCAGCCTGTAATGACAACGGTGTATCCGGCTAAAAAGTAACCCCCTTCGCCCTTCACCCTACGGAAAAACCATTGAGGTGACGTTTAGGAAAAAACAAACGGAGAGGCTTTGGGCACACAGTAGACTAAGCGAATTTGCGGGTAGGTAGTCGTGACGAACGGTGCTCTTTTCTTTCTTTTGACAGTTTTAACGGTGGTATTGAAATGCTTGGTTGGCCGTATATTCTAGGGTTGCTTTTTCGAGTCCCGATCTCGATCCGTACCAGTGACAGGACCGGCGATTCTTCAGCTAGGGACTTCACAACAGCTACTGACACCATGTTACCCTACCTGGCGCTGCACGTGCTTATCGATCTTACTCTACTTCTTGCATGCTGCTTGTTACATCTGGGTAGAGAATAAATGCTCTATGAAGTTGGAAACATACTTTAACTCGGTTTCGGCAAGTCGGGCACTCATCATAAAATGTGCTTGAAGACCGAGTGATGGTCTATGACTCCAATTGGTATAGCCATACCAGAGCACAAGTAATCAAGCTCGGCGAGATGGGAATCTCATTTCAGCTTATGATCCATGTTCAAAAGGAAATTAAACTATAAGATGGGGAGGTCATGCATCTCTATCTTGCATATAAGGAAGTCTCACCGGGACTATCATTGTAATGTCCCCTGCGTCAGCCTGTACGTATGTGGGCTCCAAGGGTATCTATGGTAGTCTCCCTTTTCTCTCAAGCCACATCACTAGCGCCTATACATTGGGCCAATTATTATATTACTTTTTGTCTTATCCTATGGGCTTTCCTGGGTCTGGGGATCCCGAAGGTTGGGATGTTAATTGCTAGTGCCCGGTTGATCCGAGCCTCTGAGAACCACTAGACCGTTATAAAAATGTGTGGTCTAAGGGGAACATTATTTGAAGATCCGCTATTATAACTATAAGTTTTGAACTATACGAAAATCCATGCATGGAATGACTTATAATTTCCATTTCTGTCTCGTAATAATTTGTTTATCCTATAAGGCATTTACGTGAGTATATGTACTCTTGTTACGCAAAGTCACTAATGTGACTCCACCTTCCTCACTATTAAAAAAGGAATACTTTACGTTGATGCGTCTCCAGATGGTTAGTAACCAACCGGCCGGCACCCCAAGGTTTACTCAGAGCCTTAATCACGAGACATCACTCGCATGGCTCCGACCTGTCAGAGGTGAGTTCCCCGAAGATCATTTTCGGAGCCCAATTAGGTAAATGTTTATTAAAACAGGTCAAATTATTCATATATCTTGTCCTACGGCGCAAAAGCTTAACATTGAAAGTTTATGTAATGCGAGTGATAGCACATGATCACTAATAGTTGTGCAATTAACCTTATGCAGCGCAAGGTTGCAGACGTATCTTAGGGATCATGAGCTCAGGAGAGATTAAATTCTATACCTACTAGGCCGTTGGTTCTCTGATATATGCTTGATAGTTTTTTTTTCTTTCTTCTTTCAAGGCCGGTAAGTTTTGAGTTTACGTAACGTTTTCCAAGCTTTGTTATTATATCAAAAGTCATATAAGTAGCTAACCCACCGGAACACACGAATCACTGGAAAGACTGGTTCGACATGAGTACGGCCATGTCAGAGAATAAGCGTAAATATCGTGGACACGGGTTACGATATGTGGGCTAGAAGCACAGGGTACAGAATGTATGTGCCCATGTCCATTTGTTGTGAGTCTTCTAAAGTTTAATATATATAATGCCACACGTGCACGTGGTGTACAACGGATGCAGACTCTTACCGTATACCCTTGCAGCTTTTGCACTGCACAGCTGTGTCAGACAGTGAATAAGAATTTCCCGTGGATCTGTCTTTTAACGGACATGGAATAGAGATGACGGCTGTGAACCGGTATCCGCCCGTTACTCAGGCCAGATCTGCAACTCTACTACCTACGAGGCTAATATTTCTACTCGAATATAGCCCCCCACACCATCTTCAATGCATGTATCGACATTGCGTGCTGGCGATCCACGTTCCCGGACGTAGGCAGCCGTTGGGAGTAACAAGAGTGACATAAGCTTGCTCGCTAACTTCTACAGCGCTGCAATGCGGCTGGTACCTTGACATATCCTTCAGTACATGTACTCGTATTTTCCTGACGTTTGTGGACGCGACGAATATTGCATACCATACAAAAATACGCCAAGCTCATGATTTTTGGTGTATGCAATAGTGGCCCAGTTTAAAAACGTCAGGAAGATACGAGTATATGTGTCCTTGAACAGGATTTACAGTGCATGTCGAACACAGCAGACGGGCAGAGTAATTAAGTACACTACCTTGAAGATACATCCATACTATTCTATTGCAAGGTATAGGACAAGAAACGGCCGATTTATCGAGCACTATGCGCTATTAATTTATCTAGGTAACGGTACACCTCGTCGAGTGGCGAATGAGTTACAAGAAGGTCTTCCAAAAGAAGCTTTCTACAGTAACTGGTGCCTATCCCAATATTGACAAACCTGTTTTACTAACGACGTCCAATGACCAGTCCGACATTTCCCGAATGAGATGCAGCTGGCGAATCATTGGCCCCATCGGCGCCAGCCGCTAACCAGAGTGGGAGAGTTGCCAAGAGATGTGTTCGTTCCTCGTCCAGCTACAGCAGCCCCAAAACCACGGTTTGCATCCACCACCCCACCGTCATAATTGATTTGTATCTATGTGGGGTAACTGCAGTAAAACAATAAAATTTGTTTCGACGACGCATTATCCCTTCACCTCGTGCTCTCGACTACATATATTTCTAACCCCAGAAATACAATGCTCACCAACAAGGTCGTTGAGCTTGAGAACAGCGGCAGCGAGACTGAGGACGTCGATATCTTCGAGCAGTCCATCTTCACCATCTTCGCCGAAGCGCGCAACCAGCACGGCGAGCCTGGCCACTATGTCCTCTACAAGTCCGATGTATACGGCGACATAAAGCTGCGCCTATCAGACCCGGACAAGGAGAACAACAGCCTCTTTTCGCACTTTCTTTGGAATGCACGTAATATAGCTCCGTCCGCCGGTTATAAAGTGTTTTTTTATGACGCAGCGGCTTTTGAGGATTTTTGCGTGGGGGAAGGGGGCTAATGAGGGATCAACGCGCGGCAGGTTTGTCTGGGAATATAGGCGGGTGTTCAAGCTGCTGAGATGATCACGGAGGGCGAGTTTGATGTCAAGGACCAAACGGTAGTTGAGATGGGGGCGGGCGCGGGGCTGCCAAGTATCATATCGGTGCTTGCAGGAGCTAAACAGGTATATTGAACTTTTTCCGGGATTCGTTATTGGTTTATTGGTTATTGGCTTTATTGAGAGAAGGGAATATTTTGAACTAATGAACCTGTCAAACATGCAGACGGTAATATCGGACTATCCCGCAGACGAGATCATTAGTAACATCAGCCAAAACATCGACACCAACATCACCTCCCCACCCGACCGCCAGCGGGTGTCCGTCGCCGGCCACATGTGGGGCGAGCTCAGCGACGATCTGTGCACGGCGAACCCGGGCGGGTTCACACGGGTCATTGCGGCCGACTGCTTCTGGATGGACTGGCAGCACGATAATCTGAGCAAGTCGATCGCACATCTGCTGGCCAAAGACGGAGGGCTCTGTCTCGCAATTGCCGGGTACCATACCGGGAGGGCAAAGGTTGCAAACTTCTTTGACTCTGCGGAGAGGGCCGGGCTGGAGCTAGTGGGACCCATCAGGGAGAGGAATACGGAGGGGGTGGAGAGGGAGTGGGTTAGGGATAGAGGGTTTGAGGACCCAGTGGAGAGGAAGCAGTGGTTGGCGATTGGGGTGTTCAGACATAAGTTGTGAATGTGTGGACTTGGGGAGTTTTGTAGATTTTGTTTTACTTTTGCGCGGTGCATGCTAGCTAGAGATAGATACCATAATCGTTTCTGAAGATGCTCTGGAATTATAGACTTTTATTTTTATTCTATTTACAATGCTATACTCTACTTCCTGCGGAAACAGATTGAAGATATAGCCTGCCCCGTCTTTCCCCCAAACGAGAAAGAAGGATAGGATATCTTCCCGTAGTACTCGAGATCTGTCACACAGCTATTAGCACTTCCTCCAAACATCACTCACAAACACAACCAGAAACCCACCTTGATTCACCAACAACTTCTTCTTCAGCTCCTCCTCCGTCCAATTACAGCTGGTGACCACCAACAGCCCGCCCCTCGCCATCACGCCCACCACCCCCTGCGTATACCCCTCATATAGCCTCCTCCCACTGCCATCCTCAAGCACCTCCCCACTCAACGAAATCGCATCAAACGTCCCCTTATCTAGCACGACCCCGAACCCCCCCTCCGGCACCCACTCCGCCGCACTCAACTCATCCTTCACACAATCCGCCACCACAAACCTCACCCTCTTCTCCACTCCCCTCTCCTTCGCAATCTTCTCCGCGAGCTCAACAGCCTTGGGCGAGTAATCGATCCCCACCATGGCACCCCCATCATCATCATACTCGCCGCACTCGACGAGCTCAAACAGCAGATGCCCATTACCCGTGCCGACGTCGAGGAAGGATGTTGAGGCGGGCAGGTCCTGCGAGGAGAGGTAGCGGAGGATGCGCGACTCGGCGTCCGACTCGTCGAACCAGATCTGGCCCTCGTTGGTGGGGTCGGCGGAGAAGTTGTGGGATTCGGTCTCGTAGGCTTGGTCCCAGCTGTGGTTCTTGCGGGTGTTAGTCTGTATGTAGATTGTGTTTGAGATCACTACTGGTATAGCTAATGATGCAATGGTAGCTGCAGCTGGAGAGGCAGGGAGGCAGGGAGGGAGGGAGGGAGGGAGGGAGGGAGGGAGGGAAGGAAGGAGAGGAGGGACCCACTATTCCTTGGTGCCCAGCTTGCTGGGGTTTAAGTGCTCGCTGGTGGGCTCTGGAGGTGAAGTCATTATTGCAGCGGTGTTATGAGTATATGGATGAGTGATATTGTACCCGATTGCTTTTTTGATATTGGGGACGCGCTATGGGACACCGGCGGGGTAGTGCACATGCGTGGTGGGGTAGGAGTGCGGCTCCGCACCCTGCCAAGCGTGCAGAAGTCTTGTCTCAACCTCAGCGTTCTGTGATGCTGGTTGAGGTTCAGAATTCTAGCCTGTTGTCTCTCGAAGGGTCAGGTTGGCACTAGAAATGAAAATAGTGCGAGTGTGAACATGTGAAGAAGGTCGTTTCCTCCGAGTGATAGGGCATGAATTAATACCTCTAAACCCACACGATAAGAACGGAGTGGTTACAGAGGAAAAAAAAATTTGTTTATATTTATCTTTACCACTCACAATTATTTTCTGCAACTAGCATATCTAGAGTTAGTACCTGTAGCAAAACAGATTTACAAAACTCATTCAGCCACGACTAAGAAATCCGGTATTTCCACCCCACTTCTTCTTCTTCTCCTCCTAATTGTTTCGGAGCAAATCAATAGATGCCTTTCTTCAAGCACTTAAGCTCGGGTCCCGCAATAATTTTTCAAACACACAAAGGATACCCAACGATCTATCAAAAACAAAAAGACCTCGAATTTATTTGCCCAGTTCCACTCCCTGAGATCGTCTACGGAGAAGTTTGCATCAATTCCCCGAGATTGGCCAATGCCTGGTTCGCAAAAAATCGAACATCTACGTCTTCATCTCCTTGCAGTTTCTCCAGACTTGGAGTGATCTGCTTCTGTATCAACTCCAAACCTGCAGGGCATGGGCCATTGTTTGCATCCTCCGGCCGCAGGCTCGCCAAGGTTCCTTCGGCGGGGAGCTGTCGGAGAACATTGATAAGAACTCCATAAGACTTCGCAACGTTGAAACGAATGTTGGGGATTGGGTCATCGATCAGCTGGTTGATCATGGGTAGGATATATTCTTGGATGACCGCGATATTGACAGCGGGGGCGAGTGTCTGGGATTTCCGTTAGTTTCAAAGGATTTGCTAGAGAAAAACGGGGAATGCACTTACCGTGATCGCAGCACAGGTTGTCATACGGTACAAATAATTAGTTTGGTTGCCCATAGCCATAACTTTAGGGATGATAGTCTGTCTAGCCCATTCAACGCCAAACACCTCTGTCAACTTTTTCAGGTTTTGAGTTGCAGCTTCACGGATTGAAAAGACAGTGTCTCCCAACCAGCTCATGCACAAGTTTCCGAGCTTCTCATCGAAAAATTCTACGCCTAGCTGTTTGGCGAGGAGGGGAATGTATTCAATGATCGCCAATCTTACTCGCCACTGTTTATCTTCGGCCAATTGGACGATAGCTGGAAGGAGGGATTGAGAAAGAAGCTCAATACCGATAACTATTAAAAGATATCAGTATCCAGATAAATAGAAGAATAGAGCCATTATTACCATCATTTACAAGCTCCAGTTTTGAGATGATGTGTAGACGCACATCGGGAAATTCGTCCTTGAGCATCTGTAGGAACATTGGCAGGAGGTGCGCAATTGTTCTAAAGTGCGAAAAGATACTTAGTATAGCACTCTCCAAGCTTCAAAGACAAAGATTCACTCACTCGTCCTTTCCAAGAATGGGGGCAAGTCCACTGATTTGCGTGCCCAGAGAGGCCCTGACATGCTGGGAGCCATCGCTGACCAAGTCCTCAACAGCTCCCATGATCTCATCCAAAAGAGTCTGGCGGTCAAGCAACCCACAGAATCCTACATTTCACTTAACTTATCTGTCCCTTTGACTGAATAATGGAGTAAAATGATTACCTGGGATTTGTCCGGCAACAGCAGTTCGGACCTCCGCCTCGGAGTCCTTCAAAAGTTTGACAAAAGCAGGAACAAGATCGCGCCTAACAATGTCATCTCCGACAGCTTTCGCAAGCTAAGCAAAAATCCGATATGTCAGTTGAATCTGACATTCTCCTTGTAGCATAACCAATAATTACCTTCTCGAATCTGTCCGCAACCATGTATCTGACTCTCCAACTCTTGTCTCCAAACAAGCTTCTGAGAATAGCCAAGAGGACTGAATGACTTTGTTGTTGGTCCTTGGGCACAACCTCCGCAATGCTAATCAAAACCTCCACCGTCAACAACCTTACGCTGTCCTGATCATCCTGGGCCAAATGTTGGAACAGAGGAATCATCTCGCTAGCTACCAACTCAGCGGGCATAGCCTTGACGAATTTTGCCAGGTTTGTAGCTGCCTGTCTTCGTACCATGGGGGTATCATCGTGTACGAGCTGGGAGAATTGCGATCTAAGTGAATCCTGGGAGCGAGGGGATGATTTTGAGTATGGGACCGTGTAGAGACCCGTCGCCGAGATCTTTGAAGTAAACCAATCGGCTTTTGAAAGACGAATGACAAGAGGAATAAAATATTCTTCGATTTGAGCTTGAGACAGGTCATCGCATATTTTGTTGAGTGATTCGACTGCCTATGATACTTGTCAGGGCTAGAATACGAGGCGCAACTCGGTTGATACGCCAAGGAAATTAAAGTTGAAGCTTCATAAACCTACCTTCTCACGCACAAGTGGCTCTTCAATAGCAGCAAGATTCTCCAGAGGTGAGAGAAGCACGTGACCATGTTCAGGACCTCCAACATATTCCACAAAATTTCCAAGCTCCTCGCTGAGAGCAGTCAATACCTCATCTTCGTCTTCTACAGATTCTGTTGCCCATGAAAATACGCCAGTCAGCACTACTCGAATGGATGAAAATGCATGATGCTTGGTTTATTTGTTTTCTCTTTTCCTCTCTCTCTCCTCTCCCTGTCTCTTTTTTTCTCTTTGCTTTTTCATCATTATTTTTTGACATTCACTATTATGCGTACCGTCTAAAAATGGAATGAGTTCATCCCGGGTTCGTTCTGCGCCCAGCGCGAGAGCGATGGTCGATAGACGCTTGATAGCGTTCAAGCGGAGAAGAACATCGTCATGCTGCAGCCTCCATTAGTAACTTGTGCTCCATAATCAACAATGTTCGCCGAGTATCGCCAGGTTAGTTCCAACCTTTAGTTCATCTATCAGGACAGCTATTGGGTAAAGCTCATCGGAAGCGGGCTGAAGATCCATTGTGCAAAGAGGAGCAAGGGATCAGCTTGTTAGGGTCGTGCGTAGTTATTGATCTCGATAGGAGATCGATGGAGGTGTCTTAGGTGAAGGATACTATTGTTGTTAGAGGTAGCTCGAGGGAAATCGAGAGGTTTACTGGGCACTATGAAATGTAAGAGGGATGGAATTAGTTGAAGAGCCTCAAGGGTGGTGGGGGGGATCTCGCTGAGTAGGTAGATCGTTGAAGGGTATCGTGCAGGGAGGGGCAATCATATCGGATAAGGGGGGGGATGGGGGTGGTGGTATGGCAAGTCAAGAATTACTAACAAGAGTTGGTTGGGGGTATTGATGAAATAAACTGTGTACTATGGTATCTTATGCTTGCTTGCTGGGCTGCGACCGATAGCGTCCAACAGGTCGAAGCAGCAGCGGGCGAGCAAAGAGGGTAGAGGGCAGAGGGGAGGGGGGTGTCAGAGGAGAGGGAGGAAATGTCAAGAAGAGAGGAAGCAGCAGCAACAAGTGGAGAAGAAGCGGGAATGAGGGGAGGGACACACACGGTAATTGAGCAAAAGGGCGTGGGCGTGGATGGATGGATGGAGTGTTGATGTGGATGTGGGGGAAGGAGAACAGGCTTGAGCTGATATGGCTTGGGATGAGGGGCTTGTGTTGTTGCTGGAATAAGAGCAACGAGTGGGATGTGTTGGTTGTGTGAGGTGAGAGATGCTGTTTTTCTTTCTCTGTCGCACCCTGCTGGCTCTGCTAGTAAAGTCGAGTGAGAAGCAGCACACAGATAGCACAAAATAACTACAAAGCACCTTACTATCAAGCAAGTAGGAAGCTGGTCCCGTGTAGAGGTGATGTATTACGCCACATTTTGTAGATAGTTGGTATCTCGCACCGCCACACTATGAGGCTTATCTGAAACCCCCGCACAACCCACCAGCCTTTGACCCCTCCAAACCCCTCCATCGAGTCATATCTGCCAAATCACAGCTGCCGACTGCAGAGCTCACAGACCTCATCGCAGCTCAATTAACAACCTCTGTTTATCTGTTTGATAGAGAGCCAGCAGGCCACCTTAAGCCATGCCTACCGTTGCAGTAAATAAGTATGATCTCTTCGAGGCTCTTGGCCAGCAGTACACCACCGAAGAATTCGATGAGCTCTGCTTCGAGTTTGGTATGCGGCTCTGTCTCTATTTTTATATATGCATAGTTAATCGTATCACTAACCATGGTTTTCGAAATCCATAGGTATCGAGTTGGACGAAGATGTATGGTCTCATGAAAAATACTTCATGGTTTTGGAAATGATTGTTCTGACAGTGTTCTAATTTATCAATAGACTGAGGGCGATGCCGACAGACCAAAAGACCAGCCGCCTCAACTCAAAATTGAAATTCCCGCCAACAGGTAAAATTATCCTCGCCGTTAAAGATTGCAGGAGTTGACACACAGTAGATATGACATGCTCTGCCACGAGGGTATTTCCCTAATGTTGAACATCTTCCGTGGAAAGACCCCAATGCCAAATTACCGTGTCGTTCCTCCCGCTGAGGGCCAAGTTCACGAGATCCATGTCCATGAATCGGTACCAGACAGACTTTGATTTCCAGCACATGATATTTCTACTGACACCGAGCACCAGACTACTCAAATCCGGCCGTATGTCTCCGCTGCTGTGCTGCGTGGGATCAAGTTCACCCAGGACCGATATGACTCATTCATTGCGCTCCAAGATAAACTTCACCAGAACCTGTGTCGCCAGCGTACATTGGTGTCTATGGGGACCCATGATCTCGACACAGTAAAGGGACCCTTCACCTACGAGGCCCTCTCACCGGAGGAGATTGTCTTTACGCCATTGAACCAGGAGAAGGTTATGAACGGGAAGGAATTGATGGAGTTCTACGAGGTTCGCGCTCGGGCGAGATCCTGCTGGAGGATATTCCACATTTGCTGAAGCTCTGGTTTTAGAACGACAGGAACCTCGGGAAATACCTCCACATCATCAGGGACTCGCCCGTGTACCCTGTTATCCTCGACGCTGAGCGCAACGTCTGCTCACTCCCCCCAATCATCAACAGCAACCGCTCAAAGATCACTCTCGACACCCGAAATGTCTTTATTGAGGTCACAGCGACTGACCGCACCAAGGTCGAGATCGTTACCAACATCCTCGTCGCAATGTTCTCCCAATACTGCGACGAAGCTTTCACGTATTTCTCCCTCCTCCTCCTCCTCCTCCGCAGATCCCGCAAGCGCTACTAACACCCCAATAGCGTGGAACCCGTCAAGATTGTCTCTACCCACAACTCCGAGTCCCGTGAAGTACCCAATCTCACCCCCCGCTCCACAACCGCCGAAATCAGCTACATCAACTCGTGCTGCGGTCTCTCCCTCACCGCCGAGGAGATCTGCAAGCTCCTCGAGAAGATGTCCTTCATTGCCAAACCCTCCACCACAGACGCCGACATAATCGATATCGAGGTCCCCGTTACCCGCGCCGACGTACTCCACCAATGCGACATCATGGAAGACGTCGCGATTGCCTACGGCTACAACAACCTTCCCAAGACCTTCCCCGGCAAATCGGGTACCATCGCCGCTCCTCTTCCCCTCAACAAGCTCGGCGACATTGTACGTCTCGAGGCTGCAATGTGTGGATGGAGTGAGGTGATGCCGCTCATCCTGTGCTCGCACGACGAGAACTTTGCGTGGCTCAACCGCACCGACGACGGCAAGACGGCCGTGAGGCTCGCCAACCCAAAGACCGCAGAGTACCAGGTTGTGCGTACCTCGCTGCTGCCCGGTATCTTGAAGACAATTAGGGAGAACAGGAAGCACTCGCTCCCAATCAAGGTTTTTGAGAGCAGCGATGTTGCGTTCAAAGATGAGAGTCTGGAGAGGAAGAGTCGCAACGAGAGACATTTTGCGGCGGCGATCTGCGGGAAGACAAGTGGATTTGAGGTAGTCCATGGTCTGCTGGATAGAGTTATGGCCATGTTGTCTACGGGTGTGAAGGAGAGCGGTGCGGAGGAGGCGAAGGAGGGATACTGGATTGAGGCCTGCGACGGTGAGCCGTATAGAACTTTCTGTGTCTTAGAAACAGCACTGACATAAAGAACAGACCCAACATACTTCCCTGGCCGCGCAGCCAGTATCTGGATCAGCTACCAGGACGGCAGAAAGGCGTCAATTGGAACCTTTGGAATGTGAGTGATAATTCATGACGCAGCTCTCCCCCCGCCAAGACTAACAAAACGACAGTCTTCACCCCTCCGTTCTGGAGAAGTTTGAAATCCCATACCCGGTTTCGGCGATGGAGATAAATCTCGAGGCATTCTTGTAGACGGGTCTGTGATCTGTTGGTGAGGGCCAGGCATTTGAGATTTCTGGGCTGGAATACCATATTGCATTGGGTTCTTTCGTGCTAGTTAGCTTGGGCTTGAGGTTTGGTTTTAGAATAAATAAATAAAAAAGCTTTCTATCTTTCAGTGCGAGGGCTTGATCCCTCAGATACAGTCATTTTTGGGGTAAAGAGCGGTTGCATCTCGAGATATCACTCGCAAAAAGGGGATAATCATCATCACATTTTAGCAACTAGCATCCTACAAACAATTCTTGGATTATCAACCAACAGCTAGCAACCACTACAGATACCGAACTATAGCTACCGCGTAAGACGTAACACGAAAGCCATCAGTTAAGGTTTGTACTTGCTGGATCTAAATAATATCTAATTTGCTTATCCCATCCACAATCCTCAACCAGATGAAAATATGTCTTTTTTCTTAAAATAAACTCGTAGACGTCTGGTGCGAAACTGTACATAGGCTATAGTCATCGATCAGCTGTAAAGACATTCAATATTCTCTCTTTCATTATTTTTACACCCACAGTCTTATCAATTCCTGAAATTCTACTCGCCATGCTGATCTATCATGTCTCTGCAAGATCTCCAGCTATATGCTGTTTGTGAGATTTCTGGCCAGTTTGTCAAGTCTGGTTTCTGGTGCAATATATTCTATGGACTTGAAAAACCTCGGACGAAAGCTACACGTAAACGCAACCATCTGGTAACGTCTACATATGTCAACCTTATATGATGTTTGGCTTCATCAAGCGTCGGGATCATGGCCTCAAATAAACCTATAAACCCACTTGACGTCGCGGACCCCACTGCATGACAAAGGACAACATTTATGCTCCTTTCGAGTCCTCGACATCGCCCAAGACCAAACAGGGACAAAAAGGCCACAAGGTGCCTCTCCCCGTGAGAGAGAGGTAAAAAGATGACCAATGCAACTTCCCCGTAAGGCGAAGGGCAGAGATCAGGCCCCCTCTCGCAAAGCAAAGAGGAGAAACCAAAACCGATGTCACCTCCCAAAGAAAGTGACAAAGATAAAACCCTTCTCCCAAAAGTAGGGGGAGAGAGACAAAAAGAGGGGCAAGCAACCCAAAAAAGACCAGCAGCCCTTATCAAGTCCTCGGCATCGCCCAGGACCCAAGAGGGGCCGAAAAAAGAATGTCGAATATTGGCCTCCTCCCGATGAAGGGAGGAGGCAGAGCACTATAAAAAAAGAAATCTCCTCCACGTGAGGGGAGGGGCGCCAAAGCACTCCCCCGTGGGGGGGGGGGGGGGGAGAAGACACAGAAATGGAGTCCAGCCCATGATGGGGCGGTTACTAGGTGCTCTAACCCCCCGACGGGGGGCGAGGGAGAAGGGTTGCTGGGGCAGGGGGAGGGGGAGAAAAAAGAGGGTTGTCGTATGGCCCCGTGAGGGTTTGAGGAGGGAGGAGGAGGAGGGGGGGAAGGAGAGCCATTAGTGGCTACATGTTGAGGATGCTGTTGCATGAGGATGGAGAAAAAAGAAGGGAGGAGGGGAATTTGCGCCTTTTATGGCTGCTGTGCCAAGGGTGGTTGACTGGCTGGGGCTTGGTAGAGAAGGTCTTCGCTAACGGTTCATAGCTTGATTGTCTCTTGGATCATCCGTATAGGTACATGTACTACTGAGATGCCCGCTTGGTATTTTCCTACTGGGAGGAGAGGTATGCGAATCGAGTCACAGGGCATCACTCGCATGCCAAGCCCACATACCTACATGTACCTACATGTACTATGACTCCCAACCGACGAGATACAGGGCGGGGGAAGAGTTAGATCAGAAGAGTGATGATTCAGAGAGTTCTTTAGCTCGATAACATACTACATGTATGTACAAGTAGTCAGATTTGGGTTCACACACAAAACCCCCTCCGGGCCAAAATAGATATGTGACACACACCAATCTATCCGAGCGTGGACATCCTTTCGTTCGTTGCAGTAACAACAGAGACAGATCAAGCCCACGATGGCATGACGATATTCAGGAAATCTAGCTATCTACGGACCGTAGAGGCATAACAATAGGTATAAGAGGGGACACAGCAAAAGGAGGTTCACAGAGTGAGGGTTAAGTTTTACTACCGAGCAAAAGCCGCCCCCAAGAAGCCTTCCCCCCCCCCCCACACCCCCAATTTTTACTTTTGAGAGAGAATTTGGAACATGAGAGAAGTGGTGTGGGGAGAGTGTGCCTAGTGTTTAGTGATATGTATTGTCGGGTGCCAAAAATAGCCGATCACCTCTCGACAACGTCGAAATCCACTTGAGGCCAGAACAACCCAATAATCAGGAGAGCAATTGACTAATTTCAGGTCTCCTAAACGGGAGTTAGATGCTTGAAAAGAATGGACTTGTCATGAGCCCCATAAGACCAGCTATGCTCTTATGGCTTGGCAACACATAAAATCGCTGTTAGTAGCTTTAGACCTTGGAACATTATCATTACAATACTATTACATACAGTCTTTGCATTATAAACATCACTCCCGTGTCTTGGTGACTGTAGTGGGGTGATAGGACTTACCCCTCTGACCTCGAAGGTCTCGATGTGAGGTTTGTTGGCAGGACAGTTTTGGTTGCTATGAGCCTCACGAGGGTGCCAGTGATCGGTTATTTTTGGAACCCGATAATGTTGTACTTTTGAGGCCACATTTGTGCTTGGGATGAAGGACATTTGATGTTGGTGGAGGTTATCGTAACAGTAACTGCAGAGGACATGAATGACGTTGTTCGAATGTTTACTCCCCACAACTCTATATATGGAATTTCTTACGGGATTTTTTTTATCCTAGTATACATGTATGGTGGAAGGTGCGGGGAGTGGTAGAAGAGTTGGATCAGGAACTATCACTCGGTTTCGTGTCTAGCGGCAACAGCTGAAACAGCCGCAACCACCTATATACCACCAATATAATTAAGACCACGGAATAAATGACAAAACGAGTACCAAGTACCGATCAAGAAGTCATATGTAAAGTATAGCTCATTTATTTTCTATAGATCCCAACCTATATAACATACAAATACAGTGTAACTTTACGCCCTCTACACCACGAGATAAAAAACAAAGAAAGAAAGAGTGAGCACAATTCACAGCTACTGCTCCTTGGCGTGTTCCTTCTCCAACTTTGCCTTCTTCTTGGCAACCTCACTTTGCCTCTTCATCTCCGCCTCCGCGCCAACACCGCCAAAGACGAGACCAACACCGAGCCATTGCATACCGGAGAGACTATGTCCAAACGCAAACACGGAGAAGATCATTGACAACATCTTTCGGGTGACGGTGACAGTCACGAGGACAAGAGAGCCGAACTTGGAGAGTGTGTGGACTGGGGATTGATTAGTATTCTTCCTCTATTTAATTTAGCCTGGGAGAGGAGACTTACAGATGAACACCTGGCCGAGACCACCGCAGATAGCGAATCCAAGGATATCCATGGCGATCTTAGGATGCTCCTGGACGAATGCGAGTGCATCGGCCAACTCATTGCTCCACGGGTTCAATGCAAGGTAGGTGAGAGTCATGACGGATGAGAGAGTATTGAGCGCAGTCATCATCTGCGGCCCACTCACGACACCCTTAGGAGTGCGCGCAAAGATATCATCCTGAATGGTGTTTGTGAGACCATCAAACAGGAGGTTGACACCAAGTAGGAACATTCCCCACAGTACGTTCTTCTCCGACTCGGAGGTAGAGGACTTCTTCATCTTCTTGGGGCTGCTGGGGTACAGGGTAAAGACGGCAACGCCGGCAGTGACAAGCATGACGACAACGTACTTGTAGAGGGGATACTTGCGCCTGAAGAGGGTGACGTGCAGGAACATGACGGGGAGGAGCTTGCATGACTTTGCAAGGATATAGGTAATGTAGTCGATGTGTCTGAGCGACGCATAGCCAAAGGGCGAGGCGAGTGATTGGGTTATCGACACGAGGAGAAGCCTAAGTGAGATTGAGAGATTGGGGAACACTCGCGCAGTGGTGGAACCAGCGTTGGAGTAGCGGAAATATATGTATCCGGTAAACGCTGCGAAGATCGATTGGACGGTGTTGAGAACGAGCGACGCGCGAAAGATCTTCTTGTCTGCGCCATAGGGAGTGGTGGTTATTCTCTCCTGCAAGAGTGCCCAAGTCAAGCTAAGAGCTCGTTAGCGGAGTGCGCAGAAGAGGTAATGATCATGGTGCCTACAATGAAGCATAGATGCCACCAACACAGATGACCAGCTGGAATATGGAGCTCCCATGGTCCTTTGCTTCCTCGGCTCTGTGGGCGACTGAGTCAGCAACGGCAGTGATGGGGTCCTTTGCGGTCTTTGCGGTCTTTGCATGATGATGATGGCGACTCCTTGGAGAGGAGGTCTTTAAACGTGTCATTTTTATAAGTAAGAGAAAGTAGTTTGTGGAAATGGCAGAAAAGGCACTGAACTCAATTCAGTATAAAGGCGGGTTAGAGTAAGAAAAAGGAAGAATAGGAATAGGAAGTGAGGGACAGCACAAGGCTTATGCAGGGGAAATAGCGAGTGTGTGCAGCGAGTGGGGGGGGGGGGGGGAAGAGATGTGGGGAGTGAATGAGAGGAAGAAGAAGAAGAAGAAGAAGTAGAGCAGAAGAAGAGGAGGAGGGATGTGGGAGTTGGGTCGAGATGAGCTCTCTCTTTCTCTCTCTCGCTCACCTCACTTGTTCTCCAATTCTGTCCTTTGACCACGGTGTTCTTCGGATGAGTCCAAGCTCTCGCCTCACCAATCTGTGTCGCACTCGCGCTTTCTTCTTTTTTCCCAGCGAGCGATTCTGCCAGGAACGAGCAACTGCAGCAGCAACCAGCAGCAGGGCAGGGCAGGGATGCAGCAGCCAGCCAGCCAGCCAGGGATCGATCAGCAAGCAGCACCACTGCACCAGCCAGTAACCAGTCGGTCAGAATCCGTCAGACCACGGTCCCCAGTGGCTGTACAGTGTGGAGAAGCTGCGGTTAGTGTGTGGCTGCTGCACCTGCCATTGGCTCTACGCGCAGTCTGCGTAGCCCACATCCAACCAACTCTATTTTGAGCCTCAACCCCTGGCTGGCCCAGCGTTGGATCCTGGAGAGCCGAAGAGAGAGAAGAGAGGAAGGGGGAAAAAAAAAAAAGAAGAAGGGGTAAAAGAAGGGATGGCCCAGGGGGTCGGGTGGGAACAGAACATGGAGAGAGACCACCGTCCATGCAAACTAGCTGGAATATATATGTGGGTCCTCTATAGGCACAGTGCAACTCTATGTAGGGTCCCGTTCCCCAGAGAAAGGGCTGCAGCGGAATTTAAAAGAGAGAGACCCGAGTCCCGGTCTGTACCTAGGTGTGGTATCATAATCATACATGTATGTACATTCTTCTACTCACTTGGAGTCACTCCATGCTCTACCTATATCCTCTAGACTAAAGCTGCTGCCGTTCCCCCCCTCGAGTGCGTGGATGTGCATGATCATGGGGAGAAAAGAGCAGTAATAGCCATATGCACAGCGCAGTAGTGCGAGGGCCGAGGAAAGGAAGAGGAAGTCGGAGACCGAGCCGTGCACCCAGTAGGAGGGGGGGAGATCTGGAGAATTCTATGTAACTAAGGGCATGAGCATGAAGCGTGGGAGCATGAGGTCCATGACCAGAACCATACGATGCCGGCATTCCTCAGTCATGTCAGGGACTGCAGAGAAAAGGGTTGTCGGAGAAGGAAGACGAGGAGGCAAGGACGGGGACGGAGCGAATGGGGACCGGTCTACATGCTTTTTTTCTTCCTTTCTCTCTCTCTTCTCTTTCTTACTCTGTCCACGGTGTCTCTCTTCTTCTTCTTCTTCTTCTCATTCCCTCACTGCTGCTCACTCTCTCACTCTCACTCTCACGCAGCACTCATTCATCACTCATTTAATGCTTCATCCGTCCATTCCTTCAGTCAGTCAATAATAACCATCAGACAGACAGACGACATTCTCTCAGACGGTGCTGCTACTTGCTTGCTCTCTTACTTGCTCTATTGCATACATTCAATACTTGCTACTACTGCTACTGCTACTACTTACTTTACTGTGCTCTAACAAATATTACTATTCTATATACATACATACATACATACCCATCTCACCGTGCTCGACTGTTTGTCTTGCTGTGTTCCCACGATAGCTCTCGTTCTCCCTTCTCGCAATGTCTCAAGACCTACTGAGTGAATTCGCAGAATTCTCCTCCTCCTACTCCTCCCCAAGCCCTCTGCTCCCACCATACCAAACTCCAGAGCACCACCCAACAGCCGCCGCTTCACCTCCGCAGACCCCCTCGGCCTCGACCTGTCCTCTGCCCCCCCTCCTCCCCAGAACGCCCCACTCCACAATGTCCCCCTGGTCCGGACCGGCTCCCACGGCCACCAGCACCGAGCATCCGCGACGAATTTCGACGACCTCCTTGCATACGTCAACAACCCGCAAGCACCATGGCCCCCAAAGCCGCACCACATGTCGAGGCTAGGCCACACCCCGAGACAGATGTCCTACCATGGCCCTCTGCCAAACCCAAAGAAGATTGATCTTTTTGAAGCTCTGGGGAACGACTTTTCGGGGAGCGATGGGAGGGGTGGGAGGTTCACGCCCCCGCCACTACCGAGATCGTCGAGCAGGAATGGACACAGCATCAGTCGGAAGACGACCCCGGTATCGCATCAGGGAGGTAGCACGAACGGATCTGCGTATGGAAGCTTCTCGGCGCCTACGCCGCCGCCAGATCTACTCGACCTCATGGACAGCGACAAGCTCGAGTGCGAGGCAGAGGACGATTTTGGAGATTTTGCGTCTGCGACGACAAGTGCTCCGAGGAAACCGTCAATGCCGGCGCTGACACCCATGCAAGCTCTATCACCGACGCCAGCAACGGCTACTAATACGGCGCCTGGCACACCGAATTCGGGCTCGTCGGGGAATCATACGCCAAAGAATAGCTTTTCGGGAGTGCAGCAGTACGGCAATGGGCTACGGAATAACACGCCGCCACCGAGCTCAATGTCTGGGTTTAGCTTTCCCGCGGTGAACAATGCCCCCAAGGACAGTTTCGCGGGGCTACAGAGCTTAAATCCGGCGCGGAACAGCATTGGCACGCCGCCTCCAGCGTCACTATCAGGGTTCAGTTTCCCTTCGACTGCAGCAGCTACACCGCCGAGAAATAGCCTACCAGGACTACAGACGGGTGGCAATTACCGGAACAGCATGAGCGGTTCAATTGCTCCGCCGACGCCGCCAAAACCGACAAACCAGCTCTTGACGAAGCTCGTTACCCCGATGCTGATGGATGACGATGACGACTTTGGCGACTTTATCTCGTCTCCTGTTGTCTCTGCTGCACCCAAGAACGTCTTCAACACCCCGCCGCCTGCCGCTAAAAGTTTTAGTAGCCCGCCGCGAACACATACCAGCCGTCCCAGCATCACGTTGAAGAACTTTGCGCCCACGCACCTCTCACCACCCCGGAAACTAGTGCAAGAAGAAGACCCAATGCCGCCGGTAGCGGTCCTGCTAACAGCATTCCCACCATTGTTTCTACTACCGCAGACCCACCTCCTCGACAAGCTCACCGCGCTCCCGTTCCCTCTCCGACAACGCGTCCTCTCGGACCCCAAGTCCCGCGATTTCCTCGAAGGCACCTGCGAGCTCGGGCGGGTGGCAGGGCGCATCATCGCCGGCCGAAAGCGGCGGCCCAAGACTGTTGGCCGCGGGCGTGCAGGCAGCGGCGGGATGAAGCTAGCGGGCGGTGCCAATTCGGGGTGGGAACAGCAGAAGGAGGAGCGCGAGGTCAAGGAGACGTGTCGGCTGTGGAGCGACGGCGCTGGACGACTGAAGGCTGCAATGGGAGCGGGGGTTCCAGAGGTCATGGACGAGGTCGGACGCATACCTGCTAAGGTTGTTGGCGGGTGTAAGCTGTGCGGGCTGGCGAAGAGTGAGGTGCTGCCGGGGCTGAGGGAGCGGACGGAGAGGTTGGGGTGGTGGGATGCGGGGTGGGGCGGGCATGGCGGGTGTAGGGGGTTTTGGGAGAAGCATGGGAAGACGCTGAAGGGTTGATGGTGATGGTGATGGATTGGAGGTATTGTTGTTTTGTTGTGCGGAGATGATTGGGTTGTGTATGCTTCTTCTTTTCTGTAGGATGTTTTTAGGTATCATAATGAGGTAGCATTTCTTCTTGTACAAATCAAAAAGTCGTTCTTGTATTACAGTAAGATCAGGTGGATTATGGCACCTAGCTGTGCCTTTGACTCTGTTCTCCGTCTCTCTGTCTCTCTGCTTGTGATGATTGTGACCATTCTGATATTCCCATTCGCCAAACAACCGGCATTCCAGTCATTGGCACACAGACAGCACTGCAACGCCCAAAGTCCCAGCTGAGTGAGGCCCCCAAAGACCAGCATATCCCCACACCCCGCGTACCCCCCATCCCACCCCCCCGACCCGCAGCGACACAGCAACAGCGACAGCGACTGCAGAAGGAAGAGCTGTGAATATTGAACATCGCAGCTCTAAAGAAAGAACACCCCGCAGACCCCGAATCCAGCACAGCAGGAATCCAGACACCGCGATCGATGCTGGACATTCAGGACGCCCGGTACACATCTACACCCCCCCCCCCCCCATACCATACCCCCGCGCCCTGCAATTCCCAATCCCAATCCCTGGCTGCATGGAGTAGCTAGAGAGCTCATGGCTGACAGGAGTACTATAACAGAGCCCGCTGGAAAGCAACCTTCGAGCCCGGCCCGCGCCCCACGCCCGAGGGCCTCAAGTCGTCCGGCGGCCTGCGCAGCGTGTGCTGGAAAGTATACCTCCCCTCCCTTCCTCCTTCCTCCTTCCCCTTCCCCTTCCCCTTCCCCTTCCCCTTCCCTTCCCCTTCCCCTTCCCCTCCATCCACCCACCGACTGACCGACTGACCAATTGGGGCGACAGACATGGCTCCTCCTTCCCACCACGGACCAAAGCACCTGGCGCGCCACGCTCGCCGCCTCCCGCAGCGTCTTCGAGGACCTGCGCACCAGCTACATGGCGCCGTTTGACCTCGAGCGCGCCGACGACGGGACGGGCGTGGAGCTGGACCCGCTGGCGGAAGATGAAGCTGTCCGTCCCCTCTCCCCTTCCTGTCTGTGTGGTGCTAACAGAGGTGGCGGAAAATAGAACCCCTGGGACCGCTACCGCAAAGACGAGGAGCTCCGCGCCGAGATTGTGCAGGACGTCGAGCGGTGCATGCCCGACGTGTCCTACTTCCGTGGCGCGGAGGTGCAAAAGTCGCTGCTGGACGTGCTGTTTGTGTACTGCAAGCTGAACGAGGACCTCGGCTACCGCCAGGGCATGCATGAGATTGTGGCGGTGATTCTGTGGGTGCTGTCTGCTGATGCTGTTGCTGCTCCCGGTGAAGAAGACGGGGTGAAGAGGGAGGGGGGAGAGGAGGAGGAGGAGATGGTGAGGGCGCTCTGCGACGAGCGCTATGTCGAGCATGATACGTTCAGCCTGTTCCAGGTTGTGATGCGCTCTGCAAAGGCGTGGTATGAGCTCGGCGAGGAGGGGGAGGGGAAAGGGAGGGGCAGGGAGAGCCGTGGGCGCCCGCCGATTGTGGATAAGAGTCGGTGGATCCATGAGCATCTTGTCATGGCCGTGGACCCGGAGCTGGGGAATCATCTCAAGGCGCTGGATGTGCTGCCGCAGGTGTTTTTAATGTGAGTGATTTGCTGTGATGCTGCTTTGAGTTGGAGTGGATGGCTAATGGTGGGATTTCATATCGGTAGACGATGGATCAGGCTGCTCTTTGGAAGAGAGTTCCCCCTCGACGAGCTGATTGAGGTGTGGGATTGCCTCTTTGCGGAGGACCCGGGGCTGCAGCTCGTGGACTACATCTGCGTGGCCATGCTTCTGCGCATCCGCTGGCAGCGTATGCTCTCTCCCGTTCTATATTTCTCTATTCCTATATTCCCAGAATATCTCTCTATTCTCAGAACATATCTAGCTCTCTCCTATATTCCGTCTACACTCCCAGAGTTCATTCTACATCACTAGCCAGCACTCGCACACATCTATCTACATGTCAATGATCTCACTAACACCCCGCCCGCACAGTCGTAACCGCCGACTACTCCACCGCCCTCACCCTCGTCCTCCGCTACCCGTGCCCCTCCGCCGCCCACCCGCCGCGCACCTTCGTCGCCGACGCCCTGCACCTGCGCTCCAACCTCACCTTCACCGGCGGCAAGCACATCATCACCCTCTACTCCGACCGGCCCCCCAAAACGCCCCTCCCCCCGCGCCCCACCAAACCCACCGCCAACACCAACAACACCACCACCGCGGCATCACGAACCAAATCCCCCCTTGGCAGTCCCACGCGCTTCATCCCCGGCGTCCAGCTCGACTCGGTCCTCAGCGACGTGACGCGCACCGTCCTCGACCGCGGCGAGAAGTGGGGCGTCAACCGCACCATCGGCCGCGCGGTCGGCGAGGTCAAGAAGAACGTGCAGGGCTTCCAGCAGCAGCAGCAGGCGCAGTGGGCGGAGGCGAGTAAGGAGCTGGCGAAAGAGGAGGAGCTCGTGAAGCGGAGTAGGGCGCTCAGTAAGAAACTGAAGCACGACGAGGAGCGCAGGAGGCTGCTGGAGAAGGCGCTTGGTGCGGTCATTGATGCGCTGGAGCAGGAGCCGCTGGGCGCTGTGGAGAGGGCGAGTGCGATTGAGAGGTTGAAGGGTGTGAGGGCGTGTTTGGCGGATAGCACGAAGGTGGTGGGGCCGGAGCTGTTGGAGACAATTGCGCCTGGGACGCCGGTGTCAGCGAGACATCCGCCGCCGGGATTTAGGAGATCGTCGTCTGCCGCCGCTGCAATATCGCCGCTGAACCCGGCGTCACCAATGTCTGCGGCGTCGTCGACGATGGTGAAGACGCCGAGCTCGCCGCCGGGGGGCTTTGTTAAGACGAGTTTTAAGAATAATTCAGACCCGGACTTTCTGACGCACAAGCCGCGGTCGTCGCTAGCGCAGAGCAGCTTTGCGTGGATGCTGGGCGACGATCCGGCGGTGAAGGCGAAGACGGGGTTTGTGGCGGGGAAGGGGAAGGGGGGAGGTAGTGGTGGTGGGAGTGGGGCGGGGGGCAGTGGGGAGATGGTGAGGGTGGGGAGTAAAGACGGGAAGGGAGAAGAGGAGGGGACGGAGGGGTTTGATTTGGGGAGTATGGAGGGGAAGAAGGTGAATTCGAAGGAGGGGTGATATACCATGCATGGTGAGAAAAAAGAGCGGGTTTGTCTTGGTGTTTTTTCCTCTTCTTTTTTTTTTCCTTTCTTATTCTTTTTCTTCTTGTGCTAGCTGTTTCTTTTTATAAGAAAAAGATTATATTGGTTTTTTTCCTTCTGTTGTTTCCTTCTTTTTTTTTCTCTTCTTTTTTTTAAAACAACACAATAAATATTTCTCTGGTGTATAGAGATTGTAGATAATATATTTATAGGGCCATTTACCTATGTAGCTTACTTACCATTACTGGTTTGATTAATCGTCGGTGTCTTTTAGGGGCCCCGTACTTTGAGGATGGACTCGTGGCTGGTCCAACATCAAGACTGGATGCTGTTCGAGTTTTGATATTCACTGGATTCAGTGATTCCTCGTGGTTTCAAGAAGATATATTTGAAGTGGCGTGCATAGTTCACAATTTCAATGAACGCTACCAAGCTAAATACAGCTCAAGTCATCCCACATGGAGCTTGAGAAGACTACTAAGCTCCCAGTACGAGATATTTGATATTGTGCCTCGATGGTTGTAACGATATCTCTTGAGGGGACGGTATACGGTATGTCGTTTTAAAATATAGCGTAGTAAATCAGACTGGCCATGTTGGTCCAGTTGTAGTCGAACCTGCTATAGTTCACTCCGTGCAGTCGGGCATGCAGAATATGTGATCTGGGGATAGCCATATCGTACCTATAGTAAGTATATATAAGAAAGTAGAAAGTACAGCATCCATACGTTAACTACCAAAGCTTCTAGAAGTGTGCAAAATAGCATAAAGGCATGTAGGGAAGTTGAAGACAGACTGAGACGTTGTATAGTGAACGGTATTCTATCCACAAGACTGTAGTAATACCATGACTGTAGTCTGTTACTATGTAATCGATCCTGGTAGCGTTCCTGCAGGTACACCAGCGGTTTTTCCCATAACTTAAATCACCACGCAGCGAGTGGTATCTATCTACATGTAGCTTTATCTGCAGGAGAGGAGGGGAAGTCTTTCCGGATAATTAAAGATAAGGAAACTGTAGAGATATATATGTAGAGTATATCCTGGAAGTGACTAGGCCCGATCTAGACCGTGTGTATGTACGCAAAATATATAGCAGATGCGTCAGGGGTAGGTTGTCATACTTTCCCAAACACAGTCATAATCTCTAGATGTACATGTAGGGGAGGATTCCTCGGAGCTAGGATTTTTGCTATATATGGTCTGTTAAATATCCAACGCAGAAGACCCGGGCCCTGGACAGTGTCCCAAGATTTGGAAGGCTGTATCTGGGATAACCACTTCCAGACATGATGAGATACAGCATTAGTACTGCAGTGCCCCTTGCAAAGACGTACCTGCAATGCTAGTTTAATCTGAAATATCATAACAAGTTCCTCATTAGTACCAGTACGGCCGCTTTAACCAGAACGTACTGCACTGTTGATACCACAAGCTACCAGAGCAGTAGATAATAATCCCTTTGGGGTAAGTATATTCAGTTAGTCGGCCTAGGATCTGGACTCACTTCTTAAGCTCATGTGGCTGTATCCCTAGTATAAAAGCTTACTTAACCTTACATGTAGTTCTTGTGATATCTCAGACCCTCGCCACTTTTGAGGGTTGCTGCATGTGAATGCTTACTGGAGTTGCTCGTTTTCAGGAGTGGGCTGTTTTATGCCTGTCTCTGCATGGTGTCGATTAGCATGTACTACTAGTATGCCCCCGTACCTGTCTGTACGTACCTGCCCATCCATAACCTCATATAACTAATCCACACTTATTCCCACTCAACTAAGCACTTCTTGGGGTGATCCGCTGCAGGGGTCACAGAGAAAGTGCGGAGAACCCCATTCGAAGAGCAACGTCAACAAACATCATAGAGACCCAGATCTCAAGAGTTATGTACTCCTGGATGTTTGTTTGTCTTGTATTATAAATCTGAAAACCTCCGTTTGTTTCAATTCCTCCCTGGTACCGTCTGCCAAAGAAAAAAAGGGTGACATCTGTCAGATATCCCCAGAAATTACCCCTTCCCGCTCCCTCCCCTGTTGTCTTTGCGGCTCTTCATTAAGGTTAGACGTCTTCTTGGCGTTGCAATCACCCGAGTTCTGAGCAGCGCTCCCGACGGTTCCTCGACTCCTCCTCTCTCCTCCTCTACCAGAGCTCACTACACTTGCATCCTTCTCCATATCATTATCTCAACAGGCCCATCCCTAGACTAAATATACACATATCCATTCCAGCTATGGACGCATTCCTCGGCTCTCCCTTCGGCCAGATGTCGCCTCCTGACCCCCCCGCTCCTGCTGCACCCCGTCACGCGTCTCGCCCACCCCAAGCATCTGCTGCAGATAGCTGGAGTGCCCAGCAGAGCAGCCTTGCCCTGCGCTTCTACCGACTTGGTCTTCCTGGGGTTGCAGAGCTTGTGCTCAGTGCCACGAAGCTGGATACCGCCGCACTCGCTAGAGATGCTGCCATGCTGGAGGCTGCTGGGGGTAATACGCCAGGTGGAACTGTTGCTCCGGGAGTCAATGCTGTCGTGGGGCGGGAGGTACACGGTTCAGTTGGGAGTAGTGGAAGTGTCGGCGGCGGCGGCGGCGGCGGCGGCGGTGGTGGGGTTTCGACCCCTCCTGAAACTCCGAGCGTAGCTATTCCTTAATATGCCTTTTCTGAGCCCCCGGAAGTTGTACTCATTTATATCGTGGTGGATAGACCGTAGGCCGTTCTCGCCAACCCGGTGAGAAGTCGGATCGTTTAATTGCCCATAAGGCCAAGTCGATCATGGACCTGAAACAGGGTGACTTCGATATCCAAGTGACGCTCGGACGCATTTCACAGTTGGAGTACGATCCATCTGATCCTGTGCTTTCCGATGTCCCAGAGGGTGCAAAGCCAATTGCTGGTTTCCTGCTGGGCCTCGTCAGGTTGTACATGCAGACGGAAAACGAGCATGATAAGAAGACCCTTCAGTGCGTAGCGTTGTATCATCTTCACATTGTGTTCGATGGCTTGGTGAAGAATTTTCGAGGGAAGGATGCCAGGGCCAAGGCTAGTGAGGTTCTGGTAGGTTGTCTATGGGAACAAGTCGATTGAGAGCCATTGATACTAACGTGAGAAGTGCCATGTGATGGCGGACATGCCAATGGCTAAATCAGCCAGCAGTTTTGTGACGCTTGCAACCGCGAGCCGTTGGTTGCGAGAACTTTGCGATTATATGGGCGGTCCCAGATTCTCGCAACACTTGCTCTACGTCCGTGGGGACTTCACCATAACCAAGTAAGACGGGGATTAGAGGGGGGAGGGCCGTTTATTTCCTCGAATCACTAACAATACTCCAGTTTCAAACAGATGATGACCTCTGCCGAGCGCCTTCGAATCATTAAGGAGGCCCTGTCCGATGCACGTGAGTATTATCTCGGACAACTAGATGGCCTCTATGGAACCTTCGTCCCTCAATACATTCCGGCTTTCTATAGCGAAGCGATAGGAGCACGATAGTGGCGAGAACCGAGGTGATTCTATACCTAGGTCGTAGGTATAGGTTTATACTTGATTATTTGTTTGATTATCGTAAGTTTCCCCACTACCTAAGAAGTCGTGAGTCTGGGATATGTCAGTCACATCTGGCAAAAGTTTATTTCTGCGTCTCTCCCAACCTCTGCATGTCGTGGGGTTTATAGTATGGGCCTACTTCACATGAGGCCGTGAAGTTTCCTGGTGGCTATTGGATTAAGTACCGGCTAACATGATGAAGCGTGGTTCACCACAGACAACTGACTGTAAAATACTCTGTTGATACCGCTTCATTTTTGGGAGTTTATCGTGTCTTTCTTTGTTTTCCTCTTGGCGTTTTCTGTCTTTTGTCTCGCTCATGTTTCTCCCCCATTGTTTGATTTTCTTTTTTCCCGTCAATTGCATTTTGAAGAAGTTTTTTTTGGAAGCATTGCGTTACATCTGGTTTATGGAATAAAGACGTTTTTCATGTACAGAAGCTGAGTCTAAACTGCATCAACGAGGAGACGAGTGAGATGCTGTGAGTTGACTGTTGTAGACTCATTGGTCACTTGATCGGGACGGAGAGATTAATAAATGAGTAAGTAAATGATGTCAAAAGAAGACCTGATTAGTTCTTAGTCAAACTCAAATCGAGTGCGAGGCAAGAATCCGGGTAGAGGCATGGGCTTCCTGGGCCTGTTGAACTTAAAAATACCCACAATGAGGGACAAACCGTTGAACGCATGGTGAATATATATCCGTGTCTTCTTTTCGGCGGGGGGTTTTATACATCGTCGGTACTACAATTCACAAGGCATGGACGCCTTTCCCGAGATAAGCTTCTCGCTTCAAGTAGGTTAAACTTGATTAAGGTATCTCAAAAAACGTGAGCGGAAGATTTTTCTCGGACTTCTTCAAATCTCCCTGCCAGGGGACTATACCTACGCTAACCAAAGTAGTCAGCTGCAAGGGTTCTCGTTGACTGAACTCTAACAGACCCTAACAGCTGGCTGGAGACTGGTGCTTTTGAGATACATGTAGAGACTAAGAAAAGGGATATTCTAGACACAACCTCCACTGACTCTAAACTGATGAGATGAGCAACACCAGATGTGGAGGTTAGGGGTTGTTACAGTATGACTCTACCGGCGGTACTGCAGTTTCATGACTGTGCATGATGGCAACTTTTGCGTTACATGGTTGAAGGTTTGTTCCTTCTTTGATAAAACCCCACCCTTGCTAGTGATAGAAGATGAGACATCAAACTACACTATTCACAATTAAAAGCCTTGAATAGACGTTACTACCCGCATTCTGATGGCACCGGTGTGCAGATGTGGCTCGAAAACATGCAGTAGTGCCAATGAAGTAGGTATCTCGAGGGCATGGATGCATGACGATAAGGAATTTGGACATGATTACTTTAGTTTCGTTCGTGAGGAATATCAGCCCATCCATTGGGCAATTGGAATCAATTACGGACCCTGTATTTGATATTGATAGCAAGATGATTTATCTCTCACCGTTTCCGAAGTCGGTAGGTCGAGTAAACCTTGAAGATATGGTAAGGCGAATCACAAATTTTACCCCTCTCACCCCTCCATCATCCACTTTTTCGTTTTTTTTCCTTGCCCCCTCCGCGTAACTTTTACTTCATTACCCAATGAAGCTTAGTAGAGACAGGGTAGGTCGTTAGTTGGGAGGCAAGCTGCAGCCAAAGAAAAAAAAAAAAAGTAGGAATTTACCTACGTGGGGACTGAGGGCTCCCAGTCACAAATGCCAAGCCCACCGGAGGCGGGGCTGCCCTCAACCCCTCTGACTACCCCTCTTCCCTTTAAATTCCCATCTTCCACACGAATTTGTGAAGTTCTCTTCTTTCTTTTCTCCCCTCCTTGTCACTGTGAGTCTTTCTCTCCTACCCCAAAACTTTCATCCATCAACATCTACTGACTTTCCTTCGTAGCATACCGAACAAAAGCTACGTTCTTCTGAGTAATTCACACAAACACACTTCTTTTTTTACATCCACACATTCACAATGGGGTAAGTTCGTTCGTTTCTCTTGTCTCATTCTTGAAAACAACAGTGAAAGTCTTTATGGAAACAACACAATCATCACCGCAAGTGGTTTTTGATGGCTTTTCCTCATTTCGGTGATGGGAAAGCCATCAGAAGCTATTGAAGGTGTTTGGTTTTTTTACTGTGGCTGTGGAAGTTCGCTGCTTTTTCGTGAGACTGAAAATTTTCCAAAAAGAAAATGCTAACATCAATTCTGCTCATAGAAAGGAAAAGCTTCACATTAACGTCGTTGTCATCGGACACGTCGACTCCGGAAAGTCCACCACTACCGGTCACTTGATCTACAAGGTTTGCATTCACAGCCAAAAAAAAAAAAATTTCACGATACTAACCAATTTTCTTATGATAATAGTGCGGTGGTATTGACAAGCGTACCATCGAGAAGTTCGAGAAGGAAGCCGCTGAGCTCGGAAAGGGTTCTTTCAAGTATGCCTGGGTTTTGGACAAATTGAAGGCCGAGCGTGAGCGTGGTATCACCATCGATATCGCTCTCTGGAAGTTCGAGACCCCCAAGTACTATGTCACTGTCATTGGTAGGTTGACCCCACACCTTATCTTTTTGATCTTTTGTGTATCTAGATCTACCCCGCTAGTCCCATTTGAAATTTTTCCGAGACAACGCTAACATTTCTTTGTTAGATGCCCCTGGTCATCGTGATTTCATCAAGAACATGATCACTGGTACTTCCCAGGCTGATTGTGCCGTTCTCATCATTGCCGCTGGTGTAAGTTCTTACCATATCGTTGGATTTTTTTAACATTCACTAATTACTTCGCATCACAGACTGGTGAGTTCGAGGCTGGTATCTCCAAGGATGGTCAGACCCGTGAGCACGCTCTTCTCGCCTACACCCTTGGTGTTAAGCAGCTCATTGTTGCCATCAACAAGATGGACACTACCAAGTGGTCTGAGGATCGTTTCAAGGAAATTGTCAAGGAAACATCCAACTTTATCAAGAAGGTTGGATACAACCCCAAGACTGTTGCCTTCGTTCCTATCTCTGGATTCAACGGTTAGTAACCTTCCTCTCCTCAATTTTAACATTGTCTAACATCCATCTGTCAGGTGACAACATGATTGACTCCTCCTCCAACTGCCCCTGGTACAAGGGATGGGAGAAGGAGACCAAGGCTGGAAAGTCTTCTGGAAAGACCCTCCTTGACGCCATTGACTCTATTGAGCCCCCAACCCGTCCTACCGAGAAGCCTCTCCGTCTTCCTCTCCAGGATGTCTACAAGATCGGTGGTATCGGAACAGTTCCCGTCGGTCGTGTTGAGACTGGTGTCATCAAGCCCGGTATGGTCGTTACTTTCGCCCCCGCTGGTGTGACCACTGAAGTCAAGTCCGTCGAGATGCACCACGAGCAGCTTACTGAGGGTCTCCCCGGTGACAACGTTGGTTTCAACGTCAAGAACGTCTCCGTCAAGGAGATTCGTCGTGGTAATGTTGCTGGTGACTCCAAGAACGACCCTCCCAAGGGTGCCGAGTCCTTCAACGCCCAGGTCATCTTGATGAACCACCCTGGTCAGGTTGGAAACGGTTACGCCCCAGTTCTCGACTGCCACACCGCCCACATTGCCTGCAAGTTCGCTGAGCTCCTCGAGAAGATTGACCGTCGTACCGGAAAGTCCACTGAGACCTCCCCCAAGTTCATCAAGAGTAAGCTACCATTTCTTAATACATTCTTTCGTAATCGAATATTATACTAATATATCAATCATAGGTGGTGACGCCGCCATCGTCAAGATGGTTCCCTCCAAGCCCATGTGTGTTGAGGCTTTCACTGAGTACCCTCCTCTCGGTCGTTTCGCCGTCCGTGACATGAGACAGACCGTCGCCGTCGGTGTCATCAAGTCCGTTATCAAGGCTGACAAGGCCGGAAAGGTTACCAAGGCCGCCGTCAAGGCCGGTGCCAAGAAATAAATGGGTTAAATGGTGTGCTGGGTATGGTGAGAGATAGTTCCACGAGTTCTAGATGCACTGTGTTCTGTATACTTGGGGCGTTGAAAAAAATTCATTTCATTTCTGTTATATTTCCTTTTTTTGTTCAAGAGTTGAGAAATACGAAAATATTTCCCTCTCCACTCTTCTCTCATCGTGATCAGTCGAAACCATCACTTGTGATCATTAATCGTGATATCAATCGTGCCCATCCCACTGTAACCTTGTAGTTTCATTTCATCTTATCCCTGTGAATCCCAAGAGTAGCAACGTTATTCATTGCATTGATTTTGGTTGAGATAGTACGATTTCCCGCCAGTTGGATATATATTTTTTATTCGAGAATAATTCTTGCCCTTTCTCTGCAAAAAAATATTCGTCTGGTTCAGGTGGTCCTTGGGGACATGGCTTCATTCGTTTTGCTATAGTTGGGAGCGTTGATGCATCCAAAATCACTCGTCACCTCTTTTTCCAGCATTAGTCATCACCTATGCATTTACATGCGCTTTGAAGAACTAATGACCCAAAACGCCTGTACATAGACGTAGCCCGACTGCCAAAGTAATCTCGTAGGCTCTGGTTCGAGACTACAATTCAGGAATTGTCTAACTCGGACTTCTTCTGGGAATTTGACCCGGGAGTTAAGTATTTGTACCTACGTAGGTGTTTAATTCTCTGCTCTAGGGCCGGGACAGCATCACAACCACCAATTTATTATACCTGGATGTCACAGGGGACCTTGAAGAAGTGAATTCATGAAGCTAGCCGACTGGCCATATACACATATCATGCATGAGCTCAGTTGAATGGTGACTAAGCGATACATATAGTTTTGTGCATACTCAACCCTGAAGTAAATAAACCTCAGGACATATCTCGGAATTATTGCCGCAGCTGCCCAAAGCAACGGCTCGCTGCACGTACGAAAATATAGAGATTGATTATAAAACACTGGAAATCCAACTCCAATTTCTGTTTTTATCTCCACCCACAGTGCTACGGACATCTAGCATCCCGGCTCTGACAACTCAATATGAAAACGGTATTCCATCCGTACATACATGTACAACCTCCCTGCAAGACCCAAAGGCCCTTGATAAGGGAGTACGTATAAACTTTATAATTTAAGGTAAACTGCGCCAAGCTTCCTGGTCGCTATCTGTGGGACATTACAGGTACTTTCGGGCGAGCTTCCGTACACTTGGGACTGCTGATCCCAGTCGATGTATCCGATATCGACAAAACCCCGGCGGAAGTCGATCCCTCTCGTTGTACAAACATGTTTCTTTTGGACATGTGCACACACATGTCTCCTCACAACGGCGACATACTACGGGGTCAAATAGGCCGAAGAAACGGCGTACCCGGGGAATTCATCGGAAGTCCCCATTGGAGGAGGGTCTAAAGCCTACCTATAAGAGAGATGTAATATTTCTTTTTTTGTGGAAACTTCAAGTTGGTTCTTTTTTATTTACAGCGACCAATTCTGATATTCCAAGATGAGGAGTTTTACGACAGCAATAATCCTGGGAGCTTCCGCTCTTCCCCTTTCGTTTGTTGCTGGAGCAAAGCCGTATTCACAATGGATGGCCGACTCTGTTATTGCTCGTAAAACCCCTCTTGGGAAAAACGCGGCGGGGAGCGTCCTCATGACTTACGACCACGGGGTTTTTGAGCGCGCTCTCGAGATGGTCTATAATGTTACTGGAAACGCAACTTATCTCAGCTATTTGAAGACGGGAGTTGATAATATTATGAACTCGGCGGGAACACTGTTGGACTATGATCTTGATTATTATACTCTTGATGATGTGAGATTGGGGCCTGAGTTTATCTATATGTGGGTTTTTCGTGAGCGTTTGTTTTCCTGATGGGATAAATATAAATAAGTTACTTACAAAGTTACGGAAACAGGTATTTGAAGACGGGGACCGCAAAGTACAAGACTGCAGCAGACACCTTACGTCTTCAGCTCCAGACCCAGACACGCAACAAAGAAGGTAAATATATCCCAAAGAAACCCAATTGAGCTCGAGCGAAACTAACAATCCTCCAGGTGGTTTCTGGCACCGCTCCACTTATCCTAACCAAATGTGGCTCGACGGACTCTACATGCAGGCTCCATTCTATACCCAATACACCAGCTTCTTCCAGCCCACAAACACCACCGCCTATAACGATATCGTCAAGCAGTTCGACCTCATCGAGAAGTACACCCGTAACTCCACAAACAGTCTCCTGAAGCACGGCTATGACGAGTCGAAGGTAGCTGTATGGGCTGATCCCGTAACTGGCGAGAGCCCAGAGGTCTGGGATAGGGCTTTGGGATGGTATCTGATGGCACTTTTGGATGTGCTCGATTATTTCCCAGCGTCACATGCGGGAGCGACCACGTTAAAGAATTACTTTATCAGAGCTGTTGCAGGGGTGAAAGCAGCAGCAGATCCTACAACGGGAGGTTGGTGGTTGGTGATGTCTGAGCCGTGGCCGGGACATGCTGGTAATTATATTGAGACCAGTGGGACAGCAATGTTTGTTTATGCAATGTTGAAGGGAATCCGCAAGGGTTACATCAGTAAAGCAGATTACTTCCCAACAGCGGAGAAGGCATATAAGTTGTTGCTTTCGGATTATGTAGTTGAAGATAGTAGTGGACTGTTGAATTGGGAAGGAACAGTAAATGTGGGAAGTTTGGGTAGTAATGGAACGTTTGAGGTGAGTTGACTCTTTCAAGCCATCTCTAAGATTGAAATGATGAAGTTGATACTAACATAACTAAATTCTAGTACTATATCTCGGTGGCAGAAAAGGAGAACGATTTCAAGGGCCTTGGACCTTTTATTTACGCCAGTATCGAGTATGAGCAGATGACAAGTACATGACGGGACGGACTTGAGTAATGTCGGATGGATATTGAGAATAAAGATATTTATGTTCATATATCGCGCAGTTTCTCATCATGCAAATAGATTTTTAAAGCACTCCTATTCAATCACTTTCCCGAATATTTATCCTCATTTCTACTGGATTGAATGAATCCCAAACCCCTACAAATATTGTAACACTAACACCAGCCTAATTCTTTCCTTGCGCCGATCTGCTATGTTAAAGTATTTAACCCAAGCCTAGGGCTGGGTGAATACATATGGGCCACGTCAAAGTCATTCCTCGGAGTGAGTCATCCACCTCTTGTAAAGGTGTTAAATCGTTTTGGGTAATTCAAGTGTCATAATGTATACTGGAGCTGCACTGCATTATGTTTAGTAAAGTCCCAAAGGATTGAGGTGCATCAAAGCACCGGCGTAAATGTAACAGCTAAAGTGATTCCATGAACCCTGACTCGGGACTAGGGTTAAGAATTATATTATCATCATTACCTGGCTATTACAAATATTCTTGGGGAGAAGTGAAGTCGATTGATGTACCCCATGAATCCAGCAGGACAAGGGTTAATTAACTCCAAGGTAGACTCCAGGGCTTTGTAGATGAGCTTCACTTTCCGAGCGGTAATTTTAGGTATTGGTGTTATCTTGCTCCAAGATCAAAAATGATAGCTTCCCAGGCGCGGATATTCGTGACAAATAGAAAGGTAATAGTCAGGAAAATAGAGAGATAATAGTAAGGAGAAAAGGGACGACGATAGACGTAAAGGTATAGTATAACTTAGGTTAATTGTAGGGGAGTAAAACTGAGGTTATCATGTCTACAGCTTAAACATACCATGACCCTTCCCACGATGGCTTTGAGAGATAACAACGCCGACCACATCCAACTAAAGTTATCAGAAGAGAATTTCGAGGCGTGGTGGGGCACATATATAAACTATGTCCCATTCATTAGACTTCAAAAATACTTTCAACCAACGATCTATGTAACAACTTACCCAGAACTACTGACTAAGCATCAGTATATCTATCATCGACCTCAATTACAGGCCAAATTTCCGACTCATGGAAGTACTCTTCATCATGTTGATCCGGGGTTGAATTATCTACCCTCTCTGAGCCGGCTGTTTCCGGCTCTTTCTCGCTACCATCACCCTCAACATCTGCATCATCATCCTCCTCGGTTTCTAGCAAATTCAAGGCTCGCTCAACCTCATCACGGAACGACCTCTCTATCTTCTCTTCTTGTTGATCGGCTTGTCTGATTGCTCTCATCTCTCTGAGTTCAAGGATTCTCTTCCACTCTTCCAACTTCTCCAATTCGGCTTTCAACTTGTCCTCCTTTTCTTTCTGCAACTCCAAGACAATCCTGATATTTTTATCCATAATTTCACGGATGCTGTCAACTTCCCGCTTCCGTCTCTTATCACCAAGCATACCCACAACGGTCTTAGAGTTCTCGATAAGTCTTTGAATATCCTTTCCTGAGACTGGAATACGGTGCACCGCTGCGTGCCTAATTTCATCGGTACTTTTCAATGTTGAGATAAAAACCTCTACATCTCTCGCCCCCTTAGTGTTGATGGGGTCCTTTCGGAATTCGAATGCTATATTTCGAGCCCATTGGGTTATTTCACCTGCTTCAGGGCAGTCCCAATGTTTCCGAACAAGCAAGTTGGGGTAATGCTTTCGCGCAAAATCGTAATAGGCACATTCGAGAATGCTTTGTAGAGTGGTAAGAATCCGATGTTGTTGCTTGAAAGGCAAGGACGGAATTTCGGGGTCTGAAGGTAATGGTGGATCAACCACCGCTGGGGCAATTGATGAGGCTGGACTTCTACTTGCAGGGGTCGAGCTTCCTCCCCGAGAAAATATATCACTTGGTTTTTGCGCTGCGGCGTGCATTGTGGAAGGCTTTGGTCGGGCTTGAGAGGACTTTCCTGCCACAAACTCTGCGATAACAGGATCGACATTGGCAACTGTAAGGGCAGGGCTTGGTGTGGTTATCGAGACTTCTACTCCCCTATGCATGTCATCCTTAGCTTCAGCACCAACCGTTGTGGTTTTCGGCTTCTTGCCGTTTTGCAAACCGTCATCACTACCGGAACGATTATATTGCGATGAACCGCTAGCTGCTAAAGCATTGGAATCAAATTCGTTGGATTTGATGCGTTTTTCGTCACATTCCCGAACCAATGCTTGAGTCAAATCGCTCGCCAACATTTCGGTAAGTCGGATGCCCACTCTATCCTTTGTAATGCCTCGTGCAATGAACTCTCGTGGGATTGTGCTGATGAGGCGTTCTCGAATGATTTTCTTCCCGACGAAGCCCTTTGTTTTCTCGTTGAACGCATATTTGAGGGCTTGGGTTTTGATCCAGTTGTCCAAGAAATCGGCATTTTTGTGGGGTTCACTCATACTGATAAGAAAAGAATAGTTAAAGGGCCAACCGAGCGGAGAGTGTTGAATATCTTGTTTTTGCAATGCAGTGCGGTTTAAAAGATGGAATAATGCTTGATATCCCTTACGCTGTTCACGCTGCCAATTTTATCACGATCCTTGTCTTCTGGCTTGTCCCATAGGTTGCTGTATGCATGTGTGTAAATACCAACATTCTCCACGAAAGCGGAATCTCAGTACATCACAATGTATGGTTCGCCTCAAGTTTTTTTATTAGTGCCCTTTAAGTAGCTATTTTTTTTATAGGAATGAGCGGGATGCTAAGAGCGTTGCGCAGACTTCACCTCTAAGAATTATCAATATGGCTGACAAGCATGGGTTGCCTTGGGCCCTGAGGTAAGACAGGGATTGGTTCCCGCTCTAGCGCGCGGGAAGAAGCATGGGCTTATTGGATCATCAATCCGGTCTAACCCCATTTAAATACTCTATCGCGGGCAGGTTGTAGTTTTAACTTTTAGGTAGAGTACATCCTTCCCGCTGCTGCCTGAGTCGCCAAGACTCTGAGGGTTCCGTACGGAACACGGTGATTTTGAGTTATGGCATATCGGGTTAAGAGAGACCAAACCAGATTTTTTTGTGTGTTCCGCGTTTACCGCCGTAGAGCTAATTCGCAGATACGTTGGAACGTGTGTTCGATTCTGGACTAACCAGAGTTATGCTTCTTATTCCTAGATCGTTCAATTAAATTGGGGTTTGAAATATGTAAGGGGACCACCAAGGTGCCCAACGCACTTTCTCTCACTGATATCAAAAAAGTCCCCCGGAAGCCTAAAACAGGGCTCTGTTTTTGAGAAGAGATCCCCCACTCTGATATGGTATTCTCGCAAACGAATGGTTGAGAATGGGAAAGGTACTACTCGCGTACAGCATAAAGAACCAGAAAATGTAAGTGACGAAACAGGGATTATTTGTATGGAGTGGCGCTGATCTGCCATACAAAATACGGATTTGCATTTCCCCTACACGCGAGTATACAGTCAGGCACATGTAAGTTTATGCACGGGTTGCGTTGTTCAACACAAATACCCACCCATAGCTGCAGGCCACATCGCCGGTAGATATTGCTGTGCAATCTTCACAACCGCACCTAGGGATAAAGCTCATCGCAAGAATGACGTGCGTGAAGCAAGCTGTAACTTATGGGTGGGGGTAGATATCTGGTCGCTTATCTGATTTCGAGAGAATGGAGTAGCACTTCCAGAATAGATCCACGTCATGATTGATTGATACTGATAGAGAGTATTTACCAGGTGTCAAAACCGGCAATTTACACTTCGCCACATTAAAAGGTGGTTGCCGAAACAGTCAATTTTGACCTATTTCTCGAGGTGGGGATATAGGATACGCCTGGAGATGTTTTCTATACTGCGTATAGTTCACATCCTGCGAGCGTATTTTCCAGTAAGCGTGAAGAATTATTTATCTACAGAGTTTCTCCCATCATACCTTCCTTGTGTGAGTGAGGGGAACTGTCAATTTTGCCTCCCGCAACCGTCATTTTCAAAGTGTCAATTCTCGGATTTGACACTTAATAAATACTCTCTGATACTTGATGCTGTTATTTTGTTGGTCTAGTGCCGCCCATTCCAACCACATACATAAAGATAGCCTGCAGAACTGATTTGCTGGAACTAGCAATCCTATGACCAGCCAATGCAGTAGAGTAGGTACTGAAAACTATCAGAATATCCACATGTCAATCCTGTGACATTAAGTGTGAGTGATCGACTGCCTCATTAACCTGCAGTTGATCATACTCTCTGCTGTTGTCCTTTACTGTGGTGAAGGTAAACTGATAACCTACCCATAAGCTTGGCATGGATCAGGCACTTAACTTACAATCACTATGCTAGAATTATAATTGACAAGAGATATCAGATTGACGGTAAAAAGATCAATTTAAATTGGCTACAAAGCTTAAAGGTGCATGCACCTAGGACAAATTCACCATTCTGGTATCGACATCGGGACCATCATACCTGAATAAGTAAAGAAAAAATGAAAAGAGTAAGCCCGTTACATCATACGACCCGCATCAAGAACAGAAATAGCATGTGCCTTTGCCGAAAAGGAGTTTCTACCATTCTCTGATAGCACCGTCGGGGCCGTGGAACTCAAGGCATCTCCAGGCAGTTTTACACTCGGTAGAAACCTTCCTGATCAACGCTTCGTCAACCTCGATGCCCAAGCCTACGCCTGTAAGGCCCTTAACATATCCTTCATTGACTTCAAAAACAGATGTGTCTTTAAGGTAGCTGTTCAAGTCCCAGGTGCCAGCACCTGCGGGGGTCATCTTGTTGTAGTGAATGCCCAAAGACATCTCCTGTATGACAAAGTTGGGAGTAGCCATGGCAACTTGAATCGAGGCGGCCAAAGAAATTGGTCCTAAAGGGCAATGGGGAGCTACACCAACGTCGTAGGCCTCACACATGGCTGCAATACGACGAATCTCAGAGATTCCACCGCAGTGAGAGACATCAGGTTGAAGTATATCGATCGAGGATGACTCAAGGAATGGCTTAATATCCCATCTGTTGTAAAGACGCTCACCGAGAGCGATTGGGATGGTGGTCTGCTGAGAAAAGTGCTTGATGGCTTCGGGGTGCTCGGAAAGCAATGGCTCCTCAATGAAGAGCGGCTGATGGGGCTCTAAGAGCTTCGCAAGTTGTTTGGCCATCGGTTTGTGAATACGGCCATGAAAATCAAGACCAGCATCGAGACCAACAGCTTTAACAGCCTTCAAACGCTCAACAGAAGCGTTCAACGCGGATGGGGAGTCCAACCAGCCCAAGTCCTCGGTTGCGTTCATTTTGATAGTTGTGAATCCCTGAGCCTTGCGTTTCTTGCTAAAATCCAAAAATAACTTGGTTAGCTAGAAAGCTTCTAAAGTCATGTTTTCTTTTTTGGGAGGAAGAAGCAAAACTGAAATGGTTGGCATAGGAGATAGAAATCAAGGACTACTCACGCTTGCTCTTCGACGTCTCCAGGACGGTCCCCTCCAATCCAGGCATAGACTGCGACCTTGTTTCTCACCTTTCCTCCAAGGAGCGAGTAAATAGGGACGCCAAGCTTCCTGGCTGTATCAAGTGTCAGTCATGAGTGATCACTCTAACGGTAATTCTCCGATCGATTCATGCGGGTGCGTCGATCCGGGGATAACCCCACGCTCAGCCTCACCAAGTGTGACCCCCGCGTCTTTAATGAGATCGGCAAATCTAGCCAAGACTACGACAATGATGGAACAAACGTCGAACGTCGTTTTATATGGCGAAATTACAGAAAGTGTAAGAAATATTTTGTGGCATACCTTTCAAGTCCCATAAAGCAATGTCAATTCCAGAGATGGCAGACATGAAAACGGCACCACCACGATAAAATCCCAATCTCCAGGCGGTCTGCCAGATGTGCTCAATATCACTGTATAAGAAAACGTTAGATTAAAATTTATTCGTGTGCGGCGGTATAATTCGGCGAGCAGATTCTTATGCCATGATTTACGGGAGATAGCATGAAATGCTGGGCGCCCATGAACTATAATAAAAAAAGATTGCAAAGGAAAAAACATACTCCGCTTCATAGCCCACAAATCTCAAGATCAATTCGTCGAGGCTGCCTTCAATTGCTTCAGTGTGCCCTTCCAATGTCGACTCTCCCCAGCCGTAATGGCCGTCCTCACTGGTAATCTTAACGAATAACCAGCGGGGCAGAACACGAAAGTATTCAATAGAGGTGATTTTGGCCATATCTGTAAGTTGGGTTGTAATGGTATGAATAAGAAAGCGATTCTGGCAAGAATATAAAACTTGTAGTGTGGGTTTCGTGAATTGATGAGGGAGAAGACACAGAGAGAGAAGCCAAAGATATATAGATTTTGGGGGGAGTGCCAACACATAGTATGGAATTCCCCTAGAGAGATATTTTGGTTTTGGTTCAATTGCCAAGATTAAGTTGTTCGAGATTCCCCGTCTCGAATTGAGCAGGCTTACCAGGGTGGTGAATTCCAACGCAATAGACGCCTTTACTAATTCCCTGTTTTACTTTAACACGATCAATTGGAACGTCAAGAATGACATATCATAGATTTACTTCTCCGTTATCCGACTTTGGGCTATGCATGCAAGTACAACGATTGCAATCGATAGTAGCTCTAAAGCAGTCTCAATCAAAGCTTCTGCGGCGTCAATTGCGGAATACGCAATTCATTGAACCTTGTGTACAGCGGGCACTGGTGGTACCAGGAGATGACGATTTTTCATATGAGTTTTCGACATAAATGCAGTTGTATATTGGCTGTTTTGCTTTTGAAACGGTCCAAAAACAGTTGTTTGACATCGTGGATGTTGTGCAGTCTGAAATGTGGTGATGTCTCTTTTCTCTGCTCGAAAGTCCTTTGCCGTTATTACAGTTCTCCAATTATATGAGGGGAAGAGGTTCTTGGTTTCTTTTCAATCGCTGCCTTCTTTGTATTTCCTTTTTTTTCCCTCAAATCCCCGGAAGCCAGTGCTCTCTGCACCCACCTGTCTGGCGAACGTGCAGGGTGCAGAAGCTAAGCTGTGCGTCACATATGCGCCGGGGAAAAAAAAGAGAGCTCATTATCGATAATCAGATACCACAACACCCGAAGCGAATAGAAGAACCGCGCTTAAGCGGGATTGCAGGGATTTTAGTTCGAGAAGCACGCTGAACAGTAGCCAGATTTAACAGGTGCTAAAAGCATCAGGTATAGCTTCCCAAAGATAGTCTTAAGTTGAAAGCGATAGAATACGAGAACAACTCGGGAAGGCTATGCATAAAGGGAACATTATTTCCTGGCACTCGGACCGTATTGAGATACTCGGATACCTCTCGTTTGCCTACACGTTGTATCACCAGTTGTACCCACAGTAGCAAGCCACGGCTGAGGTTATAAGTGCGCATCAATATTATGTGGCAAAAATATCAAGAGAAATCAAGACAAAAACCATATAATTTCAGGTGCAAAGGATCAACTTTCACATAGAAAACAAGAGGTTTGAAATTATATGATTTTTTAAAGAAACCTCGGAGATAGCAATCAGGGCTACAGGAACAGGAAACTAATGCCAATACGAACATCAAATTCTCGGGAAATGGATGAAAAGAGACTGCAGGTGTTAAGAACGAGGCGGGGAGGGGAAGAAGAACTACCGGGTAATGTATTGGAAGTACATGGCCAATGATCTAAACGATTGGTGCCCCAAGGAAACAGAGATGTATCTGATGGAGAATGCGGACGCACGGCATGTTAGGATGTGGAAACAGCAAAGGATCGGGCAGTGAGTAGGATGAGAGAAGACGGTATAATACATGTAGGGATAGTTGTATGGATGTAAATGGTAAAATAGCTGCTGTCGTATATGTTGCGCAATTGACTAAGGGCCATAAAGATTATTAGAGGTTGATAGAGAAGGATGAGGAGACGTTCCGAGCAGTAGGGCTATCCGAGACAGCATGCTGATGCACACAATGCTTCAGAGAGTTGGTTTTACCAGGGACCCACGCAGGGCAGGGCAACTCTATCCACATGTAGGCGGTCTAACAGCAGCACCTGCGGTCCTGCAACTCTAGAGTATGTAGAGTCTCTAGTACATCAGGTTTCTCGACATGTGAGTTACTTGTGGTACACATTCTCCCGAGTAGTCTACAGAATAACACACTACTGCATCTCACTAAATTGTGCCACCAACGAATGCTCGAATTCAATTAGCCAAAGCCAATAGCCAGCCCTCTGTGGGGCCACCACAATTGATTGACTTCAGGAACAGCGAGTGATGTCGCAAATTCGAAATCCAGCGATCCGCAGACCAAGATTGGCACGATCGTTTTCTGTATGTAGCTGCACATACCTTACCCCCGCAAATGTATGCTAAAATGTGTATCTGGAAATCGGTGGTAGAGCTATCTTGATCCGCATTGCTCTTTAGAATAATCGTGAAAATGAACAAGGTAGATTGCATGGGAGTATTGGGGGAGAACCATGAAGAGGATGATCACGACTGTTGTTCATATCGTGACAACCCAGCCCCCGCTCATACCCCCCCCCCCCCTAAAATAGGAAGAGTAAACGTCCGTCTCGTCCTCTTATCTTCATATCAGGCCTGAACTCGGCTTCGTCCTCCCATTTGTTTATATCGCCCCTCGCAAAGAAAGAGAGGGTACCAAGTAAAGAAAGTTAGAGAACAAGAAAGAACCCGTACTCTGTGCTAGAGATCATCTCTACAGCTCTCCTTGGTTGAAACCGTCGCCCCCGTCGTGTTCTTTATCTACCTGCAGGATGGCGCCTCCAGAAAACTCACCATCCGTAAGAGCACCATAATTCATGCTCGGAATCTCATGTAGTGATCACTTTTCCTGGGAGCTGCGCTGACCCTAGTTTCCAGGGTTCTCCATCCATCTCCCCGTACCGTGCTCCCCTCTTGTCTGAAGATACCCCGGATAGTCTGCCGAACCGCATGTTCACCTCTACCATCGTTCCCTCACCCCTTCTGCAGTCCGTCGCCCAAGCTCCTCCAGTCATGGATAACGAGGAAAATCTTCGAATTAGAGCCAGAGGATTGCATGGTCAGTCACAGCTTCGACCACATCGGGCGTCTGTGGACCAGCTAGGTCCTGGCAGTAGTGATGACCGAATAAGAAGAGTGTCTGGTTCTGCACGCCTACGCCAGTCTCTGAGAGATAATGATCCCCGGCAGCTATCACTGACAGAACGATCATATGGGCCCCGAATACCTTTATGGAGACCCGGGCAGAGGCAGTCACTATATGATTGGGCTCCAGCTACACCGCCAGAGGATGAATATGAGAGTCGCTCGCTCCCACTCCCCCCCATGATTGATGGAGGAGAGCCACACGATGAGATGCTGAGAGATCTTTTGCGATACCGGGCCGACAGTCCGCCGCCTTCTGCAGTCCCCGGACCACTCACTCGGGCATACCGAAATCTCGATAATGATGTCCGAATGTATGAGACTTTGTTTGGTCCTCAAGTACTTTCACCGTTCAGAACTCTCACACAACCACAAAGGCAGAATTCACGTCTTCTATTGCGCTCACGGCCCCCGTGGCATGGCTGGAATTGGGATAGGGAACATGTGCGAGAACGAAGGGAGGACCTATCCCGCTCCCGCTCCGAGAGAGATGCTGAGGTAGTGCTCCGCTCTCGCCCGTTTAGGACTCGAGACGAAAATTACAGGGATCAAAGTACAGGCCCCTCGTCTTCCTACGAACTTGAGGAAGCTATTGGGTATCTGGCAAAACTTCGATTCAGTAACAGCAGTGATGAAAGTTTGTGTCTTGCCGTCAAAGCAGGCTTCTTCAGCCGTGGCGATGACTGGCTTGAGATTATTAGAGATAAATCCATGTATGACGATCTCTTACTGGACACCCAATTCATAAATGTTGCCGAAACCTCGTGGCTTAAAGTTGGTGGTGTATTTTGGGGCTCCCAAACAACCCCGATAATTTCTGCTGTACCCCCCTCACGTCCCACCATATCTTCGGATTCGTCTTCGGCATCTTTGCCATCGAATACAACTGCTGCCGCAATATCTTATCAAGATGATCCCCACAGGGAATCTGGTAGCGCATCATCGTATTATAGTAATAGTAGTCCACACCACTGGACAGTCAAAGTGATCATATCTAGCATAGATTACGCGCAGCTACGTCTGAGTAAGCAAATACCACTTTCCAAAAGGGAACGTTACTCTAATCTAACCATGGGACAATTATTTTCGTGATGATTACAGCTGGGACTATGGAAGCATTCACAGACTTTCAAACAACTGGTGCTGCAGCGAAGACAAGCATTACGACTTACCTAGAGGGTGAAATTATTGATTTCAAGACGCATAGTTTGCAAACCTTTAACTTTCCGAGTAGCATCAAGGATGATGCAGGCAACTGGAGAAAGTTAGAGCCATTCTGCCAATTAAGCAATGAAGAGCTCGTGAAGAGTTTGGTTTCTAAGCAGTTCATGAATAATCTCACAAATAATTGGGTGTTCATGAGGTGGAAAGGTGAGATATTTGAAACTCTTGGGCTCTCTTTCCTCCTTTTCTTTTTCCTTTATCTTTCCCATATCAAACATTTATCAAGATTTTATATGGCCGAGCTTACTATTCATGGCGCTGTCACCTGCAGAAAAATGTTTCATCTCGCCACAAACCTCTCCTGACGTTGGGGTACTTACAATAGGCGGTTTTTATTTCCTGTCGCTCCGCAGATCAAACGGACAGATACAAGGGTTTTACTACGATCCCAAAAGTCAGCCATATCAAGAGCTTAAACTTAGACCTCAAAAACGCTTGTTTCCTACTTACGAGTTCCGTTGATTATACCTGCTTTGCTCCATCAGAGCACTTATCACCGCTTCTTTTATATGTCCCATTATCAGTTGTCTCTTCAGGAATTTAACGAATTTCACTGTTAGAAGAAGCTTGGATTATCGTGGATGGCGTGTTCTGTCATGTATCAGTAACGCTACCCACCCACCCTCTTCCTCTCCCCACGACTATACTGGGTGGGCTGTACTATGTTTCTACCATTTTGAGTGTTTTTGTTCCCTTGCATTCCTTTTGCAGGTTGATGGTGGGGGTTTCCGGGCTGGAAGCAGGATTCGCTGGCGTTTTTTATTTCTTTTCTTTTCTTTTGGAATTTGATTTATCTTTTCCTTTCAGTTTATACAAAACGCCTTGCGCATTCGCCCATTGTTTACAAGGCATGTGTGTACAGTCTGATTGGACCCAATCCTCCTGATGCTTCAATATATGACGCAGTTATGCCCCAAGGTTGCCAACAAACAAACATGTAACTAGGCCTACGTAGTTGTCGGCTTGAGCCATCTCGAGCTCATAACTTGTGCTCTTACAAGCACAAGGTCAGGTTGACTCGAGCCAGCTTGTGATATGTTTTCCTAACTGTAGTCAGCTGTTCCTAGGCCTAATGGCCTGATTACACAATACGTCAATCATGTACCTAGGTTATATTTTCCCAAAAAGGTTGCTTGAGATTTAAAACTTCAACTCCAGGCTTGAGCTTTTGATGATGCGGATAGGGCCAATGATCCCACGAGACAACCTGCCAAAAGCAAAGCACAGGCCGACTGGTTGGCCTACTGGCATAAAGGTGCCTAAAAATAAAAGGCCAGTGATTGTCTTCTTTGGGTAGAGTACATGTACGTATGTTATGCCGTTACGCCGCACTCATGTCAAGACCACATCCAAATCTGGTCCGCAGCTAGATAGAGAACTCTAGAATAGAATAATTCGTCATTGGGGAAAAACTGCACTCCGCTGTCACTGGCACGCCACCCACCTCGCAAAATAAACTATGTAGCTACAGGTCAAAAAGGTCCCCCCGCTTTGTGGGGTTGGTTTCATGGGGTACAATCTCAAGAGTCAAATAACCACTCATAATGAGAATTACGCAAATTGGTGTTTGAGCGCATTGATTATGTACATAAAGTAGATACAGTGTAGAGAGTGTGTTTGCCCGTTGCATGCATACATGTATATGTATAGGATCAGATAAAGGTTCGGAAACCCCTGGATTGCATATACAGATAAGATTTAACTTTGCCTGGTGTTACTGTAGAGTAGACATGGTACTGATTGTACTCTACATTGTAATACAATCTGTATTTGCCGTGCGTGATACAGACAACCGTACTTTCCTTATTTTCTTTTGTTCTTCTGGGGTCGTGATGTTTGTTTCCTAGCCGGGGAGAGGTATTTTTATGCCATAGTCTATGACTGCATGCAGAGTTTTGTACCTAGAAACAATTAAAGCTACATGATATAAAAAAAAAAAAAAAAAAAAAAAGATACAGACAACCGTTGATGTTGATCTTGCCGGAGTCGCCTGGTTCGTACTCCATGTAGTATTCCCATGTCGAGCAGTAGCCTGCCAGTAGGCTTGGAGGTGCGAGTGCGACTTGGCGACAACGACAACTACAACAGCCGATTGGCCTGCTGCTTGGTATTGGAACACGAGGCTCTGAATCCATCTGAAGCTCTACTTCCACTCATTCACGGTCGTTAGTCATTAGGTACGTATATTCCATCCAACGAAGCTTCACTGTTTCTCTATAGTTAAGTCACAGACTAACCAGCTAGTTAGAGATGGGCAACCTCTGCGGCAAAGAAACGAGTACCTCCACAGCTCCCCCAGGCCGTGTACTGGGCTCCGCACCGGCTACTTTGTCCAGTACAAATGCACACACGCCCGCCGCAGCGTCGAGGCCAAAGAACCCACGCAAACCGAAAGTAACGGGACCAGGCAGAACACTGGGGGATGCTAGTGTAAATAGCGAGCAGTCGTCGGGCTCAGCAGCTTCTCCCCCACCGGATGCTAGGACGGCGGCGGCATTAGCCGCAGAGGTATGATATGATACCATGCGCAGTACCAGGTACTGAAACTAACGTTTTATAGAAACGGCTTAATGATACGCAGAAGGGCGGTAAGCTTGGCGCGCAACTGGATCAGGTGAAGAGGAAGACGCAGAATCAACATATACAGGACCTGGCAAAATCCAAGGGTGAACAGGAACGGTTGGTTTGGGACTGAAGTGCTGTGCTTCTTGATCGCTGATTGCTCTTTATTGTTCCCGGACGTTGGGTTGCTCTGTATTCTGTATTTTTACTCCTGCTTTCTGCTGGCATTTGTGTATTTGGGGGGGGGGGGGGGGGGCGTGTAATGCGTAGAGCGGTGTTTTCGATTAAGTTTTGATGCTGGAATTAAATTATTTTCACTCCCATGTGCGCAGCTGGTTGCTGTTGTATGTCACGTAATCCCCAGTACATGCAGGTGAGTGTTTATGTTTGCTCTGCGGTGACTCGGGCAGCCACGATCGTTACCTTAGAGCTTATCAAGTGGAGTTTTTGAAACCTCTACACTCTATGTCTATCAACTGTGCCCTCCACTCCCTTGCTTTTAAAACCTTTTAGCCTCCCAACCCAACCTTTTTCTTTCCCTGTGTTGTTTTTATGTGGTGTCAGCCAGACTCCAAGGCTTGAAATATATACAATTGCAATGTCCCAACATCCCACTTTTGACCCTATGTTGATCTTTCATCGTAAAATGCCTTTTCCGTCCCTTGTACTGCGTGTGATCCGAGACTCAAGTGACTTCACCAACGACATGGTGCCCTTCATAAACTCTGCAAACGACGAATCCGGAACTCCTGTAGGTGTCCGCGAAATCTCCGTTTCCGCCTCCTCTGCCTCTGCCTGGTCATCCAGCTGCGCTACCTCTGCTGCTAGGTCAACCTCATTACTTTCTGGTACTACCTCCTCATTAGAACCAATTTCGTCCTCTTCCCATTTTGCCTTTTCGGCCACTAGCTCCTTGATCTCAACCTCTCGCTTCATATTCTTCTCTACTTCTTCTTGTGTCTGTAGAATCTCATCATTTGTCTTGACTTCCAGAACTCCTTCGGTCTCAGAAGGACCATTGCAGATCAGCTTCACCTCTGTCCTCTTTCCACCACTTGCCCCGCCCTCAATGACGGTGTGCCTCAGCTGCAGTCCATGCCAGTCGAAGTTTAGCTCTCTTCTAAATTCCATGCCCACGAATAGATAATCCACATCTGTAGTTGGTAGATCGGGAACATGCTGCATCATCCATTGTGGCACCGATGCCTTAAGCGTCGGGACCACACGCAGCTTCGATTTCCCGCTCAGGTCCAGGTTGCTGTTCTCTTTGAAACGTTTCATCTCCTCAACGGTGACACCGCCGACGGTTTGTTCATCCCCTGTACCCATTGCCAGTGGGACATCCACACGGCGAAGGAAGCGGAGGTCACATTGTCGGTTCGGCATGAGCATGTCTGCTACCGATTCTGAGTGACGGGCGATTAGTGTAGGTTGCAAGATATTGCCAGTATATCTATCGATTGGGAGCGTCAGTTCAAGGATGGGGTACTGATCAAATGTCGTTGGAAGTGACCAGGGCGACGCCGCGAATCGGACTGAGAAGGAGTAGGCAATATCCTCATCTAAGAGTTTTGCCGAGTCGTCTATGTAGGCGAGCTTCAGGTCCTTTCTGCTTACGGGTGCTTGTGCGATGAAGGAGACACCTGGAAACTCGTTGGAGAGAACGCGGGGGCGCTCGTCCTTAATGAATTCCTCGAGGGTCTGGGGGGATTGTGGTACGGAGTTTCCTTCTGAATCGTGGAGAATGCAGCCTAGAATTGCCTGGTATTCTGCTGGTTGACGCTCACCGACTGCGACTTCCGCAATGGGGCTTTGATCGAGGATCTGCCGGATATTTTCGAGTTGGCCTAAGCTCCGCTCTCCCTTCATCTTGATGTTGCCCTGCTCCGCCTCATCGGGCTTAGGCTCCACCTCCTGTGCGGCCGGGTTTGGCTTGTTCCTAACGATTCTCCAGCGGGCCCAATCTCGGCCTCTGAATACCCATGGTAATGAAGGATCCTCTGAAAATTTATACAGAGCGCCCTTGGGGCTCTCTTGGTCGCTAGGGGAATTGTACAGTAGGGAGTAGATTGACCGGACCTGCATGTTTAGAGCAGAGTAGAGTAGTCGGCGCGCATCATCAATTGCATGCCTTTCGGGCCCGAGTGCCATAACCCGTATCTTATTTTATGATTAGTACACCAAGCTGCATAGAGCTAAGGGGGGGGTACCATACGGTGGTTTCGTCGACTTTCTCGATAAAAGTATTAGTAAGTCTCGCAATTGGCGTAACGAGGTCCTCTGTAAAGTTGCCATATCTTAACGTCCATGAGAGGTCGATATCTTCGGTAATGATCGTCTTGAGCATCTCGTCCATGGCGAACGACAGGCGCTCAATGTTGGCCAGTGAACCGCGGAACTGTATTGTTGACTTCGCAACATTGACCGTGATCCTGGTCATGAACTTCTGGGCCCAGGTCCTGAGAACATGTCCATCTATATATTTCCACGCACCATCATATTAGCGAACCTCAAAATGCCATACCATCCATCCCACGTCCCCATCTCAAAACAAAAAAGCATCAAAAAAGTAACCAGCGCCGTACCTTCCCCGACCATGAAGAACAGGTCCCTCCTCCTGCTCGTAATCTCCCTGGTGATGAGCACGTCCTCCCTCTCCGCAATCTCATCAGTCACTTCAATGTCCCACAGATTCCTCAAAATCGTGTTGAGCACCTGCGACTTCTTCGCCGTCTTGCGTAGCGGTATAATCACCTTCTCCGGAGTTCTGCTCACAAACTCGCTGTAGTACTCCCACAACTGCGACCGCAGGAACGCATTGTCAAGCTCCTCAACCATCTGGTTGTACCGCTCGCGCGACACACGCAGTGTGTCGGGCCTGTACAGCGAGATCTCCATCTGCGTTGCGTCGAGCACACCACCAGGGTGCTCAAACGTGAGGAGATTGCGCGCGCCGCTCTCGAGATTGCTGTCATCGAGGACTTCGGCCTTGCGCGGGCGGTTGAGCGGTTTCCAGGGCGCGGGCGGCGTCAGTACGATCAATTCTCGTGGGGCAGCGTCATGACGAGGGGTGGTTGTCATGAGGGTGCTGGCCCGTGGGGTGTTAGTTAGGCGCAGGAGCGACCGGGGAAGGAGCTTCGGACGCGGGAGAGAGTAGCGGAATTGGCAGCGGAGGCATATTGCAAGTGATATCGAGGGTGGGCGTGGCATTGGAGGTCGTGGGAGTATCTCTGGATGGGAGCTGGTGGTTTTGGGGGGGAGAAACGGACGTGCAACGAGGGAAAATTTGAGCCGCCTGGCTTGGCCGCGAGACCATCACGTGAGGTGGTGGGGTGGTGGGGTCGAGTGATGGGATGTGATGGAGTGATAGCTGGTGTAGATGTGCGCGTTTCGTGATTTTACGAGCCTGCGAGCGTTATGGGCTATGAGGAACAATATTGAAGTGGTATCTGACAGTCATAATACTTCATCTTCTAGACCTACAGATATGTCTCTCCCCATCTGTAATCACCTACTCTGCAAAATCCGAATCTAAAACTAGCTTGTCTCTGAAAAGACATGTCAATGAACCCTAAATATCGACAAGTCTCACATCTCCTAATATTCCGAATACACCTCTTCGCCCACTACTATCTCCGTACCTATCGTTCAACACCTCAGCCACCCAAATCTCCCTTCCTTCTCTCTCTTCACCGTCTCTCCGTAATTTTACGCTTCCAGGTTCCACGCTAATATCTTGGGGCTGATTGAATAGTAAAATCGACAAATCTACACATTCTGTATAGACTGGTCCCAGTGCAGGTTTAACCCCGGTATAAAAATGAAATATACTCGGTGGTAGCTCATGACTGCGGACATAAACGTCCTCATCATATGGGGCAGAGGTTACATCGTTCAGCAGCAAAAGACACGTCTTGGTGGCATTCGCGAGTAGGCTGAACGCGCGGGAGAGGTCCACAAGTAACGCTGCAGCTAAAGGATAGTTAGTGGAGTGCTATGGATAATAGGGACTAATTGCAAATATTGGACCTACCCTCAGGTCTCTCGGACTGGTGCCAATTATCCTCTCCTCCATAAGCATCCCTCTGATAGCCGCGGAGGTTGATGCGAGGCGTAAATTTTAGGTCTGGAAGGAGGTGGGTGATTGTATCGACTACTATTACTCCTATTGTTTGTTGAGGCCTCGATGGTTTTTCTTCTTCCTTCACTACCGCTTTTTGCAGTTTGACCTCTTCCTCTTTCCTCTGATCTTCGTCATCGTCCCAATCTTCTTCTTCTTCTTCTTCTTCTTCTTCTTCTTCTTCTTCCTGGCTGTCTTGAATGACTTTTTCTTCCAACTCTTGTCGGGGAAGTCCATCGTTATCGTTGTTACCCTGGCTATCATCGACTACCCTGTCTACTTCACTCACCCGCATCTCTGCCTCTGTCATCTCTACTCCTGCCTTGGCTTCGCCCTCTATCTCACTCTTGACTTCCTCTAGCACTTTGAATAGTTCATGTATATCCACGACCCTATAGATCGTTACGCGGTCCAACACACTGCCCATCGTTATTTCTTTTCCGGTTTCCCCTGCATCCTCTAGTTTACCCGCAATAACCTCTCCCAACTTTGCAGCAGAGAACAAACCCTCAGTATCCACCCACACAGCGTGTGCATGTGGCCTTTCAAACAAATGTGAAGCTACTGTATGCATTGCGAGTAATGTCCGCTCTACGTTGTGGGCGCTGGAGAGCGAGGTTATGCGCCGATATGGGAAGCCACCACGGAGGGCGATATCAAGCGCAGTGCATGATGTTGCGAGGAGCGGTTCTTCAAAGTGCTTTGGTGGATGAGAGTGCATTGAATATCCATCATCTATAGGCGAGAGGCTCGGCGAGTCGGGAGGGGTGGGTACTGTGAGGAGAGATGTTGCAATGATCGGAGATGCCGGTTTGATGCTCCCCCGATTGGTATACTGACTTGATTCAGGCTATTATGAGCTTCACACTCTGAAAATATCTGGTATCTGGGTGACGTAAGATACGTACTTGTCTATCTCTAGACCATCCAGCGGTTCTTGGAGTTCGTTGGCTGCTTGTGGCATACTTTGATATTATCATCACAGAGCATCAGCACGATTCCACGTTCACGAGCCAGCCAACCCCCACTCATCTTGTAGACATATTTGGAAAGACGTCTCGTATCCCAGTAATCAGAGCTTGTTTCGTGCCTCGTGGCAAGGATGCCTAAGTGCACATGCACGATTGACGTGAGCCGAGATGCCAAGCGATGTTGTTTGCTTTATGTACCCATGTTCCGGATTCCGTGGGCAGCTGTGAGAGGCGAGTGATCTGGTGGTGATTCCGACCGACCGGACATTCTCATCTCCTTTTTACTCTGCCTACTGGTCATCTGCGAATAACCGGTGTTATGGCAACGCGTAATAAATATATTGCATCCTAATAACAATCTCTATTCCTACCCTCAGATCCAGCGCAGTAAAATTGGCTGCTCTAAATATATCCACATAGGTATTAACGCCCCGATCTGAGCGTGTCCGACCACCGTAGCCACCACTCAAATGGGTACCATCGTTACTCTACTAATAACCGGCTATTTATGTACCACTAACTGCTCTAAGTAGAGTCTCTAGAGTACTAGCACCTACTGCTCCACTGCCTGCAGCACCTGCGATCACTCGACTCAACATCAGACGATAGCGGGGCTCGGAGCTATCCCTCATCCGAAGAAAATCCTCCTCAAGAAAGGGAAGCAAATGTAGGTGGCGAATCCCGTCTCGGTAGCAGGGTTACATACGTCAGAGCCTCATAGTACCCGGGCTCTCAGATCCGGGAAATGCGCTTGGTTTGAGGTTTTGAACATGAACCCCTCTGTAGGTATGTGTGTATCTTAGACATAGATGGCATGTAGATATCAATATAGGACAGCTCTCGGTCGGTGGTGGATTTTTAAATAGATCACACGAGAGTACTCTAGGTAAGGGTAAGTGGGAGAGTGACTTTCAGTAAGTCATTGGTGAGACAGAGAAACTCCCTTCCTGTGCTCGTGCGTCGAGAATTGTTGCCATCTGCAAAAAAAAAAAAAAATTTACCCTAAAAACGCCTCCCCGCATCAGGGAGGGACATACATAAAAGACCCTTTTCCCTTTGTCCACCCCCCTTTGTCCACCCCCCTTTGAACCCTTAAACTAGACACGTTGAGTTCTTGCCTTGCTTCGACTCCTAGTTACCAAAAACTCTACTGTTATCATGACAATACTTGCTGCGACAACAGCTTCATCCTCGGGGAAGCAGCTAAACGGCCACGCCAGCGAGATTAGGCCAAGGCCACCATTTAACCACCTCCCTACACCCTCAGAGGGGAATGGACATCTAAAGGCGGCTCGAGTCGAGAGCGATAACACGTCCGCCATCTCCAGGTTAGCTTGCCTTAGCCTGCCTGCAAGTCTAGATATCAAGATGAGGCCGTTTCTCACATGAATGATTGATGAATACAGTGGCCGTAGCACACCCGTCCCCGAAGATGCACCTCCATCCGCCCACTCAATTCAACATGCCCGCCGCGAGAAGCGGCGACGAATGTTCCCGACGGTCGCCTACGAGTCGCGCGTATCTCATTTCGACCCGCAGAGCCAATATCACGACTTTAGGGGCTTCTTTGCCCTGTTTTGGATCGGTATATTCATCATGGTCTTAAATACTGCGTTGCGGAATTATAGAGACACAGGAAAGGTCTTAAGGACAAGTATATTCAGCTTGTTTTATGCGGCGCCGGCAGAGCTGGCGTTCGCTGATTTGGCGATGGCGTGTAGCACGGTTATCTGTTTGCCATTGCAGAAGATGTTTGCCAGGAACCTTGTTAGTTGGGAGAAGGAGGGACATCTATTACAGCATTTGATACAGAGTATTTGGTTAGGCATCTGGGTGTATTTGCCGTTTTATCTCCAGTGGCAGTGGTGAGTTCAGTCCCGGAGGGGGGAAGGGGGGGTGATGCTAAGGGCGACGCAACTCATGACGGATACGATAGGACTCATCAAGTGTTTTTTACACTCCATGCTCTTACTTTACTCATGAAGGTACCTTTATCTTCCTCCTCTTAGGTCAATGGCATTAGCTCATCTTTCCAGATTCACTCTTATTCGTTCTACTGCGGCCATCTTTCGGATTGCCACAAACAGCTCAAGTCCCTCGACTCCAACAATACAACAGTTGAATCGGAGGCCGATGCCGAGCTCCGCGAAAAGCTAGCCTTCGAACTTACTTGCCCTGAAGGAAAGGTCACATACCCGCAAAATCTAACTCTCCCCAACTTCCTGGACTACCTCCTCTGTCCAACGCTCTGCTACGAGATGAGCTATCCCCGAGTAGACCATATCCGCTGGGCAAAGGTAGTAGAAAAGGCCGCTGCTGTCTTTGGCTGCGTCTTTGTCCTTACCGTAACCTCTGAAGAATTCATCCTCCCTGTCATGACTGAAGCGGCCCTCCGCCTCGAGAGCGTCCAGTCCTGGGCCGAGATTGGGCTCGTCTTACTCGAGAGTATCAGCCTCCTTCTGTTCCCGTACATGATCACCTTCCTCCTCGTTTTCCTCGTCATCTTCGAGTATGTACTTGGTGCATTTGCGGAGATCACATGCTTCGCTGACCGCCACTTCTATGCCGACTGGTGGAACTCGACGAACTGGCTTGAATTCTCAAGGGAATGGAATATTCCGGTGCACAGGTTCCTGCAACGCCATGTGTATGGTGCATCACGGAGACATACGTCGAGAAGTGTGGCCACGCTAGTTACGTTCCTGATCAGTGCAGCGGCACATGAACTGGTGCTATTCTGTATTACGAAAAAGTTGAGGGGGTATGGATTTGTGTGCCAGATGCTGCAGTTGCCGATTATCGCGGTTCAGAGGACGAAGTTCATGCAGAGTTGGCATACGCTGAATAATATAATGTTTTGGTGTAGTATGATTTGGGGACTTGCTATGGTAAGTAACCCATCCATTATGCTTGCTCGTTTGGACTTTGAGAACTTTACTAACTGCAAGATATAGATCAGTGCACTGTATGTTCTTATTTAAAACCCATTATCCAGTTAGGAGAATGGTATCGGGTTTTATTTATTTTGTATATCTGAGTTAGGAGGCTAGTTAGATATAGGGGTATTTTAGATACGTAGATTTCACTGGCGTCCTTTTTGTTTTATCGTTGTGTATGTTTTATCGCGAAGGCGTTTTTCTTTTCTTTCTTTTTTCTTGCATGAGTATTACTGGTAAGTAGCTACTCCAAATTTGTTTCAGCAAGGCGGCGAAGAGCAAAATATCCTGTTTCTGTATTTTTAGGACATATTTATGTTGATTCTTTTGACTATGTACCCCATGGGTCCTCATTGTGCTTTGAAAAACTCTAGCTCTTTATTATGGGAATGCAAAGCTGCAGACACACGCTGTTGCCACCATTCTTGCAGTTCCCATACAGTCTAATCTCGCTATAAGGGTAACATCTATAAGGGTAATCGTCCTATAAGGGTACGGTTTTGTGGTCCAAAAAATTTGTATGCAAAAATAAGGGTAAATGACCAAATACTTGCTATAAGAATATTCTTAGACAATTGGGGGTTTTTTTTTGTGCGTACCCTTATAAAAAAGGTAAGGTTAGGGTCAAATTTAGGTGTTTGTGAAACAAACCACCTAAAACAGTGATGTCTTCTCTCTTTACCCCCATTTCCGACACACGCCAGCCAAATAACCCTAACCCTAATTTCTATAAGGGTATGCTCTCTATAAGGGTAAGCTGCAGCCCGATTTTCCGAAATTCCCATACCCTTCTAGCGAGATTCGACTGTAATGGGGTAGTGGCACGCTCTGTTCTTTTTATTGCCAGGGTCCTAGAAACGAGGAGCTTATGTACGTATAGCAACTGAACGTTAGAAGCTGGAAGGCACACCGTATGTATATTGTCGAGTGAAAACTACTCCACAGCCCAGAGAGCACCTGATTACATACTTACTCTAGACATGATCTCGATCTCGAATCGATTGTAACCAAAGCGATGACGAAGGAAATAACATACTTTCCGTTATAAAAACGGAATGAACATCCAAAATGGTATTCAATAAAGCAATCAATCGTCCAATGGAATCAGTATTGCATCTCGGCACACGAGCAATGAAGTAATCAATCACGCAAGCATTGCACCTCGGAAGGAACGTCACCGAGTGATATTTTATGACCCATTATTTGATCTCGTATAACTCGAGTACCAACTAAATTAAAATAGACAATAAGAATTCGCATCAAAACAGAAAGAGAGCAAGGAGAAACAGGTTTTGTAGGCCGGGCCGAGGCAAGTGATATCCCATTAACCAATTTTGTCTGATCACCTAAAAGAATCCTCTGCGATATTTAGCGTGCAATTAATTCTCAAGGGAATGCAGATCCAATTCAATAGTGTTGCAATTGATTATAAAAATAACCACTGACCTATACAAAGGTGCAAGCACAGCAGACGATTGACTAGAGGAAACCAAGTTTTTCGGGTTATATCCCTGTACACTAATATAGAGTAATAGGCTACATGTACTGGAGCGGGAGACCCCGCATTATGGCGCAAAAAGATATGATACCTGTCCTAGATCCAGCCAATCGATGACAAAGCGTAAGTCAAAGTGGAGGCTCTTGAAATTGACTTTTTATTCAACTTTTCCCCAATACCCTTAAAACTCAAGATTTCCACCCTAAAGAAAAAAAGAAAGAAACAACCAAAGAATTGAATTTTCACAAAAAAAAAGAAAATTGATTTCATCTTGGTATGCTATTGATTCATACTAATATGTTCCGACCTTTTGCAGGACAGTTTAGTGGGGTGAGCCTAAGCTCCCAAGCTTGGGAAAGCACTGGTATCGTCAAGGTTAGGGGTTCCAGTGCTGCTCTTTCCACCACGGTAGTCACCGCGACGGTCACCGTCACGGTCACCACGGGTGCCTCTATCGCCACGACCACGACCGCCCCTATCACCACCGCGTCCACGGCCACCACGAGCTCCACCACGTCCGGCTTCCCTGGGCTCGACATAACGAGGCTCGATGTCGAGAATCTGCTTAGTCTTGCGCTCCCGGTTCCTTGTCTTGTCCCTGGATTCGCCAACGAAGTAGGCACCCTCCTCGCGAGAAAACTCCTTCGCGGCAGCCCACTTTTTGTCGTTACCACCCTCGTTGGGACGGCGAACTTCGGTAGGGGGGCCAAGGTCGGCTTGACGCTGAGCAAGCTCCGCAAGGTACTCGTCATAGGTCTTGTGAACCTCTTCGGGCTCTTCAGGGACCTCAGCAGTAGCCCCACCCTCGGCAGCGGCGGGATCCTCGGAGGCGGGGACAGCGTTGGGGTCGGCGGAATCGGCACCAGCAGCATCCTTCTGGGCAAGTTCAGCACCAGCAAGCTCGTCATCCCATTCCTTTTCGCCCTTGTTGGCACCCCATCCCTGGCCTACTTGCTTCTCGGTGTCACTGCGAATCAAGAAGTCGAGGTCAATGACTGTAAAAGCATAATTTGGAAAATCTCCAGAGAACATACACTCTACCGGTCTGGCTGTGACGATCATACTGGCGACGTCCACCACGTCCACGGGCACCGCCCTGGGGAGCGGTGTTGTCCTCATCAGTGTTCTTGGCGAGATTGTTCTGGCGTCCAGCCTCACGATCACGGAATGCTTAAGTAAAACCAGGATGTTAGAATTATGAAGCTATGGTAAGAAGTGACCAAATAAGATAAAGAATGCCTCTAGATGGAATCAATTCCTGGTGGGATCGTACTAACCTCCGTCGTTTCCACCACGGCCTCTCTTGTAGCCACCAGCTCTGGAGCCACTGACCGCGGGAGCCACAGCCGGGGCAGGCTTCTCATCTCTTTTCTTAGAGGTAGTGGTGTTCTTGATCACCTGCCTTGGAGCAGGTGGAGGTGGAGCATCGGGATCCTCGATGTCGTTTCCTGTAGTTCAAAGTAGGGGAATAAGCAAATATAATAATAAAAACGTAGAGAAGCGGGGTAGTTTCGGGCAATGTCAAAAAAGTTTATTCTTCGCCTTAGAAGTTTACAGAGAGTGGGAGGGGGTATGGAGATGCGTAGTAATGAGACATACCAAGGAGGTCGTACGGGTTCTTTGACAAAATGGCAAGGTTAGTTGCGATGAATAGCACAAAAAAAAATCAATGGAAGAGAAGGCGAACCTGAGAAGCAACGGAGGCAGACATGGTGCCTGCTTTCTCCTTCTGTCTTTAGAAGACGGACTGATTGGAGATTTCGATGGGGATAGTTGAAGTTTGTGGGTTCACTCAAGGAGTGAGAGAAAAGCAGATGGAAGAAGAGAGAGAGGTTGGAGGAGGGGAAATAATTTTCTGGGTGGGGGGGCAGAAACAATCGGTGACGACGCTGCAAGTTGAAGGCCACAGAAACTTTTGGCGGGGGAAGTGACAAACCAATCAGGGTCAGTAAACCTGCGCAATTCAATTTTTTGGTAGGCAATTTAGGCCTAAAAGAGGTTTTGCTTGCAATTTCGCTCCAAACTCAATCCTGTTGATCTGTTTTTTCTGGTAAAAAATCTAATTACTAGTGTTCGTGAAAACAGCTTTCGTCATAGGAGACTGCTGTTGCGAGGGGTTAGCCCTACACCCCTCCTACAATTTATCACCAACCAACACGCAGTATCAAGGATCTGATAAGATTGACTTCTGTACTACGTGCACAAAATCACGTGACGTGACTTCACGAACATTATCTATAACTTTTGCTGACTTCGGAGGTAATTGATATATTAAAGGAGTTGATGAGGAATTGCTATCTAACAAAAATATATATCTCCGCATTACTACATTTAACTGGACTTCGATCAAAATTCGATGCTGAGGTTACCCGTAGGTACACGCTGCAACAACCTCGAGACCCTAAATATTTGCCGTTTACTGACGGGAGTGCTAGGCACTTTTAATTGAGAACAAAGGGGTCGGGAACAAATCTAAAGTGCAAATTAGGGGGAAATAGAGCGCACGTTTTGATTGGTACCCTAACGTGTGGGTACTGTATGTACCTCATAGTACCTACATTAATAGAGGTAAAATTCAAAGAATGAGATGAGCTCAGCAACAATCATGTTAAGAGGTTATTAACCCCAGTTCTGGATACACCTCACTATCATGCAGGTTATAGTAGTATTTCTTCCAGGCCTGGTCACTGAGCACTGCAGTACCTATTCTACATGTGTGCCGATACCTGAATGTGCACCTATATTAACCCACAAGTCATATTTCTTGCGAGTAGATGGTCCTGGGGCAATGCACTCGGACCAGATCGCACTGGACATTGGTTCCGAATGATGAAATTCTGCGCCACCTTTTTGCGGGGGAATCACTTTTCAGCCGGTGGTCTTTTGAGCTTTGTATTGGTTCTCGGCGGATTGGTGGAACGACAACAACTGTTTGCCTGGCTGTGAGATCCCACGAGGACAGGTACATATGTACAATTAGTTAGTCTTGTGTGAGGCACTATGCCGAAAAGCTCCATGATGATCTCTTCGACCGCCTTTTTGTGAACCGTCATGGAAGGAGGGAGCATAGCAACTGAAGAATAGAGCTTAGTCTCTTGCGCACAGTGCACGGGTAACACCCCTGACATCTAAGGGTGTTGGGGTTCGCGAACAAAAGAGACATACCGTCACATACCTCCGAATTGAATGGAGAGAAGAGGGGAGTAGAGTAGAGTTTGTATTTTTGTTACCAGCCATAAAGTACAGCACTCTCCCCCTTTCCATTTGTTCCTCGATCCACGTATTTGTATATTTGTTGTCAAAACGGGCGTTTAATAGACCCTGATCAATTCCTGTTAGTTCTTTAGCTTGTCAAATTCAACCAGGAACGAGAGTGTGTGCTGCAGGGGAGGAATAATACTACATGTAGTACTGGCTACTACCTGTATAGCAGGTAGCTCATCATATCTCTCAAGGTCTTCAGAACGCCTGTGGAGAAGCGGAGCGTAGTAGGCCTGTTCACTCTCTCTTTCGCTGAAACCTCGGTAGCTCCCCTCAATTTGCGCTTCAACTAGCAACGGTAAGGGCCGGACAATCCCAAGCAACCTATTTCGTTTTTCATTTTTCTGGGCAGGGTCTGTCAGGTGCCCTTGAAACCGTTCCCCTTTCCCTCCCCCTCTTAACCCAAGCAAGTACTCCACTACAGACAATACAACAGTCCTTGGATCACCACCATCTCCATCTTGCAAGTCGAAGTGCGAAGTGAGAGAAAGCTACCTAGGAAGCTGATCCTGGTGAGGCAAAAAAGCAAGAAGATTGTACACACAGTTTAAACAGACTCAGGGCAAGCAGGCGAACAAAATTTGTTGAGGCCAGACCGAGATCATCATTAACATTCAATACTTAATAATAACATCTGTCTATTGGAAAGGAAAGGAGGCAATCCAACCGCCACAGCACACCCTTTCCACAATCCCTCATCCTACCTATTATTCATTTATCAATCAGGTGTCCCACCCCTCGCTGCTTTCTCTCCACCCATCACAACCTCCCACCCTTTCTCAACCTACCCCCCCATCTCTCCCTTCGCCCAACCCCCGTCCGGCTGTTCGACATTCTCTGGGTCCCTTCACCCTCGTCATAGTTCCTCTGTATCCAACAGCCAACCGCCGTCCTTGTTTCTTCTTCTCTTACTGCTACAGTTACTGCTACCGTTTCCATTACCGCTGCTCCTCTACCTACCGTTGCCGCGTCCCATCCCTCCAACCTCCTGCGCGACTCCACTGAAATCAATAAAGCAATCAATATCTTAGAGATCGACCAATCTTTCGCCATCCCGATCGTGCTCCCCTTCTCATCCGACAGCTTTCCCAATCCTAACATGTCGCTCGTACAGCCCCCTGTCCCAGGTTCGTTATCTATTCTTTCCTGAATCCTGTTATTTTCTGCCGCACTATCAAGAATCATAGAGTTCTATACGTAACCCTTGGCCCACCATCCCCCCTCTCCGTAAAGGGCCGTGTGCTGACCGATGGTCTCCCATCTTTTGTTTAAAACGTCGATAGAGCGCCGCCCCTCTATGAACATGGAGCTAGGGACCAACAACCCATTTCGCCAAAGACTTTCAACCCCCTCCTCTCCCGGTGTTACAGACCCTTTCTCTTTCGGTCCATCTGCTGGCAGGCCACAGTCTAGAAACCCTTTTCTTGACGTATTTGACGACGATAACGATCTTGATCCATTCCCAACTGACCGACCTGGCGCTCATAAATCTAATTCATTTGACGCAACTTCCGCTACAAGACCTCAGCTTTCCCCACAGCTTCTAGGCGCTGCAGCAGAGCTTTTTGTATATGCACCCGACCCTTCCGGTTGATAGTAATTGCGAGAACAGACTACTAATACTCTAGATACAGGAGAATCTTACTATTACAGATCACTCCCAAGATCCTTTCCAAAATATGGACCAAGCCAGGAACAGGATGCCCCCACCCCGTGGTCATCAGTCAAACGGCTCAAGGTCCCGACCGCCACCACCACCGCCATACGAACACCATCATTCGCGATCTTCTGATGATAACTCACAATTGATCTCGATCGATACATTCTCCTCAAACAGTGGGCAACAGAGACAACAGCCCCGTCGCCCCCCACCAAGCGGTCGTCCTTCAAATGGGGATAGACTCCGGGAATCTGACCGCGACCGCGATGCCAGAAGGCGGCCCAGACGCAATTCAGATTCGTCTGTTATGGATGCTCATGATGCCGAGAAAGAGCGGGAAAGAAACGAACGGCGCCGTCGAGAGCAACGTCTGAAAGCCGAAAATGGTTCAGGGTCTGGCTCCCGATCTAAGGGTAAAGATGACGGTGTACGAAGGGACAGAAAGAAGGGCTCGCCTCTAGATGTTATTGACAAACTTGACGTAACCGGAATCTATGGCTCTGGATGTGAGTTAGGTCCTTTCTCTTCTATCTTAGGTATTCTAACAAATCTTAGTGTTTCATCACGATGGTCCATTTGATGCATGCAATCCCCATCGTAATAAGAAAACCCATAAACTCGCACCTGTGCATGCCTTCCCAGCCGATTCAGCAAACAATGCGCTCTCTGGGTTTGGTCCGGTTAGTCTTAAAGCTGACCATTCTCACCTCTTTGGGAACCGAGACCCAGAAGCTTTCCACGATTTTACGAGTACCGGAAGACGCGACTCGGCCTCGGGAAAGCTCGATGTTCGCCCATCAGGTACTCGAACTGCATCATTTGATCCCAAGGCTTCTGAAACTATTCATGGAGATGAGACTGTTGGCCTAGGAACTTCAACGTTTTTAGATGGGGCACCAGCATCAAAGATAGCAATGGAACGAACCATGTCTGAAACAAATGATGATCGGCCTCGGTCTTCAAATGGTGGTAGTGGAGGGGGCCTCCAGCGGAAGAAGTCGTTGGCACAAAAGATTCGATCCATCAGTCAAAATAGAACTAATATGAGCGACGGACCTGTCAGCTCTGGGCACCGCCGCCCTCCCCCCCCAGGAAGATCACCAACGGAATCAAAGTACTCACCCACTACCCCTGTCAGTGCAACAGCAGGCAAAAATGACCGCAATCCTTTTTTCACGGAATATGAAACCGCATACGACAAGAAGGGCGAGGCTATCGCGGAGAGTAAAGGCGAGAGAGCACCAAACTCACCAAAGAAACCGGCCAGGGTAGGCACTGGGGACAAAGGCAGCGAGAATGGACTCTTAAAGCGAGTTAGGAGTTTGTCGAAGTCCAAGAGGCGCAACGATTAGTATGGGTCCATGTGGGTTTTATGAATTAGGTCGTGGGTTATCAAGAGTTGCATGCGTGTTTGTGTCGTGGGAGAAAGTAAACTACGACATCTGTTAGTTTCTTTTAATTTCCTTTTTAAAGTTCTATCCCCTTCGCTTTTACTTTGGTATTGTGTAGGATTGCATAGTGCTTTGGGAGTAGGGCATGGGACAACAAAACCCATTCCCCTGATTTATTGTTTGGTGAAGTTGATATGAGCACATATTCCGCTGGCCGTGGGGCCATCATGTTGGTTGATCGGAATGACTTAAAAGTTTAAACCGGGTCACTTTTACGAATTTCGGAGGCTTGTGTTGGTTCCGGGGCAGCCTTGCCCGTTATATTGTCCTTTTCTATCTGTTTTCATTCCCAGCTATTGAGATACTGGGAATCGGGTTGTTGTTTGGTTTGTTCAGCCCTTTGCATTGATTTTCCAAGGCCGTCTTGAAGTGTTATCAAGGCGGATGGTAGGAGCAGGTTTTGGATTCTACATAAGCCTGGGTGTCATTGATTGTTACCTTATTACATGCTTGTTTAACCCTATTTCCCCAATACCCTGCTTCTTGTTCATTTTTTTCTTTTTCTATATTTCTATTTTCTCTTTACGTGTCATACATAATGGGTGTTTGAACATTAATTCCCTTCACACAATTGTTGCACCCGGAGTCTCCTCACTACATACTAAGTACATGTAGTATATTATAGCTTTCTGTATATGTATTTGATATTTAAGTGTTCACAACAGTGTTCTCATCACTGGGGGGGGACGAACAGCCGCATACCATTGTTTGCGATGAAGAATTTTCCCCCATAGAGTAGCTATTTTACAGCATGTCTTACAACTACATGTACCTGTAGTGTGCCGATTGGGACAACTTGGGTTCTTTATCATGACACTCTAGTCACCGGATCATTTCTGGAAGGATCGTGTATCGAATTTTGAACGTATCTGCTCTCTGACGTTCAGCTTTGCTGTGTCCATAATGCAAGCGATCTAGATAACGACATATGAATGAGCTCCTCAGGAACCCTAGCCCGTGCTCGCAGCGCACTGACAAATTTGTGTACTCTAAGCTCAATGCACTCTAGGTGCTCTTCTACATACATGTATGTACTACGGGAAACCCTGATCCGGACTTATCTTCCCCACATTTTAAAAATGTGTGGCCATCGCCGCCCAAGAGCTGAGTTGATAAAGCTGCGGGTTGGCCAGGTTAGGGTGCAGGCCCCCGCCAGTGAACTCCGTACTTGCTACAACTTAGACATACATGTAGCAATACCCGCATACCTGAACCGGTCCTGGCCGGGCCGAGGGCCGAGACTGGCTGAGTACGGTCATGATGAACAGGAGAGCTGGAGCACCTACATAATACGCAGATTGAGCCCATAGCAAAGATACCGTACAAAACTCGAGCACCTAGTCCTGAATATCCAACGTAATATCGCTAAATTCCAATGTCTTCGCCTCAGTCCCGTCTGGCAAGTATATCGCGCCACCTATGGTCCTCAACTCCATCACCACAGAAAACCAACCTATCAAACAGTAGAGCAGAGCTTTCGCCTACATACTTCCTACCCCGGGCAGCAGCAATTGAGCCTGACGTACGCGACTTCTTTCTTCTACTTGAAGGTTCTGGACTTCCCCAAATATCAGATAAGTAATGTGAATAATAGGTTGAAGCAATCATTCATGTTACTGCCAATGGAAAGGTGCTCCGCCGGTCATACATGGAATTTGCTGATCGAGCCAGAGGTCTCGGGTATTACCTTAAGACTCATGGTTACAAAAGAGGTATGTATTCAACGTAAAGCTTCATAAGCTATGAAGCTTCTAACTCTGACATAGTTGGAATTCTCTGTCCCAATACACCTGCATTTCTGGAATGTATTTTCGGTATAGCTGCCGCAGGTGCTGTTCAAGTAGGCGTGAATTACCGTCTTAAAAAAGAAGACGTCCAGTATATCTTTAAACACGCCGAAGTTGATATCATCATTGTTGATAGAGAGTTTGTGGGGCTGCTAGAAGGCTTTGATGACAAGGTCCCTAGAGTTGTTGATGATGATACAGACGCAACCGTTGGCGAGCTAAGCGGAGACTTTGACCGTATAATATCGGAGGGGTTGGATTATGACAGGAAGTATAGAGGTGGCTGGGAAGGATTGCATATAGAGGCAGAGAGTGAAGACGACGTGTTTGCGTTAGCATACACAAGCGGGACGACTGCAAAGCCGAAGGGGGTCGAGTATACTCACAGAGGGGCATACCTAGCTGCTCTTGCGAATGTTATCGAGTCCGGTTTGAATTGCACGTCAGTTCTTTCTAAGGATAGGGCGAAGTCAGTGCCATGTACAACACTAGTATTCTTGAGGATTTTGAACTTACTCATTTAATATTAAACAGGTACTTGACAATCCTTCCACTTTTCCACGCCGTGGGCTGGACATTCCCATGGGCAGTTGTCAGTGCCCGAGGAACCCACTACTGCATGAGTAAGTAATGACCTCTGTTTGGTAGGAATCATTAATTAAAGCGGTGAATAGGAAAAATCGACTATGAGGAAATGTGGCGGCTGCTGAAGTTTGAAGGCATCACCCATTTCAATGCAGCGCCAACAGTTAATACCCTGCTCTGCCGTTCCCCTCAAGCAGAGCGGCTACCACGAGCAGTCCGAGTCACGGTGGCTGCGTCTCCCCCATCAGCAAAGCTTTTTGAGGATATGATTTCATTGAATCTTATTCCAGTTCACGTCTATGGTTTGGTATGTAGCTCTGTATAATCGATGGCTCCCCAATTATATCAGAGATTAATTTTTTAAATAGACAGAAACGTAAGTTCATATACGATAGATATGATCAAAGTGTGGTTATGATTAATACCAAGAGATGCTGATACCGATGCTCCAGATATGGTCCTATTACAAAAGGGTATTTTCTTCCAGAGTGGCTTGATCTATCACCGGAAGAAATGTACAAAAAGATGGCTCGGCAGGGTTCGTTACCTCTATCTTTTATATCTAAAAAGAAAGATATGCTTATTGATTACCAGGTCACGGATTTGTAACCAGTAAAATGGTCCGTGTTATCAAGCCTGATATAACAGAGGTGATAGATGTGAAAAAAGATGGGGTTGAAATTGGTGAGATAGTATTCGCGGGTATGTTCCTAGCTAGTCAAAAGACTGGTTCATGTTTACTGAAATTTGAAAGGAAATATATGCGCACGAGGCTACTATAAGGACGCTGAAGCCACGGCCAAGCTATTTGCGGGTGGTGTCTTACACTCTGGCGATCTTGCCGTCTGCCATCCAGATGGTGCAATTCAAATCTTGGACCGAGCAAAGGATATCATTATCTCAGGTAATCGAACCCAAAGGTTTTTATTATAAGTGCCTCTACTAAATCTAATATATCACTAGGCGGAGAAAACATCAGTAGTGTGTCTCTAGAAGGAATGCTTTCTCGTCACCCAGACATCGTAGAGGTTGGGGTCATTGCTGTTCCAGATTCCCATTTTGGAGAACGTCCAAAGGCATTCATTACTACCACAAACCCACAACTTATGGGGGAGGATGTCATTCTTTGGGCAAAGAAAAGCTCAACAATCTCGGGCTTCATGGTCAGATAACGAACACACGCACTCTCATTTCTGATAGCTGACAATAAGAAAACATATAGGTTCCAAGGGAAGTTGAAATATTGACAGAGTTACCAAAGACATCAACGGGAAAAGTAAAGAAGAATGTTTTGAGAGAGTGGGCGAAAGGTAATCGAGAAGCTAGTTGATTACTTCTAGGTCTCGAGACATTACTCCAATATAGAATTAGTACATGTATGCATGGGAAAGGGGGCATTTATCATTCAGACTTTAGTTCGAAAGTTTTGTATGCTTGGTTATACAGAAAAAGGTTGAAATTGAAATCTACCAAACATTCACCTCGACTTTACGTGTAAAGAATAATTGACCTCGTCTGTGTTTTTACACCTAAATTCACGAAGGGTATAACCTCATCGAACCTCCCAGCCCGGAATCTAATAATTTCATTGTGATTTTCACGCGAAAAATATGTAGCAACCTTTTCGGACTGTTGATTGCACAAAACTTCAGCTTCCGCTTCACCTTCAACTTCGGCTTCAACTTGAATGAACAGAGCTCGAATATATCTGGCCCAACATGTGACAATTGAAGCCGACCCGAGCCAACTTTTTTCGAAAGTCTGGGTTAGATTAGAGCCGAATTATTCAGACATTGACCTTTAGAAGCAGAGCTATTCAAAGTCGAGGTTATGTCAAAACGGCGTGGTGGCGCTTCTGGAGGAGAGCCCGGGGAAGGGTTTTTATTTCCAATTCATAGACCTAATAATCAGGGATTTAACCTTTGCATAGGGGACCTGTTAATAGACCAAATCTGATTAAATCCTTGTGGACGTTTAGGATCATGCATGGACGACACCAGCTCCTAAGCCCGTACCGTTGCTCATGCGTTGACAACAAGTACATGTAGTTAATAATTGTTATTAGTAGAGAGGGTGCGAGTGATATTTGATGATTTATTGGGCATCATATTAGTGGACAATACCCTTTTTTTTGTTTTTGTTTAATTCATTAATTGCATGCGACCTTACAGTTATGGCAATGTCTCCTAGACTACCCTGCCAGCTCCCAGCCACGCCCATTAAAGGGAATTCGGCAAGCTAGCAAACATCCACCGCCATCTCAACAAAAGGAAAGAAAATCAACTTCAAACAAGTACAATTTGTGCAGTTTCTCTCTTCCCCCCCCGTCTTTTCCCCAGCACGAATTTTCCTGAATAACTCTGAAGTGCCTCCTTATCCTCCGGCCTTACTAGTATGTCTTCTTTCCAGATCCGGATTGTGCTTTCTTTACCCTGCACTACTAGTAGTACCCCCTCTATTCTGTAGCTATTGTTGTCATTCTCACTTCCAATCAAGGTCGCTGTTGATCTATTGCCACAGTGCCATGCCCATTGTAATGGAGCCATTTCAACTATCTGGTATATGAGTACACACAGGGCCCAGTTACATGCCGAGAGTTATCATTAGCAAAAAACGTGTTTCGCCAGGATGAATCCGCGTGCCCAGATGTCCAAATTCGTTTTTGCCTGCAGAACCTCAGGCTCGTCTTTTAGTCAAATGACCCCGTCTTATGCCCCATCCATTTTTGCCCCTTGTCCTTTGACTACAAAACATGGTCGTTTGACAGCTCCAATTAACAAACGTGTCGCTTGACGCAGACAGGTCATCTTTGAATTACACCATCCTATGCTCGTCTTATTGCCAAATGTCCTCATCTTCACGACCTTTCAAAATTGAATCTTTTGTCAGAAATCTAAGTCCATTCTGTCTAAATACAAATTGCCACTGGCACCCATGAGCCCGTCAGAAATCTTAGTCTCAGGCTAACAATCATTCTCTCTAAATACACACTGCTAATGACCCCCATCAGGGATCTCCACTGCTTGCAATGGCTAAAGACCCGAGTCCCTCGCCGATTTTGTCGTTATGCCTTATTTTCTAAATTGAATATAAATTGTCGCTTGCCTACTACCTGTATAAAATCTATACGTGACTGGCTCCAGTCAAGTGTCTAACCTTATTTCATTAAATCAAATTGTATATCGATAGATCGATAGTACTATTGATAAACCACCTGTCGTTTGTAGCTGACATCATGATCGTCTCGGGTACCAAATGAACGGCGCCAAAAATGCTTTTTATATTTACTAACAATATATCATTAGGTGAGTTAGAGCAACGTGACACCTTTATCGGCCCATGGTCGATGTTGGGGTTTCCATTGAAGTCGGGCTTCAATACATCAGCAAGCTAGCATCCGCTTCTGGGTGATTGTCCCTTTCTCCAGAGATTGATGCCAAGACAACTACTCTCCCTATCCCTCCTATGCCTCCTCACCACTTCGCCTAATCCGTTGAGCCTCTGGAGTATCCTGCCAGTGATACTCTCTGGAGAACTATCCGCCTCAATTTCTTCTCTTGAGTCTCTCCCGCTTCCTCCTTTACCAGGCTTCTCAAGCCTTCTAAAAGGCTTCCTAGACATTTCAGCGGGCTTCTAGCGCTTCTCACAACCCTCTCCAGCCACTCGACACCCTTAGATCATGCCCCAACTGTTACGGGGACAGTCTTTCCACGTATCGCTAGAATCTGATAGAAAGATGTGGCTGTGCAAGATAGAAATCAGGTTTAGATTATTTAAAGATTTATCGCTAGAACTCAATAATCTTTAAGGGCTCTGCTACCGAGTAAAATACTTAACTTTCTGAAGACTGAGGATACGGATATTAGGGCGGAAAGGGTCCTGAGTACTTATACTCCAAAGGACTGCGTTCTCTGCTCCTACTTCCTTACTAAATTCCGGCGCTGGCTTCTAACGGAAAGGAGCAACCACCGCTATCCAGCTTCTCTATAAGCGTTAGCGGGTGCTTCCAGTTCTGAAGGCAACCACCCTTAGTCAAAACTTTTGTAACACCTGCAGTCTTGGTTGTCGCACAACCGGGACCTGCATGAATGAGCTGCCGACTAGGCGTAAGCTTAATCATTGCCGTACGGCTCTTCGCTTATTGTGGACTTCCCCAGCATAGTCCCTGCCAATAAAGTCGGACTTGTAATGCTCAGAGGATATAGAGGATCGACAAGCACTCAGAGGTTCACTCTGGTTGGTCTTCTAATCATTGGTGAGGCATAGACTCGTCAGTCATTACTCCCATGAATAGATCCTCTTCCTATCGCTCAGAATGTAGTTCCTCTGACAGCTGGTAGCTAACCACACTGCCGGCATTTGCATGTCACTGTGCAACTGGCTTCTATCAATAACTCTCAGCATGTAACCGGGCCCTGTATGTACTCATACACCAGACAGTTGAAATGGCTCTGTTACACAAGAAACGTTTTGGGAGGCTCGCAGTGCCTGTTGGTATAACGGAGCCATTTCAACTGTCTGGTGTATGAGTACACACAGGGCACGGTTACATGCTGAGAGTTATTGATAGAAGCCAGTTGCACTGTAACGGGGGTGCTAGGATGGGGCACGACCGTGACTTCGATCAAAATAGAAATGGTAAACGGGGAACGATGAGTTGTGATTGGGCTCGTTCGATCGAAGAATGGAGTTTATTTGTTTGATAGTATTTGAAGCCTAGAAACTTAATAACTTTAAGGGGTCTCCTCGCTAGTAAACATTCCATGACTCCCCGAGTTCAAACTGGGGCAACCGAGTTCTTTTTATCGAAGTTCATCAGCAACCCGTGCATGTCTTCAGGAGACACCGGAGGCTTGGGAGACACCCCACCAACTTTAATTCTCTGGAGGCGGTTGGCCCGTTCGGAGGCCTCCCGGGCCTTCGTTAATGCTCAGGAGGCTCTCGCGACGCTCAAGCATGCCCCCTCGGCACTCTCCGGAGCCTGCATTCATCATATCCGGTTACTCTCTCGACGCCTCGCAACGCCGCTACGATGGCCTCCTGAGCCTTTCAAACACTCCGGGAGGCTCGATATCACTGCACTGAATCTCTAGAGATCCTCTGGGGCGCGATTCTTGCCTACAACTCCCCGAACGGGTTTCTTCATCCAGTGTAGTATCGCGAAACCTCAAGGGGTTGTCCCAGCCTACTAGAAAGCCTTTTGGAAGGCTTACCGAGCCTCCCACTTATTACTACTGGATTACTGGAGCGAGTCACCTCTCACGCTCTCTCCCGAGGGCTGACCGGGCCATCTAGTGGTCTCCTAAGGCTATTCCTCGCCCTAGCACTATCTCCCATGCTCTCCAGAGGGCCTACTAATCCCTCCTGCATTATCATGAGCTAGTTAAATTCGTGCCCCACCCTCCCACGCTCTCCAGAGGGCCTACCAAGCCCTCCTATGGTCTCCCGACCCTATTCTTGGCACAAATACCCCTCCCCCACTCTCTCCTGAGGGCCCACCAAGCCCTCCTGTACTCTCCCGACGCCATTTTGGCACTGACACCCCTTCCCACGATCTCCAGAGGGCCCACCAAGCCCTCCTGTAGTCTCCCGACGCCATTCTTGGCACTGGCACCCCTTCCCACGCTCTCCAGAGGGCCTACCAAGCCCTCCTGTAGTCTCTCGACGCCATTCTTGGCAACAACACCCCTCCCACACTCTCTCCTGAGGGCCCACTAAGCCCTCCTGTAGTCCCTCGACGCCATTTTTGGCGCTGGCACTATCTCTTACGGCCTCCTGAGGGCCCACCAAGCCCTCCTGTAGTCTTCCGACGCTATTCTTGGCACTGGCACCCCTTCCCACGCTCTCCAGAGGGCCCACCAAGCCCTCCTATAGTCTCTCGACACCATTCTTGGCACTGGTACCCCTCCCCACGCTCTCCAGAGGGCCTACCAAGCCCTCCTATGGTCTCCCGACCCTATTCTTGGCACTGGCACTATCTCTTACGGTCTCCTGGGCCTCGTCAAATTATCACACTTCTCCCCATGCCCTCCTGAAGGCTCATTGAGCCCCCGAAGAGTCTCCTGAGAGTGATCACTACTCTTGAAGGCGTTACCCCATTGATTCGGTCTCTGAGAGTCTCTCACGCTTCATAACCCCCGAATCTGATTTACTCCATAATAATAGCTTACAATTTCCCACATCTGTACCTAATAACGAAAGCATCCCTTCAAATAAATAAAAACATCGCACAAAAACACATGAAAATCATTTATCCCCTGGCAACGCGTCGCCAGAGGCATTTGTAGAGGCTTCTTGAGCCTTGGCTGCGCCCAAATCCCTCCCCGTCGCCACCGGGTTTTCTGAAGCATCATCAGTCCCCAATAATATAGCCCGGTCCCGCTGAGCCTTCCGGCACGCTTTCGCGGCCCTTCACGCCGCGATGTCTGCTGCCAACTGCACATCGTCCTCTTCCCTTCCAACCTTGGATATCACCTCTCGAGGGCCTCGCAACTCCTCAATCTACAGGCCTATCAGTCCCAGTCAATTGCGTGCGCGTCTAAGGTTCTTTACCTTATCTTGAATAGACTCTCTTATTACCTCCAGAGTCCCCAGCTGGTTTTCCTCCGTTCTTCTTCTCCACGTGTTGAACATTCTGGCGTACGTTACTAGGCAAAAGTTAGTACGTCGGGACTCCTAAAGGGCTTGATAAGCCTTACACAGGATATCGGTATTCTGGCTGGGGTTAAAGCGCATTCCTTCCACATAATTGCCCGTTGTCCAACATCGCAAAACAAACCAAATAGCAGTGCAAACTAGACAGATGAATTCCGGGGATATATCATCTACGAACTTAGGATCCTTCGCTCCACGCATCTTGTCACCTTTGTAATATTTTAGAAATATTACTTTTACGATCTCTGGGGCCCAAAAGTGTCGACGACCTGTCTAATAGCTGTTAGACCTTTACATAGGCTGGTTGAGCCTTTGAAATGGCCTATAAAGCCCCATAGCACGTTGAAAGGAGCTCTTACGGCATAGTTGTCGGGGTCACTAATGAAACGATCATTCTCGAGTAGATAGTTAACTTTGTCAGCCCTCGTCTCTGGGGTTGTTAGGTCCTTCAAGCCGTATAAGAGGCCTTTTGCGACAAAGTCTTTGATTGCAAACACAAGGTGCGATCTCACTCGTGAACTTGCGATTTGAACCTGTGAATAGTTAGCACAGGGCTAACAAGCCTACTAGGAGGCTTGATCAGCTCTTACCTCACTCTTCGCGCTGTTAATTAGGGTTATGTTTGTATTAAAATGAACGTTAGCCTCCGACCAAAATCGCCGGACGTTAACGGTAAGAGATTCAGGCATTGGCCAAGGCTCCTCAAGCAATGTATGCCGCGAGAGAAGCTCCTTAGCATACCTGATAATCGGCTTTGCCTCCGCTGGCACGTCCCCCTGTCAGAGCCGTAAACTGACTCTGGCGCTGGTGTGGCACATGCTTGCGTGGGTGGGGTTGCACGATAGGGCTGAGAAGGCGGAGGTGTACGTTCAATGTGATGTTCATTTCGCAATGTACTAGACAAGCGAAATGAGGTGCTTGGTGATGTAGACTCGGGCTCGGAAGCTAGGGAAGCCCTGCTCATGGCTCGGGAGGGAGTCCCCGACCTTTTTGAAGTAACCGTCGTACGGCTTCCATACTGCCTGGTGTTATCACCTTATCCGCAACCTACGGGTTGTGGTTAATACCTGTACTGTATTAACTCCCACGGCAGATGAAAGAATTGCTTCGGCTGCTGTGCCACTAATTCTTCTCCTAGAGGCTGCAACAGCCCTGGCGGAGGCTACAGGAGCCTCCCTTGGCCTCTTACCAGCACGAATTCCCTGGCTGGGTACTGGCGGTGCCCGTGGTGGTGGTGCCCGTGTAGGCCGTGCTCGTGTTGGCGGAGGTGGTGGAGACACCCTTCGTTCAGATAAGGGCATCACGGGTGGGGAATTTTCGTCCCCGGGCTCTTCATAGTCGTCATAATCGTCCTCATAGACATCTACCTCGTCCTCCTCCGCCACTGGGTGATCGTCGAAGTCAATCCACGGCTGTGAGCTTTCTAAAACGCCGTTTACCAATATTTGGCCCCCGGGCGAGCTCAATGGGCCATCTCGATAGCCCGAAGGGCCATGAAAGGAATCTTGGTCAGTATCCAGCTCTGTAGGTGATCCCGACCTCACACTGCTAGCGACACTTGAAACACTCATCGCCTCCCTAAGCCGTTTATTAACAGAGGTGGAGATAGTAGTGTTGGTTGCACCATATCGATCGTCAATGGCACGTTTGGTGGTTCTTTGCCTTTGGGAAGTCATGATAATGTTTGTGGGGAAAAGAATGGCCAGGTAGGCACTGGAGAATGCTTCCGAGGCTCACTATTAATACAGTATGCTTAGCAACCTCTAATATTCTTTTTTTTTCTCTTAGTTGGCTAAGCTATATGCAGTCATCCGAATGCTTGGCGAGCAGAAAACTCTGCATTTTCTTGGGCTGAGCTATACCGCTTATATTCACCCGCCTATCGTCTAAAGGCTTAGGAAGCCTTTTGAATCGCCAATGAAGAAAACGCGGGAGGAAAAACAGATCTTATAAGTAATAATAAATGCTACGATGAGGCGACTAACCCTAAAACAAATAAGAAAGTCTAAAGAGGCAGCTGCACCAGAAATAGAAAAAGAAAAAAACTGCCTAACAAGCTTTGAAGAAGGCTTCTCAAGCCTTCTCTAGCCGAACATACGTGTAGCGCTCACCAAATAGATAAGGTAAGCTAATTCCAAAACAGATATAAAAAGCCTAAAAAGGCAACTACACTTACCAGATAGGGCACTTGGCTAATAAAAAAAATAAAAACTGATCAACAAACCAATGATCCCCCAAGAAGGCTCCCCGAGCCTCCAAATAGCTTAACATGCCGCCCCTAGCTAGCATTATCAGTTACCGTCATCGTCATCCTCATCGTCGTCGCCTTCTCCTTCGACATCGTTTTCGTCTCCAACTATGCCGCCGCTATGCCTAAATAGATGGTTTCTCTCAGCCAATGTCCAAATCTTGAGGCGGTCATAGTGGCAAGACATAAAGCCAATGCCATTCGGAAACTTCAATCTATACCGCCTAACTAGCCTACGCCCTATTGTTTGGTATCTTTCCACCCGTTCATCAAATACCGCCATTAACTCCTGGAAACCGGTATCGCTTTGGGGCATAGCAAAATTCAGACCAGTGTTATTTACCTTATCAATAAAGGTAAGCATTTGCTCCTCCTTATCGACTTCTATCATTTGGAAATCGTGTTCATCCAGGTCCTCCCACCCATCAGGCGGAGGAGTTTCGGGTCTATGTCTAGGCCCGGCAAGCAGTGCACGAGGCCTATGGAGCACGGCACAAAGCCTCAAAGGTTTGGCTTCACTGGTCTTGCGCCAGGCCTCCAACTCCTCCGCGTCACCAATACGAACATTTTCCGGATTAAGTGCATACGCTGCCCCAGCCGTCCTAGGGGGTCCGTTTGACATGGCTCCGTAGAAGGCCCGGATGACCCTCGGGGGCAGACCGTCGGCAACCTTTGGGACACGCTTCATTGCGACCTTGGCCAACTCTGCTAAGGACACCTCCTCGAGGACGCCTATAGACACCGGTAGTGCTGCTGGACCGTACCAGTCAATCTCACGGTAAGCCGCCCTGACGACGGCTCCCATCTTCGTTGGGTCAATAACATGTATGGTTATTGCAGGCCTGTAGGGTATTCCCATGGCCTTCCAAACCTCTGCCGCAGCCAAGGTGGGATTCTCGTTGGACTCGCCTCCCCCCTCATTGATCCCGGCTAAAGCCCTGGCTCCACGGGTGTGGGCTCTGTTCACTTTGTGGGATCGGTCGCCAATGAGATAACCGAGGGCTGCTTTGATCTTCTCGGAGGCCCCCGAGCCCTCCCTCATGTAACTTTGCTTTAAGGCTTTGAGACCTTTGTGATTTATAAGCCAATCCCTCAATTGCTCGAATAAATCAAGTCCAGAGGTTGTCTTGTTGACCCAGCCAATTCTTGTCATCTGGTCACTGAGCGCAGTACGGAGAGCCCTGTAGACATCATCTCTTCCGGTAAGTTGCAGAATCTCCCTCATCTGTTCAATACTGGTAATTTTATAGGCAGCTGAGGCTCTTCCCCTGCGTGGTGGCATGCTTGGTGAATCGGCTGAAGCCTTTTGAGCCTTTTCAGGGGTCGCAGGAGCCTTTGAACGAGCCTTTGCTGATTGGGGGGCGTCGGGTTCGTCGAGGATAGTTGTGTCGCTTTCGGTGTCACTTTCTTCCGGATTACCAGTATATTCAAAGGGGGGTCGACTCGGAGTTGGGGGTTTGGAGATTTTGCTTTGTTGCTCTTCTTGCAAGGCGGAGCGGCCTACCTCGAGGCTGGATGCGTGTGGTCGAGAGCCTGTTAGGCCTTCGGGTCCAGGAGAGGCTCTACCAGAGGCTTCTGGGAGAGATTCTGTATCGGCTCTACTAGTTCTGCTTGCAATTTCTGGTACAACTGTTTTTGTTGCAGCGAGGGTGGCGTGGTGGTCCTTGATTTGCTGTATGTGTGCTTCGTACGCTGCTAGGAGAGCGACCGAGTCAAAGTCTTCGAAATCGTTGTCTTCAGAGGCCTGGGAGTCCTCTTCAACTGGAGGTGGTTCTTCGCCTTCCTTGAGATAGTCAAATGCCAGTACCAAGCGGTCCGCGTATGCCTGTGTGCTTTGAGAGGCTTGGGGAGATTCCGGAAAGGCCTGGTCTTCGACTGCAGGTGCTTCTTCTGCAGGTGCTTCTTCGGCCGGAATGGATGCTTCGACTGGAGGGTTGACGAAGGCCAGAGGGGGTGCTATTGGGGTTGGGGTGGATTCGCTAATGCGCGGACGTTTGCGTTCTCGTGAGTCTTCGTCGGAGGAATACCAAGCTCCAGGGCAATGGGGGAATTCTCCCAAAGGTCGAGTCTGTGTATAGATATGTGAATGATATGTATTTAGAATTAGAAAGGTCAACGTACCATTTTATATATCCGTGGGTTATATTCAAGTGAACGTTAGTTGAAATCCTGACCCTAGCTTAACTTGGGGGCTTGGGGGAGTATCAAGAGTGCGAATGGCCTACTAGAAAGCTCCGCGAGCGTGTAGGGGGGTGTCTATATATATTCTCCTAGATGAGGATCCTATACTAGGTCATATATCGAGTTGGTATTGTTTGTTGAAGTTGGGTCATGCTATATCACTCGGGTTGGTGGTTCGGACCTTTTCAAAGGCCTAACAAACACATTTATGAGCTCAATAAGCCTAACCACCATGCACTAGGTCAGTTTTTGGTTTAGCGTGTGGAGAGCTATTTGCCAAGACTAGGTTGACAAATCATTTGTGCCAAGTCATTTCTTTTGGATGGCTTACAGAGCCTTTTAGATGGCTTTAGGAGCCTTTTAGATGGCTTGAGGAGCACTCCCGGACACCTCTGCATTAACGGGGTCAGTTTTGGTTTAGTGTGTGGAGAGCTATTTGCCAATACTAAGATGACAAATCATTTGTGCCAAGTCATTGGAGCTTTTTGGATGGTCTTAGGAGCCCACCCGACACCTCCGCGTTAGCGGTAACATCAAATATCAATCAACAATGAGATCACGATGCCCTTTCTGCATAAGGAGCTACGCAAGTCCTGGTAGTTTCGATCGACATCTTTCAAGAGTCCACGCAGAGAAGGCAGTTGAATAGTACAACAGTCAGCTTACACGCCGTGCTGAGGATTCAGTGAACCTTGTAGAAGACCCGGGAGGACTATACGGAAACGAATTGTTGAATGTTGGGACCTTTTCCTTGGGTCCCACGAGCGTAGACCAAAGCGAGTCTGATAATGAATCAAACGATGACACAGACTCGTTGACAGAACGAGACAGCATGTTCAGACCAGCAACTACCGTGTATGAGGGTGCAGGGGAGCAACTTTTCCCCTCCACAGGATATTCTGAGAGCTCAGAGAGCCTTCTGTCCAACCCGTGGCAACCTTTCAAATCAGCAAAGGAGTTTGAATTATCACGTTGGTTCCTGCGATCCCACATATCGCAGGGTCAAATAGACGATTTTTTTCGAGCGGCAGGCGCAGGGAAAGGCTCCTACCACAATGGAAAAGGCTTTACACGCCATCTTGATGAGATGGTTTCTAGGGACGGTTTAGGAAGAGAAAGTTGGATGCACTCAGAGGTCGAGTTGGGGGGCGAGAAGATTGCATACTATTACCGGGACCCTATGAGTGTGGTGCGATTCCTTCTCGGGCAACGTGCATTCAGAGAATCTTTGGTGTATGCCCCAACGATGGAGTACAATGAGCTAGGCGAGCGAATGTACGGTGAAATGCATACGGCAGACTGGTGGTGGGAGATGCAGGTTTGTAAAGCCCTCGTGAGTGCTTACTGAGCCTTTTCTAACGGAGGTTAAGAATACTCTGCCAGAGGGATCAACAGTGGTACCAGTGATTTGCGCATCAGATGGAACGCACCTAACGAATTTCAGTGGTGACAAGAAGGCCTGGCCTGTTTACTTAACGATTGGAAATATCACTTCAGAAATACGCAATAAACCCTCCAGTTTTGCATTCATACTTCTGGCTCTTTTACCGGTTCCACGGAAATTGGGAGTACGTGCAAATGAACATCGTCGAGAGAACCAGATGGCCCTTCACAAAGTTTTGGGAGAGATTTTGGAAGGCCTTCGGGGCCCTGCACAAAACGGTGAGCTTATAGCGTGCGCTGATGGCTACGATCGCCTGTGTTTCCCTATACTATGTGCCTGGGTTGCCGATCAGCCAGAACACGCCTCGCTACAAAATATCAACAATCATGCCTGCCCACGATGTGAGGTTGATTTCAAAGGCTTGGGAAGCCTTCACGAAAGCCCGCCACGGATTCAGGAGCGATATGTTGAGATTGTAAAGGAATATGAGGATAATAGGTCTAACGCAGCACCCGTGGAATACCTTGTATCAAAGTCTTTAAAGACCCTCTACAATGCCTTTTGGGCCTTGCGGAGGACCAGCGCCTATGATCTCCACAAGCCCGACATACTACACAATATCTACCTGGGACTATTGAAACACATGATGGAGTGGGTTCAGGGGTTTCTTAAGAAACACAATCGAATAGAGGAGTTTGATCGAGCTTGGTCCTCCATCGGGCCTTATCCAGGGCTCGCTGTGCCCAACAAAGCGTATCGAGCAACTACACAGTGGCAGGGTAAAGAAATGCGACATCTTGGCCGGATAGTTTTGGGAGCCTTTGCGGTGGCTTTACAAGCCCCTCCAATGGCGGCACGGAAAGACTTTAGTAGAGCTTTGCGGTGTGTACGAGCGTTGATTGACTTCCACCTCATGGCACAGTATACAACTCATACAAAGGAGACTCTAGAGTATCTGCAAAGCTATCTCGAAAACTTCCACAAGTATAAAGATGTATTTCTCGAATTCCGGGCCTATAAACGAACGAGGAAGGACGCCAAGGATCAAACAAAAGCACTGCAAGGCTCCGGAAGCCTTGGGAGAGGCCTAGAAGAGGTTCAAGAGATTCGGGAGGGGTCCCATTTTAATTTCATTAAGATGCATCTACTATCACACTTTAGAGAGCATGTGGAGCGATTCGGAAATATACCCATGTTTTCAACGGATGTCAGTGAGTTGGCTCATCGGCGGCAAATTAAGATGGCCTACACTGCTTCGAATAAGGTAGATGCCACGGTCCAGATTCTTGATTACCACCCAAGGCGTATGGTGATGGAGATGAGAGTGTTGAATTTGAAAGATATTGTTTTCTCCCTGCCCGAGCATTATGAGGGCCTGCCGAGCCATCGAGAAAGCTTGAGAGACCTATTGGAGATTTTCAAAAATGAAGACCAACAAAGAGGAGGCAGTGAGCGATTGCTGGACGGAGATGCACCACAGAAACCTAAGATGACGACGCCGGACAATTCGGCGACCAGGTTATCTGATATCGCAGACATTATCAAGATGAACAGGACTACACTTGCCAGAGCTGTATCGGAATATGATCAGGGACTACAACGGGAAGAAGGAGGCTTATTGAGCCTTCTTGACTACCCAGTGAGGTATTTCAAATGCCTGCAGGTGCCAGTATCAGTGTTCCAAAAGAGTGATAGCTACGAGATACATAACATACGATGCACTGGAGAGGCTTTGTTCAGGAAAAGGGCAGTTCGGAATGATTGGGCTTGGATTAAGGTAGCTACTACGGACCCCTAGGGAGCATTTCAGGGACGTTTACCAGGGCACCTAAAGGCAATATTCAGACTACGTGATATCTTTACTAGAAAGACATATCAACTTTGCTTGGTTGAGCTGCTGGAGGCAAGGGACAGGGGCCTTCCTGGAGGCTCGCATGGACTTCTAAGAGTCGCGAGGCGCTCCCGGCAAAGATTTTGGATAATTAATACTCGTAGCGTCTTGGGGATGGCACATTTGTTCGAATTGGGGCAGGGACAATGGCTGGTAAACACTAGAGTAGATTTAAGAACTTGGAACGAATTCCATATATAAGGTTAACGAGGGCTTAAGGAGCCTAGGCAAATGCTTCTGAAGACTGGTCCTCTTAAACGATATGTATATACATGGGCAATATAGGATTCAACAGATAAGAAATCCAAGGGCTGGTAAAGGCTCAAGTAAAAGTGTTAGGTGTTAGGTTTTGTAACTAGCCGGGCGGCTTGAGAGATCAGGAGTGGCGCGAGGGGCTTTTTGGAAGGCTCGAGGGGCCTGTTGGGTAGATTTTGGGTGGTTTAAGGGGGGGCGTGAGGCGCCTAGAGAGTGGCTAAGTGGGGCTTGAAGAGCGTTTGGGGGGCTCGAGAAGCCTATAGATTTATAAGACGAGTCGGGGCCTTGAGAGAGGTTGAGGGGGCTCAAGAGGCTTTTTGGGAGGCTCGCGGAGCCTGTTGGAGAGTGGTCTAAGGGTGTCGAGTGGCTGGGGAGGGTTGTGAGAAGCTCGAGAGGCCCGCTGAAATGTCTAGGAAGCCTTTTAGAAGGCTCGAGAAGCCTGGTTAAAGAGGAAGCGGGAGAGACTCAAGAGAAGAAATTGAGGCGGAGAGTTCTCCAGAGAGTGCCAGGTTACTCCGGAGGCTCAACGGATTAGGCGAGGTGGTGAGGAGACATGGGAGGGGTAGGGAGACTAGTTGTCTTGGCATCAACCTCTGGAGAAAGGGACAATCCCCCGGAGGCGGATGCTAGCTTGCTGATGTTCCGCGCCCTTGTTCCGGCTTTTTTTTCCTAGGCCGTCCGTCCCTCCCTAGTCAGGGACACCACGACTATTTTCTATGAGGGGGAGAGAAGAGTTGCTACCACACCGCGGACGAACTTTCGTCCGAGTCAAATCACGCAATCTCCAACAAGAACGGGTCGGGATCCTAGGAACTAGCGGAAACAGCTGACCAGACAACAATTGCTTATTCAGAGTATTTAGAATAGATTTGGGTATTTGTAAAGTGAAGGTTTGCTTTGGTAGCTTGGGTCGTACTCTTACTCCCCCCCAAATGTGCACCGGGCTGAAATAGGAGGGTTCCGGTGGTACGACGCTCCGGGGGTTATTTTTGGGGGTCTAAAACGTGTTTATTTTGCAGTGTTTCCTCAACTCCGCAATGCGTTCATTCAACCACCCCAAATGGACCGGAGCATCGTCAGGATCCTTTCTGACGTGGTAAAGCATATTTTCCGAGCATCGGTTGCTAAGTTATTGCACCTCAAAGGTTGACTTCCAAGGTAGGGTAACTTATGTTTGGGGTTACCCTTCCGTATTTGGCATGCTCGTCCTTCTGCTCTAGTTTTGGTCCAGTCGCCTAGCTTGACTTATAAGACTTCTTGCTCGCCAGGATCCCTACCCTTCATACCAATAGAGGTAGGGGTCATCTGCCCCTTATCTTCACCCATCGATGAAGAACAAGCTGTGATTACCCTAGGGTCGTATGGCTTGACTGGTAGAACAGGTACTTTTGTAACAGCCCTACTGTGGCTCTGTTACACTACCCCCCTCTCCGGTAGACTCGTCCCGAGTCCAACCTAGGGTTTTTGGTATGGTACATTATGCGCATACAAGAAAATGTAGCTCTAATAACGATTCCATACAGACTCTATGTACCGGGGACAGCCTTTCCACTTATCGCTAGGATCCGATAGAAAAGGTGTGGCCGTGCAAGATGGAAATCAGGAAATCGGATAGTTGGGCGAGAAGGATCCTGAGTACTTATACTCCAAAGAATTCCATTCCCTGCTCCTACTTCCTTACTAAGTTCTGGTGATTCCTTCTAGTGGAAGGGAAGCAATACCACCACTACCCCGCTTCTCTCTAACCGTTAGCGGGTGCTTCTGTTGGAATTTACGGTGATCTTTGTTTCTTTCATTTACTTCGTTAATATCTGTTTATCTCCATACATTTCATTACGAGTCATTTGATAAGGAATACGGGGTTTATACTGTTAAACTATTTTTTCTTTTGGGTTTCTATTACGTTTCTACTTTACATATGGGCCGTCATCTCGAGTATTACTTTTCTATGTTAGAACATTGACTCATACTCGTATGTATGTGATCGGATGCTTACGCACCTGACACTCTTCTATCTGTTTCCATACTTCTTGGCAGTTTCTCGGGTCAAATGGCTTCCCACCTGTTTAGTTCTCTTTTCTATTCTCGGTCGGAAGGGACACGGTTCTTGTATAAATATCGGGCTGTTTTTCTCTTTCTTCTGATTTTGTCAATCAAGCGATACATATAATATAGACATTAGAACCTAAGCTTTCTGCTCCCGTTTCTCGTCTAAATTCTTTGAATTCTCTTCGTCTCGAAATCAGGGCGACGACTTAATAGTTTAACCGCTATTGTGTCCTTCCGCACAACCCTCGCGTTGTTCCTTTTTCTTGCAGGTTATGAGCCCGGTGTTCTTTTAGACACCAATCATCCTGATTTATCGACACCAGAAATTCAAGAATGCTCTTCGGCTTATTTTCGTCCGTCATCTACCCTTCTCCTACCTCATCCAACTCTTCAAACATGTCTGCCAAAGGAAAAGAGTCAGCCAAAAAGTCTTCTCTCTCCTTCTCCACTCGCGTCAAAGACGACAAACCCATCACTATCAAGCTCGATAACATCCGTGTCCTAACCGGACAATCGAACTATAATATATGGGCAGCTTCAATGAAGCTTGTATGGAAGGGCATGAAAGTCTATGAAATAGTTGTTGATGGAGCGGAACCCTCTGACGACGCCAATAACGCCGAAAAATCCGCATATGAATCGCTATGCCATCAAGCAGCAGCTGTCTACATCCAGGTGGTATCTCAGGACATTTTGAAGAAAATTGTCGAGCTTGACCACCCCCATAGGATGTTGGAGTCTCTGCTTGGCGAATTCTACCGAGATACTGCCTTCGCACTCGTTTCCCAGATCATGTCCTTGGTCTCCCTTCCCTCCTCCTACGATTCAGAAAAACCCATCTCTACATTCATCGCATCCTTCGAGCAGGAATGGCTACGCCTAAATCAGCCGGCTAAATCCTCGTCTGACACCTATCGCCAACTCTTCTCTAAATTCCTGGATGAAGACAAAGCGAAGCGCAATTTTCTCCTAGGTTTCCTCGTCCGACATCAGAAGAACGTTGTAGATAACCTGTCTAAAAAAGATGATTTCACTTTTGCCGAAGTCAAACAACGTCTCTTAGATTTGGATCACGAGCAACCTTCCTCCCCTGTCTCCTCCTCTCCTCAAACGGCTCTCCTTACAACAGAAAGAAGGAATGCCAGGTCTCCTCGTCAGTCCTCCTCCTCCTCCTCTCAATCTGCGTCTCGTCAACAGAAGCCGAAAGAATGTACCTGGTGCGTTAAACACAACCTAGGCAAACATCTAGGGCATACGTGGAGCCAATGCTTCAAGCTCAAGAAGCACCAAGAGGAACAGAAGTCTTCGGACAAAGGAAAAGAAAGAGACACCGCTATGGTCACGACTGACTCGGACAATGGAGAGGTAAAGAACACATCATTCTATTTTGACACAGGAGCAACCTCTCACATGTGTCCCTCCCTAGGACGTTTCGAACACCTCGAGAAATGTTCCAGATTTGTGAGATCCTCGTCTAAGGACTCCATGTCTGTTAGGGGAAAGGGAACTGTGGTGATGGACTGTGTACTTAGGGATGAATCTGTTTCTTCTTTTCGTGTTTCCGATGTTCTTTATGTTCCTGATCTTGAGCGAACTTTACTTTCCTGGAGGAAAATTAGAGAAAAAGGGTATACTATGGTGGGAGAGGGGGATTTCATTTCTATTGTTAAAAGGAATAAAACGATTTTTGAAGCTTCATTTGACGGTTCTTTATTTAAGATTCCTGAGGTCACCGACTCTGCTTTTCTTACCTATGACTTTTGGCATTCAGCTCTAGGACATCTAGCTCCATCTTCTATTCAGACAGCTAGAAACCTCTACGCCGACACCACTATCATTCCTCCTGCCCCTGATTCCTTTCACTGTCCAACCTGTTCACTCGCTAAGTCTACACACCATACACCACTATCTACTAATACTCGAGCGGAAAGCAAGTTAGAACTTATTCATTCTGACTTGTGTGGACCTTTTCCCGTTCCTTCTTACGCAAACTCCCTCTATTACATTTCCTTCGTTGATGACAAGACCAGAATTTCATGGGTTCGCTTTCTCAAGAAGAAATCCGATGCACCCAAGGCTATTGAAGATTTCGTGACTGAGATGGAACTCCAATATGGTTCGCCCATCAAACGTTTCGGGACTGATAATGGAGGAGAATACGTCAATGGAAAGCTACAAGATTTCTTTGCTTCCAAGGGATTTGTTCACGAGTTAACCCCTCCTTACTCTCCGGAGTCCAATGGTGTTGCTGAAAGACTTAACCGAACAATGGGTGAAACAGTTAGGACCATGTTGCTTCCTCTCAATGACAAGCGACTATGGGCAGAAGCAGTCATCAGCAAACCTGTAGCCTTCGCCAGACGCCCGGGGTGCTCAGGGCGCTCAGGGCGCTCGGTAGGTAAACTACCTCTCCAGAGATACCGCCAGTGCTCCTGGCGAGGTCTGGCGCACATTATTCCGCCCCAGCGCACACTAGTCCGCACAACGGGCCCCGACACTAAATAATAGCGCCCGGTGTAACTAGGACGTCACTCTACCCGCCAGAGAACGCCAGTTGCACGGTTGGATATCCTGACTGCTCCTGGAGCACTCTTCACTGCTCCAGCGGGCTCTGGGATAGAATGATTGCCCTGACTCCCCCTGACGTTGCCGGATGGGGTGCTTTGAAATCTGGCTCATGCCCGACGTACCGATTCCTACATGTCGGCGCCCCGTTCTCTCTAGGCATACACCTCTCCGCCGTTCCGGCCTCTGGTATTCACAATTCCCCCATGAGATTACAACAACATCACTCGCACGACGATCTCTACTGTCTCCAGAGCACTCGCGACTGCACTTTGAGAATTGGTGTATTCAACACCGTGATCCTCCGCCTAATACTAAATACAATACGCCATTTAACACCCTAACTAACCCTAATACAATATACGAATCAGAAGAAATCCCCCACTATCTCTCTTAGCACTCGTGATTGTTCTACACATCCTCCTCCCCCCCCCCTTCGTAATCCCCCGCTACAGGTAATTCCGGCTCTTCTTCTTCCTCCTCCCCCTCCTCTTCGGTGTCAATGCCGCGAAGTCGGGCATCAATCACTTCGTCCTGGGCGCTGTCGGAATCAACCCGACCTCCTGGAGCACTCGTGGGTGTTCTCCGAGCATCTCGGAATGCGGCAAGATCCGCAGCCAGAGCTTCATTGTCCTCGCTAAAACCCTCCTCCGGTATAATCTCAATCGTTACCCCTTTTTTATCTCGTATCTATTAGGGTTAGCATTTAGAATACCACTCGCATTACCGGCATCTAGAAGTATCATACCTTTTCTCGAAGGTTATCTTTGATTACCTCCAAGGTTGCCTCCTGGTTCTGTTTACTTCTCCCCTTCCAAGTGTTGCTCATCCTGTTGAACGTTTCTACTCGTGTTTGGATGTCAGCTTGGCAATCCCGCATAGCCCTAGGAGCATCCGTCATTGCTCCCAAGGCACTCGCCATATCAATGAGGGCATCGGGCCATACTTACTCACAACACTCTCATTCTGCGACTGAAAATTATCAGGCTTCACGTAACTCCCTGTTGACCACGCCCGAATGCCGTGCCAGATCGCCGTCGATATCAGGCTAATAAGGGTAGGGGTTATCCGCTCTAGAAATTCGGGATCCCTAACCCCTCGCATTCTTACCCCATCGAAGTATTTAAAATACAATATATCGATAATTTCCGGAGCCAGGAAGCGCAGTCGGTAGGTCTAGAATCTGTTACCGGCTATCCCGAGTGCTCTCTGGGCATCCACTGGCATCATACCTCGTAATGCTGTTGGGGGCTCAAGAAACGATCATTCTTCAAAAGGTATTCCACTTGAGCCGCCCTCGCCTCAGGCCCCACAAAATTTCCAAGCCCGTATATCGTAGAGTCCTCCAGGCACCCTTTCACCTCGTGCATCAAGTGGGAACGGACACGGGAGTGCAGACCTCTGACCTATCATTCTCAATTATGCTTCCAGAGCACTCGTAATCCTTTTGGGGGCACTCACCTGTTTAATAACGACCTGATCAAGGTCTACTCTACACCCCACTCGGCGACTAGCAGTTGCCCACATGCTCACTACCAGTACTGAAAGTCTTGCTGCAGGTGGAAAGGGCTCATGTAGAAGAGTATGCTCCCCGATTAACACGCTACACTCCTTCTCAATCCTCTGAGCCTGCACTGACAGCACATTTGCACTCCTAGAGTTAGGGACCACAGACCTCTGAGTCCATTGGCTCGAAGGAATGTCGCCAGTGTTCTCAAAGACGTCGTGAGTGTCCTCCGGAATACTAACCTCGCTTCCCGGAATCAAAATACCCTCGCTTTCCGGCATCGGAGTACTCTCGTCCCCCCACCTAGATGAGGAAAGGTACTCGATTTCGTAGACTCTTCGCGATCTACCTTGACCGTGAAGTTGGCTTGAAGGAATCTGACGACTGCTCACAGAGTTCTCGCCAATTACCTCGCTAGGCGGTGAAGAACGATATGTCCGGTAAGTGGGGGACGACTCCCCGTATCGAGAGCGCATCGAGGAAAAATCGATATGGCGCGTAGAAGAGGTATACTCATGAGCATAAACAGGTGCAGAGGGCCTAGACTGTGAGGGTGTTGGGGGTGCTCTCTGGGATGCCGGGAGTGCTCTCTGGGATGCATTCTGGCTGGGTGCTGAAGTGGGTGCTGCTCTCCCTTGACCTTGTTTACGTATTACTTTCGCGCCTGGTCGAGTTCCCCTCTGAATCGTTAGCCACTAATACTTACATGTTAAAAAGCATCAATGAGCGAGATAGAGTCGAACCTGTACCACGTCCACCGACACGTTGGAAGAAGCAATGACCTCCGCTACCGCGCCAGTTGGTTTCCTCCGAGCATTGCCCAGTGCTCTGGCAGTAGTCGGCTGAACTGTATGAGGTCTCTTTCCGACCGTCTGAGACTTCTGGGTGTAAGATGGGGGGGGGCTTGAGGTTCATCCTCCGGTTCATCCTCATCCTCCTCAGAGCTCTCGTGGTCATTCTCCGGAGCATCATCATAGTCTGAGTGGCTAGTATCAACAGTTTCTTCCACCTCTGGCGCCTCAATTGCCTCTGGCGCCTCAATTGCCTCAGGCTCCTCCTGCGGTTCAAAATTATCAGTATGGTCCTCGGGGAGATGAAATTCTACCCTCCTAGGACTGCTCCTCTCAGTGGGGGTTTCGGAGGAACGGAGAAGACCTTTCCGAGTTATTTGAGCGGCGGTGGTCGATTGACTACTCCGAGTGCGGGCTGGCAGTGGAGTCAATGTTCGGTAAGATATTTCAGACTCGTCAGTCAGTAAATCTTCATGTTCTTCAGGTCGTTTTGGGAGTCGTGGGCGCTTTGGGGCAAGAGGTGCTGAACCGGAGGAGCGCTTGGTGGGAGCCATTCTGATGACTGGCAGGAATATCCGCAGTGCTCTAGGAGCACTCGCGATATCTTCGATTAGAAATCAATTCTTGGCGAGAAAATTTGCGCCGCTAATCAAGAAAAATTTGCACCGCTAATCCTCTTACGGCAGGGATCATCCTATGTTACCACAATTTCTGCACTCAACCGCATCATTTATCATCACTCGTTTTACTGCACTTTCTGAAGCGGTACCGAGTGCTCTGAGAGCAATCTAGGAGTTTGATTCGACTTTGAAATAAAAGCAATGCAATTACTACCTGGAATAATCTAATCTAATCTAATCTAATCTAATCCTATCCGATATAACCCATCCATTGATATACTCTCGCAAGACAAAGGGAAATCCAAAACACCAAATCGTACCGCACCTCAATAGCTATCGCGAGTGCTCAGGGAGTAATCCTAACAACGATTAAAAGGTTAGTGACAATTCCGCAGGAAGGGAAGTTAGAGATTATACCAAAGGGAACTAATGATGCCCACCACCATCACCACCATCACCACCACCACCATCACCACCGCCTCCAGCTGGTCCTCCACCACCACCGCCGCCCGGAGGAGGAGGAGGTCCGCGCGAAGGCGGTGGAGGTCCTAGACCACCACCACCACCACCACCACCACCACCACCACCACCTCCACCACCACCACCTCCACCACCACCACCTCCACAACTCCACCTCCACCACCTCCACCACCTCCACCACCACCTCCACCACCACCTCCAGCACCAGCAGCCGCGAGTGCGTCAGCAGCACTCTTGGCTGCTATCCCGGCAGGTGTCCAGATCGTCCCCTGTAAGAAGTTTGGGTCAGCAACCCCGACACCCAAAGGATACTTCCTAAGGTATTTGGGGTCTAAATCGTCGATAGCATCCTGCTATCTATCGCGACGCCTAACAAGAGTCTGAATTAGCCTTTGATTACTGGCATCAGTTCTAGGCATATATACCCTCAGTCCTTTGGCATTTATCCGGTGCTTTCCCTCCTCGTAATCCGAATCCTCTGCAGGAATATCGATCATGCTATAATCATCTTCCTCAACGTGAGGGAAAGCCGGGTTCAACGGGGGGGATTCCGCACCACCCAGGTTAGCACCCGCGCCTGGTCTGTGGAGGACCGCCAATATCCTCCGAGGCCTGGCATTGCTGTTCTTCAACCAACCTTCGAGCTCCTCTGAATCGGTAATTTGTACCTCCACTGGCCGAACGGGAGGAACAGCTGCCGGGGGGACATTCTCAATTGCCCCCCAGATAGTCCTGACTGCTCTGCCGGGTGCGGTGTGCTTCAGGATCAAGTTGCATAGCTCGGGGAAAGTTATCTTGGTCAAAATTCCGATGAACGAAGGTTCGTTCAGGGGATCATTCCAGTCATAAGTAGGTGGTGGGACGAGCATAAAGAATGCCCCTAGAGCATCGGGGTCCACCACGGTAACCATTATGGAAGGTCGCACGAGTTCCGGAGGTACTGCACGCTCTTTCCCTTTGCGAGAGCGTCTTCCGGCTGCCTGACCACCGCCGTCATCATCATCATCACTATCACCGGCAGCCTCTTTGAACTGACGGTCTCCCTGTCCCTTTGATAACCTATCCTTCATACCAACATCTGCGATGAGCCACTGTAGAGCACTCGCCAGTGCTCTACGGGCATCGGAGTCACCCCCAGTCCAAATTGGCAGAAAACCGTTGAGGGAGGGCAAGTTCATCAAGTAAAGGCATAGGGCATTGAACGCAGCCATACCGGTCGTGCTTTTATTGACCCAACCCACATTTTGCATTTCCGCCTTTAGGCTGTTGCGGATGCTGGTGTACACTCTAGGTAGGTTGAGTAGACCTAAAGTCATCTTCGCTTTGCTTGCTTGAGTCATCTTGAATGCGGTCGAGCTCGGGGATGTCTCTTGAATACTCGGGGATGTCTCTTGAACACTCGGGGATGTCTCTTGGACAATCGGCGATGGCTCGGGTCTAATTTGTCTCTGTCGTACTGGTGAGGGGTGGTCTATTAGTTCGGACAGGCTTGCACTAGAAAATAACCAAGAGGGGCGTCGGGGCTTGAATGTAGGGGTCTCCGGTGCAAGAACCTTCGGTGGAGCACTGACGGGTGCTGGTGAGGGAGTGGTAGAGCCTGCTGGGCCTGTTGAGCGGCCTGTTGCTGGGCCTGTTGCTGCTGGGCCTGTTGAGCGGACTGCACTAGACTTGGACCGAGTGAGAACTTGACTTAGGACTATGGTCTTCCGGGCAACGTTCTTTTGTGGAGCACTAGCGGGTGCTGGTGGGGTAGCACTAACCCTAAGTACGGTCGTCCGTACAAGGGCCTCTGGTGAAGCACTGCTGCGTGCTGAGGAAGCAGTGGAGACTGCTGCTAGTGGGCCTGTTGCTGGACCTGTTGCTGGGTCTTGATCGTCACTTATGTATGGTTCAGAGGGTTCGGAACTAAAGTCGGGAAAGGAGTCGGAATCAGTTAGGGTTGCTCCCCAGTTACTCGGGAAGATCCCTTCAGTGTCCGATGGAGCTAGGTTAGTATTTGGCGGAGTCCGGGTTTCAGTCCGGATTGGTGGAGGTACAGGGTTTTGTTTTCGGCTCTTGTTGATCGGGGTGAACCCGGAAAGCACTGGCGACTGCTTAGGGGGTGTTTCTGGTATCTCCTCCGGGATAGGCTTGACAGTTTTGCGGGACGATTTGCGACCTGAGGAAGTTCGGTGTTTCTTATGTTTTCGGGACGATTTGTGTTTCTTGGTTTTTCGGTGGGTCTTTTCGTTATCGTCTTCGTCTATGTCACGCAAGCGCTTCTTATTGGGAAGTTGATTTGTGTTCTGTGAGCTACCGGGAGTGCTCTGAGCGGTGTTTGGAGTCTGATAATGTTAATGTATCACTGTGGTGAGTATGGTTCTAAAATTAATTGGATTAGGAGAGAGAAATACCATCTTATTTATAAAGATTGCAAAGGTTAAATCGCTTGAAAACGGAGGAACTTGAAGGATGAGATTTCAACAGGTAATGTTGAAAGCAATGGAAAACTTGAAGTGATAGGTAGAGGAGAACTTGAAGGTGGTTAGGAACTTCTCACGAACTTGAAGGAAGGGAGGGGTGCTCTTATACCGAGTACGATCAGCTTTTTTCTTGAGCTTATCACGCTTCCGAGAGCACCCACGAATGCTCTAGAAGCGCTCGAGGGTGCTCGTACTCAATGTTTGCTTCAATATATGACGTTGATCTAAATGCTCCAGGCGCACTCAGGGATGCTCTGACGGTACCAATGGTGACGTCGATAACATTCTGGTGTTGGGGTTGGTGCTTGTGTTGTTGTTGGTGTTGGTACTCTGTGCTCTAGGAAGCTGATTCGGAGAGAATGTATTCTTTGAGCTCGTAGTCGATATTAGTGTTGAATTTGGCGCTGAGAACACTGTCTCGATCTGAAGAGACTCCGCGAGTGCTCAGGGAGAGAGTGCAGATGCTCAGGGCGATAGAATCTAGCATTACTGGCCGCCTGATTGGGGTGGTGGGTGTTTCTTCGTGTTGGTGTTGATGTTTGTATTAGGTTGGTGATGTATGACATCAGACTCGTATTGAAAATCAGCCTTGCCGACCGGGGTGCAGGTGAGAGGAGCCTCATTGGCTGACAAATCAAATCATTCGAGCACTCTGCAGCAGCACCTGCAGGAAAGAGCCTCCTCGGCCTTGGCAGAAACCAAATTTTTAGAGCACTCAGGAGTGCTTTGCTAGCATCATGAGACTTCAATGAAATCGTCTTGCCCCTTTTGCAGCAAGCGGTACAGCTCCTCCGCGAACTTCGATAAACATCTTCGAACTACACATCCATTTGAAGCAGATGAATGGCTGGGAAACCAATTTTTACTCCTGGAGCGCGATCAAGAGGCACCCGATGACACTCACGACAGCCCGGAAGGCATTCACGATTCCTATTCAGATGCCCATGACGACTCGGATAGTTCGGAGAGCAACAGTATCAATTATCATGACCAAGATCCCGATAATAATTCAGATCTGGAATCCGAATCATATTTTATGATGGAAGAGACAGATGGAGATGCAAATAGGCATGAGGCAGCGACAACGATTTACGAGGGTGCTGGGGAGCGTCTCTACCGCTCGGAGGACTACGACGAATGCTCACAAAACCTTCTCCGATACCCGTGGCACCCATTCAACTCAGCATACGAGTTTAGAATGGCACGTTATTTCATACTGTCGAAGGCCTCACAAGGAAATATCGACAGTTTCTTTCTACACGCTCCGTCAAGCAGTGGCGAATGCTCCTACAGGACTGGGCGAGGTTTTATAAAGAGGTTGGACGAAATGAATGACATATTGGGAAAGGCGAGCTGGCATCATTCGGAGGTGGATATTGGGGGAGAGAAAATCCCTTACTATTACCGGGATCCAATGGTAATTGTGCGATATCTTCTAGGCCAACGGGCCTTTCGGGAGTCATTGGTGTACGCGCCAGTGGTAGAGCATAATGAATCTGGCGAGAGAATGTACGGGGAAATGCATACGGGAGATTGGTGGTGGGAGACGCAGGTCTGGTAAGCCTCACAAGTGCTCTAGAGGCAGTCGCTAATGCTTTCTGGACAGAATACCTTACCGGAGGGGTCGACTGTGGTACCAATTATATGCGCGTCAGATGGCACACATTTGACAAATTTTAGTGGGGACAAGAAAGCCTGGCCAATCTATCTTACCATCGGGAACATCAAGTCATCGGTCCGGAGCAAGCCCACCGGGCATTCGTTAATTCTCCTAGGGCTACTGCCAGTCCCACCTAAGCTCGGGAAGAACTCACTCGCTAATTCCGCTTTACGACGTCAGAGTCAAATGGCGCTGCATCGCGCCCTTGGGGAGATCTTTCAGAGCATTCGGGAGTGCTCTCAGGAAGGCGAGCTAATCGCATGCGCCGACGGGTACGAACGTCTATGCTTTCCGGTGTTGTCGGGTTGGATCACTGATCAACCTGAGCATTCAAACTTACAAAATATTAGTACTAGCTCTTGTCCAAGATGCGAGGTGGAATTCCACAGTCTTGGGAGCACTCGCCGGAGCCCTACGCGCTATCACGAGGATTACCGGGAGAGGGTAAAGCTATTCAGGGAGAACCCGGGAAACCTGGGACCGGTGGAATACCTTGTCGCGAGATCAGTAAAGACACTCTTCAATGCTTTCTGGGGTATGCCGAGGGTTAATCCATACGATCTCAACAAACCGGACATTCTGCACAATATCTACCTAGGGATGTTGAAGCACATGATGGAGTGGGTTCAGGCTTTCTTGAAGAAGCACAATCGATTGGAGGAATTTGACAAGGCTTGGGCCTCGATTGCGCCTTACCCTGGACTGGCAGTACCGAACAAGGCATATCGTGCCACAACCCAATGGCAAGGGAAGGAGATGAGAAATCTGGGGCGGGTCGTTCTTGGAGCACTCGCGGCTGCTTTGAGAAACCCGGGGGTGGCTGTCAGGGGCGACTTCGCAAAGGCATTGAAATGTGTACGAGGCTTAATCGACTTCCACTTAATGGCGCAGTATGGGAGTCATACGACGAGCACACTGAATTATATGGAGAGCTATCTCGAGGATTTCCATAAGCACAAGGATATCTTTTTAGAATTCCGGGCGTACAAGAGGACGGTTAAGGATGCGAGAGATCGGACAAAAGCTGTGAAGACCTCAGGCTCCCAGAGCGCTCAGCGAGGTTTGGAGGAGATTCGCGAGATACGGGAAAGGTCTCACTTCAACTTCATCAAATTGCACGTGTTAACGCACTATCGGGAACATGTCGAGCGCTTTGGGAGCATTCCCCAGTACTCCACCGACATCAGCGAACTCGCCCATGTACGTCAGATAAAAGAGGCATACGGAGCATCCAACAAGGTCGATGCTGCAACGCAGATACTGGACTATGGGGGGCGGCGGTTGGCGTTAGAGATTCGAATGCTGAATCTGAAAGACATTGTTGGAGGTCCTGAGAGCACTGACGACATCCTTTGGAGCCATCGAGATAACCTGAAGGAGTTACTTGAGATTTTTAAAATCGAAGACCGGAAAAAAACACCAAATGAACGATCCATAGTAGAAGGCCGACTGCCTCTAAGGCGTCTTTGCAACCCCTCCACGAAATCGGAAAGACTTTTCAATATTGCGGATGGACTGCAAATAAGCCATACCACGTTATATCGCCTGATAAAGGAGTATGCAGAGGATGCGGGATGCTCTCAAAGCTTTGCCGGAAGCTCTGAGAGCATTTTAGAGTGCCGGGTGGAGATGTTCACATGTTTGCAGGTTCCGATACCAATCTTCCAAAGACCTGAGGTGTACGAGGTTCACAATATCAGGTGTACGGGAAACGCGGCTTTTAGGAAAGGGAAAATAAGAAAGGATTGGGTATGGGTGTCGGTAGCGTCCTCAGAGGAGTGGGGAGTGTTTCGGGGACGCTTACCAGGACGTGTCGAGGCTTTGTTCAAGCTGCGGGACAGTGGGGGGCGAGCACATAGACTATGTATAGTGGAGCTACTCGAGGCAAAGGATCGTGGTATCGCTGATAGCTCACATGGGCTCCTGAAGGTTTGTAGGAGGAGGAGGAAGAGGATGTGGGTCGTTAATATTCGGAGTATATTGGGAATGGCCCATTTGTTTGAGGTGGAAACTGGTAATTGGTTGGTAAATACTAGGATAGACTTGCGTACGTGGAATGAATTTAGTTGAATACTTGTAAAGCCGTGAGGGCATTCTTGAGTGCTCTAGGAACGTTAGACCCAATTGGACTCTCTAATTCAAAATTCGTGTCGTTCTGCTATGCATGCGGATTGGAAGAAGGAGTTAAAGTTTCGGCCGCTCAGTATCTGAGTCTGGCTATCCAGCAACCTCGCTCCAGGAGGTCAATGCCAGTCCATGTTTGCTGCTTATGCATGGACATTGAGCTTTTCAGACGAGCCGTACCATGGCCTCAACCTCAAGGCTAATTATGCCTTTCACGAATCGACAGAAACATACACGTCCGTCAAAGGTTGGGTAGTCGTCACCAGTATACAGGACAGTGCTCGTATCAGTATCCCGCGACTGACCGTACAGCGGCGTTGAGGATACCCACGTTAGATATCTTTTGAGGGACTGGTGCGGCCTTCCTATCCTTTGAGGACGGTGTATCAATCCAAAGGAGCCCAAATGAGGGTTGCCTCACCTTGAGTGGGTATGACGAATGCCTCAGCTCTGTGAGCATTGGTGAGTGCTCTGGGAGCACTCGCGGAAGCCCTCGCGGGAGCGTTCGCGGGAGCGTTCGCGGGAGCATTCGCGGGAGCATTCGCGGTGCCGTGAGAGCATTCGCGGTGCCGTGAGAGCATTCGCCGTGCCGTGAGAGCATTCGTCGTGCCGTGAGAGCATTCGTCGTGCCGTGAGAGCATTCAAGAAAACTGTGAGAGCATTGGGAAGTGCTCGCGTGTACTACTGACGTAATCAAAAGAAGCAAAAGTTCCTAGGTGCTGTGGGCGGAGTCACTCCATCCTAGCGTCTCCGGAGGGGGAGGGAATCTCATGGCGGCCCAGGCGACCAGAGGATTGGCGAGTGCCCTCCGGACGTGAGCCATATCTCCTGGCGGTCCCAGAGAGTGGGACGGTCCTGCGGCGGAGCCTGGCGCGAGGGTTGTACTCTGGCGGTGCCGGACGCGCTGGGCGCTCGTGGCGCAGAATGCCCGCCAGGACGTAGGGGCTGCGCCCTGGGTAATAGGCGAGCTTGCTGATGGCTGCCTTCTATCGGAAGGGAAGCAATACCATCGCTACCCTGCTTCTCTCTAAGCGTCAGCGAGTGTTTCCAGTTCCGAAGGCAACCACCCTTAGTCAAAGCCTTTGTAACACCTGCAGTCTTTGTTGTCACACAACCGGGACCTGCATGAATGAGCTAACGCTCAGGCGTAAGCTTAATCATTGCTGTAGAGCTCTTCGCTTATAGTAGACTTTTCCCAGGCAAGGTTCCTGCCACTACCGGCGGACCTATCATGCTCGGAGGATGGAGAGGATCACCGGGCACTCAGAGCTTCACTCTGGCCGGCCTTCTAATCATTGGCGAGGCATAGACTCGTCAGTCATTGCTCCCATGAACAGATCCTCTTCCTAGCGCTCAGAATGTAGTTACTCTGACAGCTGGTAGCTAACCACACTGCCGGTACTTGCATGTCACTGTGCAACTGGCTTCTAACAATAACTCTCAGCATGTAACCGGGCCCTGTGTGTACTCATACACCAGACAGTTGAAATGGCTCCGTTACATCTAGTCATTGGCGAGGCATAGACTCATTAGTCATTACTCCCATGAATAGATCCTCTTCCTAGCGCTCAGAATGTAGTTACTCTGACAGCTGGTAGCTAACCACACTGCCGGTACTTGCATGTCACTGTGCAACTGGCTTCTATCAATAACTCTCAGCATGTAACCGGGCCCTGTGTGTACTCATACACCAGACAGTTGAGATGGCTCTGTTACAGCCCATTTGATTGTTTCCAAGCACTCTGAGGATGGGTTTATAACCCGAAACAGCTGGTCTGTAAGTGCTCTGCCAAAGTTACATTTGCTACAAGACACTTCCAACCGCTACCAGACCATCACACAATGCATTCTTGCTATATCATTGCTTGGGAATAGAACCAAAGGTTCTTTTGATCTTAGTAGTGCCCGCAGCTATTAGCAATGGAGAAAAGACAAAGAGAATCAAGCCCAGAACCCGCACAGAAGCGAAGAAGGTTGGAAGAGAAGCTCTCATCCTTACCAGTACATGGCAAGAGGCCGATACTGAAGGCAGGACTGTCATGGACGGTCAAGAATAAACTTGAAGATGCCCAAGGGACATTCCTCTTTGATACCGGTTGTACAGGAGCAATCCTCAACCAGAGTTTTGTCAGGAAGCATGGAGTTCCATTAGTGCGGCGAGATCAACCCCTGACAATGTATGATGCTCAAGGAGATGTCATGATGGGCGGAGGAGAGTATTACACTCACCCAGTCCACATGAGTATGGGAAATCATAAGGAGACACTCCGATGGGAGGTGGCTACTTTGGAAGAAGGAATATCCGGTTACCTGCCAATTGCATGGGCAAGGAAGCATAACCCGGATATCAATTGGGAACTCAATACCATAAGCTGGCGAAGTGACTACTGCAGGCAGAACTGTCTCCCAGCAGCGGTCAAGTTTGAACTCATCTCCTTATACCAGATGTTGGAAGAAGAAGATGTAGTATATCAACTGGCCGCTTCAGGATGGCATGATGAGGATGGAGGGGATATCGCTGAAAGGATACCTCTCCGCTATAGGGAATGGGCTGACGTATTCAGTCAAGAGAAGATACAGGAGTTGCCTCCGCACTCCTGGAATGATTTGAAGATCAATCTCTTGCCTGGTACCGCTCCCCCATTTGGCCCGCTATACCCATGTTCCGCTCCAGAATTGAAGGACCTCCGGGAGTACCTAGACAAACAGTTGTCTTTGGGTAAGATCTCCAGATCTAACAGCCCAGCAGCGGCGCCCATATTGTTCATACCCAAGAAGGATGGAACATGGCGAATTTGTGTTGATTACAGAGGATTGAACAAGGTCACTGTCAAGGACAAGTACCCGCTGCCTATCATGAGTGAGCTCAGGGATAGGTTGTTCAAGGCCAAGATCTTTACAAAGATAGACTTGAAGAATGGCTTCAATTTGATCAGGATAGCAGAAGGTCATGAGTGGAAAACCGCTTTCAGAACCCGCTATGGACTGTATCAGTATAATGTGATGCCATTTGGTCTATGCAACGCCCCTTCCGCCTTCCAGGCAATGATCAATGATGTGCTAAAGGAACTACTGGATGAAGGAGTGGTTGTCTATATTGACGACATCCTCATCTACTCGGAGAGTGAGGAAGAGCATGAAAGGCTGGTTGAGAAGGTCCTACAGAAGCTCAGAGAAGCAAGACTGTGTGCCTCCATCAGCAAGACATCCTTCCATGTCCGAGAAGTAGAATACCTTGGCTATCACATCTCAGAGAATGGGTTATCTATGTCAGAGGATAAGGTGGAGGCGGTTCAGGAATGGCCAGTACCCTGAAACATTAAGGGATTGCAAGGTTTCCTGGAATTTGCAAACTTCTATCGCCGCTTCATTGAAGGCTTCAGTAAAGTTTGCAAACCATTGACCAACCTCTTGCAAAATGACAAGAAATGGTATTGGACCGCAGCCTGTGAACAAGCATTTGAGGAACTCAAGAGGATATTTACAAGCGCTCCAATCCTTCTCCATTTTGACCCTAGCAGAAGAACTGTGGTTGAAACTGATGCCAGTGACTTTGCCAAAGGAGCAGTGCTCTCCCAGTATTGGGAGGATGGGAAACTACACCCGGTAGCTTTCTATTCTAAGAAATTCTCCCCGGCTGAGATCAACTATGACATTCATGATAAGGAAATGGGAGCTATCGTAGCCTCTTTCCGGGAATGGGAGCATATGCTCAAGAGTTGTGAGCATGAGATCACGGTTTTCACAGACTACAAGAATTTAGAGTAATTCAACTCTACCAAGGTTCTCACTAGGCGGCAAGCTAGATGGTCTGAAGACCTCGCAGGTTACAATTTCAAAGTTGTCTACAGACCGGGAGAAAAGAATGGCAAACCTGATGTGCTATCTAAGCGTTGGGATCACCGCCCTGAAGAGGGGAGTGAAACCTTGCAGCCGGAGCCACAGATGTTTTTTAGGCCAGGTCAATTGGTTTTGGATCCTGTTAAGCTAGCGGCTGTCAGGGTGAATCAATTGCAGAGTACATTCTTAGAGCGCCTATGTGCGGTAGCTAAAGAGGATGGAATCTGGCAGGAACTGCACCGCTTGTAACGGGGGTGCCTTGAAAGGGCGCGACCGTGACTTCGATCAGGTAGATAGGCAGAAAGGAATTCGACAAGCTATCCTTTCGGCTCGTTCGATGGAAAGATAGAGTTTCATTTGTTTGATCGTTATTTGTAGTCTAGAAACTTAATAATTTTAAGGGGGCTCCTCGCTGGTAAAGACTCGCTGATCCCCCCGAAACCAAGCTGGGGCAACCGAGTTCCTTTATGGAAGTTCGGCGCCCCTTCCTTCATTACCTCTTTCCTTTTTTCACTGGCCGTCCGCCTTTCAAATAATCTGGGGGCACCACCTATTTTCTATCAGGGGGGAGGAGAAGAGTTGCTACCACACCGCGGACGAATTTTCGTCCGAGTCAAATCTCGCAATCCTTGCCAAGAAAGGGTCGGGATCCTAGGAACTAGAGGAAACAGCCGACCAGACAGCAATTGCTTATTCAGAGTATTTAGAATAGATTTGGGTGTTTTTAAAGCAAAGGTTTGCTTTGGTAGTTTGGGTCGCACTCTTACTCCCCCCAAAGATGCACCGGGCTGAAACAGGAGGGTTCCGGCGGTTCGACGCTCCGGGGGTTATTTTGGGGGTCTAAAACGTGTTTATTTTGCAGTGTTTCCTCAACTCCGCAATGCGTTCATTCAACCACCCAAATGGACCGGAGCATCGCCAGGATCCTTTCTGACGTGGTAAAGCATATTTTTCCGGGCATCGGCTGCAAAGTTATTGCGCCTCAAAGGTTGAATGCCAAGGTAGGGTAACTTATGTTTGGGGTTACCCTTCCTTATTTGGCCTGCTCGTCCTGCTGCTCTAGTTTTGGTACAGTCGTCTAGCTTGACTTGTAAGACTTCTTGCTCGCCAGGATCTCTACCCTCTATACCAATAGAGGTAGGGGCTCATCTGCCCTTCTCTTCACCCATCGATGAAGAACCAGCTGCGGTTAACCTAGGGCCGTATGGCTTGACTGGTAGAACAGGTATTTTGTAACAGCCCTACTGTGGCCCTGTTACACTACTCCTCCCTCCGGTAGACTCGTCCCGAGTCTAACCTAGGGTTTTTGGTATGGTACGTTATGAGCATACAAGAAAATGTAGCTCTAATAATCATTCCATACAA